>NC_081322.1:65874728-66499728 GCF_026419965.1 Kogia breviceps
AAATGATAAGGCATGAAGTCTCCAAATAATGCCTCTTTTCACTAAAAGCTCACTTAAATCAGGTTTTCAATCCCACTAGTTTAAGGTATCTTTTGCAGAAAGGCTGTTGGTTTGAGTGTGTGTGTCTGTGTGTGCGTGTGTGTTGGGGGGAGAGGGGAATATTGCAATCACATATTTAATATTTAACTGAGACTTGGCAAAATGGCAGAAAAAGAGAAACACACAAACAAGATCATAGCTTTAAGCAAATTGCTTGCTGAAACTCAGTTATTTTCCTTTGAATGTCAACAATTTTTAAAAATGTGACAAGAAAGTACACATTCTTCTCCAAATGATTTGTTAGTAGTGTATTCTTCTCCATTTCATTTCATTTTATTTATTTATTTATTTTGCGGTACGCGGGCCTCTCACTGCTGTGGCCTCTCCCGTTGCGGAGCACAGGCTCCAGACACACAGGCTCAGCGGCCATGGCTCACGGGCCCAGCCGCTCCGCGGCACGTGGGATCCTCCCGGACCGGGGCACAAACCCACGTCCCCTGCATCCACAGGCGGACTCTCAACCACTGCGCCACCAGGGCAGCCCCTTCTCCATTTTAATAAAATTTTTGGTCATCTCCTGAATGCGTAGCTTTTGCTAAATTAGAAATATATAGTGAAAATGGATACAGCCTCTATCCTCAGATATTTTGGTTTATAATAATGTAGGGAGATGACATTCATCAACAAATGTAGATGTATACGGAAAAATGCAGCTGTAAACGAACTTTGATGGAAGAGTTCAGTTAAAGATTATGGTGGGAGGTTGGAAAATGTTTGGCGTGATGTTTGTAGAGGCATTTTGTATTGGGATGACTAAATTTAGGAGAGGAAGTGTTGGACAAAGATACATAAAATCGCATTTGGATGTTTGGGATATTCAGGGAGAAGCCAAGTGAGAATAGATGCTGAGTCTGGACACGAAGCGGGACATTCTTACAAGCTGTTCTTTGTGTTCTAGGAAAGGCTCGGAGGTCATTGCTAAAAATAATCATTGTGTGCAGAAGAAATTAGGAAACTGGTGTGTGGCATGAAGCAAGGATGTAATAGAAAATATTTTGGAGGAGACAAAAGCAGAAGGCCAGGAACTGTGAAGTCATCCAGAGTTTATATCGTGCTTGAAGATGGTTTCATTATCTCAGAAAATCTGAAGGGAGATTTTTTTCCACATGTCACTCAATATCCTTTATAGAAGATCCCTTGTGATAATGATCACTTGTATTGAGTTTTGGAAATTATTCCATTTCTTGAAATAACTCCATATTTTTATTTTAAATAATCAAGGATGTAACACAATGTACTATGTTACCATTTTAGATGTCCACAACTTATCAACCAATGATTGTTTAAGATTTTGTTTGCTCACAGCAGGAGTCTGATATAGTCTCTTGCTTCTGTCTCTATTGGGACATTTCTGCCATGGTTCATCTTTAAGTCACCCCAGTTACTTTTGGAAGTAGAGAACATAGTACAAAGTGGAGACGATTCACAAATTTCCTCACGTTGTGTAATGAAAATGTAGCTTTATTTATTTATGCCTCTTGATTTTTTTAAAAAAATAATTCATCTAATTTTCATTACAATGACCTGATGGGTAGAGAGAAAACTAAACAGTATTTTAGCAAACTTCAGTCTGGTTTCAGTAATTTGAAGACTTCCTTTAAGTGACTCAGTCTCTTTAGGTGAATGTTCACCATCTTGGAACCCCTAATGCTCCTCTCCAACATGGCATCTGTGTACTTAAGGAAGAGGGGCTTACTCGCCCTCTCGTTGAAATAGAAGGAGGTGTCTGGTTGGTGTCTGCCTGTCCTCACCCCTGCCCGCCACCTCTGCCTTTATCTGTTCTCCTGTGTGTCTGGAAGGCTGATCCCTGCGGAGTCTATCTCCTGGGCTTCCTGGCTGAGTGGCTTCTGTTGGTTTGGTTAGTGGGAAGTGCTAGCAGGAGACAGGCGTTTGGAAGGTGAAAAGTGCAGACATTTCTCCCCTGCCCCCTCCCTGCTTTAGCGCCACATCTCTGGCTGTGTGCCTGCATTACAATTGCCACAATCCCAGCTCTCAGTGGGCTCTGGTTCACTGTCTGTGGTCCTTTTAGCTTTACGGGGAGGAAGTTGCTAGTCTCTGGGTGCCTCACCATCCATCCCATCGTTGCTCCCTCAACTCTGCCCATGCCTCTGGAAGTAGCATCTTTGCTGACAGCATTCATCTGTGCCATCTCTGTTACCTGCCAGGGCTTTGGTGGATGCAGCGGTGTCCTTGCACCGACCTCCTTCTCTCCTTCATGGGAGTCCTTGTTCTTTGGCTGCTGCTTTTCCCCTAAGTTTGTGACTGAAACCTGATGAACACAGAGATTACTCTCTCTCAGTTTTGTCATGACCCAGTGGTCTTTCCTGGCTAACAAAGGCTATTTTGGCTCTTGGCACTTCAGACCCCACTGAGCTTCTCCTACTTCCTTCATCCGTAGCTTCTGGCGTAGGCTGTGAGCTGCACAGCCTCTGTTCCTAACCCCTCGTCATCCCTGGAACTCACCGGACTCTACCTGTAGCGTCCTCTCTTCAACCTGCCCAGCATGCTCTTTTGTTCTAGAACTCCTGCTTCTAGAGGGGAGCTTGGAATACACTGTCTCACCATCTGCTTCTCCTTTTCCTTCCCATAATTCTACTGGGCAAAAGGGATGGGTTCCCCCTCTAGTTTTATTGGAATTCTCTCCAATGTTATATTCCTTTCCTCTTTTTCACAGTAACTATTGTTTTCCCATTTTCCTGGGGCCATAGTGACAGAATTCCTGCTGGAGAATTATGGGAAAGAGGGTAAAAATACATCAATTTAATATTTTCAGAGTATTAGGCTATCTGGAAGATTCAACAGTAGAGAAAGAAATTTAGTCAACAGACAAGAAGGAAAGATTCTAGCATTGTGACTATAGCAAAGAAATACAGGTATCTCTGCTCAGATGCAATGTATGTGTTCCTGAAAATCCTCCTGTTCCCCGAGATTGCAAAATATATACTAAAAATAACAGGGCTCTTGGGAAAAACAGAGTTGGGGCAGATTTTTCAAAACCTATAGAATTTGTAACTGGAGAGTTAGCAAAAAACAATAGCAATCCCAATAAAAATTCTGGTATGGTTGAATGTCTACTGGTCACATTATGTCAAGGTTAGCTTTTCTTCTGTAGGCTTAAACCCCGGGCCACTTCTTCCTCCTTTGAAAGATTTCATCAAAAGTAATGTGATCTAAGACATATATTTCTTCATCCATCAAAAAATAATTTTTTTAGCATAAATAGAATGGAATTCTTCATAGCTTCTCCATCTATTACTGTCAGTCTCCCAGATAGTTTTAAAAAATGGATTTGGCATTTTAAAAAATTTTATTATACATGAAAAAAACTTAAGTCTATGGTTTACATGAGAGTTCACTGTTTATGTTGTACATTCTATGGGTTTTGACAAATGTATAATGACATTTATCTACGCTTATAATATGGCACAGAAAAATAGCTTCACTGCTCTAAACATTCTCTATGCTTCACCTGTTCATCCTTCCCTTTGTCCCCCTAACCCACGGCAACCATTGATCTTTTTACTGTCTCCATAGTTTTGCCTTTTCTAGAATGTTATACAGTTGAAAACATACAGTATGTAGCCTTTTCAGATTGGCTTCTTTCACTTAGCAATATGCATTTAAATTTCTTCCAGACCTTTTCACGGCTTGATAGCTCCTTTCTTTTTAGCTCTAAACAACATTGCAATGTGTGGATGTACCACGATTTGCTTATCCTTTCACCTATTGCAGGACATGCCAGTTGCTTCCAAATTTTGGCAATTATGAATAAAGCTGCTATAATGTGTACATAGTATAGCATAAAGGAAACCTTAGGGACTGAACCAGCCACGTGTTGCAATAAAGAAAGTGGCTTCTGTCAGGTGTTCAGCTTTTTCTTATGACTTTCCAATATTTATAAAACATGAATTGTGAGGAAGGTTGTATTTGTGTTCAAAATATTAAAGTTTGGGAAAGTTTGCACATGAACCAACATGTTTTCTGCATTTTACTGACATCATACTGTAAGTTAGATTTAAGATGTTCTCATACATGTAGGAAAATTGTGTTGGGAGCTTTAACCTTCCTGTTTCCCAATCTTTCCACAAGTAAGCATTTCTTACACCCCAAAATATTATGTCGGCTATACTTAAGAACATTAGAAATCTTTCTATCACTCAGTAGTGGGATTCTTCTTGCCTTCTATCTTCCCTGACTTAAACAAATGACGATTGAGCAACAATCCCTTTGAGTGGTTTGATAGCTTCTATGCGCACAAGGCTTTCTGTGTTTAATTTTCTAAAGTCAAAATTTCCTTTATTCTACTCTTTGACTCAGACATCATTATCTTAGCAGCTCCTTCATTAAAATACACAGACTACAATATATAAGATAGATAACCAACAAGGACCTACTGTATAGCACAGGAAACTATACTCAATATCTTGTAATAACCTATAATGGGAAAGAATCTAACAGAGAGTATATATATATATATATATATATATATATATATATATATATATATATATATCTGAATCACTTTGCTGTACACCTGAAACTAACACAACATTATAAGTCAGCTCTATTGAAATAAAAATTTAAAAAATACCTCATTTGTCAGTTTGACCATCTCTATAGACTTGAATTACTTGCCAAATTGAGGCACCTATAGCAGAAATATGACCCATGGCCCCTAAACTTGGAGATGGCACTGTTCTCCAGAGACAAATAGATCTCCATGGTCATCTGAACAGAGGGTGAGGGCAGGGACCTCATGTGCAGCACCTGGAATGGTACAGTTAGCACTCAAAGTATTTCATGCACTTTTTTTTTTCTGATCCTCACAAATTCATTATTCCAAATATTTGAGGTGAAAACTCACTCAGACAAGAAAGTCACATGATAGCTAGACAATGGCAGAAGTGGAGTCCGTCCCCAGGGCCACCCAGTTCTAACCACCATCTTCTTTTTTTTTTTCTTTTTTTTTTTGCGGTATGCGGGCTCTCCCGTTGCGGAGCACAGGCTCCGGACGCGCAGGCTCAGCAGCCATGGCTCACGGGCCCAGCCGCTCCGCGGCATGTGGGATCTTCCCGGACCGGGGCACGAACCCGTGTCTCCTGCATCGGCAGGCGGACTCCCAACCACTGCGCCACCAGGGAAGCCCTAACCACCATCTTCTTTCCTCTGCCCGACTCATCTGAGTAGTGTTTCTGGTGGAATGTGGTGTGAGCACCGCGTCGAGACAGGGCAGGGGCCTGGCCGGTCCTCCTCTGCCAGGCGCTATTGGCTCAATAATGGGAGCCCAGGACTGGGGATGGAGAACTGGAGCCAACGCACAATGTGGACCAGTGTCATGCCAGAGCCACCTCCTTCCGGGACCAGATATTATCTCACGCTGCTGCAAAATGTCAGTAGTTCGTTAGAAATCACTGGAATTCTTTATTTTCCTGTACTTCTGGATGGTTCCATAGCAGCCTCATCTTTGGGCTACACCTTTCCACAGCATGGCTGTATAAATGCGGCCAAGTTATTCCTTTACAGATAGAAGGATGTTTGTGTTGTATAATACTTTATATATGTAAAAAAGACAATCTATCAAAATGTCAAGTGCAGCTCCATGAAGACAGAATTTTGAGTGCTTATTTCCTACTTTTCTACATTTTCACAATCAACCAGATCAAAATATCTGTGTTGATGTTTATTTGAGAAGCAATAAGATATGGAATAATACAGACTTTGGAGTCTGGTGAATTGCGTTAAAACCTGTGGTCAATGACGGTAGAACAATTCAGTATGAATTTTAGCTTTCTCAGCCTTACAAAAGAGAGGATGATCTGGTCCTTATAGAATTTCTGTAAGGATTATGAGTAATAATGTATGTGAAACACTTAGCATAATGCTCGCCCAAAGCAATCCTAGTTACCAATGTTTACAGTGTGACTCATTGCCACTTAACTCATTTAATGCTCACAAGAGTCCCCGTGGGGTAGTATATTCTCAGCCTCCTTTCCCTGGTTTGAAAACCGAAGAACAGAGAGGTTATATACCCTACCTGAGGCTTCACAGCGAGAAGTGGTGAAACAGGAATGTGAACCTGGGCAATTTGGTTCCTGAAGTTTCTCTTTTAATCACGAAGCAACAATGCTCTCAAAGAATACTGTTCTCAGTAACCTTCCTCTCAATAATAGACACCTCGTGAGTGTCGGTGATCATCTCCCCCTTTCCTTACTATCAGGATGTTCTGTTTTTAATGGATTACTTATTTTTAGTATCGTTGGTGTTTAAAAGTCCAAGGAAAACACAGATCCCCCTTAAATAAATATTGACTTCAGTATGACATCTCTTGTGAAGAACTGTAAGGTAACTAAGTCATCATTCCTCCTTCTCTTTTTAACTATTTTCTTCAGTTCCTTTTGTCACAGGTCTCCTATCTAAACAGATGGCATCTGACCTCAATAGGAAGACACTTACCTTAACACGGTTTTCACTGTAATTAGGTCCAGAATCATATTGTTCAGTAACAACATCATGCTAATTGGCAAGAAATAATGAATCATTTGCTATTAGTGGAAAAAAAAACTGCTTTAACATTGTCAGAGTTTTAAAAGACCCATTTCTAGCCTACTGACTGATTCAGTGTGTTGGGGTTTAATATCAGAAATACAAAGGAGAAGGATTTTCAACAAACTTATGATTATTTATAGAAAATTTAATTTTTTCTCTTTTCTTTCAGCATGGGAAAATGTGTGTCATCCTGGCAGATGTTAAAACACCAAATTTTTGTCTGTCCATTTCGACAGTGGGTGTTATACCCTGTTCACAAAAATATTTGACAGGGGAGATAGTCCATCATCCATACTGTGTACTTAGCCAAGAGAAACTTTGCTCTAGGTATTCCACACCTACTCTTAAAGGAACCATCATTAATCTACAAATTGACTTTATTCTCAACTACTTCTTTTATGAAAGAGCATGTGCATTTTACATTGACACAGGAATAATTATTTAAAGCAATTCCCAATGGCTTTGTTTGTATTTTATTTAGCTGTTTGAACAGTATGCTAATGACAGGAAGAAAACATGCACATAAAATATTGTAAGCATCAGGACTTGGTAGGAGAGAGTAAGTTCGGCTTCTGACCATGAAATCTTATTCTGTGGTTGCCTTCTTTATGACATCTCTTGAGGCCAGTGGCTTTACATTCTCCCAATTGTGTGGGGTCACTCTGGCAGCACTGACCAAGTAGAAAACATTCAGCCAGAGAAAACAATAGCAGAAGTCACCCTTTAAGTGTCCTGCCTTCTATATCATGCAATTGACTCCAAGGCTCCCCACTAAGATGTCATTGCTTGACCAGTTTGCTTTAAAACAGCTTAATTAGCTGAAAGGAAAGCTATGTCTGAGCATGTTGGTGAGAAAAAAACAAAAATATCTCTCCTTTCAGAAAGCTCATGCTCTATCTTGTCGGAAATCTTTGGTTCTGAAACAAAACAACATTCCTTTCATACGCAATCAAGTCCCTGACAACAATTTTTCCTGGGTAGGGAAATAATTGGTTTGGAGTCTCCATGTGGGCATTTGGGTTCAGGTTTTATATATCTGGGTCTGTGTGGGACCCAGACACTCAGTCGTCTATGGCATTGCTAGAGGGGTTCTTGCCAAAGCATGTGTTGATTTCCTTTACCTAGAAAGATCTAAAACTGACCAGGGCATAAAGGCTATGTAGACTTTCAGATCAATATCTACTAACTTTAATGTCAAAATGATTCAAGTGCTAACACTGAAAAAAAAAAAAAACCCATCCCTTGATTGATTTGCTTCTGGTTAATATTTTTAAAAATTGTTCAAAAGAAATGACTTGGATGTCATTCCTGAGATGATATGGCAAGAACGCTTTTGTCATAATACTTGAAAATGTTCCTGATTCAACGTGGATCTCCTACAAACGCATGCAGACCATCTGCTTTCTCTGGACGTGGAGGCCTGCAGTGAACACGAGAAGATATATTTAAGGCCCATCTTATATTCCTTAATGCAAGAGGAAATTTGTTAAGAGTAAATTACACTTGTTTTGTTGTTGTTTGTTGCATGTATTTTTGTGGCTAAACCTGTTTGAGAGACCCAGGAAACACGTGTTTTTATTTTTCAAGGCAAATTGGCAAGGAATTATTTTCATTTTGATGGGGCCCATGGCGGCAGCTACAGAAAACTTGAACCCATGTATAAGAGTTCCACAGGCAAGCCAGTGTGAATCGTGGAAAAGGCATGCCACTCCAGAAAGCTTTGTGGATTTGTTCTGTTCCCTCCCTCCCACCTTTCTTTCTTTTAAAATTTATTTATTTTTGGCTGCGTTGGGTCTTCATTGCTGTGCGCGGGCTTTCTCTAGTTGCGGTGAGTGGGGGCTACTCTTTGCTGTGGTGCAGGGGCTTCTCACTGCAGTGGCTTCTCTTGTTGCAGAGCACAGGCTCTAGGCGTGCGGGCTTCAGTAGTTGTGGCACACGGGCTCAGTAGTTGTGGCACGTGGGCTTAGTTGCTCTGTGGCATATGGGATCTTCCCAGATCAGGGCTTGAACCCGTGTCCCCTTCATTGGCAGGTGGATACTTAACCACTGCGCCACCAGGGAAGCCCTCTTTCCTCCCTCCCTCCCTCCCTCCCTCCTTCCCTCTCTTCCTTCCATTCTTCCTTCCTTTCTTTCTTTCTTTCTTTCTTTCTGAAGAAGAAGAAGAAGAAAATCCCCATGATCTAAACAATATTTAACTGAAAAACTCAAATACCTCCAACAATTAACCAACTGTAGTATGGCCTGCCTATTCATCTGATTTCTTCCATAGTCTCTCTTCTCAAGAGTAATTACCTGATGAACACATAAATTATCAGGTTTATTTTCACATCTTCTAAATTATAATGAACACCAAATTCCAGCTAAAGTACCTTTGTATTCTTATTGCACTGAGCTCTGTAATTTGGTGTAACTCTGTAAATTGTACGTGTGTATTTGGTGTGTTGTGTGTTTTGCCAGTCTAACTCAAGAAAGTCTAAGTTGTGGTTTGCAAAAGTTGATGACACCCTTCCTGAAGCAACACTGGATTTTAACCTGGAACCGTATCTCCATTTTTTTTTTCCTAATGAAGAGAAGGATGACTAAATTGGGGGGGGTGGGGGGTGGAGTCTATAATTAGCAATATAAATCTTTCACCGATTTCAGGAGGTCACCGGATGAACTGATGCAGACTTCAGACACATCTGCTCTTTTGGCAACCACTGCCTCTTCCGAGCCTTCTCATTGGCTCCCGATAATCAGATGCGCGGCCTCCTGGAAGCGATTTGTGCCTCCCCGGGCCTAAGCCGGCAGATCCGAGAAGGATGCTGCACTGCTCAACTCCAGCGACCACGCCGGCGCCGGCCCGAGCTGCGGGCCACCTTCGAGAGAGATGCCGACAGTTGGGGCGGTGCAGCTGGGGCGCGGCGTGGCCGGGGGTAGGCCGCTAGGAATAGCCCTGCGAGGCTGCGGGGACCACGTTTCCCAAGCCCGGAAAGGCTGGCCCGCAGCGCGCTGTGATGAGCTGATATTTTCAGGAATGGTAGAAGTGCCCACAAGGTGGCATCATTGGCGCCAACAGCAGAAAGAGGCCCTTAGCTAGTTAAATCTTTACAGGTGGGGTGCTGTGAAGGTAGGGCAGGAGAAGACAGAAAAGAGCATCCTCGTGAAATAATTCAAACCTTAATGAAGTTGTTTCTTTTAACATGCGTAAACAAGAGTGAGAAGAATGGACAGAGTGGTGCTTTAACTCACTGGCTATTGTGCTGTCAGGCAAGGGGCCAAAGGCCAAGTGCCTTGGACAGAACTGGCTATGAATTAATAATAGACACTAGACTCTGTACTGTCATCAGCGCCCTGTTATAGACATGATTGCGATTGTAAACTAGTGGCTTTGTTTTTTTAAAAAATATATCTTTATTGGAGTATAACTGCTTCACAATACCACGCTAGCCTCTGTCGCACAGCAAAGTGAATCAGCTATACATATACATATATCCCCATATCTCTTCCCTCTTGCGTCTCCCTCCCTCCCACCCTCCCTATCGCACCCCTCTAGGTGGTCTCAAAGCTCCGAGCTGATCTCTCTGTGCTATGCGGCTGCTTTCCACTAGCTATCTATTTTACATTTGGTAGTGTATATATGTCCCTGCCACTCTCTCACTTCGCCCAGCTTCCCCCCCTACCCCGTGTCCTCAAATCCATTCTCTATGTCTACGTCTTTAGGGCAGGAATAGAGGCACAGACATAGAGAATGGCTTTCTTAATGCCTAACAATGCGATACATGTCCCAGGTTCTAGGCTGAGCTTAGACTGTGCATCTGCAAATTCTGAACGGGGAATGGAACAGGAACAAACTTCTTCCTGTTCTTAAAAAGCTGCAAAGTATTGTCTGTATGTATAGTCACCCAGAGGAATAAGGCACTTCAGTCTTTTTTGCATCAATGCAGGGTCGAGAGGCAGATGTAATCCAAGTGCCAATATTCTCCATGTTCACCACCGGTTTCTTGCTTTCATATTCCAGTAAACTCCCTTTTTATGAAAGAGTGATAATTTTGCCTTATTTGTGAAACTTTCTCTTGATTAGATAAGATCAGCCACCTCCCCGAATTATGCACTTACAAGATATGAATGTATTCATCTAGAAAACAATTCCTCATATTTAAAGTGAACAAAGCCCATCGCTGTTATTTTCACTTTGATAAATGATAATTGAGAACTTATGCTTATAATTTGATGTCACCTTGCATTCAAAGAGGCACATGTCTGTTTTATGCAGCTGCTTGGTTTTCACTGAAGCTGGCCACTTAGTGGACTGGTCCAGCTCTGAAGAAAAACGGGCTGGGGTCACACTTGACCGCACACTGCATTTGGGAATGAGACTGGGGGAGGGGTGCTAAGGAGAGGGGGGAAGGGGGAGCGGGGAAGGTTTGGAGCTCTCCCAGCACTAAAGACCTCAGAGCAGGGGTGATCTCTGGCTGATCGTCTACTGAGGGAAGCCTGCAGAGCCTTTGTGCCTGGATACCATTCAAGAAGAGGAGAAAAGAAAGAGAATAAAAAGGTCTACTATTTTTGAAAGCTCCCTCCACATTTTATTTAACTCCTCTCTCACCTACTCTTATTTTCATCTCTCCAAAAACATAAAGAGGGCTTCCCTGGTGGCGCAGTGGTTGAGAGCCCGCCTGCCGATTCAGGGGACGCGTGTTCGTGCCCCGGTCCGGGAGGATCCCACATGCCGCGGAGCGGCTGGGCCCGTGAGCCATGGCCGCTGAGCCTGCGCGTCCGGAGCCTGTGCTCTGCAACGGGAGAGGCCACAGCAGTAGGAGGCCTGCGTACCGCAAAAAAACAAAAAAAACATAGTTTGTGGAGACCATATGGCTATAATGTGCTTTGAGTGTCTATATGTTCTAGTATCTGACGGAGACTCCTATGTTAACTGGGTATTTCACAAAGAAGCGTATTTATGCCACAACAGATGCTGTCTCAGAGTCTGTCATGGAAAATAATCTTTATGCTACTTTAGAACTGTATAATTCCTTCCTGGTGAGCTATCTTTTTGGATACCAAAGTTAAAAATTTCTAAAATGAATGTGTTATTTTTTAATATTAAAGGTGCTCCATCGTATATCCTGATCTGAGTTATAACATGCCCCCAAATGATCTTTAAGTCTCGACTTAAATAAGTTATAACTTCTCTTTCCTCATTGAGAATATGTCCTCTCTTCATCACCTTCACCCTGAGGTTTCTTGCAGATTTACTTACAAAGAAAAATGAAAGGAACTATGAAGAAAATTGTGGTGATGAAGGGATAAAGGAGAAGCATGCACAGTTTCCTTTACTGATATTACTAAGATGTTATTTTTACTAAGATTTTACTAATGGGGTTTTGTATGCAGAGAGTTGTTTCTGATCTTAGGCTGTCTGCTTTCAAAAGAAACTTGTTTTTTCAGTTATGTTGAATTATAATTAACATACAGCACTGGGTGAATTTAAGATGTACAGCATAGTGTATTGATGTACATATACTGGGAAACGATCGAGAAAACTCAGTTTCAAAAAAGAACACAAACGTGTGAAGGTTTAAAATTAAGTAACTGTGGGGATGGTTATATTTTTAAGGGTTTTTAAAAAGATAGTTTTAACCAGCAGTTAATTTTGTTAACTTGAGCTCACTGTTAAATGCATTCTTGCCCATCTTTTCACTGGTAAAGTCTTAGCTATAAGAAATAGATAGTAATATATAGTTTACAACTGTATATATAGACATAATATATTTATATTTGTATAGTTTTATATTTATATCCAGTTCATCTCTGCGGAGCCCTCAGAACCTGGGAGGGTGGGCAGTTTCCACCCTAGGAGCACCTGGGATTGATGGCCTGATATAGAATGAAGGCAACTCAGGGTTTGGGTGAGAACCTTTGCTTTTCATAATTAGTCTTTCCTGAGGCACCTCCTCCACCCAGCACCCCAGATGGCAGCTTGGATCTCCCTGCAACTTACAGAAGGGAAACTCACTTCCCTGAGCCCCTTCTTGCAGCTTAAACAAAGGAGGAGATCCATACTTACATTCCCATGTATTTTCTGTGGGATGGGACCGCTCAGGTGATGGATTACCGGTTTGACAATGTGAGAATACAAAAGGGAATCAAGCAGGTGTCAGGGGACCCCTCTCCATTCTTTTGGACACATACCCCTTGTCTTCTGGATTGCTAGGGAAAGATGGAAGTATATATCAATACTTCAATGATACCTACATATATAATGCTTGATAAAAGTCAAAAGGAACTAGATAAAGGAGTATGGTAGGGGAGAAAAGAAAGACATCAAGGAACTTCCAAGGTATCAATTTCCTTCCCCTCTGATATGCCATTCTTCAGTGTACATAAGGCTTAAGGCATAATACCGGGCACAAATGCAAAGAGGAAGTGAGCTCTCTTTTGCAGTGTGAGAAGACACTAACGGTGCTGAAATGACCTTGACAGCACCTTCTGTATTTTATATGGAGAAAGAAGGAGTGGAAGATGAATCACCTGTGATGCCCCTTTTCTGCAGCAGAAAGGGAAGGTAATTTATTATCTTTTGATCTCAATCTATAAAAAGGTAAGAAAATTAATTTGATGAAGAGCAACCTGGAGCATACAAATCCAGCGGGCCCATAATTTCCCAAGCAGATCCCCTAATGGATCTTTTCATGAAAATGCTTCTTTCATACCAGTGCAACCTCTCACAATAAGGGACGACTTCTAGTCAAAACGAACGTCCACTGTGATGCTGACAGCCGCCCAGTGGGATGGGGTCATATAACAGCACTGCAGGCATCCAGGGGACATTGGTTCTCGACCTCTGTGTCAACCTCTAGGGTTCCCAGGGTCAGGTCAGCATCTTAAGGACGCCCATGGTCTCATTCTGGGACACCTCTGGGGTATCCCACGGAACAGGGGCATTCTTTGCCGAAAGCATTCCCAGCCGCATTTTGTAGCTTGCTTTGTAGAGCGATACCATGGAGCATGAAAACAAAAATGGGGCGTGGAGGCTGGGGCAGAGATTGTCAAATCATTGAGAAGCCTGGAAAAGACAGGCCTCTTCTCTGGTATGGCTTTGATGGAAATTATAGTTTCATACGGGAGGAGTTTGAGATAAAGATAGGATGCTTTCTTTATATGTGAGCCATACACATTGTATGTTTATCTTGTGGATTTTATTTTCTGACCACTTGGCAAATACTGGATTATAATCTTTAAGGGATAGCAAACTTTGACATTAGCACGCCATTATTCTAGGGTCAACTTTAAGGACATCTTACGCTCCAGGACAGTACCAAAGTATGCCATTGGTCTGCAAAGTCTCCATCACAAGTCCCTTGCCCTAGAGGTACACACTTTAGTTCCTTAGGAACTCACTCTAAGCCTTATTGTCTCTTAGTTTGGGTGCAGTTTCCTGGTCATAAGTAACATCGAGGAAGGGAAACTGAAGGGGAAGAACTGTTAAAGGGAGGGGTGATGTGACAACTGACATTCTGCTTAGAAGAAGGGAAATTCCGGACAGAATTATAATCCTGGAATAAAAAATATACTTGTTTCTAGGAAAAACTCTACATCACAAGGACAAGTTTAAATGATGTCACCCTCTATTCTAGGAGGTAGAAATGTATATTTAAAGCAAATTTCCATGAAAAATAAGGGAAAACGCTGCTTTTTGCATAAGTGGTGAAGTTTATTTACACTATTGTACAATTTGCTTGTGTGGACCTGTTAATCTTTAAAGAGGGATAATATGCAGAACCCTGCACTTGGATACATATAGTTGGGAAGTTTTAATAGCTTATTATGTTTAAAAACTTCTATTCAGAATGAGTTAATATATATATTTACTAAAAATGATAGTAATCAACTTAATAAATGGTGTATAGTTAACTCTGCTCTTACAAGGCTTATTTATACAAGGTAGAAAACGGAGTGTGTGTTTTTCTATGAGAGTAAATGCTTTTCTTCTAGGGTGGCAGTGGCCTTGCTGTGTTACTCTTTGGAAAACCTGTGGGAACCCATGTACCAATCCTATCTCTGGAAGGAAGGGTTCCCGGATGAACCTCTTGCCTCCACCAAAGCTAATTTCAATGTCTAGTTGTAAATACTTGGAAAAGACCAATTAAGGTACACTATTTAAAAAGTCAAATGGGAATGAAATTACTATCTTGAAAAGATATCTGCAGCCCCATGTTCATTGAACATTATGAACCATAGCTAAGGCATGTAAACAACCTAAGTGTCTGTAACTGCATGAATGTATAAAGAGGATGTGGTATGTGTATATATATATATATATATATATATATATATATATATATAAAATTCAGCCATGAAAGAAGGAAATCCTGCCATTTGTGACAACATGGATGGACCTTGGCGTTATGTTAAGCAAAATAAATCAGACAGCGAAAGACAAATACTGCATGATCTCACTTATATGTGGAATCTAAAAAGAAAAAGAAATTGAATTCATAGATACAGACAAGAGATTGGTGCTTGCCAGAGGGAGAGGGTAGAGGGCTGGGTGAAATAGGTGAAAGTGGTCGAAAGGTACAAACTTCCAGTTATACAGTAACTAAGCCCTGGGGGTATAATGCACAGCATGGTGACTGCAGTTAACAGTACTGTATTGTATGTTTGAAAGTTTCTAAGGGAGTAGATCTTAAAAGTTCTCATCAAACACACACAATCTTAAAAGTTCTCATCAAACACACACACAAAATTTGTAACTATGTAAGGTGATAGGTGTTAACTAAACTTATTTCGGTAATCATTTCACAATGTATACATAGATTGAATCATCATGTTGTCTACCTAAAACTAATATAATTTATATATCAATTATATCTCAATTAAAAAATAAAAAGTTTGCAAAGACTCTAAATATTAAATCAAATGGTTAGAGAAATAAAAGTTGATGTAAATCACTATTCTATTAATCCATCCTGTCATAAGCAATGGCTAGTGTATATGAAAGGGAAATGAAATTTTCTGATAAATCTCTTAATCAGCTATGTTTTGCATACGGCAGAGATTTTAGGGGTGTAGGGCTATTTTTATTAAATCCAATTGCTTATGCCATGAAGCGTGACATAGAATTTCCCAAACAGATCTCTTGAACTGCACAAATACTATTAAACTTATAGTGCTCATCTACTCATTCTGGCTCATCTAATAAACCTTTATTCTTTCAATTCTGATGATTTTCAAGGGACTTTGAGAATCCGTTTACTGGACTCAGTGCAATATGCATATTTATTCATGCAAAATAAAAACACATTCGTCCTGTCAATGTGTCGCATCTGTCAACACCACGTGCTGATTTCAGCTCTTTGCTTGAAATGTGATGTCTAGGCATCATACATGATCTTAGGGAACTTAAGAGGAAAATGGGTGCATCAGGTGGGCCTAGGAGTGATCTTTTACTTGAGATGTCAAAAACTCTAAAAGGAATTAGAAAATGTTGTATCATCTTGAAAACAGTAGAGACATGAAAGTGACAAGCTAGCATGTAAACAAAGTGAAGAAATAAACTAAAATATTTATCTATATGATATTTAATACAGACTACTCATAGCAAATTCTTAGCTTTGCTTCAAATCCATGTACGTTACTTTATTGGTTTGCATCTTTATCAGGACTGCCCTCCTTCTCCCCAGCCTCATATCAGACATCAGAGGCAGGCCCTAAGACGTCCCAAATGCCGGTGTCAGATATTTTCTAGGTAGCTATAGTCTTACTTCTAGGTGGTCTATGAATGTTCCTTTTTTTTTTAAAACATCTTTATTGGAGTATAATTGCTTTACAACAGTGTGTTAGTTTCTGCTGTATAACAAAATGAGTCAGCTATATGTATACATATATCCCAATATCCGCCCCCTCTTTGCATCTCCCTCCCACCCTCCCTATCCCACCCCTCTAGGTGGACACACAGCACCGAGCTGATCTCCCTGTGCTTTGTGGCTGCTTCTCACTAGCTATCTATTTTACATTTGGTAGTGTGTATATGTCCATGCCACTCTCTCACTTCGTCCCAACTTCCCCTTCCCCCTCCCCATGTCCTCAAGTCCATTCTCTGCATGTGCGTCTTTATTCCTGCCCTGCTCCTTCTTAAAAGAAGCTTTTCCTCGCCTTCCTGATAACCAACCCCAGCACAGCCAAGTGGAGGAGACCACGTGGCCATGGGCATATGCTCTAGATCTGGAGATAATCTGCGGAGCTCATCTGCTCTGGGCTCTGCTTTGGGGAGGTAAGACATACCCATTTCACAGATGCAGTTGAGGTTCAGGGAGACAGAAAGGCAAGACAGCAAAGTGAGCACATATCATATTTTAGGCCTTCTCTCTGGACTTGTGTCAATACTGATCTGCTATAGACCTCTTCATTATTTTAGACACATTTTAAAATCTGCCCATCGGGGTGATTTTTGTAAAATGGGAATAATAACTATATACATCTAACAGGGCAAAGAGCCTCAAAAGAAAGGCTATAGATAAAGCTCAGTGCCTGTTGTAATTCTAATGTTATTGTGTAGCTGTGAGCCACACTTGTAGGGCAAAGAGAAATAATATCATTTAACTATTTTTAAAAAAAATACAGAACTTTTAATTAGAAGATACCTTAAAAATAAAACTTCCTACCTCATTATTTTATAAAAGGCCGAGCAAGGTGAAGTGACTTGCCAAGATTACCCAGCTAGTCAGGGATGCGAATGAGACCGGCACCCAAATCTCCTCATTCGTTTTCAAGTCTTCTTTCCACTGTGTCACAGTATGCTTATTTTTCAATCCTGCATTTTTAGCTTCGGAGACATCTAAGACCCCGTGGGGGAATAAGCTGTATTCTTTAGAAAAAAACTTTAGCTTTCTGGGACCACAACACTTGATTTCAAAAAGTGCTTCTGCAGGAGACTTAATTGCAGGCACTGTTCTTTTTAATTATTTTTTTAATTGAAATAGAGTTGATTTACAATGTTGTGTTAGTTTCAGGTGTACAGCTAAGTGATTCAGTTATACATATACATATATCCATTCTTATTCAGATTCTTTTCCATTATAGGTTATTACAAGATATTGAGTATAGTTTCCTGTGCTATACAGTGGGTCCTTGTTGGTTATCAATTTTATATATAGTAGTGTGTATACGTTCATCACAAACTCCTAATTTATCCCTACCCCCTTTCCCCTTTGGTAACCATAAGTTTGTTTTCTGTTTCTGTGAGTCTATTTCTGTTTTGCAAATATTTGATTAAGTGAGCCAGTGTGTCTCAGAGAACACAGAACATTCTCTGTGTCAGAGCCTGCAGCTCCCAGCTAGACACAGCTACCATTTCCCCACCCTCCGGAAAAAGCCCTTAACCATGAATCATATGCATTTCCTGATGAAGACTAAACATCATCCAGCAATTGTATCTCTTCAACATCACACAGAGAATTAAGTATCTGGATTCTGGGAGCAGAAGGAAGTTTGCTTGCATGTCGGCATCAGAAGATTAAGGTGAGAGTGGATAAACTCGGGAAAGGGAAAAGAGGCCAAATGGAAGAGTGTGAGAAAATTAGCTCATCTGATTTGATGTGAACATCTGCAGAAATTGTTAATGGGCACTGTGTCTAATTAAATCCACCAGACATATGCATGCCTGTTTTCTGTGGAACTGTCTTCTTCCCCATGCTGCACCTGTTGCTGGCAGGGCTAGACTTGCATTCCATCAAGCTCAGTGTCAAAGGGTTCGAGAGAGAGAAATTCGAAGCTCCAGTCTGATTCACTGAGAGACAAGCACATCAGCAGTAGGAGACAGCCACTCTCAGAACTCAAATACAGACCAAAAGACAGACACACTGAGCTCTCACAACTCTCCAAACCACCCGTTCAGAGCTCCTCACAATTCTAACCGGGACAGGAGACTGGGTGGTGTAGATTTGGAAATCTACAAAAATGGATTCATTCCTTTGAGCATTCACCCTGTTCCATTGGAGGGCAAAATGGTTGCGTTTCTATCATCTCCATTTGTATACAAATGACTACTGTGCAAATAACAAAAGATCTTTGTACATCCAAATGGGCTTGTTTTGGACAGATGTTTCCTTGATTATTCCACACATTGGTCAGGTGTTAGTTTGTGTCTAGCTATGTCCCAAGCTGTTCCTTTGATAAATCAGTCTCCACTAATTCAGACAGATCACCTCCCCAAAGTAGTGGGTGTTAGGTTCCACCCAGTTTATTGGGTTGCTAGAGGGTGCAAGTTGCATTGAAGAAGCAGCTTGGCACAGTGATTAATAATGCAGGCTCTGGAGTCAGTCCCTGCTCCCCACTTGCTAGCTAGATGACCCCTCAAGAAGTCTTTAGCCTTAGTTTCCTCCTCTAAGGTGGAGATAATAGTAGCATCTACCCCATGTGATACTCATGAGATTTCAGTGAAGTAATGCATGCCAAGTGCTTAGAGTTACACTGGCAAGGCAGAAATGCCCATCAACAGCAGGTATTTTCATTCTTATTACTGAACAAGCTATCTCCAGCAGATATCAATTTCAGCTCAGTTCTCAGATTTGTCTAAAGAGGAGAGAAATGCAAATTAAAAACTAAGCCCGAGATTAAATAGATCTATTTCAAGACCTATAATATTATTTAGACTCCAAATGATGTTAATCTCAGTTCCATATACCAATAGTCACTTTATTTCATCCATACCCTGCCCTCCTGCCCATACCACATGGGTACATGTTCATGGGCTGATGTGATCTGATGAATTAAAAATTAGGCTGATAGAAAAGTTGGGTTCTTGGCTAGATTTTCCCACTAAATCTGTAAAAGTGTATAAAATCACTACTGCTTACTTACTTAAGTTTTTAGCTAGTGATACGATAAGAAGGGAATATTCCAAAACTATTTTCTCTCATTCATGGTCTCATGAGGAAATTCTAGGAAATAGATCACTGGGGGGACGGAAAGTGTAGGGAATAGGCTATCAGTGAGAAGGGGATATCCAGTCCCTTCATCTAGTGTATCTCTAACTACTTACCTAACCTCTCCCCTTTCTCATGCCCACACACACCACCCCAGGGTGACATAACCAAGATGAATGAGATCATTATGTGAAGCATTCTGCAGTCTTAATAGAAGGTGTGAATATAAGTCTAAGGAGGCTGTGTGCATGGGATTAACCTTGTGCACAACTTTTGCAATAAAAATACACCAAGGGTGGGGAGATGTTCTGCGGCAGAAGACGTGTGAGATCACTGTAATTGGACTCTCCATAGGACCTCTTAATGAATACTTTCCCTATTTTTATCTGTCCATCTGCTTTTATTTCAGCTATATTGAGATCTAAATGATGATTAAAACAATTCTTTAAATCACAATGCACTCTTCTTGTCACAATGTATTTGAATTTTTATTTTCAATATGTACTTTAAAATTTTCTCATTTAACATAGTGTATTCAGTTAGACTTGTAAATGATATTCTGTGATATTTTCAATGAATATGTTAGTCTACTTTTGTGAGGCATTTGGAACATTTATAAAGTATAAAGAAAAAAAACCATAAACATAACATTCATACTCACATCTTCACATCATGTCTGAGAAATTTCTTCTCAAATTAACCCCCATGGAGTAAAAGTCTGTGGAAACAGACGGACTTTGCACCTGGCCCTAAAGGTCAGCTGGCAGGAGTGCTATGAGTCTGGCAGCAAATCCCTTAGTCCAGGACCTTCTCATAAGAAAAGCTTCATCTTCATTTCAATTCAAGTGAAACGAATGGGGTTCAGCCTCCATTGCAGACACAGCATTCAGCTAGGCCTCCAAAGCATTCTGTTAGTGATGATGATGGTGGCAATGATGCTGATGTTGCTTATGAAGGTGTGAAGAACATTGTATTTTCCAAGGCGCTTCCACATACATTCTCACAATTGAACCTGACAGCACCGCAGAGCGAGAAATGCACATGCCAAGTGTTTTTTACCAGGTGAAGAAAAGACACATAATTCAATCTGGGTTCTCGAAGTTCTCACATCAAAAGAACTTTAAGATGTGTTTGAATATATCTCGGAAGAACTCAATTTTCACGTTTTTCGAGATGGCGTCTCAGCTAGTAATAATACCAGGAGCTCTGGCTTGGGGACCACAGAACTCACAAGGCATTCAGATAAGACATACTTTGCACACCTTCACTGACTCTGCCCATAAGAATAACCAACAGGAAATATGGTCCTCATAAATGACTATTAGGCAGTGGTGCATGCTGCAGCTGCATGGTTCTGGGGGCATCTGTGTTTCCCCCATTAGAAAACTCAGGAATGTGGTTATTTGTGTCCTCCCTTCGCTGAGTCCTTGAACAGTACCCATTTTATGTTCTTAGGTGGAAATGTTTGCTTAGCCGCCGTGTGTTTGACAGAGCACAAAATATGTTTTTGAACAGAGTGCTTATTGGATCTTCTCTATGACCATAGCACAGCTCAAAAGAACTTTGTTCAGGATCCAGCTAATTTTCTTTTTCTTTCTTTCTTTCTCTCCTTTTTTTCCCTCTACAACCATTGTTGGAGTGTCAAATGGGCATCTCTCTCATCTCCCAGATTGATGGCATCGTCCAGGACTTCCCACATAGACAAGATAAACGAAAGGCTTCCACGGACAGGTATGTAACTGTGGAGACAGCAGCGCTGCAGAAGAGACCTCCTGATCAGAAAGAATGTCTGTCCCACAGTCAACTCTCTGGCTCCACAGTCACCTTTGACATGACTTGCTGAATAGGAGTTTGTTTTCCAATTTCCATGGTTCAACCATAGGCCATGCTAAGTAAATACTAGTAAATGAGCAACAGTAGGTTCAAAGGAACGTAAGACTAGAATCCCCCCTCCTTTTGGAAGACAGTTTGGGTAGCATTCACATGTGCATCAATCTGTTTGAGGTCTTTGAAGTGACTTTGATTAAGAGTTGTGAAATGGGTGGGGGCCATTGAAAGAACTGGCAGTTTCAATATGGATACTGAGCCTTGCACCACATCCAGAGAGAGCCCCAGGTAATGGCCCTGTGCACAGAATGCTTTCAACCTCAGAAAAACAAGCCAGGAACTCACTACCCATGGAGCTTTGCATGGGAGTGGGTTTTGTTTGAAGGAAAGAAAATATGCCATGAAATTTCATGTTCCTCCAGATCAGCTTTGAATTCAATTAACTCGTAGCCCATTAAAATCCTTTTTTAGTCCATTAAACTCTTTTTTCAGTGCTACCTAATGAACAGAAGATAATAATTGCCCCTGAAAAAGCAAGCCATTTATATATCTCCAATAGACACAATTAACCTATGTTTATGAATAAAACCCCAAATAATAATAATTAATACCCCAAATTTTAGGGATCACATAAAATCAAGTACAATCCACTAAACTCTCCTTGATTGTATTAGAAATGTCAAAAACACTGAATATCTAAATTTTGTATGTTTTCCAGAACAGAATTCCACAGCCTTTCAGAATAAGAAGAAAAATAACAATTTATTGAAAAACTAAAATTTCTACTCACTTCACCTAAATAAGGGAATCTTGAAAATAATGGAAGAATCCATTCTTTTGCTTTTCATCTTTCAATCAAGCCACTATAAAATTTTCATCTGAATAGTTCATGTTTTACAATTTAGCATATTTTCATCACTTAGTCTTCACAGCCTACTGCTACAAACTGCTACAAATTGCCTTTTAATTCTTTTAAAAATTTTCTTTTTATTTTTTATTATTACCTTTTAATCTCAAACAAACACTGATTAATTTTGGAAGCCAAACAAAAAGGAAATATTTGAGACCAGAAATACAGTTGGCATAGTGGCTTTGCAGTCAGAGAGAAATTAATAACTAAGTGACTTGGGTCAGTTATTCTACCTTTTGGAGGCTTAGTTTCACCATATGAAAAATGGGCACATAATACCTCTTGCTGAGTTGCTATGAAGATTAGAGATAAAAAATGTGAACCATAAACGATGCAGTTATTTGTTTAAAAATGGTAATTACCATTATTAAATGTCTTAGGCCCATTTTCTGATTTTCCTCAGGTCTACTACTTGTTTCCTATGATTGGTTCTGTTTTGTCTTGGGACAGCACTGTATTTCATGCACATGTTTCCAGTTTTCATGGGATTTGAATCATAAATACACATACACAATTAATTTTTAAATTAATTTCTCTTAGGGTTAGTCATTTATACTATTAATAACTACGATGAATGTATTCTAGAACAATGATTTAAAACAAACACAAAAAATAGAACTACATTGTTACTGGCTCAAAGTATAATGAAGACAAACACATTCTATTCTAACAAGACTATTTGAATTGTTACCCAATTTGATTCAGAAGGAGTAAGAAATCTCTAGTCAGTGTGGGGGAATCACAGTCTCTTTTTCTGTGCAGCAGAGGTCTGAAATTCATTATATTCTTCAGTCCTCCTGACTATTCCCGAGGTACCATTTCTGTCAGAGACTCTGGTCCTTTTCATCTATGACCAAAAACAGAGCAAATGCTGCTGTTCTCAGCAAATTTCGTTTTCTAAAAGACTGAAAGAGCTATTTACGTTATAAGAAAAAAATATTGACCGACTGTTATAGGAATCTTTAGGAGATCTTGAGTGTCCCAAAGGAATGTTACTCAGAGCACACAGGTAGACTCAGAGACCTAGAAGAGTTGGTGGCTAAGGTCTCTCTGTGCAGGCTGTGTGAATGAAACCTGGATCAAAAGTTTACTAGTGAGTTGTATGTTTACACTGAATTTACGAAGGGTGGAAAAGCTTAGGAAGCTTTAGACTTTTCATAGAATAATATGCCAAGTGAAGTGGTGACGGACATCATATACCAGGAGGGCTGCTAGAATCCCTTCCCGATGCTTCAGTTCACCAGTTTACCTTCATCAATTCCAACCAAAGCATACTTGAATGCACCTTGTGTCAAAGACTAGTTATCTCAGGCCCTTATACCACCCTTCCTCCCAAATAAGTCTTTCCTCTAAGAAATTAAAAATACCTTCTGTAATTCACGAAACGCCTCTAGTAGACTTTTGATTCATTAAACATGGGAATAATGCTCTTCTTTTTCTCCATCATGTCTCTGTGCTTCCACATGTTAAAAAAAAACCCTCTGATTTCTTCTTCTACCCCATCACTTCTTTTTTAAAAAGCAAAATATTTTAAGTTACCATTAAAAGTCCAGAGGAAAGGATGAGAGAATAAGGAGGAATCATCCTTCACACACTTTACTAATGAGAGAAGAAATTTCAGGAAACTCTACTCTTGATTTGATGAGACCAGAGTTGGGGGAAGATTCATTGAGAGATAAAAACCTAGTGAAGCAAGGATCAGAAGAAGAGATCCAAAGAGGTAATCAGTACTCAATAAGACATGAAAAGAGAATAAATAAAGAGAGTTTTTGGAGTGGATGGCCTGCTGTCATCTCCAGAAACCAGGAGAATGGGGAAAGTTCCCACATAAAGGAGAAAGAGAAGAGAGAGTGCCTTTGCCAGGTAGGACTGCATCACAGTGATGACTTATTCCAGCCATTACCTATAAAAAAGAAAAAGCTGTGCTTTGTTTACTTGTGTCATCTGCTTCCTTAGCTTAAAGAACATTTCTATTAGAGCTTTATTTGGCAATTACAGTTATCATTTATAACTGGGAACTATTCATACTTAGTGGAAACCTAATTAATGCTGGCTGCTAAAGCAAACATGACTAAAAAGTAATCCCTGATTCTAATGATCCTTGAGAATTCTAGCTTTTTAAGATAATGGTTGAATTTGAAATGTCTGACTGTGACCTACATCTTCTAACATGCAACAGTGATTCCATTGGATTTGATCGTTAGTTCAGATGTGGCTACATCTTAATGTGCATTATACCTCTTTATAGTCTACAAAATGACCTCACATGCATTATTTTTACAGTGAGTTTTTTTAACTATAAAAAAATACTGTTTTTATAGTTAAGTAAACTGAGGCACAAAAGAAGTGGCAAAGGCAGGACTCAAGCCGGGCCTCTGGCTCCAAATTTAACATTCCTTGCACCAACTAGTGTACAAATTGAATGCACTGGATACCTCCTTTCCGTAAATCTGCAAAAAGATGTCATGGTGACTGTTCTTGGTGTTGAGCAGGAAGAGTTACATAACACCATCCAGATGCCTTCCTAAAACTTATTCTAAAAACTACTTCAAGGGTAGGGAGGGCCACCATCCTTGAATGATGTGACAACACTGATTGACACAGACTCAGCTCAGACCTCAGGAAGAGCGGGGGGAGAACAAGCCAAGTCACAATCCAAATTAGTGCAGCCTCTCCTGCAGCAGGATGAACACAATGTGGTCTTTGACCAATCTTTCAAAGGCCTGTGTAGCTTGAGCTCTGATGGCGCTTGTTAAAGAAGGGCAGGGAGGTGCCGAGCTGACAGCCTGGAACACTGACCCAAACACTGCGACTGACGTGTAAATCACCCTCTGACTAGAGGTCCCAAATTTGGCAAAGGAAATGTCATCTCCAGACTCTGCCTGTCATGTGTTTATGCAGACATGGACCCACCAGGTGCCTCTCTCCACCTCTGCAGACAAGGGACATAATGCTGGTAGAGACATTTTTGGAGTTTATTCCCAAGACTGGCTGTAGTTTTTTAAAACATTCCTTTTATCTGAAATTCAACCACTTTTTTTCCCATTAAAATGCCACATCATTCTATATCCAGAGGATAGGAAACAGGGAACAATATGTAGTCAATGTGTCAAATATCATACCCACTTACTAGGCTGAAATTTCTCTCCGCAGACTTTGCAGCTGCTGTCTCGCCCCAGATCCTTGTTCTACCTTTCAGGGCCTCTCGGTTGGACTCTTCCTCATGCAGGTGATTTGACCAAGATCTCAGAACATCCTGAGATGTTCAATCTATCCCTGGGATTTATGAGTGGTCCATTTCTTCTCCTTTCACTGATTGTTACTAGTGAGCGAGAGAAATGAAATCAAAAGCCAGCCATTCCTGATAGTAACTTAGCAGTTCTTGAAAATATTGACAAGGAAGAAGTCATGATGTATGTCTAGATATATGGTCAAAAGGTACAAAATTCCAGTTATAAAATAACGAAATCATGGGGTTGTAACGTACTGCATGGTGACAGTAGTCAGTAATACTGTATTGTACATTTGAAAATTGCTAAGGTAGTAGATCTTAAAAATTCTCATTACAAGAAAAAATGTGTAACTCTGGTGATGGATGTTAACTAAAACTTTTGTGGTGAATGTTTCACGATACATATAAATATCAAGTCATTACATTATACATCTGAAACTAATACAATGTTATATGTCAATTATATCTCAGAAAAGATGTATATCTAATATGAAGCCTTTTGTCTTCTCTATTTTCATTCCCATTTACATGGCCAATCAAGAGTAGTTTATATCAGTGAATATCCGGGTACTTTTGATTCAGTAGGTCTTGGGTGGGGCTTCAGATTCTTCATTTCTAAGACACTGCCTGACAGTGCTGATGCTGTTGGTCCATGGACCTCAGTTTGGGTAGCAAGGACCCGCGTATTGCATATTGGCAGAGCAGAGAGTGAGAGGGGTTGACTATGATAAAGGTAGTACAATTCAGATTCTTCTAATACTTTATAAATATCTGGCCAAAACAGAGCTTAGACTACTGGAAATCCAATCATATTTTAAGAATGCCGATCAGTTGATAATCAATAAGTATCAAAATAAATTAAATGAGAGCTAAATTTTCCAATTTTTCTTTCCTTAGTTTGCAAGACAGATAATTCTCAATTTATGAACAAAGTGCTAGGATGTTCTCTTAAAACTGATTGTTTAAGTAACAGAATTCAGAATGGAATTGTGAAAGAGTAGGTGTTATATTGAGACCTAAGTCATCAAGAAAATGAATACAGCTGTGGGGCTTTCCTTTCATCGCATCCTCCCCCAAGACCCTTCAGGCCGAATCAGCTTGCCACCATCTTCAAGGGTAGAAGAGTTTTTCCCTAACAAAAGTGAGTATTTAGAATACTGAACACCTCTAAGATGAGAAACAATTTCCAAAGAAAGAAGAATTCCCATTGCTGCTGTGAAAAGCAATGCTCTTGATTAAATGAAATCATCATATCATTTCCCAATATTATATTCATTTTTCAGTGACATATATAGAATGCTTAAGAATTCAGATTGTTCAACAAATATTTATATACCAGGCCATTTAGCTAGGGGTTATGGATATAGGATGAACAAGACAATCAAAATCTTATCCTTCACTGAGATGTCAGTCTGTATTTGCTTTTCTTTTTTCTATGAAGTATGTCTTCTCATAACTTTGTAACTCACTCCCCCAAGACTTCTTTAATTTTTAAGTACAAAGATGGCTCTGGAACCCTGATCCAAATTTTTAAAAATATGAGCAGTTGGAACATTTATAAATGTTGCCACAATTGGAAAGGTCATGAATCTTGCACCTATTTTTTGGTGTATGTTTATGTAAATGTACATGTATAAGCTATGGCTTCTGCCCACACGATACCTTGCACCTACTTCTAATTTTTGTGCATGGTGTTGTATTGTAATAAATTATTTATAAGTCTGTTTCCTTAATGAGGCTGTAAATTTATTGGTGGAACCACCACTATCCACTGAGTTGCCAAGCCAGAAACTGGGCGTGTCTGGGCTCATCAAATCATGTTGGTTGAATTTTGTAAACACCTCAAGCCATCTTTATCAGGTCCTCAAAAATCTCATCCAGACAATTACAAGAGCCTCTTCACTTGCTCTGCTTTGGGCTTTCCCCTGACTTCCCAGGTTATGCTTCCAATCTGATGTCTACAGTGCCCGGAGGGAGCTCTCTGAAATGTCAGTGGCTCACGTCATGTTTGGGTTCAGTGGATTCTCATGAATGATCAGGGTAAATCCAAAGCAGGTATACAAGTTTCATGAACAAATGCATGTGAAAAATGTTCGTTCTATCTACCTCCTTTGATTCACAGGGCATTTTACTATATTAAATGTTCTGAGAAGACCTGACGTTAAACAGGCTTCTCTTGTTTCATTTAACCCACAATGTCTCAAACTCAGTTAACTATGGAATTCTTTTCTCCCTGGTAATTCGTATCAGCCTTCCTCAAGCCAGAATTCTCTAGGACATAGTTCAGGGAATTCACTTTGTGATCTGAGGGCAGATCTCTGACCTTGTCTTTCTGGGGGCCCTTAAGCTGATTCCTCTCAGAGTGGCTGCATTCAACTGCTGTACTTGATTAAACACAGCTGATTCAATAACATTTTTGAGTTAGATTTTAAATTTTAGACTTTTAAAGTCATTGAGGGCAATTCATTGATTTGACATTTAAAGGGAGCAAGGGTCAGAGAGGGAGATATTATTCAAGGTCACATGGATAATAAATTAGACATTGAACTGCACACAAATAACAGCACAGAAAATAGCAACAATGGCATTTTGGGGGAGCAGGTGAGAAAAATGTATATAACAAGAAAATAAATTGGGAAAAGAAAACGAAAATCAAGCAATGATTATCTAGAAGTTGTGCTTTCCAATAGACATATAATAAATACAAGCTACAAATGCAAGCCATGTAACATAGTTATAATTTTTCCAGTAGTCAAAAAAGTACCAAGAAACAGATGAAGTTAATTTGAATAACTTATTATATTTAAATCAACATATCCAAATTATTAGTATTTCAACATGTAACCTACATTAAAACTATTAATGTGATATTTTGTATTTTTTTAATGAAGTCATCAAAATCTGATGTGAATTTTATATATATAGCATATCTCAATTCAAACTAGCCACACTTCAAGTGCTCAGCAGCTATACGTACCTAGTAGCTATCATATTAGGCAGCACAGAGATAGAATATTTCCATCACTTCACAAAGTTCTATTGGACAGCACTGATCTGGAGTGATGCTTGTGAACTGAGGATGATTTTGCTCCCCAGGAAACATCTGGCACTGTCTGGGGACATTTTTAATTATCACAGTTGAGGGGGGGGAAAGACTGACATCTAGTGCGGAGAGGCCACGGATGCTGCTAAACATCCCACCATACACAAAAAATTATCAGGTCTAAAATATCAAAAGTGCTGAGATAAGAAACCCTAGTCTAGAGAATTGGTGAGCTAATGAGAGACTATAATCTGTTCTTTATAAAGAATATGATTCCTATATAGTTTATAGAAATTATAATCTCTTCTCTTATTCATTCATTCAACAAATATTAATAGAGTTTCAAATACCACTGTGTCCTAAGTTGGGACTTTAGACATAAAGACACATCAAACATCATCAAATATGGTGAATGAATAAGCAATAAGTGCTACACTATGTAAGCCGCAGAGATGGAGCAAAGGAAGGAATAACATTGCTTAGGTTTTTCTCCACTACAGGGTTAACATAAGGTCTAGATACAGGTGAGTGAAAGGGAAGATAAAGGAAGGGAAACAAAAAAATGAAATCAAGTCAATACTAGAGAAATCAGAAGGAAAAAGACTTTTTACAGAAAATAAATATAAATAATACACTAAGTTGAGAGACAGGGAAGGAAATCAAAAGGTAAAGTAGAGTGAAATGGGATCTAAGTTATATGTGCAGATAAACAGGAGAAAAGCCGGTGACTTTAGCCACAACTGTCTAATTCCAATAATATCTGTTTGCTCAGAATCTTCCCTATCCATTGGTCCTTCCTAAAGGATCCTCTCTACGCCTACTTCCTATGATGAACTTTGATTTTTTTTCCCCCCTTTGAGTAAAAAGAGCTTATTTTCTGGAAGGATGTCAAGTTGCTGTATACTGGGAGTGGAAGACATGCTGACTGGAGATAGAACGGGGTCAGTGTCTGGACAGCAATCTGTCATGAAGCAAAGGCTGTCATAGACAGCCCTGGAGATGCAGACAAAGACGCATGACCATTGTTTTCCAGTGAGAGCCTTTAAAGCACCTTGGGGTCACCGTCCTGCACGGGGCCCCGAGCTTCCGTGTCGGACCACCTGCCAGGAAGTGTGCATCGGGCTGACCTCTCCCAACCCAATGTGAATAACTTCCGAGAGGTAGCCCCCCGTAAGGGCAGGGGCTGCAAGCCGATGAAGAAAGAGGGGAGATTTATAGCTCTAGAATATCTCTGCCTTTTGAAAATGAAATGGCACATTAGGGCCAAAGGGGGGGCTTGGCTGAAAGGGCCTATCTCCAGGCATGACCAGTTCAATGTTCATTACCCAGTGCAAAAGCTTGGGTCGGTCCAGGCAAGTCTGCAGAGAAAAGAAAGGATTGGTGTGTTTAGTAACAGACAAGCAAAGGCTCCTCAAGACCTCTCTGATCCATTTTTCAAAAGCCCTAACCCAAATGATTTTTTTTTCCCAAAGGCAGTGTTTGCCTGGGAGCCTTGGAGGGGCCATCCCTCCTGCCAGCCTCTCAAAACAGGCTAGGTTCTCCTTTGAAGTATCTCGGGATCTGGAAGAGAACTCAGTATGCCATTAAAAAGCTCCTCAAAATAAAGAGAGCTAGGTTTTGTGTCTTTTGTGGTCATTTTGATTTTCCTAACCTCTAAGAAATTGTTTGCCCTCTTAAAAACCCTGCTGATTCTCTTAAACCCTAATGACTCTTTTAATCTCTGAAAAGTATCGACTCTTTTAAAAAATAAGATGACCCCTGCTGTCATTCCCACAAGGATAGAGAGTTACTTAAACTCCCAAGTCATCTGTGCTTTTTGATGGCAAGTTGGAAAGTGAGGGGGTTTCACCATCAGAAAACATCACATTGTTGAAGGACGGATGTCTTCCTCCAAGTTTTGAGGGACAAAGAGAAGCTTTGGGCAGAAAGACTGAGGTGCAATTTCAGAGTTTCACCGTGGACATGTCTGAGGCTCTGCCAGGGAAATCCGTACAATGAAAACACAGACAAGGGAGATTTGCACAGCTTTTAACTTAGGTCAAAAAAACGTGTAATTTGTTAAGTAAGAGGGCACTAACACGTGCCATGTCACGCTGGATTTTCCTGAAAAATAAAAAAAAAATCACAAAGTTAAACTTTCAGTCAACCTGAAAATATTAGCTTTTTATGGGGGCAGGGCGGAACGAATGGAACAGCAGCGCCTTTTTTTTTTTTTTTTGATTGCCCATTTTCTGAGTCTTCTCAGAGAAAGAACGATAGGGAGTGAGGCAGACAGGAAACAGGGATGCGGGGAAAATATTTAGGAAAGCATTAAAGATACAGCCCAAGTAGAAAAGGTAGGTGTCTATGACTAATGATCAAAATGTATGGCAGGGCACAATGATACATGTTGTTCTTCTAAGACTGAAGTTTGAAATCTTTTCGTTGAAGGAAGAAAAATGCAAATGAGTCTGTAGCATATGGAATGTCATAGACAAGGCAGCTTGAAGCAATATTTGACCATTTCTAACTTTGAAGTGGCAAATACTTTTCCGGAAGCATAAATCACATGGATTTAGAAAGAAGAGATTTTAATTATAGAAAATTTCTCTTTTTAAACTATAAAAAAAAATTTGGAGAAAGAAAAAGAAAAGAGCTTCCCCACAAGCATGATAAGATAAAAAATCAGGATATGTGGACCAGAATTGTTTATATTAATGAAACTGACAAAAAGCAGGGTATATAAGACACTGTGAGAGATTTCAGAACGAGTTTCACATCTGAATCTAGACACCGATGTTTATTAAATGCTTTTCATTGAAATTTTTTCTTTCTCTCATTAAATAAAAATTATACCATCAAATTTGTAAAATTTCCCTGTCTGTTTTTTAATTATCATGACTTTTCCTTATCATTGATTATGGGCGTCGTATCCTAATAAGAAAGGCCTATCTCCTCTGCGTAACTCCCCTCTGACTTTTAGCCAACAATCATGTGCTTTCTAAAATCAATTTTTAAATGATGAGGAGGAGGCTAAGGATACTGAATAAGATGGTAATAGGATATTTAATATCTTCTGAGGTCAGTGGATGCTAGTTTAAATCTGAAACAAACTCTACCTCTCTATCATTAATTATCCTTCCATCACCATTTCAAATATTCTCTCTGGTCTCTGAACACAAAAACTGATATCAAAAAATAGCAGTTCTGGGCTTCCCTGGTGGCGCTGTGGTTGAGAGTCCGCCTGCCGATGCAGGGGATACGGGTTCGTGCCCCGGTCCGGGAGGATCCCACGTGACGCGGAGCGGCTGGGCCCGTGAGCCATGGCCGCTGAGCCTGCGCGTCCGGAGCCTGTGCTCCGCAACGAGAGAGGCCACAGCAGTGAGAGGCCCGCGTACAAAAAAAAAAAAAAAAAAAAAAAGAAAGAAAATAGCAGTTCTATTGATGTCCTGGCTGCTTTTACGTTAGGACGTAATTGGTGGGGAGAAATGGTGGACCCATGAGTAATCCTACATTTTTGCTCAAATGAAAATCCAGGAAGAGCTTACTGTACTTACGCTCCCTGTCCTCCCCCTCATGGTACAGGCAGGAATGCGGAGGGAGCTCCGACCCCCAGCGCCCACACAAAGAATGTTGGACAATGAAGAAGGTCGACTCTTTCTATACAGACCTGCCTTTGTGCTCCATTTGGGGCTTGATCCTTGCGGCCCGAGAGCTCAGTAGATGCCACGGAGATAGATGTGATGTGTTTGCCTCATCCAGGGCAGCAGCTGAGCCACTTTCACACAGGCAGGCAGGTACAGCCGAGCCTGGTAACAGATGAGAACCCCTGGGAGCCCTTGACTATGGAGAATGAACAATGAAAAGAAACCATATTGGACACAGATACAAAGGGAGTCCCCTGCTCCTTTTCTCTCCTCCCTTGTTCCCTTTCTCCCCTTCCTTAGGAAACCTCCATGAATGTGGAAAGCTGTCTTTCCCCTGGAAGCATTTGAGTGCACAGGGCCTCCAGATGCTATTCTATGCAAACGGTTTCCACCCTGTCCTGCCTGGGGAGATGCTCTTTAACCCATCTGCATATCCATTTTCTGTCTTTTCTGGAAGGGAGAGGCAAAGGAAGAGATGAAAATACTTTCCAGACAACTGTTTCCACTGCTTCACTCTGGTCGAGTGGAAATGTAATCCGGCAGAAGTGCGGTCAGGCTGCTGTGGCCGTACACTTCAGGGTACCAAGGCCAGCATCTTCCATGGGGAGAGGGGAGAAGTTAGGGAGCAAGGCCCAGAAGGTCAGTGAAGTACCCATGAAAAGCTTTAAAAACACCATGTGTTTTCCTCAAACTTGGAAGTAGGGGTGAAAGTATTTGAAAAGACTTGGCACCAAAATTATGTGAGTACTTTCAGTGTAAAGTAATTAAATTTTATATTTCACTGTGAAAGATGACCGACCTCTACTTTCCCCATTTGCTTTCAAAGTATGACAGTATGATTTTTTGTTGTTGTTTTTTGTTTTACATTACCTGTTTAGGAAGTTAAACCAATTTCATTATTCTAGTTGCACGACTTTGAAAAAAACTTTTTTAAAGTACAAACGATGATAACCCATTGCCAGGATTTTGAGGCAATACATTGTAATTGTGAGGTAAACCACAGTTCAAAGCTGTACGTCAAGGAGGATTCCAGGCGTTTCAGTTTGGCACTTCTGTGTTCCTCATCCCTTCGGCCCATATTGACATTGAATCAGACTGAGAACTATAGCTCAGATAATATTCAAACAAACTAGATATATGCTAGAATGTTTAAGGGCTATTTTAGAGGTATTATATAGCTGTCGTGCATATTTGCCTCTTTATTATATATGAATCGAACTAATATCCTGATGAAACGGGACACATTTATATTATATTTTAAAATTACTTTAGATAATTACACCGAGTTTTGAAAATTATGGTAGCATTATTGGTCTGCCAGTTTATGCTGATGTTTCTTAAAATGAGTAAATAATTCATCCCCAAAGAAAATAATTTAATCTTTTAAAGGGGATCAGTGCTTCCTGTACCATATTTATCTTCAAGGACACATGCATACACACACAGCCTAAGTCTTGAAAACAACATTCTAGCAGGGAGTTTGTGATATGTAAAAACCCCTTGTGCTAAGGTTAAAACATATGTGATGCTTTTACTTCCATCCATATATATGTAAGATTCTGATATTAACACAGCAGTGTAGTGGCTTTTGTTTTTGTTTTTCCTTCTTAGAGAACATACAGCTATAGTTAAGAAGGGTGCACTTAAAATGATGGTAAAGAAATCTAAATTCAGGTCCTGGATCAAATAAATAATAGTAGACTAAGGAAACAAAATACGGGACATATGTGCTCCCTCTTGCACTCATGGCAGACATCAGTAATCAATCATGACACTTTACACCCTGCTGCAGCCTCAGAATCCTTCTCAACGGTACTCCAAGGAATCACTACTGTTAATCAAGCTGGCATACAGGATAAGATGATCCTCTACGTGCCCTTCTTGGACTAGTCCCTTAATCTGTTTGTGCCTCAGTTTCTCTATTAGGGAAATGATCACAAAAATTTGAGTTCTGTATGATATAGGATCACGAATTTCTGGAATAGATTATCAGGAAAGGTTCTCTCTTTTTAAGTAAAAGTTAAGACAGGTAATCTCAATTAGGAGAGTCTGAGTTAACTCCATCTGAAAATAAGATGTGACATTATGCATAATATTTGAAAACTCCTTCATTTTTAGAATTCTATAAATTTAGAATGATAAATCAATGAATAGCTTTTTAAAAATAATTGTGCTAAGGGCTTTCCTGGTGGCACAGTGGTTAAGAATCTGCCTGCCAATGCAGGGGACACGGATTCGAGCCCTGGTCAGGGAAGATCCCACATACCGTGGAGCAACTAAGCCCGTGTGCCACAACTACTGAGCCTGCGCTCTAGAGCCCATGAGCCACAACTACTGAGCCCGTGTGCCACAACTACTGAAGCCCATGCACCTAGAACCTGTGCTCCGCAACAAGAGAAGACACCACAATGAGAAGCCCACACATGGCAACGAAGAGTAGCCCCCGCTCGCCACAGCTAGAGAAAGCCCGTATGCAGCAATAAAGCCAAAAATAAAGTTAAAATAATAATAATAATAATTGTGGTAAATGTTATAGAGGAAAATCCATCTATGTCTATCTATCTATCTATCTAGACTTATTTAGTCGTTCTCTTCTCCAAAAGGGAGGGTACCATATTTTTCTTGTTGTTCACCACCTAAAACCCTGACGTATTCTACAGTCTCTGTGCATTGGAATGACCTATGCAGGTTTTAAAAACTCCCACTTCGCAGGCCAAACCCTGAAAGAGTTCCATCAGAGGGAGGGAAACCCAGACATGTGTGTGTTTTTTTTTTTTTTTTTTTTTTTTTTTTTTTTTTTTTTTTTTTTTGCGGTATGCGGGCCTCTCACTGTTGTGGCCTCTCCCATTGCGGAGCACAGGCTCCGGACGCGCAGGCCTAGCGGCCATGGCTCACGGGCGTAGTTGCTCCGCAGCATGTGGGATCTTCCCGGACCAGGGCACGAACCCGTGTCTCCTGTATCGGCAGGCGGATTCTCAACCACTGCGCCACCAGGGAAGCCCCATGTGTGTGTTTTAAAGCTCTATTCCAATGTGCAGCTAAGACTGACAAACCACTATTACCTAAGGAGAAACATCAATGTAAATTGCCACGGCAAGCCCATATTTTTTCATGTTAAAATGTGCTAGATAATTTTAACAGTCCATTGCACAGCCACACTGTAAGCAGCACTGTAGGTTATGAAAGCCATGGAAATATTAGGATCAACTCCAGCACCCTCAAAGGGGTTAGGGGTGCGGCAATAGATATATTGACTGTGCAAAACTGTTTTTGCTGTATGTACCACATTCGCGTACTGACCTATGAATGGACTGAATTCAGAAACAAAGCACTCCTCTTTTCAATGAGCCTAGCAGTTTGCCAGTGATGAGTACAAAAGCTGGGGAAAGGTTTTATGCTCATTCACAGTCGGAGCTAAGCTGGTGGGATCATATCTCTCGAAAGCGTGGCTAGAGGCCATTAAAAACAGGGAGACTGAAAGCTTGATGCCTCCTAGACATCCACTGAAAGTGAGCGGGTGAGTCAAGGCAAATGCAGCCACCTGCCTGTAAGACATGTTTTTAGAGAAAGGATTTATGCAAAGCATCTCGTTGTCTTTTGCTGTGGATACCCACTTGGTCTCCAAAGCCAGGAACTGGTGAGCTTTGGGTGGGCAGCTCAAAGGTGGGTTACAGTACTTTGTGCAGGAAGCCACAGTTGGGGTGGGGGACAAAGATTTGGGGTCACAAGAGACTGATCTGAGACGTGGCTTTTGGTAATCATGTGCCCGTTACCTGTCCTCTGGGTCTCAAATCTTCTCAATTTTATAACTAACACTATTTACCCAGAAGGACTGTCTTAAGGGTCAGCTGTAAGGCCCTATATAAATGATGTTCGTTAGCATTGCTCTGTGCCTTACAGCAGTAATCACGCTGCTCCAATTTTCCTTTTATACAATGAGGGTGAGACCCACCTGCTTTACCAGAACATTATACAGATGACTAAGTAATGTCATTCCTCCGTTTTTGTAAAAAAATAAACAAACAAAAAAAACAAAAAAAAACAACCTTAGAAACACTACATTTTGTCGAATTATTCAATAAAGATCACTTGTGAATGGACCAAAATCATAAACGAAGCACAAGTTCCAGCCTTCCTTTCCTTCCTGAAACTCTAGAAATAACAGAATTAAAAAAAAATCCTAACAAAGTCTGAGGAGATATTATTCATATAGTGAAAAATGGGAAACATTTTTATGATTAAATCATATATGACATATTCACATAGTGGAAAACTATGTAGTCAGTAAAATGTTTCTGGGAAAGTTTCAATGACATAAAAAGTGCTTTTATAAAATGTGAAATGGAAAAAACAGGATTAAAAACTATATATGCAATAAAGTCCCAATTAAGTGAAAGCAAATAAATAATTATAAAAGCACAGGAAAAACAGACAGGAATATACTCAATCTTAGTCATTTAAAAAAAACTCTAGGTTTTTCTTTTTAATATTTTACTGCATGAAAAACCTTTTTTTCAATTAGTATGTGTCAGTTTTACATTAAAATTATTCCATCGAAGCACTAGCAATAAAAGAGCTATGTTATCTTTGGAAGAAAAATAGCACTTTGCTCAAATCATCACAGACAATCCCTCTCACTCACTTACTCACTCAGGTGACAGACAGTCACACAACACGTGATTTTTCTGAGCATTTCCTCCATGTCTCCGAAAACTGATCACCAGGCTCCAAAGTGCCTGAAACCCCACTGGGGCAGGTGGAACGTGCCTTCTGTCTAGATTAACTTTGTAGTAACATGACATGAATGTTTGAGATAACAAGCAAATGTCTGTCCCAGAGAGAAAAGTTTTAATATTTTTACCACTCTCAATCATTTAACTTTATGTGTAAATAAGAACTTTCTGATTTTTTTTTTTACATAAATCAGATAGGCCTTGGCCCAGGACCTATTTGCCTATAAAATTAGTGTCATTTGCAAAATCTGAAATAGTGACCTCCTGCTCCATGGAAGTGTTTTCCTACTTTCCTCAGGTCCTATCATCCCAAGACCCACTATTTTGTTTTAAGAGCGGTACACGAGAGAACTAGGGACAATAGAATGCAGCGTAGTTAACCTGGGGGAGAAGTTGTTTACCAAGATGGTTCATTTCTTTCCTGCATAGACTATCCAGAACCACGAAGAACACATGAGTTCTGAAAGGCAACATTTTGACTCAGAAAGGTATCCTAGGGTATCCTTTTGGATTGGGTTCTCAGCGCATCCTCTTCCCATTTGGAGTGCCTGCTGATGCCTCTTTTGTAGCTGCATCCAGTTATCCAAGCTCTGTATTTCCGCCACTCAACACACATAATGGTTAAATCCAGAACGTGAATCAGATGCCCCTGTTGTCCTCAAGATCCTGCTCAGGTACCACCAGGATGTCGAATTGCCCTGCCCCATCTCTGAGGGAATTTGCAGAGCACTTCCACAACCCAAGGGCCAGCCCCTTCTATAATGTTTATAATTTTCTCCCAGAATAATTCTTTTACAATGAGCCCCTTGACAATTCTGATTATGAACTTAGTCCATACTAATCTGGTCCAGCATTTCAATAAGGATGGCTAAAAAAATGATGAGCATGACACCTGTCCTTCTCCCGGCCCAGCTGATTACCCAGATCTAGCAGCTGAATAGAAGCTAATGAAATTGTTTTGTATAATAATCTTATCCTTGGTGTTACCTTATTTTCCTACATCTATTTTCCCCTCATTTTGATTTACATATCCACTTATTTTTAATATATTTTATAGTCATTTATAAGCTATTTCAAATCTTTGGGGAAAGAAGGAAAGTATATGAACATTTATTTATTGACATAAACGTTTCATCCAAGTCACGGGACAGAAGCCAAAGCTTCATAGTACCTTTTGTGATCATTGACCTCAATCCAACAAATTGGACTGCTGTATACTCATAGAAAGAAAATAGATTGTCGTTTCAGAGAGAAATGGCTTCGAATGCTGTCTCCTCAATGTGCAAATCTGGAAGCACTTATTCTCTTTGAGGCTTGGTTAATAAACACAATATAAAGCTGGGTAAAACAATGCATCTATGATTGAAATAATTTCTGAGATATTAACCTGTTGATTTCCTCAGAATTTCCTTACTAATCTTGGCTTTCCCATCTCCACCCCTCCCTGCCTTGAGGATGTTCTATGCTCACTTCTCTGGGTAATATTATGGCAAAATGGAAAGAGAAAGTGAAAAATCAGCTCTTAGCTTTTGAGTTTTAAAATGAACTTTTGTAACTCATGGCAGAGGTAAAAGTACGAGAGGAAGGGATTTGCAGACCCAAACCTCAAGACCCTAATAGGCCAGGGCATAATATTTTTGCCTAAAATAATAGATTAGGAAAATGTAAATTGATGTGATCATGAATCTCCTCTTTGTAGAAGAGATGAAAATCCTAAGGATTGGAAGGAGAGAGAAGCAAAATGGGAAAGCAAGACTGAGATCATGGTGAAGATCTTTAATAGGAAACCATGAAGTCTATTCTAGACAGACCAAGAACAATGGTGAAGATAGAGAGGCAAGAACCAGAGGCAAAGTGGAGCCTCTGTTTCTGAGATCTGAAGAACCCACAGTGGTACACCAGCAGAGTCCCGCCGTATGGTCTCTGTACTGAAGCAGTAGAAACCGTGTGTCTAGGGAATTCCCTGGTGGTCCAGTGGTTAGGGCTCCACACTTTCACTGCAGGGGGCACCGGTCCCTGGTTGGGGAACTAAGATCCTGCATGCCGTGCTGTGTGGTCAAAAAAAAAAAAAAAAAAGAAAGGAACTCTGTGCCTAGGAAGACAGAGCCTGAGCCAGCCCCGCTGAGAGCATCTAAAAGATTCCTCCCCTTCCTTGAGAAAAGTTCTAAGTGGCCAACGAGGGGTGGTGGACCTAGAGAGGTCTTGTGGCCAAATTAAGGAAGACCCAGGTTGATCCTCTCTCTATATACCCACTACCTTGAGACTGTTGTTGACTCCCAGGGTTTGCAAATATTAATAAGAGGCTGTGCAGTGTAGCGATTACAAGCATGAGTGTCTTCGGACCAGTCCGCCTGGTCAAAATCCTAGCCCTGCCTTGCACTAGCTAAGAGATATTAGATAGCATTCTTTGCCTTTCTGTGCCTTGGTTTTCTCATCTATATAATAGGAAACACAATAACACATACCTCATAGGGCTGTTGAGAGAATTAAATACATTATTGTATCTAAAACCTTAGAACAGCGCCAAGCCCAGAATAAGTACCTTATGTGTTAACAAAATCATGGTTATTAGCATTCCTATTATTACTACTATTATTTTATGTTTTCTCTTATACAACTTCCCTTTCTTTCCTGCCGTCTTTACTTGACAAACTCTGATGTATCCTTCCAAACTGTAATTGCATCTGCCCCCAGCTGGCAGCCCTCATCAGAGCCACATGACGAGAAGAGAGGCAAGTCTCTAAAAGAAGGGAGAGGCATGTGGCTTAAGCTGGGCCAATTGGAGGATTGCTTTAAATATAAGATATCCATGGATTAGAAATATGGAGGTTGATGAAGATTTTATTAGCAAGAGCAGCTTTACTGGAGAAAAGTTGACGGGGAAGAAAGCAGGTTGTTTTGTGTTCAGGACTGAATGGGAGGGAAGTCTGTGGAAACAGGCTGTGCAGATTCCTTGTTCAAGATGTGTAGCTGTGAAAGGAAAGAGAGATTAAGTCCTTGCAGTCATGGAGATAGAGAAATTGGGAAGCTGTGATTTTACATGAGTTGCACATGTGGTTGTTGAATTTACCCTGGACAATGGAAGGAATCCACGTCCTTGATGAATATGTGAAAACAGCCAGGACACCAGGGATCCAACCAGATGAGAGAATCAGTGAAAGATAATTTTTGCATAAAAATGGTGATGTGGAAGGAACAGAGCTCACATTCAAATGCTGGCTCCTGAGTTGGACGGAGTTTCAGAGCAGAAGTACATTCAGGCCGCGTGAGCAGGCCTAGTGTTATGGGGTGAGTTTTGTCCCCCCAAATTCATATGCTGAAGCCCTAGTCCTCAGTACCTAAGAACGTGACTCTTTTTGGAGATGTAGTCTCCAAATATAAAGAGGTAATTAAGTTAAAATGGGTTCCTTAGGGTAGGCCCTAATCCACCATGACTTATCCCTTATAAGGAGAGATAAGTAGGACACCAACAACACAGACAGAGGGACAACCATGTGAGAAGGGAGCCACTGGAAAGCCAAGGAGAGAAGCCTCAGAAGAAAACAAACCTGCTGACACCTTGATCTTGGACTTCCAGCCCCCAGAATTGTGAGAAGATACATTTCTCTTATGTAAACCACCAGTCTGCGATATATTGTTCTGACAGCGCTAGCAAACTAATACACATGGGTAGAGTTAACCAGGACAGGGAGTTTGATCAAGGCAGGAGGAATCAAGGACTGTGATGATCATCTCCTAGGGGAGCAGGTCCACACACAGAAAAACATTCAGGTGGGCTATTGGTCCCAGGCAAGTCTTCTGTATGTGCTCGTGTAAAGGGAATATTCTACATGGGAAGAAGAGGCAAGTAGGCAGGAGCTTCCCCTCTTTAGGTGCTGGTGGGGACATCAGAAGCCTGGGTCCTTGAGTGGCACTTCTGAGTAATTAGAGGATTACTAAGTACTCAGTAATTCTCTAATCTCTAATTAGAGAATTACTAATTATGCAATTCTGTGTCTCCTGGGAATCTTCATTCCCAGGAGACACAGAATTGCATAATTAGCAAAGCCTCTCAAGGCTCAGAGAAAGACATTGGATCCAAGTGGGGAAGGCTAAACTAGCGAGGATAAAAGCCACGTTGAGTCAGGAGACCCACAAGCTCTTGCTGGAGCTCTGTTGGTTCCCATGGTTCCTGCCACTCCTGAAATCTTGCTGGCACAGCATCCTTGCCTGATGTATACTCTGAGCTCTAAACTATGACCTGAAATTCCAGATACCCTGTGGTCATGAACACCCACGCCTACTTGAACCTTAAGGGGCCTAGCCAGGTGCAGTACCCTTATCCATGCCAACCATATCCCAGTAAGGGTGGATAGCACTTACTGCAGGAAACTTCCATAAGGACCTAACTCAGACGACTTGTGCTGGAATATCACCATCACTTGGTGTCCCTTTCTCAGCACTCCTAGAAGGACACACTATGTAAAACAGAAGCTCCTTGGATTTTCCCTCTTACAATCACTCTGATGTAAGAGGGCGGAACAGAGCTTGATGAACAGGGGAAATATAATTACCGATGGTCACAAGGTCTTAGAAGTCTCCATGGTCCTCAGGGTATCTGCACCATGATAAAGCCGTAATCATAGGGGAGGAAAGGGAGGGACATGGGAGATCTCTGATGCCAGGAACCTGTAGGCCTCTGTGTCATTCTCTGTTGATCTGTGAGTTGTTCCAAGCCGGGGTTTTAAGTATTTTTCTTCTCCCGATCGTCAACTCACCCGTTCCCATGCACTCTTGGTTCCTGCTGCCTACCTTTCCCATTCTTAATTTGACTAAATTGTTTTAAACTTTCTCCATCAGTATCTAACATCCTAGAGCTTATGTACTGATTAACGTGCTTGCAATCTTTCAAATATTTCTAGTCTATCAACTCAATAAATGATCCAAAAGAGAGTAGATTTTTTTTTAAAGTATGTCCTTTTCAATAAGATCAAAGTCAAACCACAATGCAACTTAAAAAACGTGTACAGTAAAATAGAGCAATTCTTCCTGGTACTTCGCTTCTCTTCTTCATTGCTGCTGATATTCACTTATTTGACAGAGTTTTGCAGAAAGAATTAGGAGAAAATGTGAACCAGAGCCCCTGCTTGGTCTCACTGTCTTGGTCGTCTCCTCAACTTGCTGAGACAGAAGGAGAAATCAGGGGAGGGTGGGATGAAGAAGACACAGGGCATGAGGAGAGACAAGGAGAGGAGCAGAGATAGACAAGCAGAGAGAGACAGAGAGAAGGTAAACGGCAAGGGAATTAATATATTAGGTAGTAACATATGGGAACCCAAAGAGGCAGAAACCAGGCATTAAAACTTTTATTTTATCTCATATTCACTTGCTAAAATATAAGCATAGAGATTAGACTCTTTTAATGGGGGTGTGTGTGTGCCATTTTCAGCCAGGATAGATAAGTCTTCGGAGCACTTAGCAGCAGGCTAAACAAATTGTCTTAACTGCCTTGAATGCACTGAGCAAACTTGCCATTTTTATTCATGGGCCTCTGAGCCATGGCTCCCAATGGATCCATGAAGATTAAATAAATTATGTCTCCAATCGTTAGTGAGCCCCACTCTCTTTTTCATGGCGAAAGTGGAGCCTGCATGCTGTGGACAGAATCTCGGCTTTCTAATGGGCAAGAAAAGAGTTTGTCTTTGCTTTGCGAGGGGCCCAGGCAGAAGACTGAAGATGGTGCCTGGGTTCAACGCAGCCTATCCAGCTGGTGGAGCATGGCCAGGGCATGGGAAAGGGCATGAGGGCCACCTTGCCCACTGGGGTCCTTTAGCTGAAAGGGTGACTTCAAGCAGTAATGCTCCTTCTTCTCTGGCAGCCAAGGCTCTGCTTCAACTGCAAAAGGAGAGAGAAATGGAGGGGAGCTCTTCCGTGTGTCTCATGGGACGTGCTTTCCTAGAGAGGAGAAGAATAAAAGCTTGCCTGATGTCGCCAGGAAAGATGTCCAACCCCTACAAGAACCCAAAGTGCCTTTCCTTACAGTGATCCGCAGCTTCATTATCACTCCAGACCGAGGCCCTCCAGGCATCTGCCCCATCCCTTCGTTCTGGTGATAACCTCAAGCCTGGACCAACCATCGAGGTCAGCAGGGAAATGGGAAATGCATCCTGAAAACTGTCACTTTCCTCTGCGCTCTCCCCCCACCTCCGTATCCCTCCCCAAGGTTTGTTCTTCTGTTAGATGTCAAGTTGATGATTCTAAATCCCAGATGTGTCATGCTCAGTTAGTGAATAACAGACTGTCAAATAGAGCAATAAATCTTCTTGCTCGGTGACTGCTGTGCAGGGCCGCCATGCCAAAGCACTCACTAATTCTGTGTGATGAGTGAAGCTGGCGGCAGCCGCATGTTTCCCAGGGACTGGTATCAAGGTGCAGACATATTGAGATGCGATGATTCCTGGATCGGGCCTGCTTTTCTGGCCCCTCACTTCATGAGGGGAAATCCAAAGGCAGCCTGCCCTGTGAACACTGCTAATTATGTTGGCTTACTGCCTCTTTGGAATCTCTCTCGTTCCTGAGATTCTAACAACTTTTTCAGAGAATAGCATGGTCCTGGCAAACTGGTGGTTCGGATTATCGTGTGAGGGTGTCTTTTAATGTTGGGATTCCTGCATTTTTCTTTATCAGATGGTAAGAGGCGGGGCTTTTCTGTAATCAGCCAGAACATAGGGGAATCTCTGTTTTCCCCTTTTAGGTTTACTCCCTTAGACATTCCTCTGGACAGAAAGCATTGAGTTGGTTTCATCAGGACCAGGCAGTAGAATAGAAGGGATTCCTGGGATCCAGCCAACAGTATCGCTAGCCTCATAGCTGTTCTAGATAGTTGTATTTTTCCTTATTCTAGGTGACATTGTCTCCAGGGAAGGGACCCAAAAGTCACCTATTTCCACTAAGTGAACATGACCCAAAGTGGTGACAGGATGGGAACTTTGTGCATATCCATGCTGTAAGAAATATGTAGGGCTCTTATGTCCCTGAGGGTATGATATCTTTCACTCAATGGCTAAGAGCAGAGAATCTAAACAGACTGCTGGGATTTGCATCCTGCCTCTGCTGTACGACCCTGAACATGTTACTTAAATACTTTGTGCCTCAATTTCCTTAGCATAATATTAGCACTCACTACATAAAGCCAGTGGCGAACCAAATGACGTTATGCCTGCAAAGTGCTTAACGCTGTGTCTGGGATGTAGTCAGTGTTCAGAACGTGATAGGAATTATTAGTACAATAACACTGATGACCAGGGTTTCAGTATTTAAGGTTCATTGTTGCTCCTGGCTTATTATTTTACCTTTGACAATCATTTACTACTCCTCTGTGTGTGTTCTGTTTATAAAATCAGCATTTCTATCAGAACTGTGAGATATAAAACTGGGATTTGACTGCGTGTGTTCACTTTTGGAGAAAGTCAGCAACTTATCGTGTCTAGGCATTGTTTAGCTGGAGGCAAGTTTGAAGAAATCCCTTTATGTCCTCTTAGCCTGTTTGTCATTTGTCTTTTTTCCCAACTCCTAGAATAAGAGAATCATATCATGGGAGGGGTGTCGAGGTTGAAATATTTAGAAATAGCATTGATATTTATCTCATCCAGTAAGGTAAAAGTTTTGGTGTAGACAGGGAAATTAACACTCAAGTATAGGTTTTTCTAATCATTGACTTTATAATTTACTTGGGTCCCACAGAAGCTACTACACGTGAACCAAAATATATTTGTACCTTCTCAGTTTGACTTCCTGGCAAATCCCTGGTGATTTGCTTTGTAAATGGGGCCAGAATTTGTCCTGTTTAGGTAAAAATCCTCAGTTTTTACATAGAAACTATTAGATTGCCAAATTATCCCCATCTCCAGCTCAAGTATTAAGTGTGTTGCTTCTAAAACCATAGACTGTTTCCTCCTTGGAAAATGTTATTTGCCCCCATAAACTCCTTCATGGTTAACAATCCAGAATATACCTTCTGTAGATTCCATGATGAACTGATTACTGAAAGGAATTGGTTAGATGCAAAATCCCAAAGATGTCATCTACTTTGTGTTTTTCTTGAAGCCTAGGTTGTCTCCTAGTTTTCGATTTTCTATCATGACAGTCTATGGAAAAGCAATTATTTTTAAAAGATGCCTTAGCACAGGCTAACCTCTATCTGCCAAGTGGAATACAATGCTGGTGCTTGTATGTGGGTGGCTTGTGATCACAAAATTAATTAATTCTTACATTAAAAGAGCTCTCAGTGTGACTTCTTTTAGAGGAGGCCTGAACAGTGACAGAAAAGAGTTCTGACTCTTTCACTTATAACTGTGTGACCCTGGAAAGTCACTTAACTTCTCTGAATCTCAGCTTTTTCCTTTCTGAAACGAGGTGATAAAATGTGGCAATAAGCCAAGCTAATGTGCATAACGTCCAGGCACAAAGTAGTAACTCAAAAAATAATAACTATTATGAGGCTTATTATTCAGCGAACAAGCAACTTTAGAGACATAGAAGAAGTTATGTCAAGACAATGACCCAGTAATAAGCGAAGAAATTTACTGATTCAGATGTTCAGTGTTCAAGAAACCACACGTGGATTGCTTATTTAATAGGTTTACAAGGTTTATGTTGAATAAGGACCCTGGTTTCAACATATTTGATCAGGGCGAAAAGGCATTAAAATATTTAGCAATATACCTCTTCCAACATTAGGTTCCCCAAATCTTTAGAAGCTACGTTATCGAAGAGAGAGACTTCTCCTTACATAATGTGTAAACTATTCCTTGTGTCGGTCTTTTGGCACTCACAGTAAGATCAGCTCCTTGCTTTTCTCAAAACCCCGATCCTTTTTGTTGGTGAGGATGAAGTTTATTTATCTTTCTCCTTGTTACATTCTTCTTATTTTAATTCTTCAGGTGTACCATTGCCATATTGTAGTACAGAGCTATTAGAGAGGTTTCATAGGTGGAGGATAGAAATGACAAAGAGAAGAGCTGACATTGGATCAGACTGACAATCCAAGGTAAGAGAAAAGTCCATTTCAAAGCCATTTAGTGCCAAGAGAACTAGAGCTCTGAGACCAAAGATGAGTCCTTAATATAACATGAAAGTTTTACAGTGAATTATATTCAAAAAGGGAATTGTTTTAAAAAAATCAAGAGAAAATTATACCTAGGAATTTCTACAAGCTATAAATTTTATTCTAAATTGTGTGTCTTTTAGAAAACATTAATTGTTCTTTAATACATCTTTATGCACAGATGCTTAAATAAAAATTTCTGTTGGCTGGAACAAATTGTCCAACTCTATGTCTGATGATTAATTGATAAATTAATGAATAATTTAGCTGTTCAAGTCCGTAAGGACATAATCAAGGTACAATGCCTGCTCAGTAGAAATGTGCCGCGGTTGTATCTCAGCTTCATCAGCACTGTCACTCTTATAAATTAAAAGCAACAGAGAAATCATCAGAAACCTCCAACAGCTCTTTAGAACTGAGGCTGAGGAGGAAATGCCAACCATTGGGAGTCACTAAACCACCTTGATCGTTACTGCCATCCTGAGCTACCACCTGGCCTAGCCAATCTTCACTGTCTATCTTGACTAAGAGACTGCGTCGTTGTGGTACCACTGGAACACACAGCTAATGCTCAGTCCATATATATTTTAGAAATCAATTAAGCAACCTATTTTTAGCTTGATAGCATCTGTTTTGGGCTCTGGCTTGACCTTTTCTCTTTTCAAGACCCAGCATCTGTGAAGTCTTAACTGCACTCTCCCATTCTGCACTCACACCCTCACTAGAGTCTCCCCAGCTGGTGCTTGTGATTCTCTACAGCCCTCTTTTTCATTCTACCTTTTAAAAAGTTAATTGTTTATGTGTCAATATCCTTCTCTACCCTGGAATCCAGGACAAGCTGAGAATTCAGGGGGCGATGGAGGAACCCAGACCCTGGTGAGCCTGAACTATGGTCATCATCTCAATACCTTTATTTAATTTAAAAAGCGACACCCAGTTGGGCTTCCCTGGTGGCGCAGTGGTTGAGAGTCCGCCTGCCGATGCAGGGAACACGGGTTCGTGCCCCGGTCCGGGAAGATCCCACATGCCGTGGAGCGGCTGGGCCCGTGAGCCATGGTCGCTGAGCCTGAGCTCCGCAACCAGAGAGGCCACAACAGTGAGAGGCCCGCGTACCGCAAAAAAAAAAAAAAAAAAAAAAAGCGACACCCCGTCAAATGGTATCAGTATCTCCACTCTTCATGGAGGTGAAATTCCTTTTTTTTTTTTTTTCTTCCTCATCTCACCACAGGACTCAGCCACTTCGTGATGTGGGATGCCAAGCTGTCCCAGCACTGGCAAGGTTAATTCCCACGAATTAGTGATATAAGTCTGTACAAGGGTCAGTGGGAATTATCTTAAAAAAAGGATCAGCTTTTCAGTTGGTAGATAGATTTTTAGATTTAGATTTAATTCAGGTTTCAGCAAATTTGTAGAGAATCCTGTCAGTCTGTAATTCCATGTAAAAATCTCATGGGCAGTTTTATAATATTAAATATTTGGGGAGCCTAGAAGTCCACAAAGAACAATGCAGATCTCTGTGATTTACATTTTTTTAATATGTTAAAATTAGAATAATTTTATCTTCTGCATGCTTGTTTATTAAGAATGTGGAAATAAGGGGTGGAAATCTCTGTATGTTCAATGTCGTTCCCTTGGAAATTTAACTTGGAACTATGTAACAACCTACAGATCACTCAATTTCTCAATTCTGGCTCCATTTCAGCCTTGATGACTTGCCCAGATTTACACAATTCCTACTTTACAAACTCTTGTTTATTCAACATTGTGGCTTCTTCTTGCCTTTGGAGAAAATCAGAAGTAAAAGGAAGATGTGCTCTCAAGAAGGAGTAGTTTTAAATGAAGAAAGCCAAAACAATTATCTTTCCAAATTCTGACTGCAACCAGTGTTTATAACCTTCTCTCCCTCAAAGTCTATTACTAAATGTAAATATTGCAAAACCCGGCTTGCTTAAGTTTAATCTTCTCTTAGTTCCCTTGACCTTATAAGACAACAGGAATAAGAGAATTCATTCAATTATTCATTGTGAATGTAAATAATTGGAGGGGGGAAAAACCTTCCATTAAGAGAAAACTCATCAAATAAGTCCCTATTATTCAGTGCTGTTAAAAAATATGACCTAAGTTTCAGCACAGGAGGTGACTGTAACATATTTTCTACCTCTGACCTCATCTTCCACCACACTCTCCATTGCTCTCAGTGCTTAGGTCACACTAGTCTTCTTTCTGTCCCTTAAACGTGCTACACTTGTTGCTACCTCAGGGCCTTTGCACCTGCTCTTGCCTCTGTTTGGGATACTCTTCCCTAAGATTGCCTTTTCCTCATCATTCTCATTAGCTTTCTACACTTTCTTCATGGCATTTCCTCTTCTGAAATTACTTTAATATGTATGCTCACTTATAAACTGTATTGACTGTTTTCTGCCTTCAGAAAATGTTATCTGGGGTCAGGGCCTTGGTCAACTTTGTCCACCACTGTATCCCCCAGTGCTTGGAAAAACCATCTGGCAGGGAATAGCTACTTGATTGATACTTGTGGATACATTAATAAAGGAAGCAATGAATATGACCTTGGGTCAGTTGCTTTAGTTTCCTTGGTTTCCTCATTAGTAAAACAAGGATAAATAGCACCTATGCATGATAATGTTATAAAAATTAAATGAGAAAATAACTATGAAATCTAGTACAGTGCCTAGCACATAGCAGCTGTTTGATAAATGTTAGTTCCCTTCCCATTTCCTCTCCTGATTTCTCAGTTGAGCCCCATAGCTTCGCATGGAATAGAAGAGTTCCTCCCTCCCTCCATCCTAAAGCTACTCTTGTAGTAAACATAAACCTCATTCCACAAGTTTAGGGATGCAAGGATATGAGGTATTTTTAATATTTAATTTAATTCCATTTAAAAATTCAGTTTAATTTTTATTCTGAGCCTACATTTCTGCTGGTGGCATAGATTTATCCCAGTTAATGGACGTTTTATTTAATTAATTTATTTATTAATAAATGCTCCTTACTGGGGACTTCCCTGGTGGTCCAGTGGCTAAGACTCCATGCTCCCAATGCAGGGGGCCTGGGTTCAATCCCTGGTCAGGGAACTAGATCCCACATGCTGCAACTAAAGATCCCACACACAGCAATGAAGATCAGGCGTGCTACAACTAAGACCCTACGCAGCCAAATAAGTAAATAAACATTTTTTAAAATACTACTAATTAATACTACTACACAGTCCATCTTTTTCCTGTTTATTTGTAGTTCCCTTATATTCACAGATTACTCTCTGAGCTCTCGTTTCGGTTCTGTTGGCCTATTAGTCTGTTTTTGAGCCAATACCATATATCTTAGAATGAGTTCATTAGATCCCAATTGAAGTTTTAAACTCTCCTTTTTTCCCTGGGCTGTGTTTAAGTTTCAAGGACTTACAGAGTGCTAAAACTGGTAGGGGGCAATTAATCCCTGGTGTTATCACTCTCCACCAATACATCCTCTTGTCCATCCACTGCAAACTGGAAAGATTCCAGGGGCATTTGGGAAGGGGAACAGACAAGGCTTGCTAATAGATTTATATGAAGGATTATGGAAGGGGAAGAATACAGAATGATTCCTTTATTTAGCTTTAGTAACCGAATATACAATGTTGTCATTTGCTGTAATGGGGAAGAAAGGAGAAAGAAAAATGAGGAACTTAATTCTAGGTATATTAAATTAGAAACGCTTCTGTGACAGCCAAGTTGAGCTATCCAGTAGGTGATTGTTGCTACATAACTAGAGTCTGGAGCTCACGGAATAGATGCAGCCTGGATGAGTACCACCAAAAGGAAACATCATCTGAGACAATAAACAACAAGTCCGTAGTGACAAGTACAATATTGAGATGAATCAAAAAAATAAATATTTATATGGTTTTTCAAATCATCCAAAGCAAGAGACCCTATCAATGACCCACTTTTATTAGTCTTATGCGACGAACTGGTGGCACCCTGCCCAGCCTCTGACTCAGGACTGTCTTTGCTTCCCCTGATGATAAGTAGGGGAGATCCCTGAGCCCTGCAGCGCCCCACCTCCACTCATCCGGTGGGTACTTCTCAACCCGCACTGAACCCTCACGTCGGTGATTTACATAGTCAATGTGTGTTCTCACACCAAAATCAAATAAAAGTACTGAACGTTAAAACTTCTAAATGCCGGATTACGAAACTCTGTCTTGCCAGGTCCACCTCGAAGTGGCAAGCCAGGAAACATCCTTCATGCACAGTGTCTGAAGGTCAAGGCAAGAGGGAAATGGAGGAAACTCTAACCCCAGGACTAGGATGCCCTCAAGAGTTAAACTCAGAGAAGCCCTTCTCAAAGCCCCAAGGGGGAAGGTAGAGAATTTTCTCATCCCTGACTTCTGTAGATCAGCTAAGTGGGCTCGTTGTGCATAAGCTAAGGAATATGGCCACATTATGGGTTGCCTGAGATTCTCTGGATTATAACGAACTGAGTGATTGATGTCTTTTGCCCTTTCCCAGGCCACGTGCTCCTCCACCTCCATCTAGAAGGACTTTCCTGGGCTAACTCGAGACAGGGGAATGACCATGGTTTGTGCTCTGGAAAGAATTCTTCTTCCAAATGGAATCCTGGTGACAAGAGTACACGGGTGGGCATTTGTCTTCTATTTTTCTCCCCCTGGATCAGCCTAGGATGAGAATTATAAGAGAGGGAAGACAAAATACATTGGTTTATGGTCAATTCAGATGCAATCTGTTAGTATAAATAATGGCAAAATGTGATGGAAAAGCCATCTGTCACTTTAAGGCAAACATACAGTTACTTTGAAGAAGAGACTCAGGAAGAATAAATTTATCCCAAGACTCTAAAGCCTGAAAAGCATTTGAGGAAAAGCAGCTGAGTTTTTCTCACCCAGAGGATAAATCACGATGTCATGATTCCAGGTCTTTGTTTTGTTTAGTTTTTCTATCACAGAGGATCATCTGGTTTAGAGCTTGTACCCTTGTGATCCTTCTGGTTTCACCAGCCTTATTTGAGCAAGTATCATTTTTAGTGAGGCAGCATCTGGCCAGGTACTTTGTTTGCTATCGTGTGCCTATGCATATGTGTGTTTGCTGTATGTAATACACACACACACACATACACATCTTTTCAGTTCTGAATCCAAACCTTCTCTGTAAATTAAGAGGGCCTAGAGAGTTGGAAACATAAAAGCAGCAAAAGGCTGGAACTCGCAGCAACTATTTCAAGCTGCATATGACATAACACTGGATTAGAATGTCATTCCCTAACTGACAGGTCATTTAGCGTCTTGGAAGAGACTGTTTTCACACAGCGGAGCTCTCACAGGGGATTTCCGTGTGGACTCCTTATTGTCAGAGCTATTTTTCACCCAATTTGTTTCCAAATGATGTCTAACCTGAGGTCTTCCCACGGAGAGAGGTTTAAGTCATGATTAATGAGGAGTGTCTGGCTGGGCCCACCTGGGAAATGGCCCATCTGCAAACTCAGGTAAGAAGGGGAGGCATACAAGGCATCAGCCTGTGAACAGCAGACAGCTTCTCGGGCTTGGGGCTGCCTCGCAGCAGTGGCAAGGTGCTGGGTATCAGCCACAGAATGTTTCAGGAGGCGCTCAAGACTGTCACCCTTCCTGTTTTTTTCCTGATCTATTCAGTGGAGAAGTGCTCTCAGCCTTGGTATTAGAAGAAACGTTTCCTGTTCCTCAAGTTCTTTTATTCTCCTCCAAGCTTTCACACATACGTACGGCCATCAAACCAAACCGACGTGTACACAGAGATAGGGCTTTGTCTCAAAGGCTGAGATTATCGAGCAAGCAGGAGTTAGATGTGTAGTGCCCTGGCCTATTTGGACCTGGTGCATGAATATATGATCATTTTAAAATTCCATGTACCTAAGATAAACTGCTCTTTGTTATCTTCAAATGTACCTGGTATTTATTTTCAAATGAATGTTTTTCCTTGTGAAATAATTCCTGGAATGTATTTGTTTTTTACCAGCTCAGTGAGTAGTATCAGTTCTCTAATAACTTGAATATTTTAGAATCTTTGGAAAGGGAGATCCTTTCAGTAAAGGAATAGAATAATAAAAATATGCAGAATATAAAGCCACATTGATTCTGAGACAAAATTATATAACTGGATAAGGAATTCCAAAATTTAAAAAAATAGCGAGCCGACCAAGTGAGTAAGTGGGTCGTACATAGTCCTTTGTAACCAAGCTCGTTCCTCCTCTCATTGAATATGCACATTCTAGGCCCTCTCTAGATTGTCGTTAAAAATGACATCCCACAATTCTGTCTGTCAGGACTAAATCTAACTGATCCAACAGTCTCCAAATAAAACAGATTGTTTGCTAGGAACATTTATGACCCATAAAGAGTGAGAGTTTATGCTGGCAAAACATTTCTTCTTGTAAACAACCAACATCCCCTGAATCTCCCTAGCTGACTTTGCATCCATCTCTTTTTTGCTTGGCATCTGGCTTCACCCAAAGCTTCTTTGATGGCATTTTGCAACCAACTGTTGTGCAAAAGACACTCTCCATTGAGTTGGTTCTGCATTCAGACACCAAAACAATCCTCCACTTTCTTTAACTACTTCTGTTGCCAGCAACATGTTTACCATGATTTAGATGTCTATTATACGCATGAATGACTTGTCTACTTAATTTCATCACAAAAATGAACCCTCATAAGTGGCACAGATGCTGGTATGATGGTAATCAAATTAGTTTTTGGACAGGTTTATGGCCACTTGCTGTCAGTTAAGCTCTCTTTGGCTATCTTCACTCCTGATACAGTTTTGATGGTGATTAATGGCTCCATTAATACACAGTTTGTGTTATGATAGACCTAACATTATGGTCTCATTTGCTGACCACAGATGACAATACATTTGCGAAGATTCAGGTCCACAGCATACTAGTTATACATTGAGTGTCCAAGTCTTACTTTCTTGGTCCTAGTGTATATATATATATATATATATATATATATATATATATATATATATATACAGAGAGAGAGAGAGAGAGAGAGAGAGAGAGCCGATCACTTTAGATAGCACCCTATTTATGCCAAAACTCTTTTTTTTTAAAGTTAATACTCCTCTCTATGATCTTTCTCTTTCCTTTTCTTTGTTACAGGGATGTCGTCCCCCTAAGTTATTCTCGCTAACCCCATTTCCCATTTGTATCCTTTTCATGCCTACTCTTACTTGCTTCAACTTCTAAATTCTTAAAATTTTGCTGTATATAAACTTTCAAATATTTTTGTTTAATTTTTTGACTGCTTGAATAATTTTCCAAAACTCTCTAGTTATATCTTTTGAAAATCATTGTCTTTAACGTTTTTCTTCCAGAGACCACACATCATTCTATTCATGGCTTTTCCATCCTATTTCTTATATTTTTCTAAGAGTACATTTTAAATTGACGTGTCTTGTGAGCAGCACAAGTTTACTTGCATTGTTCAACTGGGCTGCTGAAAGGATGAGAACAAAATGGGAGCCTGGTAGGCTAAAGTATAGTAAACACATTTGGATTGTTTACACAGCTTTTTTATGTTTAAACAAACATGTTTTTTTTTATAATGAAATTGAGTTTCCTCCTGCCCATATTTGATTTTTATGTTCATCTGTGCACTTGTCTAAACTCCACCCACTTGCTGCTATGCAAATACAGATTATGCAAATTTTTGTTTTGATTTGGGTGAGCTGAGCAGATGCCCATTTCAGCATAAACAGTCTTCAGAAAAACGGCTTGAATAGACAAGTGTCATTGTAAAAATATCTAAATGGGCATAAAGATTAATGTTTCTTTTCACACATACAAAAATATTTAAGGGTGTTTCATTCTTATGAGGAAAATCTAAGGTCATTTGATAATAAGGCTAAATGCTGAAGTTCAATTCCTCATTTAACAGCAAGACTCCAGACTAGACCCCATCTACTGTGGTGTATCTTTGAACCTATTAATTTACTGTAATCCCCCCTTCACTTAAGTAAGTATGATCCCAGCTGTCTAGTAAATTGCCTCTATCACTGGCATCTCTGCTGGCTGTTTTTTTGTTTTTTGGATTTAGTTGTTGTTGTTACTGCATAGATTTACCAATATAAAAATGATTTCATATGTATTTACTGATCTATTTATTTTTAAAAATTTTAAACCACTTTATTAAGGTCTGATTGACATATAAAAAGCCATATGTGTTTAATGTATACAATTTGATGAATCGGAGATAATTATACATCTGTGAAACTATCACCACAATCAATGCCATACCCTGTCCATCACCTCCAAGAGTTTCCTCCTGCCCTCTTATTTATTATTATTATTTAAGTGATAAGAACACTTACCATAAGTCGATGATTTTCACAACCTGATAGCAATGCAGGGTAATGGACCAGCGAAATGCTTGTCTTACCGGTTCACTGTCCTACTAAGAACCAGGTAACAACATAAGGGCAGGAATTGTAGCTTATATGTCTTATTTACCGTACAGATCCCTTTACAATGCCTTAATAGGGACTGTTATTTGACCTAAAGTTTCTGGTGCACCAAGGTTGTAATAAGCTTATTAAAAGAACTGAACAGCAGTTTGCTAAAAGATGGAGTGGCCTGAAATTGATCATGCATTTTCCAATTTTTTTCTTTTAAACTGCACAGAAGGCAGAAGTAAATTAAGCCTAGTGAGAATAAATTGAAAAGTGAAGTGAAAAATTTCTTTCTGTTTTTTTTTTTTTTTTCGGTACGCGGGCCTCTCACTGTTGTGGCCTCTCCCGTTGCGGAGCACAGGCTCCAGACGCGCAGACTCAGCGGCCATGGCTCACGGGCCCAGCCGCTAGGCGACATGTGGGATCTTCCCGGACTGGGGCACGAACCTGTGTCCCCTGCATCAGCACGCGGATTCTCAACCACTGCGCCACCAGGGAAGCCCTCTTTCTGTTTTAAAAGTCCATTTAAAGTGCTATAGTTACAAAATAAGAGCTCTGATAAGCTTGTGAAACTCATACTAAAAGAGTTAGTAGGCTGTGAATCAGAGGGTTATGAAGAAAACTGCTGCTTCCTTTTTTTTTTATAAATTTATTTATTTTTGGCTGCGTTGCGTCTTCATTGCTGCGTGTGGGCTTTCTCTAGTTGTGGCGAGCGGGGGCTACTCTTCGTTGCTGTGCGCAGGCTTCTCATTGCGGTGGCTTCTCTTGTTGCGGAGCACGGGCTCTAGGCACGCAGGCTTCAGTAGTTGTGGCTCGCAGGCTCTAGAGCACAGGCTCAGTAGTTGTGGAGCACGGGCTTAGTTGCGCCGCGGCATGTGGGATCCTCCCAGACCAGGGCTCGAACCGGTGTCCCCTGCATTGGCAGGTGGATTCTCAACCACTGCACCACCAGGAAAGCCTGCTGCTTCCTTTCTGAATAAAGGGAGATATGTAATAACTGATAATTTATGTGTGTTAACTCAGCATGTTTTGTCAAAATGTACAACCTTGAAGGTTAAGATGATACATTACACTTTCTTCCCCAGCTCACTTCATATGCACATACCAGGGACACACATGATTATATACATCCTTGCTTCTATTCTTTGTGGCCATCTAAAAATAATACATTTGATCTGAAGTCTTATTAGTGTTTATGAATTTGTATTCCACCAAGGCAACAAAAGGGTGTTTGGCCATGTTATTAATTATTTGCCATTTGAGCAATTGGTGGCTAAATCTCAACCTATTTACTCTTATTATGTTGTTTCTGCCTTTTATTGCCCTCTGGGAGAATGATTTATATGTAGGTAGTTTGAGATCTAGCTTGTATATGACATTGAATTCTTCTTGGTAAAATCTACAGTTCAGTCTGTCAAGATGTCACAAAATGGACCTTAGGTCAATTACTCTTAGGGAAGCTGAGTGAGGGTCATTACGAAGCAAGAATGAGGAAACATTGCCATCCTATGATAGATACATTCACAGATTCTAGAAAGTCTATTCAGATAGCTACACTAGGAAGTGTTGAGGAACCGCCACTCTTGGAGAGTAACCCGATGTCTTGCTTTAGCTAAGACAATGGTAAATAATATACTAGATCATTAGAGGCACAAGGCACAATATTCTTGTGTTTCTGGCTAGCTGTGTCTGTAGGTGCTGTATGAATGTGATGAAACTGGTCTACTAGCGACTTGAAAAATAAACCAACTTAGCAAGACTTCAGGACTTCCTGGAAGGATAATCAGCAACCATCTAAAGGCGGGTGTCTAGCCTACAGAAAGACAAAGTGACAAAGGAGTCCTCTGGCCCCTAAGAGAAACAAATAGCATCTAATTATCCCTCAAGCCCACATGAGAGTCTCTGTGATGACAGAGCATGTGTGACACCATCATGACCTCAACAAGAAAGAAGACATGGAGAGTGAATGAGAAAATGAAACCTGTAAGAGGGGCAGAAGTTCCTTTTAGCCCTTCATACCTGTGGTGGTTCACCCACACCTGCAGCCACCCAATAAGGAAATCTAAGTCAAGGTAACTAGAGTTAAATGTTTAACTCATTACACTCCTTTGGACTTATGTCAGTGTTCCCTCCTTGACTATGGAATAGTTCTGTCATGCTTATTACCTCTCCGTTTTAAAGACACAAAGATATAATCTTTTCTAGAAGAATAATAGGGGACTGGACATCGCCACCTCAAGACGGTCCTATCTCTGTACTGTGGGTGGCAGCTCAACCCCGCTGAGAGTCTGCTCCTAAATCGCAAGACAAGGAACACGGTGCAAGCACAGGATTTATTATCCAGAGACACCCAGGACACTGCAGAGAAATGACACTCATATCTTGATGATTGGGAAGGATATAGAATAAACAGCAGCAAGAACGTTTTAACTGAAACGTTCATTGAGTCTAATTCACGCAGTGTATAGAAACTAGGGTGTTTCTGCCACGTGGTACCCCTCGTAGGCTGGTAGCAGTGGATCTTCTTTAGAGTTGGCAAATGGGGCTTCCCTGGTGGCGCAGTGGTTGAGAGTCTGCCTGCTGATGCAGGGGATGTGGGTTCGTGACCCGATCCGGGAAGAACCCACATGTCGCCTAGCGGCTGGGTCTGTGAGCCATGGCCGCTGAGCCTGTGCCTCCGGAGCCTGTGCTCCACAACGGGAGAGGCCACAACAGTGAGAGGTCTGCGTACTGCAAAAAAAAAAAAAAAAAAAATAGAGTTGGCAAATGCTATGGCTTACTCCTTCTTTCTACATCATCTCACCATCTTCCAAACAGTCCTCTTCCATCATTCTTTCTAGCAGAGCCCTCCACATTCCTCTGACAAATCCATCCCTCCATTCAAAACCAAGGCAAATTCTCATCTATTCTGTAAGGCCATCCTTGGACTCTCTCATCTGATTTCTCCTTTTTCAGAAGGCCAGGTGCATGTTTTCTTTATCTGTGCCTCAGTTGGCATTTATCATACATTCTTTGACCATTTTTATGATTTCTAGAGTTGTATAAGTTTTATACTTACTCTCCCCAATAATATGGTGAATACACTGAGGTCAAGACTAGATCTTCATTGGTACACTCCCTCTCCTGAGCAACGATTACCTACCCCCCCCACCCCCCAAACAGAACTTCCACCCCTGGAAAAGTCCTAACTGCATGTTGATTGGCATAGACTGTGGCCACATGTGTATAGTTCAACTTCCAAAAGCATTTAATAACATTAGTAGGTTGGTCTTTGGCAGATTTTAAGGAAATGTGGCCACCCAGAGAGATTGACTCAGATCCTAAACCTGTTCCTTCTTGATGTGCCAATTGTGTCAGAATTGATATTCTATTTAATTCATTCTCTGTCACCAAAAAATTACTTCTGGGCTATGGATTAGGTTCAGTTTTATTAAATCTACTGTATGAAGCCAGGTTCTAGGATGCATCAAGGGATCTAGAAGCTAGTACTGAACTCCTTCAGGACACTAAAGTGTCCAATGTGACACTCTATGAATGCTATTCAAATACCTAAAATAGACTGATTCCTGGACTCTCTAAAGATACAGTCAATACATCATGTTAGAGATTATAGGTAAGTTTCAGACTCATCACAGTTATAAGCTGGTGAGTAACCTAAGGGAATCAATCTGCAATCAGAGAAGACTTAATTCAATAAAAGTTTTCCCCTTGGAATACAAAACTACAACCTATTGTTTCAGCAGTACCCTACCAAACAATTCCAAAGGTAACCGAGAAGTAAGAGACAAAATTCATAGATCGGCCATTCTGTTTGGGCAAGTGTCATAGCAAACTAAACCAAAGACATATAAAATAAAGGCGGTGGCTTCCTTACTTTGGGAGACGAGGTCTGAATTTTGCAATATAAAAGTCCCAGACTATAATTAACCTACAAACATTCAAGTGATGGCTGCTGCCATTCTCTGCTCACCTGAATGTGTCTAAGAAACATCAGGAAACCCAAAGAAGTATTTTATGGAGCACTTGGGTGAGAAGGGGGCAGATAGGGAGGGCCTCTTCACTGTTACACCAACCTTACCACAAATGACAAAATTTATAAGATTTTGATAATTACAAAAGATCTGAGTTCTCCTTGTGGGCAAGCTGGCTCCAGCTGGGTTTGAGTGTGAAGACACCGCTGACTCTGAGGTTGAACAGCAGAATCAAGGGATGTTGGAGAGACCAAACCGAAAAATGAAGCCAACGGTCAAAGACTCAATAGTCAAGGCAAAGCAGCTTTCTGAAAGAGTCATATACAGAAAGATTAGGAATGAGGCCATAAAATAGCAACCAGAGATGTCAAGGAAAGCAAGCAGGCACTAATGAGTGTGTAGTAGTGGGCTTCGGCAGTTCCCTGAGTCTCTAGAATGTAGACTCAGAGCACTTTTTATGGGAATCCAGTGACTCACTCATGGAGGAGAAGGAAATTATTAAAGGTGCCAAGTCAATGAGAACAAAAGTATTGATTTTGCTTTCTGACATATTTCCAATTCTCTGCTCACATCCCTTCTTTTTCTTCTTCAGAAAACTGAAATTCAGAGACTTATTTGTAGACCAATGCTTTCTATCACCTTCTTAAGAGTAAATATTCCTTTATCTTCTTCTAGATGTTGTCAGAAAAATTCACTCATAATTTAACTTTGGAGAAAAGACATTTTTTCTTCAAATGTATCAGATTTTATTTATCTTCTTGATAAATAAAAAGTGACTATTCATTCATCCACTCTTTTCAAGCACTTATTAAGTATCCTCTAGTTCCTGCATTTGCAGAGTAGAGCATTTTGGTGAGATCTAAAATGGCCCTTTGACCAATAATAGTGTACGAGTTTATGTGTGTAGTATTTTGTAGGACATTTTGTTAGTCTTAATCCTGAAATGTCCTCCTCTTGCAGCAGAATTATGCAATATATCACATGGAAAGTTATCCATTAACTTATTCTATTCTACAGTAGTTTTCTTTACTATTACTAAAATCTGTATTCTTAATCATACAATTTGAACATGCAGCCCAATTGTTATTGCATACAAATAATTCTTTAAAAACTTTAAAAAATCCAACTCTGGTCCTTTCAGAACATGAATTGTATGAGTTTTCATGATCTAATCCATTATTCATTCTAATTTTTTACAATTATATTTTACTTTTAAATTCTTCTTTTCATTCTTTTTTTCAACTTAGAAATAATGTTTCTGTGATCTGTCTATAATGATTTGCTTCAAAAGCATTTCTGATAATGTATAAATACAGGATTATATTTAAAACAAGTAACATTTTAAAAGTGCTCCTACTGTAAATTTTCTTTTAACTAAAATATTAAACACTTTGCTGACATTATGTTTACTGAGGTTTAGATTAAGGACTTACCCATTTTTATTTATATTCATTAGTAAGAAAAATATTGATTTTGATTTTAAACACTACTTGCTTAAAGAAATAATGAAGCTACCTAAGTTGTTTCTTGGGTTACTCGTCTTAACTTGAAGAGACCTAAAGTTTTGGCAGTCTTTTCTAAATTTCTTCCAAAGACATCATTAGAACATTTGTTGTCCTCAAAGAGCCCACAGAAGTATCTGCTAGACTTTGCATTTTTGTTCTGTTTTGTTTTCATGGAGTATTCTAATCATTATCTGATGTTTTAAAACTTTTTATTTTATACTGGAGTATAGTTGATTAACAATGTTGTGTTAGTTTCAGGTGTACAGCAAAGTGATTCAGTTATACATATACTTGTATCTGTTCTTTTTCAAATTCTTTTCCCATTTAGGTTGTTATACCTAATATTGAGCAGAGTTCGCTGTGCTATACAATAGGTCCTTGTTGGTTATCCATTTTAAATATAGCACTGTGTACATATCATTATCTGATTAATAGTTGGGAATTTGAGTTCTTTCCAGGGCCAAAAAACATCAGTATGCATTATTTTGAAATTCTGTGCGTATATGCTTGTTCCATCAAAGTTAACCTATTAGTAGGATAAATTATCCTTAGAACCTGGTCTTGGTTCAGGAGTGGGAGCTGCTGAAGGTGAATTCCTGAGCCAGGTATGATGGAAAGGGGGGCAGCCTCCATTGCTCAGACTCTCCCTGCTGAACCAGCCATAGACCCCTGAAGCCAGGCTGCCAGGATATGAGGAGCATGGCAAGAGAGGAGAAGTCTTCAAGACTTTTGATGCCTCTTTGTTGACCTGCTGGGGAGATATGTAAAGGACATTTTCATTCATCTTTAGCAATGTTTGATGCGTCCCATAATCTCCATATTTGAATAGCAAATTTTAAGTTTTGACTTTTATAAAAGCATTCCTTTCTACCATATTTGTTTATCTTCTACATGTCTTAAATGTACTTGCATAATTACGATGCTAAAATTTAAAAAAAACTTGTCTGCATCCTCTACCTAGTTTCTTCTTATTTTTTAATATGAAAAGTAAAGAAAGCTATTCAAACAGCTAACAGAGCTCATGTTCGTTACTATCCTTTATTTTCTTCTCGAACCTGTCATTTAACATTATATAAGTCACGAGTAGCAGTTGATATTATTCATTCACTAGGAAATGAATGTTGAGAGAAATCTGTATGTTTAGGCTTGGGTCTGTACTGGCTCCTGGAGCTGTCCCTTTGTCCCAAAGACGATGACTGCTGAGGAACCAGATTTTAAAGAGTATTCTGATATACCAGGAATGTCCAGATCTGTTTATAACCATATGAAACAATTAAAACATTTACTAAAGTCCAGAAATTCTCCTCTCAAGTTGCATTTGACAGCAGAAGCTTTAACTTTTGGCATCCTAAAGTTTAGTTTTGGCCTCTTCCATTGTTGGCCCTAGTGGTTTCATCTGTAATATGTATAGTGATTGTTTGCAGCCTGGCAACAGCTCGAAGGAGTGAGGGGGGCTGGAAAACTATAGCCCCTTGTTAGTTGCAGTCCAAACTTCAAAGGCTTTGAGAACATTGAACAGACAGGTTTCAGCAGCCGATAAAGCAGCCATGCAAACAAAAGGCAGCTTCTCTCTCACCGAGGTGTCTCCAGATCCAGGGTGATTTTCAACCCACTTTTTTCTTTTATTTGTGATGAAACTCCTGGCAATGAGAAAGACTCCTTCTGCCTACAGTTGTGTGCCCCCTTGATTCGGCATCAGAGGGAGAGATGGGCATTTATGGCACCATAAATCAAGGGATAAACCATACATGAGCAGCTGGCACATGTGCTAATAACTATAATTATTAATCATGTCAATTTCACACCCTTCAAATTTATGCTATGTGCTTTCTGTAGGCAAGCCATCCCTGGCGCCTTGAGCTGTTTATGGTATGAAAATATGATGTGCTGACGGTCTTTGATAATTGTCTTATGACAGTATTGATCTGCCTACAATTGGGTTTGTGGGGCATCGAAGCCCTGCGAAGTGGTTGTCCTTGTCTCCTGGTATATATCATTGTCACACATCCCCCATTGTTAGTGAGTGGCGTGAATTACTTTCAGCATTTGGCCAAGTCTCTAGCTGCTAGGTCACCATTATTCTATCCTTATGTCACTGTGAGGACATTTACTTTGATGTTTCCTTTGTACCTCTTCGAAGGCAAAATCCTTTAACTTCAGAATGGTAGCCTGCAGCAGGGTTTCAAAGAGAAAATAAACACTACAGGTTTGGGGTGGGCAGAGGCCAAAAATTATGGAAAAATGTGCTGCCCTAAAGAAAGGCGATGTTTTACTTTCCCCTCCTTGCCCCTGTCAAGGCCGGTCTGCAGCAGAGGACGTGCGGCGAACGGGGAACTGGAGACTCCAGTCCACTGCCAAGTCTGGCGCTCATTAAATAGCCCCCTTTCAGGACACCCCCAAAGTCTCTGCCACACAACGAACTATGAATCTCTGCTTGTGGCACAGATGGTCAAGTTCAGAAATCAGACTGGCCCTGAGCAAAGAGTTACCTGGGGCCAACGTGGCCAGTTTATTCTAAGTGATTCATCCTTTATGAAACCATAACGTATCTTAAAAACAAACCCCTCCAAGACCCAGAGCAAAGCAGCACCTTGCTGGTGGATCGGCATATTAATTTGACCTTGTAGCCAATCATCTGTGAGCGGCGGAGGAGAGTGCAGAGTGCATGGGACTCTGCCCACTTGTTTGGAACTTTGCACAACCCTCACCGGGTAGTGTCAAAATCACTCCTGCTGTCTCTACAGCTGCTCTGTTCCAATGACCCCCGGAAGGTTCTGGGGATTGTTAGAAGAGATTTCTATTAATCAACTACAAACCGACTGCTACAATTTCACACTCTTTTTCCCATCATTTCACACATTTAATGAATTTGGGTGTCTTTTAAATTCAAAACATTTACAATCGGGCCAAAAAAAAAAAAACCCCAACCCCCTCCCCCGCCCCCGAAAAACCTCTTTAACACAATAGGCTGCAGCAAGACAGCAAATGCCCCTTTAAGACTAAGTTCCTGAAACCGGCCATTTAACTGAGCTGCCGCGGGTCCCCGGAAGGCTGCCTGGAATTGTTACCAGGCAGCTGCGGCCTCCGCAGCACTTTATGAAATCATCAGGAAGAAAACACAGAGCTGGTCTGAAGTTTCCATTTGTTCGTTGTTACCGGGATGCTTTCAGAGAGTTATTCTCCAGGCCAGACTAGAGTTCAAAATTAAATCTTGCTGTCCTTCAAAACAGACTTAAAGAAAACACAACATCTCCCCCCATCCCCACCCCCGCTTACAAGCAGTCTGAGACCCAGCATTTCATCAGGAGAAGGGCTTCAGTCTCTTGTAGGAGGGTGGAGAGTCAACCAGACTCTTGCCCCTTCTCATTCAGACTTTGCCAGGCCATATGGGTCAACAGGAGGAAACGGGCTTACTGGGGCTCTAAGATCGAAGGTCCAGGTACGATTCACCGAAACACAGAAACTTCGAAAACATGGGCCACCATTTACATTTGTTTCTTAATCTCTAAGCCCAGAACGGCTCATCTCCCCACAATAAATTAGACTTCCTGTGTTGGGTGGGTCCTCGAAGCCCTGACTGCCCACCAAGGCTTTAGTTTTCTCAGAGGGTTTACTCTGCAGCTCCTCCACTTCCTCTGCAGAGACCACGGGGCCGGGATTGTTCTCTAGCGGCCCCTGCCGGTCAACACTGAACAGCAGCGACTAACCCAGAGGTGTTCGTTCCTCCCCACCAGGAGGGAAAGAAAGGATTTCAGGGTGTCGGGAGGACTGGGAAGTGGATGATATGACAGGGTAAGAGAACTTCGTGTTGACTTATTCTAAGTCAAGAAAAGAAGAGTCAAATTAGATTAATATTACATTTGGTGTTGAAAGTGAAAATAACGGTTTATCAATCTGCAGAAATCTAAACTGCTTTTCCATAAAAGTCATCAGTTTTCATTGTGGATTATCAGTTACTAAATACAAGAGTCCATTTAAAAGTTTACTAGTTTTATCTTCCTTTATTTTTATATTTTGTGTTTAAAGTCTGACTCGTTTTAGGGCCACATGATTACTTTTGTGGTCCTCTGAGCACTTTAGCCTTTGTGGGCCCTTCCCACCAGAATAATATCAACAGATGATTATATAACTTTATTTATTTTTATTATTTAAATATTTATTTGGTTGGTTGTGGCATGCATGTGGGATCTAGTTCCCCGGCCAGGGATTGAACCCAGGCCCCCTGCATTGGAGGCACAGAGTCTTAACTACTGTGCCACCAGGGAAGTCCCCTGATTATAAAACTTTAAATATGTCAACATTTTTTTTCCCATTTTGGGAAATGGAATCGACTTGGGGGCCCCTAAAAGTATCGCGGACTCTGTGCCTGCAATGGAGGAGGCTGTCCTGCTCCTCTTAATGTTCCCCCAAGGGGCCTGGAGCACTTTTCATCGTCAAGTTTCCTTTGTGTCAAAAGGCATTATAATGCTGCTTTACGTGTTAACGTCATTCTTACTTATATTTTTATAATCATTTCTTCTCACAGTATCGTGTATTTTTAAGGGAAATTTTGCTCACTGGTAAGGAAGCCACTGTAGGGGAGGAAAAAATTTTCCTCATGCCTCTTACGTTTCCAGTTGGGTCTGAAAACTTAATGGACAAAGACAGATTAACGGCAGAAAAGCATACAAATGTCTGTAAGTTTTGTGTGACGCGGGAGCCATCATCAGGAAATGAAGGCCCAGAGAAACAGACTTGTGTATTTTTACCCTAGGTTTGCTAAAGAGTGGACAATTGTGGAGCAATGTGACAGGTTAAGGAGTATGACGTAAGTGTAGTAAACTTGGGAAACTTAGCAAGGCCTGTTTGTGAGGATTCTTTGTCTTTGGAGATAAAAATGCTCCTTTCCTCTGGATAGAGAGGGCACCTGTCACATGAGGGTTTATGACCTGCTTTAGGGGAGAAGGGTGGGAGGTGGCAGGGTGCAGGCGGGAATCAGAAGGACCTCCTGCTTCTGTGGTTGTCTCAGACTCCTTCAGCTTAAAATATTCCATATGCCAAGGGGACATATTTTGGGGTATTTTGAACCCCATCAGCACCCAAGCAGCTATGTTCACAAGCTGTGGATTTCATCTTGCCTCTTGAAGACCTAGGCTTAATTTCCTGTAAGCATTTCACTGTACTCAGAGATGTTTGTACGAAGTTGCAAATAATCATATACACCCATTTACAGCCATTAATTTGTTCTGGAAAAAACACAACAACATCTCGTTTCTCTTCTTTTAATTTTCCTCAGTTAAGTTGCCACACCGAGGACTTAAGGCAGTGGACCCAGGAATTTGATTTCTTAGGAGATGTTTCCAAGGGCAAATCAAGACAATGGCATGTTTAGTTATTTGAGCTGCTGATGTTCTCTGACTAAGACAAGCCCATCAAAGAGAAAGGTTGCCAAGTTAACTGCTTTCCAGGAGTCCGGACTAGGTATCATTCAGCAAAAGACAGGCTAAGAGGATGTAAGGGCAGAACCATTTTGTCCCTAGAAATGAGACATCCACATTCAACAGGGATTTTTTTTCTTTCTTTTTTTTTTTTTTCCTTCCTTTTGAGGATGCTTGTCCCGGACAAGAAATATCGGAGAAAAGCACAGCTTCTTTCAGCTGTCCCTTTCTGTGGGTTTTCCCATACGAAACTATGCCCGGCCTGCCGCTCTGCACTTTGTTATTATGACAGGAAAAAATGAATTTCCTCTGCCAGCTGCAAGGAGCTTGTGGATCTTCAGTCACCAGGCACCCCGAGGGTAATGAGGCTGAGTTAGGACAGAGGGCCAGTCCAAAGAGCATATCTAGGTAAAAAAAAAAAAAAAAAAAAAAATCTATTCTCTTTCCCTCTGAGATCAGCATGGAGATGTTCTTAAGGACAAAGACAAATTTACAAACATGCATTGGATGGAAAGGGATGTGTATTGATTTTCCCTGTTGAGCACCTGACTCTCACACAGGTTATTTCATTGATTCCCACCACGCTTTCAGAGAGTGTTAGTTCCCTGTTTACAGATGAAGAAAATACAGGTCAGAGAAACCAAGCCTCCTGCTCCAGGCTGCACAGTTAGTAAGTGGCTGAGCCCTGCCATTTCCCACTTCGACAGCACCCTATTTCAATTATGTATTGCACTGGAAGTAGCAGAAATTGGATGCTGTCTACCCTATCATGTGACAGGAATGGCTCTGTCCATGCTCCTGACAGCATTTGGTGTTTTATTAACACCCACCAAGTGCATGGGTGTGGATAAGCACTTATTTTTAAAATTGGCTTAGACCCGTGGCAATGAGCAGCGACTCATACCCTAGAAGACGGATGCGAAGAGTGGAAAACGTCTTCGAGGTCACATAGTTCACCTCTTTTACTTTATCTCCAAGGAAACCTTGGCTCAGGCCTTCAACATTGCACATTTGCGTGACTGCAACACCTTCTCAGATGGTGATTCTCTTACTTCAGTCCTCTTTTCATGCCCAAGGGAAATGTTTTAAACCTGAATCTGATCATCTCATGCGACTCCTTTCTTTACCCAATAATTCCACCAGATTTTTTAGCATCTGAGGCAAATTGCTCTTTGCTTCTAAAATCCATTCTCTCCTTCTTCCTGGGTACATGTGCTGCACCTGAACGCCAGCTGGAGTCTACATTTCCTAGCCTCCCTTGTGACTGTGTGGTCATTTGACTAAATTTTTACCAATGGAATGAGCTGAAGTGATACATACACTTACTTACAAGGAAATTGCTACCCTGGCCATTCTCTTTCTCTATCCCAAGAGCTAAAACTTGGATATGGCTTAAATGTCAACCATGCTTGCAAAGTCAATGCCCCAGGGAATGTGAAACAACAAAAAGGAACGGACCCAATCTCTGAGTGACCACATGGAGCAAAAGTCACGATTTTCCTCGGGGCTGTTACTTGAATCGGAACTCATTTCTGTCTTCCTTAAGCCACTACAGGTTTGGAGGCTATTTGCTCCAGCAGCTTAGTGTTTACATTGACTAATTCAGCATTACCTTTCTCAGTAGGAGTCCTGCCTTCCTTTCACTCTCATCAGTGGCTACACTTCCAAGGTCTCCCTACTCTCCAATTATAAATTATAAATCTTCCAATTATAAAATAAGACCACACCTAAAGCACTTTCCAGCCCTTTTACAGAGGATATTGTTAACAGCCTCTCCATCATCCATCCCTCCTTTCCTGGCAATGACATTTTGACATCCCCTTGAGGCACTTAACTCTCCCCCATTCTTAGCCATGTGATTAAGATGGGATTGGCTTACTTCCAGTTTTGGGGCATAGTTCCAGATCAGCTGAAGCCTTATCTCCTTTCCATCAATTAAATAATAAATTCAGTGTTGAGTATATAACCCAATCAGGTCTAGTGAACAAAAATGAATTTTAAGACTTTTGCCACATTTCTCCTCGACAATGGTGGGTGCAGGTATTAGGTCTGGAACTATTGCTGTCATATGGATTCCATGAGTAAACCCAGCCTAAAGATGAAGAAATGCAGAGCTGAGAAAGTCATAGAAAAATGGAGCCAGAATCTTGCTAACATTGTCTGAGCCCTAGATCAAACTATACCTGAAGACAGACCTATCCATCTTTTGATTCATGCCAATTCGAGTTGTCTAGTCTGTGACCTTCAACATAAAGGATTCTAACATACGTTGGAATGATTTTCCTTTGGTCCAGTTTGTTCTGAACACTCTTCCCCATCTGCAAGACTCCTGTTCATTTTTCAAGGCTTAAGCTATCGCTTACCTCCTCTGTGAAATCTTCCCTGACTCTCCACTAGCCCTACTCCCTCAGCCAGAGTTAGCTGCTCCTCTTAATGCTCTAGGAATGCTTCGCATCAATTTTATCATGTGTTGCAATTATTCACTTAAGAGTATATCACCCCCAGAAGATGTAATCACTGAGCAATTTGAGGTAGAAGATTATGGCAAAAATAGACATACTGAAGCAGGATGCAACTGAGCTTCAACAAGAAGGCAGGATGCTGACATAGAAAAGGTGAAGGCAAGAACTGGACCTCAACTGGGCATGTTGGGGTTCAAGGTAGAGTGTTCAGATCTACAGGGACACTGGGCAGGCCACAGTGGGGCCCCAGAGAGAAGCCCAGTCATGAGGGTTGGATCAACCCAGGAATTGAAAGTGATGCAACTTGGGGACAATTGGGCCCTAAGCTTCACCTCTATGAAACTGGATCACCTAGTTGGTGCTGAAGGAGTCTCAGAGTGAGACAGACCAATTATATTGGGTCTAGTGAGTATAACTTAACTCAGACTCCCATGGACGCTGGGTGAAGGCTACTGTATGTGTTTTAGAATTTTTCAGGACTGACTTAAAAAATAAGATAGGCTTGGTCCTTCATGAGGGGTATAACAGTCAAAAACACAGATTTATGGATCTGAGTTAAGACCAAACCAGAAAAAATAAAAGCAGAGGCCTACGGTACCCATCCTGATGGAGAAATGTACAGCTTTCCTAAATATCAATTAATAGAGATGTTGGCAGTCAACTGAGTACCCCTCATGGTACTATGTTCACCATTTACCCTGATACTGGCAATGATCTTAAATTTAGCATTAAGTCTCCATCCCAGAACTAAGATGCAATATGCCCTCTCTGAAGTGCTCATACAGTGAATTAAAATAAATACACAGATTTACTGCTTTTGCTTTCCCTTCAGTGTTGGGCTAGCAATACATTTTGGGCTGACCTCTCTATGGAAGAGAAGAGCCATGGTGAATCAGACTCCATTTACATTTTGATAAAACACAATTCAAATATGTCTAGACTCTTTTGCTCTCTTGTAATAATCTCTCATATAAACCCTTATACTCCTTTCTCTCTGATTGGATGGTCATTTCCCCATCAGAATGTAAACAAAGGCAGAGGCTTGTTCACCAATTATTCCAACATAGAACCTTGTGCCTAGCACATAGCACTTGTTCAAAAAAATATTTGTTGAATGAACTTCAGTGTTAGCTGTTGGGAAGTGGGTGAGCTTCTTTTGCATTTCATTCTCTTGTATTTTCTTCTCTCTTTGATCTCTTGTTTGTTAAGGCCCCTATTAAGTATATGAGATTTTAAAGACCTATTCAGCCTTCTAAATTACTTAGGAACCTTTCATTAATTAAAAAGAAAAATGAAGCACCTACTACGGGCAAGATATCAAACCAGGCACCGAGAAACACAAGTATGAAAAAGACTAAGACCCTGTCTTTAATTGTTTACTATCTAAAGAGGGTTCCCAGACCCAGTTCCAGCCTGTGTGTGCGGAGGCTTCCCCACACCTACAAGCAATTCCTGGAAGCCAGCAAGGTGTCTGAGAATTCAACTCATTTCTGACACTATCCACCTGGAGATAGAATCGGATTCCACATGTAAAGGACTCAGTCCCTCAAGACCACCCCACTGACACTTCAGATGCCAGTCTCAAGCTCTGGGTGTTACCTGTGTTTTTGACCCACAGGCTACAAATCAGAGGTTCCCACAACCCCCTCCTCAAGCTTAATTAATTTGCTAGAGTGGCTCATAGAACTCAGGAAAACCCAGTTACTCAATAGATTACCCATTTATTGTAAGAGGATATTACAAAATATAGCCAGATGAAGAGATAAATAGGGCAAGATCCCCAACAAATGAGTTTCTGTCTTCATGGAGCTGGCATGGTGGCACGCAGAAGCCTTCTGTTTCCCTGATATGGAAACTCTCCACAAAAAGGGCAAAAAGCTGTCCTTTGAGGTTTTTATGGAAGCTTCATTGCATAGTCATAATTGGCTAAATCATTGGCCATTGGCAATGGATTCAGCCTCCAGCCCCTCTCCCCTTCCAAGAAATCGGGGGGGGGACTGAAAGTTCCAACATTGTTGGTTCTTCTGGCAACCAGCTCCCACCCAAAAGTCACTTTCTCTGAAGTGTTTTCAGGAACTGAGAACATGAGATCGCATATTTTGCTCTTATTGCTCAGGAAATTCCAAGGGTTTTGGGAGCTGTGAACCGAAAACTGTGGATGAAGACCAAATATATATAAGCAACATATTTGGTCATGGAAATGACTAAATATACATTTTTCCTATAAATCACAATATAACACTGTCCAATAAAATATTCATAAGTTACTATAACATGGAATATTATGAGATATGTGATTGGAAAAGAAGCATATAATCCATATTGTGATCTAGGGACTGTTACAGTCACTTGCACGTATGCAAAAAGTCATGGCACTATATACTGAAGATTGTAAGCTTTATTTTATATTGATGTATAATTGATATCCCTCATTTTGAAAAGGGAGGCATGAATTTTTCAGTGTTCAGAGAGAGTTTATGCCAATGAGACAGGCTTAACTCATTAATACTTCATCTAATTAAATAGCTAGCTGCCATGATTTAGCCTAGATTTGCTCGGTATCAAAGTGTCATGAACATGCATAAAAACACCAATGTATGTTTTTGCCATGCATAAAAGTTCCTGCTACGTTTGCCCGAATTGTCCAATATTTGATTTTAAAAGATGATCTACCATAATTTTAGGTAAATATAGAACAAATCTCCACCTTCGATTGGCCTGACGCTGACCAGTTGCCATGTAGGTGAGCAAAATCACCAATATCTTTAATATATTTCTAAAGGTGGAAAGCTTCCTAGAACTTACTGGTCTTAGCAAAAGAGAGCCAGTAGCTCATACCTTGGGAGCCCACAGCATAGCCCCCACCAGGGGCTGATGGCCAGCTGTCAGGGCTGAGTGACAGACTGACCATTGGCTGGGTCTCCGCAGGTGGCGGTGACATTGATGAAGAATGATGGATGACTCTGACACAGCCCCACCCCAGCCACTTACCCATATGCATGACAGAAGGGCTCCCAGCCTAGATGTCCTGGCTGACAATGCCTCCAAGTAGGCATTCAGATGTGTAAAAGCAATGCATTCAGATCCAGCCACAAATATGGAGGCATTTAATGAGTTGCTAATGTGAAAATAATTTTCTTTTCTAACTTTTGAATTGTAGGAATAAAGACACAGGGAAGCCATGCAATTGATAATGACTCTGCTGGAAAAAAAGCAAGTAGCTTTCAAGAAACATAAAAAAAAGGTGGACCCAGCCCTGTCAGAGGTTGATATGAGATTATTGATACATCCCTCCTTTATTTTTCTTCTACTTGCTCTCTCTTCTCACCCCAACCCACCCAGCTTTGTGCAGGTGTATTCACTACCCCTTCTTTTTCCCTCCATCTGAGCTGGATTCTCTCTACCTCTTTGATGCATTTTTCCTCCCTCCCTCTCTCCAACCTTAATCCTTCCTTTCCTTCTCCACTACCCTCCACTCTTCTGTTCCCTCCTTTTCCCTTAATCCCTCTGGCCATGTCCCTCTCTCAAATGAGATTGTTTTCCTTCCTTGATGTCTTTTTCATATTTCATCATCATTTTGGCAAGGATTTCAGAGCAAGTATGTCTTGAGAAATAAAAGTCAGGAAATTTGTAGAATAAAAAGAGCAAGGAAAACGAAAAAAGGATTTTTCAAACTTAAAAGCCACCTTAGGAGTTGAGAGGGGAGAGAATGAGGTACCCAGATTCTGTTGTCTACCTAACAGGCCTGATGGGGGAAGCCTCTGGGGATGGATCAGCTAATTGGAGGACGTGAAAGATGGGTGCGACTTGTACTGACCTGCCCCAATATGTTCAGATGGGAAACTTGCACATGGAACAGCAAGCCTCACCACCAAGAACTCTTTTTCTGCAAAGTGCTGGCTAGACTAAGGGAGAGTCTGAATTATCAAGCCTATCTAAAGAAATGAACCTCTATTAACTTTCAAGTATACACAGTAAAAGATATAGAATCTTCTCTGGTGGTAGCTTCTAGACTAGTTTTATTGACTAGAGGATAATGAGTTAGCAACACACAAAAGCTGATGGTGCCACATCAGTTGTACATAAATGAGCATTTCTGCTGAGACTACTTGAGAATGGTTTACTTTCATAATCAGCTGGAAAATGCTCCCTTGAGTTTTGCTTAGATGATTCATGCATGTGGTAAACTTTCCTTTTAGAGAAAATATCAGGTTAAACTTTATCTCAGGCACTATTTCAAATAATCAGAAACTCTGATTTTGTGATGTCCATATTAATAAGTCTTTATTATCTTTAAATAACCTTGGCTGCAAACACTTACAGACCAGAAATATTTACTGAAAATATCTGTAACTTCTTTCTAGCTTTAAGTTACTGAGAAGTAAATGGAGCTGCATGTTACAAATATTATGTGAGAATAAGCAACTCCATATCTTTGAACCTGGTGGCTATGATCTACTTGACAGCCATATTTGAATGGTTGTTCTACACAGCATAGGACTTGGGCAATATTTTCAGGATAACTGACAGAACTCTACCAACCGGCTGTGTCTTCATGGACACTCAAGGACCTGTTCTTTTGTCTAAGTATTAGCATCCACTCTTGCACTGGACCATAGGGATTTATCTCCCTAGCGCTCACCTCCAGTTCACTCTAACAAGTCACTGGGAGGCTCCGAAAGAAACACTGAATACCCATGGGAGAAAGTCATTGCCTAAATAGACCATCAAATAGGGAAGAGGTTGACAACAGAAGAGAGACATTTAGGGCCCTTGTGGGCTAGTTTTGAAGCCCTTTCCTATTGGTAGAAGATGAGGTGAGAAGACACAGAAAGAATGTGGTATGAATGAGGAGGAACTCAGGGTTCTTCTAGTTTTATAACCCTCCCCCCAAAAAACACCTCTAGAATGAACCCACAGAAGTCATTCTTCAGATGACCAAAACGTACATGAAAAGATCGTCAACATCGCTAATTATTACAGAAAGGCAATCAAAATTACAACGTGGTATCCCCTCACACAGGTCAGAATGGCCATCGTCAAAAAGTCTACAAATAATAAATGCTGGAGAGGGTGTGGAGAAAAAGGGAACCCTCCTACTCTGTTGGTGGTAATGTAAATGGGTGCAGCCACTATGGAGAACAGTATGGAGGTTCCTTAAAAAACTAAAAATAGAGCTAACATATGATTGTGCAATCCCACTTCTGGGCATATCCAGAGAAAACCATAATTTGAAAAGATGTGCACCCCAATGTTCATTGCAGCACTATTTACAATAGCCAGGACATGGAAGCAATCTAAATGTACATCAACAGATGAAAGGATAAAGAAGATGTGGTATATATATATATATATATATATATATATATATATATATATGAATGAATAATACTCGCCATAGAAAAAGAGTAAAATAATGCCATTTGCAGCAGCATGGATGGACCTAGAGATTATCACACTAGGTGAAGTAAATCAGACAGAGAAAGGATATTTATCCTGTGATATTGCTTATATGTGGAATCTAAAAAAATGATACAAATGAACTTACATACAAAACAGAAATAGACCCACAGATATAGAAAACAAACCAATAGTTACCAAAGGGGAAAGGGGGAGATAAATTAGGAGTTTGGGATTAACATACACACATTACTATATATAAAATAGATAACCAACAAGGACCTACTATATAACATAGGGAATTGTACTCAATATTTTGTAATAATCTATAAGGGAAAAGAGTCTGAAAAAGAATATATATATATTTAACTGAATCACCTTGCTGTACACCAAAAACTAACATGACATTGTCAATCAACTATAGTTCAATAAAAAAAGGAGTCTTTCTGTATTTCAGTGGCTACTAGCTGTTAAGGGTCTCCCTGCCTTGGTCCACATGGATCTGCAGCATTTAGAGGTTATTGGTGCAATCTAAGCTATTGGAAGATTGCCGATCGGAGCATCAGCATAAAAGCATACATTCAGAAAACAAGTGGCAAGCCATGGTTCAAATCTGATCTCTACCACTTACTTGCTATGTGACCTTGGACAAGTTACTTAACTTCTCTGTGCCTTTGTTTCCTCAGTTTTAAAATGGAGCTAAAATAGATAAAATGATATGATACTGAAACTGATTCAGAAATTGGGGAAAGGAGTATGGTAGCAGTAAGTAGGTAAACCAAAATTGGCCATGAGTACACAATTATTGAGTTGGGTTGTAGCTCTATGAAAACTTATAATACCATTCTTACTACTTGGTATAAATTTTTTCATAACAAAAGGCTTGAAATGTTGCATAACAACATGTTTTTTTTTTAAAGGGAGCAATAATAATTGTACGTACCTCCGAAATGTGTTACAAGGATTAAATGTGTCAATATATGTGAAGCCCTTCAAGCAGTGTTTGGCCAATAGTAAACACTATATAGGTGTCAGGTATTAGTATAATATTTTTGTTATTATCATCTGACGTAGGAGGTACACTTAACACCCAGAGAGCATAGGGGTAACTTGAATAATATTAGATGTATCAGCTCATCTCCACAATCCTATCATCTTTCTATTTTGACTACCCAATGCTTTAGTTCAGGCCCTGTTTTTCTTTCTCCCAAAGATTTCCAATAGCTTCCAAATTGTTTCCCTGCCTCCTGTCTTGCCCTCTGGTCCTTTTAATATAGCCAAATGCAGGACAGAGCTTGAAAGGGTACCGATAGGTAGAATTTTCAAGGGATAGGCATGGCTGGAGCTGAGGATGCACGTAGTGATATGCAAAGCTACCGAGACATCCAGGGGTCACATTATGGGCTGGATGGGGACTGGAAACAAAGCCATTCTGGAGGTTGGATTAATACTCCACAAATGAGATGATGTGAAACTGGGCCAGGACAGTGAGAGTGGGAAGAAAAGGAAACAAACAGGAGAAATAGAGACAGAGAGAGTGCTAAAATCAAGACACTATCTTTTGGAGACAGGCTGAATGTGAGAGCTGGGACAGAGAAGTACATAATGACTTCAAAGTGTTACATCAAGATAAATGGTGATGATCTTCGATTAAGTTGGACTGTTAAGTGTGTAATATGCAGAACTGGGGATGGCTTAGGGGAAAAGAATGGGTTTGGTTCTCTAAGGGAGCAAAATGTTTTCCTTGACCCTTTTGGGGTCCCTGGCTGGGTCTGAAAATTCAACCGACAAAGACACATTAACAGAAAAGCATCCATATGTATTTAGTCTAAGTTTTACGTGACGTAGGAGCCTTCATAAGAAAAGAAGGCCCAAAGAAATGGTTAAACCTGTGTGTTTTTATGCTAGGTTTGATGAAGGGTGGACAGTTGTGGATAAATATATTTGGTTGGGGAGGTGTGAGATAAATGTAGCAAACTGCAGGGAGCTAAGCAAGACCTGTTTGTTTGGACTCTTCTCATCTTTACTACCATGTTTGTAGTAAAGATGCTCCTTTCCTGCAGGTATACGGAGGGCACCTCTCACATGAGGGTCTTGTGACCTGCTTCAGGGGTAAGGTTAGGTGGGTGGGCAAGGTCAGAGAGACCTCCTGGCTCTGATGTTTCTCAAACTCTTTCAGCTTAAAATATTCCATATGTCGGGCTTCCCTTGCGGCGCAGTGGTTGAGAGTCCGCCTGCCGATGCAGGGGACACGGGTTCGTGACCCGATCCGGGAAGATCCCACATGCCGTGGAGCGGCTGGGCCCGTGAGCCATGGCCTCTGAGCCTGCGCGTCCGGGGCCTGTGCTCTGCAACGGGTGAGGCCACAACAGTGAGAGGCCCGCGTACCGCAAAACAAACAAACAAACAAACAAACAAAAACAATTCGATATGTCAAGGTGCCATATCTTGCAGTAGTATATCCTGAGTTCCATCAGTTCTAATGAGCTAGATTTATGAAACCTTGGAATATCCATGCAGAATTGTCAGGAAAGCCAATAGAAATGAGAATTTGGTTCATCATTGGGGGCCCTTTTTCCATTTTTAACACGTGTTAAAAACATATAATCTTCTTAAAGTTGAGTGTAATTAGAATAAATAAAATGGAGAAAAATAAAAGATCTAATTAAGAAAGTTCTTCCTGCTGTATCAATGCTGAATAGAATTGAGTTAAGAAAGAAATTTAATTCTGAGAAGTATGCTTATAGATAATAAATTGAATTGTGTGTGTGCGTGCGTAATAGACATTTCCAGATTGTCTCCCCCCACCCCATCTCTGTCTCTCTTACACACACACACACACACACACACACACACACACACACACACACACATAGAAACTGTTTTTCCCATTCATCAACGTAGCAGAAAGAAACCATGGTGCTGAGGAAGGAGAAGATGATCACACCCAGCCTCCCAGTTTGATTAATAAGCAACAGAACAGTGTTCCTGTTTTCAGGGAGCTTTCCTATCAGGGCTGTAGTCTCTGGAGAGCTCCAGCCTACAAAGCGATAACATCTGGTGTCCATTATTTCCCCAGATCTGTTGTGATTAGTCCATATGATAAGCCTGGCCAATTGCTATGGGCGAGGGATTGCTACATTCCCCCATCAGGGTACTGGAGCTGTCACTTCTGGTTTGTGGGCCCTGCTAATTTGCCACCACAGTTTCCAATATCTGCTAGAATTCCACAAGGACAACTCAGTGCCTCGCAGGGGCAATAGGCTGTGTGGCTGTAGACAGAAGGCTAGCACTGATAATAAAAAGGAGAGGTTTATCAATTAACTCAAGCACCACTGTGTAGACAGCGGCTGGCGGTCCAGCCCCGCTTCCGCTGCTCCAGGCTGATTAGACGGTCCTGGAGAACTTCAGATTCACTGATGACAGAAACCGTGAAGTCTCCAAAAGGTACACGAAAATAAATGATCAGAATGTATAAATAAGTTTATCTTATTTATCCGGCTTGTCCTTTAATAAGGTGAGTTTTCTGGCTTTCCAAATGCTTTCTGTTCTTCCTTCACCTTCCCTCACAAACGATGATACGAAAGAATAATAGTTGGAGGCCATCCAGGTGGCAGAATGGCTTGTCATTTCGGATGGTGGAAGAAGACTCAGGGCGTAAGAAGGCAGCTGTGTTATTTGATAAAACTCAGTAATATCAGAGCTGGCTACTGAACTACGTGTCCCATTAAAACCTTTTATGCAAGTTTTGCAACTTTATTAGGAGCAAAAAGTAGAAAACAAAATTCAATCAAATAATTGTAATTTTTACAGAATAGTAATAATATCTTTTCTCGGAAATGAATGTTAACTTTGTCATTAAATATATTCTAAAGAGGAAATTTGGAGCAACATGTCACCAAACAGAGATGAAAGGACAGATTAAGTTAGCTCTTTCTCTATGTTTTCCTGTGATCTTGGTAGTCATTTAAACATTATCGGGTTCAAAAACGTTTTTAGAAGCATATACTTGTTTTGATACCTTTGAAAGTCATATCAGCTGATAATTCAAAATTTGAAATTAAAAGGTAAAATGACAACTTGCTATCACTTAATCAATAGTACCTATAGTTCCAAATCACATGCCAAGTGCTGTGACTGCATGTTGTCACAAATAGCTTAAGTTCATGTGTCACTTAAATTTGCGTAAAGAAAGTAAAACTGTCAATTAATCATGTGAGAAAAAGACAGTAAGACCAGTGCCTGAATTTCTGCTCTGCCACCTAGGTGTCTTGTCGCTGACGTGCATGGACTTCAGATCTAGAGTGGAAAAAGGTTACCTTGGGAACTAACATCAAAGAGGTTAGGAGCAAGAAATTGCCAGAAGCTTAACATGATAAACAAAGGTCAGGTTTATACAACCAGAGTGACTCTGGTGAATGTAAAAGAAATAAAATAGTGTTAGAAAGATAGAGGAAAAAGTTTGGCCTGACTTCTCAAGTAATTATGTCTATTTTTTCTTACCACTAGCAGCAGTGCACAGAAAGAAATGTTGATTTAAGGCAAAAACACAAACAGTCCTTCAATCTTACTTTGCCTGATTTCAGATGGCCGTTTTCTTTTCTCTGTTTTTTTTTTTTTTGTGTGTGGTACACGAGCCTCTCACCGCTGTGGCCTCTCCGTTGCGGAGCACAGGCTCCGGACGCGCAGGCTCAGCGGCCATGGCTCACGGGCCCAGCCGCCCCGCGGCGTGTGGGATCTTCCCGGACCGGGGCACGAACCTGCGTGCGTCCCCTGCATCGGCAGGCGGATTCTCAACCACTGCGCCACTAGGGAAGCCCTCTCTGTTTTTATTAATCCAATCCTAGTCTTGCTTGTGCTGCCCCAAACACTTTTTTTTTTTTTTTTTTTTTTTTTTGTGGTACACGGGCCTCTCACTGTTGTGGCCTCTCCCGTTGTGGAGCACAGGCTCCCGACGCACAGGCTCAGAGGCCATGGCTCACTGGCCCAGCCGCTCCGCGGCATGTGGGATCCTCCCGGACCCGGGCACGAACCCGTGTCTCCTGCATCGGCAGGTGGACTCTCAACCACTGCGCCACCAGGGAAGTCCCCCAAACACTTTTAACTCTGGATTGTTGGCCTGACCTTGGCCATCATTCATTCCCCCGGTCCCACTACTAGTTACTCTCCCTTTCTCCCCTCTCAACCTCAGGCCTTTATTCGGGGCTCAGAGAGACCCTCCCTTGCAGTGACCAGGTGTGCCTGTTAAGGTCAAGCAACCTTAGTGGCAAAGCTATTATTCTCTGAATTGTGGAACCTAATCATTCAGGCCCCAACTGGATTTGGAGATGCCTGAATGTTATCGATCAGTTGCATGCAAAAAACATTCACTCAGTAATGAACTCTTTTCCACTTTGAATGCTGGTGATTTAATCAAGAGGTGCCCTGTAGGCTGGTCACTAAAGGGAATGGGATGAAAAATTTATTAATAAATTTGCCTCCTGAGGTAGATCCACGAAGACAGATCCTGGCTGGTCCAGATCAAAGCTGAAGTCCAATATATACAAAATCCTGGGCCATTAATTTGGATAATTTAGGCTCCTTCCTTCAATCATGAACTTCTTTCCATTGTTTTTTTAATCACATACTGATGTATCACTTCCATCAAAGAGGAACTATCTGAAAAGAAAGTTTTTACTGTTATCATGGGTAAATCAAAGTGTAAAACTGATCTACAGAACTACATAAATGATAAAAAAAATTGTAATCAAAATGTGACATTTTATTTCCGTTGTGTTTCTTTAAAGTTGAAAACTACTGTCAATATTTCAGTTTTTCTATGAAGGAATAGTTACATTTTTGTCTTCTTATAATAGCGTCCATCCAGCCTACAATAGTGATGATCCCTGCACAAGGTTAAAATTTTTAGGAATGAGAGTATTTTGCAAAAAGCTTTCATATACATAAAACAGATTCTGGTCATAGTGAAGCTGCCAAAAGTAGAAGACAATGATAATTCTTGGGCATAGATGGATTTTTTTACCAGATATTATTATTATTTTTGCTTTGCAGAATCCCTTCACTTTTCTTTAATAAATACATTTTATTACCCATTTTTTCTTTTAAAAAGAAATAATTAACTTAGTAACTTAAACATGGTGAAAAATTTTTTTAAAATCTGAACGTTGTTTTCATAGCGACTCCAAATTACATTACTCATTTTTCCAGCAAATGTGTTTTGCAGAATCTTCAATTGCTTCTACTGATCCTTTGCTCAAGAAAGCAAAAGCCAAACTCCAGAGCAAAAAGTGAAGCGTAAACTTGAATCATGTTAGCATCAATACAGTTCTGAGCATGTGGGTGGTGTCACTTTGGTGTGATGAAAACATAGTCATTCTGCTGGTTTAAAATATTTTGATTTAATACATAGCCTATTTGCCATAATTTGTTTAAAAATCACATGTATTCGAGAATGTTTAAGTGCTTCTCCAACTTTCTAAAATTATACCTTGCCAATTGAAAGTGGAAGTACTATACTCTTATTTTAGCATTTAATGCATAATAACGTAGAGTAAAATCTCCTGGGGTAGAGATGTCGTCTTCCAGCCCAAGCATAACCCCAGTTGTTCCACCTGACTAGGCTTCCAGGGCAGCCGAAGGAGGTCAGACCCTCTCCATTGATACTAATGGACCATTTTATGCAAAACTGTTCATTTTCCGGAAGGGACCATGTCTGACTGGTGGAGTGATTCACTAAAATCACTTCATTAAATGACCACTCTTCATGCGTGGCCGTATTCCCTTTAGTGGGCTAGACGCCGTGAGCCTCGCATGGGTACCCAAGGTGAGGAAGCTTATTCCGCGCACCGTGAACTCAACCCCCGGTTCCAGGTCCTGCGCTCAGACAGTGACTTCCTGGGGCTGGCACACAGGCTAAGGCAGGCCTGGCGACTCTGCTCGTCCGGGCATGGCCGTCCCGCGGGACAGCCTAAGAGAGCCAGCCCCACCCCAGCCCGTCTCGTCTCCGCACCAACCTTAGTTATATTCTTTGCCCCAATTCTCCTTGGAGCAGCGAACGATGCTGTTCACAACGGGCGCGGCCAGCGGGACCTCGCCTTGGACTCCTTGTGGACAGACCCCTGAGAGCTGATTCCCTGCCAACCCGTGAAGCGGCTCGCTCCTCCCAAAAGAACACTTCTTCCCAGAGTTTCTCCCACAATCTCTAAGACCGTGGCGAGTCCAAAGACAGACAAATAGGAGAGAAGGAAGGTGCTTAATTTGGAAAAGGAGACAGACCAGGGCCTACTGAGGTTTGGAAGGCAGAGTGAGAAGTTGAGACGCTGGAATGAGCCTGCTGAAAATGCTGGGAGATTCCCGGACAGCGTATCTAAACCTGTTGGAGCTTCCAAAGGTCAAAGTGTCTTTAGCCGTGGGTCACGCTCATCTCCTGAAGTCACCTGGCTTAGTCAGAGCCACAGCTTCAGAAGCCGCAGCTTCCCATTTGTCGGATGATGATTCTGCTTCTCTAAACAGGAAGTTTCTCCCACATGACTTTTCAACTGGCGCTAGACTGGGTAATAGCAGATTTCATTGAATGTTCGCAGTCTAAACCCTTTGACCTTTCAAAATACTAAACATTAGCTCTTTGCCTTTAAGAGTGCCTTGGCCAGCAGTCTGTGGAAGGTCTGTTTTGCTGTGATTTGCACAGCCCAGGACTGCTCCGAGCTCAGCTGCACCAGGCTAATTTCCATAAGCATCATGTGGTGTTACAGAAACCACATTTTGCCAAGCTGTCAACTATACAGCCTTCTCTTTGCTAAACAGACTCCCATTAAAACTGTCTGCACAATTTGTCAGTTAAATGAGGTACAAGAGGGACGCTCTATTTGCCCCTAATTAGCTGCGCAGACTACCTTTGTCTGTTTGATTAAGCATTCACATTATCAATTTTGTTTAATCTGATTCATTTCACACACCTCCCCTGGGACAAAGCCCATACGGTTAACTAATCTCTGATATCATCTCTCATATCAGGCAGTTCTCATCTCCCCCAGAATACATTCTACCCACAAGCTCCATGATCATCAAGCTCCACAGAGGGGAGTTGGTCTGGTGAGGGGCAGAAATTTAGTTCAGCAACTGGAGCTAAACCCCGACATGCTTAATTTAAAGCATCAAGGAGATTCTTCCTCGGTGCCATGTGTCCGCATCATTCATCCATTCATTTATTTGTATTCACTAATTCATTCATTCCAGCAGTAAACATATTGTCTGCCTACTATGCACCAGGGGCTGTGCTGGGAGCTGGGAGGGACACAAAGATGTATAAGGTTCCTGCTCTCAGACTGCTTATTTTCTCAGCCCCCAGGATTACCGTAAAAACCGTCAACTAGCGTGGAAAGAACACTTGCTCCCTGAGGCCAGTTCTACTAATATCAATAACGCATGGCCTATTCAGCTCAGCTACCACACAACTCTCCAAAGAAAGATTTTGGATAAAGGCATAAAAGCAAGTGGTCATGGTTTCCTGAAATAATCTCCCCTCCCACTCTCTTTTGGAAAAATAGCTGGCAATGGAGACAGAGGAGTTTAAGGAAGTAGAATTAACAAATCACTTGATCATCAATAATTCTGAAATGTCATTGTATCTGATAACATGATAGAAGTTTTTGCTTAGTGAAACCAAACCACTAGTTATTCAACTGATATCTTCCGCAGGTTGACAGAACAAATGCTAAGTACTAGTAGAACAAACTGAAAGTTTTGAGAGAAAAGCAATTGGCTCAATTTACTGGGGAGTATAAAACTATTCTGAAGAATATATATGTTTATATATATATATATGTATAACTGAATCACTTTGCTGTACATCTGAAACTCACATGACGTAAATCAACTGTATTTCAATAAAAATTTTAAGAAGCTATTCTGAAGATGAGAGCAGTTGAAAAATATACTGGAATTTATGGCTCATGAACACTTGTATTCCTGAAAAATTATATAACCTTAGACTGATTAAGATGGCAATCTCAGAAACATATTCCACCCTGAAGGTTTTTGGGTCCTGGAAGGTGATAAGCACTTGAAAATGAATAATTGAATCTCAGAATCAGAATTGAAAGGCTTTGGGATTATTCAGTGCAACCCTCTACTTGTCCGGGAGTCTCCTGGATGACATTCCTAGATAAAGGAATTGTTGCATTCTGCATAAGTGCCTCCACAAATGGGTTCTACCGCCCTGCAAAGCTGCCCTCCCATTTTAGGTCAGTTCTGACTAGCAGAAATGTAGTGGTCATGCTGTGCTGAAATCTGCCCCATGAACCCCCCCCCCCCTCACTGACTGCAGGGAGCTGGTCTGTGCAGGTAGGACTAAACCCTTCATAATTTTGAGGACAGCTTGATGCTTCCTACCCAGACTTCCTTCTCTGAGTACAGCTTCATCAGTGTTTTCAGTAGTTCTGCCCCTGGTGGTTTCTCATCCTTCTACCCTCTCCCCTCCTTCTCTTCCAAATATTCTTTGGTTAGTTAACCTTCCTCTCGAAGTCGGATCCCCAGAACTGAGAACTGTCTCCAAGAGTATCTGACACACGCACCCAGAGGGGGACACTCCCTGACTCTGGACCACGCCTGGTCCAGTTCTATGGATGTGATCTAAGATCATGTTGACTCTTTCAACAATGCTATTGCTCTGTGGATTCATATTGACCTAAAATCCTTCGGATCTTTTATATGTGGCTTTTATTCAGCTCTCATCACTTTGGATTTGCCCTGTTACTCAATTTTATGTTCATCCCTGTCACATATTATCTTGTTAACATCAGCTTATTTTAGCTTGCGTGTTGCCCCCTTGACTTCCGTAGTCTCTTAGTTTGCAAGGATGGCATCACTGTTTCATCCAAGTTATTGATTAAAATGATTAAAAGGCCATGAATCAAGTGAGTAACAGAAAGTCACCGTGGTTTCTAGAATAATAATAACAACTACACTACCATGTATTGCACAATTATACATGCCAGACACTACACTAAGTACTTTATGTATCTTCTCCCATGTAGTATTTCAGAAAACTCTATTTAGTATCATTGCACCAGATTAGAGATGAGAAAACTGAGACCAGTAGCCTAAGAAAATAACTTGCCCTAAAGAATGCAGTTAATAATTTTGTGGAGGGAGAACTTCAACCAAGGACTGACTCATGCCTGAGCCCAACTTATTAAGCACTTTACTGTATTCACTACTTCATATCTGTAAGGATGTTTTACTTACTTATTTAAACTCATTTTCCACTTGCATTCACCTCCCCCCACAGGAAACCTTGCTAAGGAGTTGGATCTGTAACCTTGAATTTGTATATATCTTTGTAAAATACGTAGGGTTATTGTTTTGGCTGGATTTATTTACATAAAATACATTGGCCTATAGACCTAATTCTGTTTCTTATTTTTATTCCTGAGTACTATATGTTACGAATCTACCTCTGTTGCTGGGCATACATCTAGTTCATTGCCTCTAATTGTTGCATAGTATTCCATGATGGGTATGGACCACATCTTATTTGTCCATTCCTCTAGTGGTAGATATGTAGGTTGCCTCCAACTCTCTGCTATCACAAACAAGGCCAAGGAACATCTTGGTATGTGAACTTTATCATGTTGAATGAGAATTTCTCTGGATTCTAGACCAGGAGTGGAGGTTCTAGGGCATAGATAGATAAGTGCTCAATGGTCCCACTAGCAGGACACAGGATTTCTGTTTCCCTGCATGCCCCATTTGGTATTTTAAAATGTTTAACCTTTGCCAATCTGATGGGTATGAAGTCACATCTCATTACTATTTTTGCATGTGTTTATCTGAATATTCATGGATTTGAATATCTGTTTATATACTTGTTAGCCATTTGGATTTCTTCTTCTAAATTGCCTTTTTACATCTTGGTCCATTTTTCTATTTGTTTTCTTATTTCCAGATAAGTGGCAGAAATTCTTTGCATAAAAACATACTTGATGTATTTTCTTATCTATTTCTTAATTCATATCTGTTTCCATATAGTGAATAATGACAAAACTCTTCAAAAAATTCTGTCCATCATCTCTAGCTAATAACCTTTAAATCTATGATCATCCTTTAGCTCTCTATCTAAACTTTTAGGCCCCAGGAACGCAGTGTGTCATATACTCATTATTCCTACCCTATCGTCCATCCTCCTACAGTCTGGTATGAGACTTAACGACATTGCTATCTACCCAGTTGTCCAAACAACTGGCCACTGCTTTTCCTTATTCATCACAATCAGTCACTGCATCATGTCAAGTCTATCTGAGAAATAGATCTCTTAGCTTTCTCCTTACCTCACTTTCTGTTACCCTATACCAATGCTCATTACCCTTGTCACAGCTCTCAAACAAGCCTCCAAATTGATCTGTCTCCAGAAGTCCCCTACTTTATTTATATTTTAGTTGGGAGGAGCAACACATCAAGTGCTCTTCTCAAGGCCAAATTAGTCTACAGATTGCAGAAATGGGTGTTTGATTGGAAGATTAAAGGATATCTATGGTATAGGGCAGCTTATGAGGAAGGAACAGACCCAAGTAAGAGTCCATGATGAAGAGTCTTGAAAAATGAACACAATAAGTCCACTTTGAGTGCCTATTGGAGGGATACATAAAGGAAGGAAAGGGAACTGAGGGGAAAGAGTAGGAAACGATAACTCTTTGACTCTTCTGCATAGACTAACACTACACATTTATCTACAAAATAATTATAAAAATATCTTACTGATTCTTATGCCTGGGATAGACTCAACTCATTATATTGGAAATTATTTCTTTGATGCCTGAATATCTGGAGACCTGAGGACATGATTTTTGTACATCAGCATATTTCAATTGTTCATCTTCATGTGGAAAAACAGACATTTATAATATAAAATTAAAATTTTGTATGGTTCTAATGTATTGGGAATTAATATTTTATACCAAATAATGAAGTAACATGGTGAGATCTTAAGTAAGGATGAGTTGGAAAGTTTTCTGTGTTGTATTTTGCCTTCTTTTTCCTGGGATACTTCTTGCTGGCAGAAGACTGCAAAAGCTATCTTCTGGTTAAACTCATTTCTTTCAGCTCACATTCTCATAAGCACTTGCGTTTTTTTTTTTTTTTTTTTTAATTTAATATATCACCTTCTCGGTAAGCTGTGACAAAGTGAGAGAGTGGCATGGACATATATACACTACCAAACGTAAAATAGATAGCTAGTGGGAAGCAGCTGCATAGCACAGGGAGATCAGCTCGGTGCTTTGTGACCACCTAGAGGGGTGGGAGAGGGAGGATGGGAGGGAGACGCAAGAAGGAGGGGATATGGGGATATATGTATATGCATAACTGATTCACTTTGTTATAAAGCAGGAAACTAACACACCATTGTAAAGCAATTATACTCCAATAAAGATGTTAAATATATATAGGTATATATATGTATATATATATATATATATATATATATATATCACCTTCTCATGGACTGTAGGCTATAAGCAAAGCATGTATTTGTGTCAATAGAATTTTAAATTAAGATTTAACATAGATACACCAAATTAGGTCAATCAACTTGAAGATAATCAAGAGCTGACAATAATTTTCTCATCTGCTATATGTACTTTATTTCAAGGTAAATAAGAAATGATAGTATGACAAAGATAGCAGTTCATACTTGTAGGGATACATACTCAGTAATCAGATTAAAAGCAAAGGTGATATGACTGTAATATCTGTCACCTCATTGGTCAATGGTGTTTGTTTCAGCTTATCAGCCTAGATATCTTAGCATACTGAAGATTTGTGCTTAGTTTAAGAAGTTAATGTTCCTAAGTGGGGTAATTGGATAGAGGCATTTTTAAGTCTAGAATATATGGTATTCATTTTTCTTCACCCCCCAAAATCTCTCTTTAGGATTTCTTGAAGTTCAAATCTACTGATGACCAATTCTGCTCGGTGCTTGTTAAGCATTTTTTCTATCTGCCTGTTCAATTCTTGCAACAATTTTGGAAACTTCTCAGCCATTTTTTCTTCAACTATTTCTTTGGTCCCATTCTCTCTCTTCATTTTTATTGGAACTTCAGTTACACATGTTAGATATTTTTAGCATCTCTCATGCTCCCTACACTATTTCACTTTGTTTTGTTAATATTTTTCTTTCTATGTTTCAGTTGCATAATTTCTGTTGACTGTCTTCTAGTTCTTTCTGCCCTCAGCTTTCTCCAGTCTACTGTTAAACTCAAACAATGAAATTTTAATTATAGATACTGTATTTTAAATTCTGGATTGTTCATTTGATTTTTAATATATTTAAATTTTCTGTTGAAATTCTCCAACTTTTATTTATTTTGTCCATATTTTACTCTCATTTCTTTAACATATTAATAATTGATATTTTGCAGTTCTTCTCTGCTACTCCGATATCTTGATCATGTCTGTTTGCCTGTATTGATTATTTTATGTCTTCATAATGGCAAAAGTTTTTTTTCTTTACATTTTTGTATTTTTTAAATTGTATGCTAGGCAAATTGGATGGTACATTGTAGAGACCCTAGAGTATTTTATCTTTCTCTAAGGAGTATTAGATTTCTTTTCTGATAGATAGCTAAGTTGTTGTTCATTACCTTGACCTGCCAGATCTGGTTGTTATGCTTTACCAGGATGAGTCTATTTTAGTTTTTCTCTCTTCCTTAGGGTGTAGCCCTTACTCTTAGAACAGGGTGTTTACCTAGGCCTCTTTCTTCTGACTGAGTTCAAATTCCAACATCTCCCTGCAGCTCTGAAGGTTCTAAAATTTTTACAAAGCACTCTGGCCTCCCATAGCTATACTCAGCTAGGTTTCCTAGAATCTTATTTGGGGTATTGCAACTTATGAGTCAGACAAGGAAGATTTTTAGTACATATTCTGGGACTCCTTATCTGCAGCTCACTACTCTAAGCTACTCTGGCCCTAAATCCAAACAGTCTTGGCAACCCTGAATTCTGTCGTCTGTTTCCTCCACTCAGTGAGACTGTCACTACTTCGACTCTGTTCCCTCCACCACAGTTTGGAAAATACTCTTAGGGAGAAAGCCAGAGTGAATGCTAGATTCACCTCAATTGTTTCCTTTCTCAAAGACTGAAGCCCTGAGTTCATTGCTGCCAGTGCTTGCAAACAATCTATATGAAAGAATTTTGAAATAATCTATGTTAACTTTAAGAAAACCTAATTTTATAATAATAATTGACTCTGATCATGTAGCAAATATTACCAAAATGCAAATTCATTTAACATTAGAACATAAATTCACAATAAAAGATTGAAGAAGAAAAACAATATGATTATTTCCATAGATGCAGAGAAAACCATCTAATAAAATTCAACATCTTTATGTAATTTTATCACCATTTCCATTCAACATTGAACCTAAGGTCATAGATGACACAAGAAAAAAATCAAAAAGGTATAAAGATTTGTAAGAAAAAGTTTAACTTGTCTTAATTCACTGAGTTCTATATGAATAAAACAATGTAATCCATAGACAAATTATAAGAATTAACATGTTAGTTTAACATGATGACTATAAGATCAATATGTAAAAACCAACTGCATTTTTATAATCAACAAAAAATAATTAGAAAATAAATTTTATAAACAGTAATAGTCATGAAATAAATGATTCTGTTGTTATATACATTGTGTGCATAGAGGTTTGGAAAAATCTCTATCCAAATGTTAATTGTGATTTTCTTTGGAATCTTGCCTGATAGTTTGCTTTCTTTTAAAGAGATTTCTGTATGGCTTAATTTTTTAAATAGATTAACTTCATCTTCAGAGCTTTAAAAATACACACTGCTATATTTAAAATAGATAACCAACAAGGACCTACTGTATAGCACAGGGAACTCTACTTAATACTCTGTAATAACCTAAATGGGACAAGAATTTGAAAAAGAATATATACATGTGTATGTATAACTGAATCACTTTGCTGTACACCTGAAACTAACACAACATTGTTAATCAACTATACTACAATATACAATAAAAAAATTTTAAAATAAATTTAAAATACTATATATAGTCAATTTTACTTTACTTCAACTATTTAGAGCTGAAGAATAAAATGTGAACATGTACCTAGAGGTTAATGTTAGTATCTATTACTTCCAAAGCCTCTAGCTGGTAGGAAAAAAATTATCAGAATAACTACTTAATGTCATAAACTCAAACTATTTGTTCATTGATTTAACATTTAATTTTAAACAGCTTTATGAAACTCTTAGAACACTAGAGAATCATCTAGTTATCCAATAAATGCTTGTTGACAATCTCAATATCTTAAACAAAAATAGGCTCTTCATTCCTTGGTTGAAATGATTAAAAGAAAAAATAGGTTTAGTTAAAGGATTTAAGCTAGTAAGTGTTTAGAAAGTATGTTTTGAGATCACTTAAAGACACCAAGTGGAGTTTTATCCCCATATTTGCTTTCTTATCAGTGTTTCTCTAACATCTACTTATGTGTCTACTTGTCTGTTTTAATTTTTAATGTAAATATTCTAAGATCTTTTATTTCCCAGTAAACAAACTGACTGATTTACATTTAAGACTATTACTAACTCAATACTCCGACCTTCAGAATCAGTTGATTGTTCTTCCTGGTATTAAACATAACTTGAAGTGCTTAGCAGCAGCCAAGAACATCTGGCTTATATTTCTAATAAAATAAACGTGAAGTTATAAATTTTTTCATGGAGGCCCAGAAAAATTCACTTCATATGGGTGCATTTTTCTCCCCTCTTGTACAAATGAAATAATTACTGGTAGGAAATTAAACTATTTTTAAAATTAAATACAAAAATATTCTATTTATTACAAAAACTATGAGAAGTTAGCTTAATGTAAATAGATCATTTTAAACTTCATAGCTATGGCTTAAAGTAATCAACCCCTCATTTAAATGAATGAGTTTTTTAATAGCTCTATATGCTGTGCTTTGAGAATCATTCTGACTCATTAGTTTCTTTCATCTGATGCTATTAAGTATCAATACTTATGCTCCTTGGCATTGCCATAAGTTTTATATCAATCTAATTAGTATCCCTACATGTAGTCATGTTAATTAAAAAGGAGATCAAATCTCAAAGATGGAAGTTTTATTCTGTTTTATAGCATTTGGCCAAAGAGTTTTAAATAATTATGGATAAGTGCCAAGAATCTAAATTACTTCTGCTAAGAGAAGCAAATATTTGGAGGCAACTAGTTTTCCTTCTACTTTGGGAAGAAAGTAACCTTATGGAAGAGTCTGTCTCATGCTCTGTGCTTAAGACACACAGAATGAGGAAAATTGTGGGTATTTTTTTTGATTTTTCTGAACAGTGGATTAATCAAACCATGTAGTCCTGGCCCTAAAGTAGAGGTATGCGCTTTAACCTCAAATAATCTATGGTACATATTTTTAAATTAAATCAACTAAATGATTTCTGAATCTCCCCATTTGTTTTTTGTTGTGCATTCATTGTTTTGTTAACTCTTTCATTGATGGATTATGGATAGATTGATTCATTCGTTTGATGAATAAATATATAATGAATACTTACTAGAGAGATGATATTTTGAAATGATTAAGAACATGTTCATTTAAGCCAGACAGTCTGGTTTACTTTCTACCTCTACAACTTAATAGCTTTCTGCCTGGATTTTCTCATCTGTTAAATGAGGATAATAATCAGGAAAATAATGGTACCATTAATATATATTAAGTGCTTAGCCTGCCATAGCCTATCATTGTCAGCCTGTCATATTATGTTAACTGTTATTACACATGCTAAATAATGTAGGCTCAGACAGTACTTAGTACTCAGTACAATAACAACTCAAACTTTAAAAGCTATTTTTAAGCTGCCTTGTATATCATAAACTCTATAAATATTTTACTGTCATTATGAATCATTCTCATGTTTTATTTCCCACATAAATTTATCTCTGTATGCACCAATATGCATGGATTTGTTTTACATGGTAGTTTTGATCATCAGTATTTTCTACTAGATTATGAATGTCATGAAATAGGAAGTTTTTTAAATTCTTGAGTTAATGAAATAGGTGTCTCAATCCTCTCTCTGATTTAAATGAGTAAAGCAAAATGATTTGTCAACCCATAAGGCTAGGCTTCTGAAAGTTTGGATCTCCTGATCAAGATGAGCTTCTTTATCACAATACAGGTGTGTGGAGGCTGAAAGGACATCCCCAGCCTCAAGGGTAAGGAAGCCACAACAAGCTTGTATTGCAATATTGTATGTAACTTATTAATTCCAGGCAGTAATTATCCTAGCTATGATGAAATATATAAATGGTATGCAGAAGTGTTAATTGGGAGACTGCATAGACAGTTCTTTCAATGGGAAAGCAATCCAACCATAATCCAATAAACTATTCGAAAACATCACCCAAGAACAGCATATCCCTGGCTTTGTTCTCTGTTAATTCCTATTTTCTTTTACCATAATTTTCAAATACCAAATCACATTTTAGTATATTTGGCATCAAACAGATTCCACTTTGATACACATTTCCTAATTAGAGGATAAAATTAAGAGAATTTATGTCACTTAATTGGAGACCAGAGACATGCTGTGAGTCACAGAGCAAACCAAAAACAATTATCTGGGGACATTCTGAACAGCCAAATAAAACTACACTGATACAATAACAGCTTGTTCCATTCATGTCATGTTTCTAAAATGTAGTCATCTTTGCCAAGAGTCTTACTTTAGAGGGAGTAGATGCGAAACTCTCCAATCTTCTTATTAAAATACTGGTAGAGAAAGTATGAGTAACAATGAATATCATTTTGAGATATTCATTACTATTTTTATGGAGTTACTTCATGATTCTGTCACAAACATTCAGTAACCCAATTAAAAATAGCATTAATTTTGGCAGACTAAAGAGTTATACTTTTTGAAGACTAGTTTAAGAATAGTAGGTACAATAGCACCTAGATATTAGCAAATAGTGAAATTTTCCATTAAAGATCCATTTAGTGAGTTAAATGGTGGGATTCACTGAAGCTAGCCAGCAGAAGAAAAATAGAGAGTTAGACCTACTGAATTGATACGTCAATGAGATGTACTTGAGTATGTGGAACAGTTCACCAGTAAAAGCATTCTGATTGGACTATTTTTGTGAGTATATTTAAACTATTGATTAAAACTGTTTAATGATTACAAGGCTAGTTATTTATACATTTTGAGTAAATTTTGGTAAGTTTAATTTTCTGTAAAATTATCCATTTTATCCAAGTTTTCAAGTTTATTGACATCATTTTTCCACCATATTCTTGTATTACTTTTTAATCTCATCCTCTGTTGAATTCTCCTTTTACCTATTCTCCATATTAAGTATTTGTGCATTCCCTCTCTTTATTTTTCCTTGACAAATCTTCACAGGGAATTACCTATTTAATTAATATTTTCAGAAAACCAGGGTTATTGTTGTTGTTGTTGTTGTTGCTCTTGATTTTCTATTGCTTATATGTTTTATAATTCATTACGTTTTGCTTTTATTTTCTTCCTTCTTTCAGTTCATTCTTCTTTTCCTCCCAACTTCTTGATATATTAGGCTCTCTTTTTCTCCAATTCAAGCATCAGAGTGTATTAATCTTAACACAAGTAGTGATTTAGCAGCATTTTTAGATGTATATTATTTTCATTTTAATTTAGTGGGGTTTTTTTTTCAAATTTCCATTCTGATTGGTCTAATGTTGTTAATTGGGTTTTTCAGTAATTTGTTTTCTGCTTGCTTTATCAATTACTGAAAGAATGTTTAAAGTCTCCCTCTATGACTTTGAATTATCTTTTTATTCCAGCAGTTTTTATCACAGTCTTACATATAATTCAAATGACCTGAGTATACTTACCAGAGATGACAGATTCAGTATGCTAACTCAATAGCTGGAAGTGGTTCTCAGTGTGTGTTCAGTTCTCATATTATTTTAGTGTATACTAAAGGAATTTGAGATGCCAGAAATTTGTTGGTATAATTTAGACCACTGGATCTCCATCAGAGGGATTGAGAAAAATGTGGGGACAATTTTGTTTTATAAAAGGAATGGTGGGGACGTGGTCTTCTGGGAGTGATGGATGGAGTAACTGGAAGCAGAGCAGCACTCCAACCTAGAACAACTGGAAAAGCCAGATCAAATATGAAAAACAACGTTCTTAAGGCAGCTAAGATCTGAAGCCACAAGAGGTAAAAGGGCTGAGATTCCAGTAAGAGAAGACCTTAAATGAAGTGAGCTGAGCCTCTGCAGCTGCTTTTTGTGCTGGGGCATTTGGTGATTCTGGGCACAAGCACAGGAGGATGAGAATCAGGAACAAAGCCTGGTGGGTGTCCACTGAGGAGAACAAAAGAATGAATTGGGATTGTAGAGAATGAGGATGTATGTTAGTTTGGTAGAGCTGTTCTAACAAAGTACAAATACCAGATGGCTTACAAAACAGAAATTTATTGTCTCATAGTTCTGGAAGCTAGAAGTTCAAGATCAAGGTAAAAGCAGTGTTGGTTCCTTCTCAGGGATCTGATGGAGAATGTATTTCATGCCTCTCTCCTAGCTGCTGGTGGTTTGCTGGCAATCTTCACCATTCCTCAACTTGTAGAATCATCACCCTAATCTCTACCTTTGTATTCACATGGCATTCATCCTGTGTGCATGTTTGTCTCCAAATTTCCCCTTTTTATAAGGACACCAGTCACAATGGATTAGGGACCCACCTTACTCCAGTACGGCTGCAACTTAACTGATTGCATCTGTAATGTCCCTATTTCCAAATAAGGTCAATTCTGAGGTACTGGGAGTTAAAAATCCAACATACGAATTTAGGGGAACACAGTTCAACCCATAACACAGCCTCAAGCCCATGGCTAGCATTTTTTCCCCATACATTTCATGAATAATGAGGCTACATTAAGAAGGATGCTAAAAATCTAGACAAAACCTCTCAAAATGAGAGCAAATTTTGGCCATATCTTGTGAAACAAAGATTAGGATTGATAAGTACGTTTTAAAAGGTAAGTAGGAAAATAAACAAAAAGAGATGAAGAATCTCATCAGAGAATTGGAATCTATAAAAACTGACAAGATGGAAATTCCAGAACTGAAAAAAATAGGTAAGAAATTGTGAAATGGGTTAAACAGCAGATTAAATACGTCAGACAACACCAGTAAACTAGCAGCCAGATCAACAGAAAATATTTATACTGAATGAGGAGAGAAGAAAGAAGAAAAATACAAAGGGTGCATTAGACACAAATAAGACTCAAAAAAATTTTCAACCTGTATAGTTGGATTTCCAGAAAGAGAGGAGAGAGAATGGGGCAGAAGGAATATTTAAACCAATAATGCTCTAGAACTTTTCTAAACTGACAAAAGATATCAATCCACAAGTCCAAGAGCTCTCCAAACATCAAATAGCAAAAAACAAACAAAAAACAACTAAGACTCATCTGAGTAAGACTGCTGAAAAATCAAACAAAGAAAAAATAGTAACAGTAACCAAAGAAAGACACTCAAAATGGCAACAAAAGTAATAGTTAAGTTGTCACAGAAAGGGTGGAAGCCAGAAGGTAATGTAATAATATCTTTAAAAAGCTGGAGGGAAAAATAATGGCCTACCAAGATTTCTATAACCAGCAAAGATAAATGACAATAAATAAAGGTAATTTTAGACAAGAAAAAAGTGAGAGAATTAGTTGCCAGAAAACTTGCACTTAAAAAAAAAATAGTAAAGACTATTCTTCACTCTGAGGGAAAATGAATACAGAAAGGAACCCAGTATTGTGGAAAGAAATAAAGAGTAGTGAAAAAAATAAAATATGTGGGTAACTTAAAAGAATACTGACTGATTACTGAATGTACAAAATTTTTCTTCTATGATGCAAATGTATAGTTAAAATATGTGACAACAACAACAATGCAATAGGCAGGAAGATATTAAAATGGTTGAATTTTCCTAAGATTGTAGTATAAGCTAGGAAGTACACAAATGAATAATCCGTAGTACATACACACATAATACTAATCAAAAGAAAGCTAAAGTGGTTACACTAATATTAGAATATTGCCAGGGTCAAAAAGGGTCATTTCATAATGTCAAAGGGGCCAATTAATCAAGAAGACATAACAAGTTTATGCTTCAAAATATAAGAAACAAATTTTATAGTACTACAGGAAGAAAAAGAAAAATTATAGTTGGAGATTTCAACATTCCTCTTTCAATTATCAAACAAATAGAAAATAGTAAGGATATATAATATTTGAACAACATTATCAAACAACCTGACCTAACTTTCCACTCAACCACAAGCAAAATCAGTGTGTACTCAGAACATTCACCTTAGATCATATTTTTGACCATGAAACAGATGTATTGCCTCATGAAGCTGTTCTCTATAGACTGATTGACTAAAGAAGAAACGTTTTCAGACCTGATTACAGAATAGTCTGCACCATTTACTGACCTCCACTAGAAGTGGACAGCTGGAACACCACAATTTTTATTAGAATTGTTTTTTAATGACTGTGGGAAAGGAAAATCCTCTTAGTGGGAAGAATATAAACAGTTTTATCTAAATGCCACTGAAAAATGAACAGCAATACTCTTCTTAACCACTGGCTTATGATTTGGCCAGTCACTTGGAACTTGGAAGTGATCACTTGGAATCTGAGGAAGGGGTTCAGGGATGGACCTCTCAGAATCAGACCAGTGTGCAAGTATGCTCACTCAAACCACTCCTCTGTTAAATAAAGTTCCCAATAATAAAAGATGACTTGTTCTATGGCTGTCAGTCAGTCTCTTCTCCAGCCACTCCAGAATGTGCTAAATGGGATCATGAACAAAATTTTCATGGAAGCAGAGATGGAGACCACCAAAGCTCATCTGGATAAGAACATGCCACATACCGAACTGGCTACAAGAAGACAACACTGACCCGAATACACAACACCACGCTCCAGATATATTAGTCTTGATCTGAGGACAGACTGCATACACTGGACCCTTTGCATCATGGGAAGGTCAATGACTTTCCTCCCTGGAATAGATAGTGTGAATATCCACCTTCCCTCCCTTCCCTCAACGATTCTGCCAACAACAGTGTCTGTAGGACTTATTAAATTTAAATTGCCTTTTTTTAAACCATAACCAACACACTCCATATCACTTCTGAACAAGAAAATGATCTTACAGAAAAAGATGTGGGGAAATGGGACTGACAATGACACATACCCCATTACCTAGAAGCAGTTGGCTCTATACAACAATGGAATGTCCTATTGAAGATTCAGGATTAGTACCATCTGTGATGGAGCACTTAGCAAAGTTGAGGTACTCACAGGATGTAGTACACGCTCTGAATGAATAAACAATATACTGTGCTGGTTTTGACATAACCAGACTCCATCAAATCGTGGGGTGAAAATTTCACCAAAGGGAAATATTGGCGTGGCTTTCACACTATTATACCCAATGACTCACATTTTTTAAACACATCCCCCTATCTTGGGTGTTAAGGATATTCACACTATTGGATAAATAGTAAAAAAAAAAAAAAAAAAAAAAAAAAAGAGTTTCTGAGTTGGCTTCAATAATTAATTTAGGCTCTCAAGAGTAAAGAGAATTGCTGTTCAATAGTGTATCCAAAAGTAGAATATATGGAACTGAGGTGCTCCCAATGATAAAAATTAATGGAAAACTATAGCACCATGCAGGCAAAACCATTCTGAGTTCAGATGCCTCATGAATGAAGGCTTACATTACCATACTGGGTAAAGAATCTTGCCTGGGTAAAATATTTACTGTGTACTAAAATCATGGAAGGAGAAGACCATGCCGGTGAGTAGAAGCAAGTATACAAAATAACAAGATTCACCCACAAGGAGCCAGAGGAGTTAAAACAGAGTAGCACTCTTCAAAGTGTGTTCTCCAGCCCCATGAAGATCCATGAATGGATCTTCTAGTCTGCAAGAAAAGTCTGGAAATTGAGAGTTACAGCTTGGCCACTTTCATAGTAACTTAACAGAGTAACTTTACTGTTGAATTGAGAATTTTTTTTAATGGAAAAACAAATCATTGATTGAGTGGTTGCCGAAGAAAGTTACAGACACCAACCATGACCTTTGATATTTTGCAGAAATGAAGACTGTGGTATCTGACATTTTCTATGCTGTGTCATATATATATATATATTCATATTCATATACATGAATATGTACATAAATTCATTAATTTTCCTTTTCCTTCACTTTTAACTCTGTTTTGCTTCTTCACATGTTAACATCCATGTGTGTATGTACATTTTTGCACATTTGACGTCTCAGAAACTGGATGGCATCTAACAACTAATGGCATATTATAGTTTAATGACAGTGTTCCTTGTTTTCTCTTAAGTGCAACAGCATTGATAATGATGCATTTTACAAATGATAAATGTCTTAGATTTTTTCAAATTTAATAAATAGAGTGTGTTGGCAGTAGTTAATCTAGTATTTAAAATTACAGAAAGTCAAGATGGGATTGTGACTGTAATAGAGGAGGAATAAACCTCACCCAGAAATACTGGAAAGAGTCAGTAAATAATAAGATTGAATCTGGCCCTTTCGGAAAGAATGTGATGGTGTCCTCACTTTTGAGGGATAGTTGTGCTGTGTTAGATGGAGTGTATAGTTGCTGCTATTCTTGTTGGAAGACTGAATGTAGAAGGAGAATATATGTTGTTGGACAAACAACAGGTGGACCATCCTGGATATCAGTTATATGTACCTGCATAAAATCATTTGCCTTTACAATCACTGTGAATTCTGCCTTCTTTAGGTGAAACACCAAAACTGCATTTTCCAGACACTTTAGAGTAGACAAGTGTCTACCAAGCAGATGAAGACACTTGTGGACACAGAGGTTGGAGAACACAAAGGAAAATTTAAACAACTAATGTGAAGAGGTAGAAATATTCTAAACTACAAGCAGTAAGACTTGTGTAATTGTCAAAGCCATGCTAAATCTTTTTCCATCCCCTCACTTTCAGTCACTATGTGTCCCTAGGTCTAAAGTGGGTCTCTTGTAGACAGCATATATATGGGTCTTGTTTTTATATCCATTCAGCCAGTCTACGTCTTTTGGTTGGAGAATTTAATCCATTTACATTGAAGAAAATTATCGATGTGTATGTTCCTATTACCATTTTCTTAATTGTTTTGGGTTTGTTATTGTAGGTCTTTTCCTTCCCTTGTGTTTCCTGCCTAGAGAAGTTCCTTTAGCATTTGTTGTAAAGCTGGTTTGCTGGTGCTGAATTCTCTTAGCTTTTGCTTTTCTGTAAAGGATTTAATTTCTCCATCAAATCTGAATGATATCCTTGCTGGGTAGAGTAATTTTGGTTGTAGGTTTTTCCCTTTCATCACTTTAAATATGTCCTGCCACTCCCTTCTGGCTTGCAGAGTTTCTGCTGAAAGATCAGCTGTTAACCTTATGGGGATTCACTTGTACATTATTTGTTGCTTTTCCCTTGTTGCTTTTAATATTTTTTCTTTGTATTTAAGGACCATACACCATGATCAAGTGGGGTTTATCCCAGGAATGCAAGGATTCTTCAATATACGCAAATCAATCAGTGTGATAAACCATATTAACAGATTGAAGGATAAAAACCATATGATCATCTCAATAGATGCAGAGAAAGCTTTTGACAAAATTCAACACGCATTTATGATAAAAACTCTCTAGAAAGTAGGCATAGAGGGAAATTACTTCAACATAATAAAGGACATATATGACAAACCCACAGCCAGCATCGCTCTCAATGGTGAAAAACTGAAACCATTTCCACTAAGATCAGGAACAAGACAAGGTTGCCCACTTTCACCACTATTATTTAACATAGTTTTAGCCACAGCAATTGGAAAAGAAAAAGAAATAAAAGGAATCCAGATCAGGACAGAAGAAGTAAAATTGTCACTGTTTGCAGATGACATGATACTATACATAGAGAATCCTAAAGATGCTACCAGAAAACTACTAGAGCTAATCAATGAATTTGGGAAAGTAGCAGGATAAAAAATTAATGCACAGAAATCTCTTGCATTCCTATACACTAAAGAAAAATCTGAAAGAGAAATTAAGGAAACACTCCCATTTACCATTGCAACAAAAAGAATAAAATACCTAGGAATAATCCTACCTAAGGAGACAAAAGACCTGTATGCAGAAAACTATGAGACACTGATGAAAGAAATTAAAGATGATACAAATAGATGGAGAGATATACCACGTTCTTGGATTGGAAGGATCAACATTGTGAAAATGACTCTACTACCCAAAGCAATCTACAGATTCAATGCAATCCCTATCAAACTACCAATGGCATTTTTCACAGAACTAGAACAAAAAAATTTCACAATTTGTATGGAAACAAAAAAAACCCCGAATAGCCAAAGTAACCTTGAGAAAGAAAAACGGAGCTGGAGGAATCAGGCTCCTGGACTTCAGATTATACTACAAAGCTACAGTAATCAAGACAGTATGGTACTGGCACAAAAACAGAAATATAGATCAATGGAACAGGATAGAAAGCCCAGAGATAAACCACTGCACATATGGTCACCTTATGTTTGATAAAGGAGGCAAGAATATACAGTGGAGAAAAGACAGCCTCTTCAATAAGTGGTGCTGCGAAAACTGGACAGCTACACGTAAAAGAATGAAATTAGAACACTCATGAACACCATACACAAAAATAAACTCAAAGTGGATTAAAGACCTAAATGTAAGGCCAGATACTATAAAACTCTTAGAGGAAAACTTAGGCAGAACACTCTATGACATAAATCACAGCAAGATCCTTTTTGACCCACCTCCTAGAGAAATGGAAATAAAAACAAAAATAAATAAATGAGACCTAATGAAACTTAAAAGCTTTTTGTATAGCAAAGGAAACCATAAACAAGATGAAAAGACAACCCTCAGAATAGAAGAAAATATTTGCAAACGAATCAATGGACAAAGGATTAATCTCCAAAATATACAAGCAGCTCATGCAGCTCAATATCAAAAAACAAAACAACCCAATCCAAAAATGGGCAGAAAACCTAAATAGACATTTCTCCAAAGAAGGTATACAGACTGCCAACAAACACATGAAAGAATGCTCAACATCACTAATCATTAGAGAAATGCAAATCAAAACTACAATGAGGTATCACCTCACACTGGTCAGAATGGCCATCATCAAAAAATCTACAAACAATAAATGTTGGAGAAGGTGTGGAGAAAAGGGAACCCTCTTGCACTGCTGGTGGAAATGTAAATTGATACAGCCACTATGGAGACCTAATGGAGGTTCCTTCAAAAACTAAAAATAGAGCTACCATATGACCCAGCTATCCCACTCCTGGGCATATACTCTGAGAAAACCATAATTCAAAAAGAGTTATGGACCACAATGTTCATTGCAGCTCTATTTACAATAGCCAGGACATGGAAGCAACCTAAGTGTCCATCGACAGATGAATGGATAAAGAAGATGTGGCACATATATACAATGAAATATTACTCAGCCATAAAAAGAAATGAAATTGAGTTATTTGTAGTGAGGTGGATGGACCTAGAGTCTGTCATACAGACTGATGTAAGTCAGAAAGAGAAAAACAAATACCATATGCTAATACATATATATGGAATCTAAAAAAAAAATGGTTCTGAAGAACCTAGGGGCAGGACAGGAATAAAGACACAGATGTAGAGAATGGACTTGAGGACACGGGATGGGGGAAGGCTAAGCTGGGACGAAGTGAGAGAGTGACATGGACATACATACACTACCAAATGTAAAATAGATAGCTAGTGGAAAGCAGCCACATAGCACAGGGAGATCAGCTCAGTGCTTTGTGACCACCTAGAGGGGTGGGGTAGGGTGGGTGGGAGAGAGACACAAGAGGGAGGAGATATGGGGATATATGTATATGTGTAGCTGATTCACTTTGTTATACAGCAGAAACTAACACTCCACTGTAAAGCAATTATACTCCAATAAAGATGTTTAAAGAAAAATAGTGATCTATGCAAATAAAAACTCTTAATACTCAGAAAAAAAAAGCCATGCTAAAGAATGTAAATTCCATTGCTTCAATGTAGGATCATCTCAGTGATTCCTTTTCTGGAATTCACATTATGGAGGTATATGATGGGGATTACTCCAAGCTGGAGATTAATGAGATGGGAAAGGCAGAAAGTCAGGAAGACAGTAAGTCTAGGGCTGCAGGCAAGAAGTTTAAAGTATTTATTTGCAGGGTCTAAGATAAAGCAATGGACTAGAAAGTTGGGAAGAAATGAAATGGTGAGGTGACAGGAAAGCTCAGGATAATAAAGACACACTGTAAGAGGAAGAAAGGATACATAAAACAAAAGATACATACAGGGAAACACAAATACTATACTCACAGCTTGATTTATGACATCCCAATATTAGGAATTACCCTTCCATCTTTGCTCCTATTGCCAGTGGGTCCTGAAAGCCATATTCTCAGGGATAGGTCAGTTCTGGGAATGAAGAGTAATCCAATGGCAAAATTTCCCCCTTCCTCTCTCATTTTGGAATCATCTCTCTTTCCCTGGGGGAAAATTTTTGCCCATTATTTTCTTGTCTTTTTACACATCAACATTTGAGTTGAACAAAGTCTCTCGAGAGTATACTGCTTGCAGTAGTTGGCTTCAGCTAACAGATTCCTAGAAAAGCCTTTGAGAATCCATGCTCCCAGCTTCTGTGGTATTTACACTGAAATTGGCATTGTACAACAGTTGATGTACAAAGTTGTTTAAGTTAACAGAATGCCTTCCCAGAATAAGGTCAAAACAAAGTACAAAGATCCATCTTAGTTAATTTCTGCCTCAAACTGCTTTTATTCAACTGGAGAGTGGCTAATTAAAAACAAAAAAAGACATAAAGTCTTTGACACTCTTCCCATTGAGAGCTGAGGTCCTGGTCTTATTCCCTGGTATCTAAGTGGGTCATCACTGCTTTGAGCAACAAAATACATTGGAAGTGGCAGTTCTGGGCCCAGGTCTTAAGAGATGGACAATTTTCATTTTTCTCTCTTGGAACACTTGCTCTTGGCTCCTCTTGGCCATCTGAACCTGCAGGGAAGAAGTGCTAGTACTCTACTGGAGACACTACATGACAAGGGGCCCAACTGAGCCCAGTCGCCCATCCTTTTTGTCCACGTATGAGAGTAAACCTGTCTTTAACCCTCCAGACCAGCCCAAGCCAACAAGTAAGTGCCACCAAAATTCCCTCAGTCAATGCCATGTCGAACAGAAGTGCCCAACCATTTTCTGCCCAAATACCTGATATACAAAATCATGGGATATAATTAAACGGTTATTATTATTATTTTTTTGCGGTATGCGGGTCTCTCACTGTCGTGGCCTCTCCCGTTGGGGAGCACAGGCTCCGGACGCGCAGGCTCAGCGGCCATGGCTCACGGGCCCAGCCGCTCCGCGGCACGTGGGATCTTCCTGGAGCGGGACACGAACCCGCGTCCCCTGCATCGGCAGGCGGACTCTCAACCACTGAGCCAACAGGGAAGCCCTAAACGGTTATTATTTTAAGCCACCAGATTTGGGATAGGTTGTTACCCAGTCACAGATAGTCTGAAAAAAAAAAAAAAAAAAAAAAAGCATGCAACATGTAAAAGGTGCATGTAAAGACTATTTTTATGTCTCCCAAAAATTTCTCCTTAATTTACTTCACAATTTAGAGCTGCCTTCTGTTCTGTTTGGTGAGTGCTTTAAGAATTGTTGTCCCTTAAGCCCTTCTTTTAAGGAACTAATGACCTGCAGACATAAGCTTATGCTCATTTGGGAGCTCCAGACTTAAAGAAGCAGTAAAACTGAGTAAGTTTTTAATAAAAAATAAAGCATAAATCTTCCTCTCTCTCTTGTTCTCACTCCTATCGTAACTACTAAGTAAAATACATAAGTAAAGCATTTACATGCCTATGTTTTATAGTTACTCATATACATAGAGATATTTACATATATATACACACACATATATATATTTTTTTACACATTTTTTAAAATAGGAGGGTAATGTTCCCCACAGTGGCTGTTTTCCAAGCTTACTCCACCTAATGCCTACGGGCAGAGTGGCTGAAGCTATTTGCAGATCTGTAAAGCAATTGGGATCCTCCTGGGTAAAATGTGGTGTTGAAATTATAAGACCATTATCATTAACAATTGGCAAGAGGTTCCTCTCATTTCTCCTGGACAGACTACAGGATTGAAGGATGTTTCCTTTCATCACCATGCTGACCTCACCTGGCAGAGGCTATTTGAAAGGGAGCCCAATCCCCTGCTCCCTGAGGTCCAAGCATCCCCTCACTCAGAACCACAGGGGTACAGTCTACGGTAAAGAAATTCCTTTGCCAGACAAAACGGTTATGGCAGTTGGTGGTTATTACCCAGAATAGTGCTTCGGAGGGAATTAAATGTGAGAAATGTCATAGAAGGAAAAAGAGCTACATTTACGGCAGCTTCATCAACCTATGTATACACCCCAGATATTCTGGTACAATATCTATTACCCACATTTGAGTTGATATGTATAGCTACACAATATAAAGCAGTGTTTAGTTATTTAGTAAAATAATAATAACTATGATTATAGAATCCTGGTTATGTGCTAGGCACTCTATATACCTTTCTCATTTAGTCACAATTGTGGTTCTATAAATTGGTAAGTATTTTTCATTATATAGATGGGTATGCTTAGTGACTTGCCCAAGATTACACCACTAACAAATGGCATAAGTAGGATTCAGCTGCTTTCTGATACAAAAGTTGCTGCTTTTCCCACAACTATACACAAAATTGACAATACAGCCTTAGAATTTAGATCCATCTGCTTAAAAAGCAAACAAGAAAATAGCAATAGTTAGAAATGTAAGAGCATTGAAAGAAAAATATCCTACAGCGAGGATTCTAAAAGTGGTGTTTACCAATAAGGAGATAGTGATCAAACACTAAAATAAATACTGAAAAACACAGAAGCAGTAAAGAATAAAAACAAACACTAGTCGAGTGCTTCCTACTGTCTAAGTACTGCTCAAAGTTCTTATATTTTAGTATATTTCATCCTCTGCAATGACTCGATGAGATAGGTAATATTAACAGCTCCATCTTACAAATGGGGAAACTGCGGCATTGAGAGGCTAAGTTGCCCAAGCATACATAGCCTGTAGTATACATAGCCAGGTTTTAAATCAGGAACCTAGCCCCCGAGTCCAATCTCTTAGCCTTGAATGCAATGGCCAGGGTTGGAATGTTGGTTCTGTCACTATCTAGTTTTGTGGCTGCAGAGAAATTACTTACTTTCGTCATCTCTAAAATAGGGATGCTGGTACCCAATTTATGAAATTGCTGGGAGGATTACACACATGATGTATCAACAGCACCAGTCTATGCCTGGCCCATAATAGATTTTCAACAAGTACTAGTACCTTCCCAATCGGGGGTTAGTTCCCTTCTTGTTTCTCCCCTCCTTTCTCTCTCCTTCTTGCTTTCTCCTCCTCCCTCCTTCTCTTCTGCTTTGGTTCATTAGTGGCTGCCTCTTGTACTTCAGGGCTGTTTGCATCCACAAAGGCATTAGGGCAGGCACCCTGCCTTCCAGCTGGGGGTGGTGCCCAGAGCAGGACGGACAGCTGCTCAGACCCTTTACCATTCTCTGTTCTTCCTCCCCCTTCATCTGAGGTCAGGCCACTCAAGGTCACTGCAGTATGAAGTCTGACTGATGCCCTGGGGTAAGAAAGTATTTGTTGCTCTAAAGATCAGAACTAGCCCTGTGGAGAGTTCCAGCAAGTCACTGCAGGAGATGCTGGTACCAGAACTGGGGTTGCTCCAACACCGTGACAATACCATTGTCCTACAGGCTGCTTTTGGATTTGTCTGCAACGGGCCCATAAAACGAGAGCAGAGGAAACATCAGCTGGGCTGGCACAGTCCTTTTTCTTTCATGTCCCCCTTGTCTACAGTTTGAAAGTGAGATGGCTAATTTTGTGCCTGACAAGAAAGGACGGATCATTTTCTCAGATGCTGTTATCAGCAGAGTCAGAGCTGGTACACTCTCCCGGGGAGTCCCTGAACCACAGGTTACTGGCAGGCAGACAAACACTCGCTGACAGCCATTTGTGACCAACTATGAAACACCATCTGCTCTGATTGGGGAAGGAAGGGCTCCAGCAAGTGAGAGCCACCCAAAACCCCTCCCTGTGTTAACCTGGGAGAGCCTTTAGGAAGCTCTAAAGGAAAACCAGTTGCGTACTCCTGGATAGTATGTCTCATCCAGATTGGTACAGACATAAATTATAGAACACTGATGTTTTCCTAAAGGTGAAAAATTTTGAATTTATCTTTCTATTAAAATGCAAACAGTAAACCACTGAATCCAGCAAAACAATATTATGAAATAAATATAGCCCAGAACTGAATAAAGTTCCTTTGGAGGTTTGAACCAGCTTGTGCATAGACATCATTGAAAAGACAGCAATGACTGGATTGATATGTCTTTGATGTTTTACTTTCAGATTTTTAAAAAACTTAGTATTCCTGCATTTTTTGAGAGGAGTGGGTGCTGACAATTTCACGAAGGTGTTCTACCTTACAATTCAAGATGTGTGTCCAAAAAAGTATAGTTATTTATAATGAGTAATGGAAACATTCAGAAGAAAATGATACTTTACTAAGAGGAAAGATTTCAGTTCTTTACGATACTTAGGAAAAGAGAGTCTTTCTTGCTCATTAACTTTAATAAGGCACACAGCCAAAGGCATATGCCAACCCTCTCCCTCTCTGGTTGGAAGTCTGGATTTTCATTTTTAGGAGTCTTAATAGTCCTATGTCTCATGATTAAGTAATGAGAGCTGGCATCAAAGTATCTGAAGTTTAGCTGATCTTGCATTTATCCTTATAGGCCAGGGAAGACCATAAAACAAAATATTTTAGAGACAAATACACAAGCATAGATAGGTAGACAGATAGACACACACAATAGAAAAATGCCAGTTCTTATTGACTCTGCTTGAACTCAGAGGCCCTGGCAGGAGTTACAAGGTTTGCTGGTGGGAAATATTTTTATAGATTAAAATATCTGAGTTCTGTATCCTAGCTCCCAACTGAAAAGCCAATCCATAAGGGAATCATTCTGGTTAAAACCTATAGGAATGTTCATGGTTATGTCCCGTCGAAGTTCTTAAGATGGAAGCGATTTCGGACGTGCGTCCCTGCGTTTTAACCTCCTAGAACTGAAGCTCCTCTTCAGTTCCGAAACTAAAATCCAATAACCTCAAGTGAACAATCCAAATCATCTCTGAAATCTGTGCCTTGGAAGGAGGGGAGGGATGGGGGCGGCAGCCCAGGCCTTTATGAATCCCATTACACCAAAGCGTGGGTATGACCTGCTCATGGGAACAGAACCCAGCGGTGATGGAGGGTAAGGAAAAAAGATTTAAATGTGCTTTCACTTACGGCCGTGCAATATGAAAAACAAATCTAAACATTTGTAGAATCAGGTGATGATTGGCTGTCTGCTGTCTCAAGGGGGGCAGGAAAATGGTCCATGCACCTGCCACCTAATTCAGTTTAAAACCTGACACATTTACCAGGAGCTGGCTGGCATAATGAAGTTCATTCAGGCCGTCAGTGGAGTCAATAACTTATCCTCAACTGCTTTTGTTTCAGCAGCCACGGTGCCTCTGATCGGCTGAGGTACTTATTCAAGCAAAATTTATTTTCAATTGCTGGCCATAATGCCCTGGGCACAAGCCTGGTTTGACGGAACCTTTTGCTCAAGGCTATACTATTGTTAAAGTTTGTGTCCATTGTCCGGGGTCTTTGATCTGTCAAAGCTGCTTAACAAGCTGGTTAAAAACTGTTTCATATAACAGGTGTGTCCTTTGAGGGCACGGGGACATTTTTCAGCTCCTTTAAAAGGCTGGTTTGAGGATTGACTAAAATTTACAAGCTGGTTGGTGGTGATGTATGTAAAGCACTTTTAAAACAAGAAACTGAGATTTAATGTCTTTACTTCCTTGGATTTCTACAGCCAGCAATCTTTTAAAAGGAGAGACTTAAGAGACGTGTAGTTGTTGTTTTAACCAAGTCAGGTGTTAAATTGTTTGTATGTAGATTTGCATGGACTCAGGGCCAAAGTTCAACGTGCACTAGAGGAGAGAGAGGCAGCTGCAACGCCCAAGCAAAGGCCCCTGTAGCTGCCTGTGGTCCACTGACGGTCAACCAATTACTTCCTGAAAGTCCAAAAGTCTTCTAACTTCCAGAAAGGGCAAACTGACAGCGAAGGGTGATATGCACGCCATAGAGAGGGTTGAACACTTACTCCTTGTCCTAGCTTTGGTGCCAGAAAAAACAAAATTAGATGTTACAGAGGTTCTTTTTGGGGGGCCAAGTTATTTCTTCCTATTAGTTTCGGAAACATCCTCATATTTTTCTGAGGGGACATCCACCCGCAGCTGCCTCTTTTCAACTCTATCGTGAACTTCTTATTTCCTTTCCTTCTATGGCAGTAATTTCGTTTTGGCTGAAGATTAATGGACCTAAAAAGAGGTGGGGACTTGAACCAGGGGGCACAATTGGGTTATTTACGCTATTCATCTGCATAAAGCTGACTCAAGTTCACCAAACCTTCTTTGAGAAGGAGTAGAAATTAACTCTGCTTAGAAACCTTTGCAAAATACCTTCCACTACACAACCAATTTTCTAGGTATTTCTAAATTGAGTCAGAAATAGGAAAATTGAAATTCAAGAACTCAACAGTATCTTTTTGGTCCAAAATCATCCCTGAAAAACAAAACCAACAAAATTTACCAAAAATAATTACGTGCATTAGTTTTCTTTCTAAAGTAGTTAAGTCTGAAGGCAGCTACTTATTTATTTATTTGTTTGTTTATTATTTATTGGCCGCACTGAATGGCTTGTGGGATCTTAGTTCTCCAACAAGGGATTGAACCTGCGCCCTCGGCACTGAAACCAACGAGTCCTAACCACTGGACCACCAGGGAATTTCCTGAAGGCAGCATTATACCTTGAAGTTTCATTAAAGATCTCTAAAAGAGGAGGTTAAAAAGGAAATGAGTAGGAAATTTTTATCTTAAAAAATAATTTAAAACTTCTTTCCCCAAAGCAAAACAAAGCAAAATAAAGCAGAAGGAATACAGATAATATGCTTACTGAAAATGAAAAACCCTCACTATATGCAAAAATTTCTCATTACATATCAATGTTTAGAGACATGCTCAATAATGGGAAAGGGAAGGGAGAACCAATAAATCACTTGCGGAAGTGTGGTTAGTTATGACAGGAAAAAATCAATTTTGGTTCTCACCCTGCACCATACTCCAAAATAATTCCCGGGTGGAGACACTATAGTTTACATCTGAGTGGAGGCTGTTTAAATTGGGGCAAGATATTTGCTTTTCTAATCCTGATCCATAAATTACTGCTCAGTCATAAAATGGTGACAATTATTGTAGCTACCTAAAGAAAGTGTTTTAGGATTAAACACGGCAATTATTAAAAAGTAAGTCTGGCCCTTGGTTAATACTAGTTATTGTTATTGAGTCACATTATATAACTACTAATATAAAAGATCAATGCTTATCACTTTCTGGGTGCAGAGGCCTTGCTAAAGCATAAAAGCAATCAGAAATAAATGAATTCATGCTTATAACTATATGTAGCTGTAAATTCTCTATACGTTAAAAAAATAACCAAAAGAAATTAACTACAAGAAAAAAATCTTTAGAGGACAGAAACGAAAAAAAGAAAACAAAAACAAAAAGTAATCAAAATTAAAAGGCAAATGACAAAGTAGAAAAGACATTTTTAAGAAAAGATTTACCACCTTTTACATATAGCTCTCACAAAAATTAATTAGTAGAACACTGTTTCCAATACATAATTTGGTAAAAAGCATAAACCAACACTTCCCATTAAAGGAAATACTTTTTTTTGGTAGTCATAACACCAAGATTATAAACACTGGAAGACCCAGGAACTTTATCAACATTGCTTACGCAGTATCTCAACAATCTTGGAAAGAACTTACAGCATAGCAAATACACCTTCCCCCCAAATCTTTATTATTTCATGAAAAAATGTTCCTCTTTGTTATCAAAGAAATATAATTTTAAGCAAGTAGATAAGAAAACAACCCTAGGTACAAAGAGAGTAATATACACCCAATTATTTATTCCAGCCAATTTATAATAATGAGACATTGGAGAAAGCCTTAGTATACACATATAGAGAAAAGGGAAGTTTTCATCTTATGAAAGAAAAAAAATAATCCTAATTTTTCTCCTTCTAACATTCATTTTAAGGAGAAACAAAAAATGGTTCTGACTTAAGCATTGAAAATTCATTGGCCCAGATGCTCTCTGTCCACAGCCAGCAGGCCCCCAGCTGACTGTGAAGCATCTGGAGCTGGGGGTAAGGTTTGGGGACCCTAGCAGTCTCTCACCTGTTGCATGAACAGCAACCGTCTTCTGGGACTGTATTTCTGAAGTTTGCTGCTCCCATAAGTAGATCAGGAGTCATCCACTTATAACTGTCTGCTCTCAAAGAATCACAGATAATTAGTAAAGGAAAGAAACTTATGAACATTTAATCCAATGCCCTCATTTCACAGAGAAAGAAATAGGCTCAGAAGAGTTAAGTGTGTGAACTCAGGTCACACAGCTCTGCTGGGGCAGAACTGGCACAAGAATCTTGTTCTCCTGACTCCAAATATTATTCCCTCAGCCAGTAACTGCCCGGTGTCTCTATGGTTCAGAACACTCATCATAGTACTTAAGGAAATATAGAGAAGAATAAAGAGACAGTCTCTGATCTTGGAATTAAATTCTTAATTATGTAATCCCTCTATAAGGAAGCTCTGTGAGGGCAGGGGTTGAGTCTTTACTGATCATCAGCTATCAGTCAGGGTTCTCCAGAAAAACTATATATATATATAAACACAATCACTGCAACAACCCTATGAGTTAAAGAAATATTATTATTATTTATTATAAGTGTGTCTATATATATAGACACAGACAGAGAGAGAGAAGAGAGAGATTTATTTTAAGCATTGGCTCATGTGATTGCTGGGGCTGCTATGTCTGAAATCCACAGGTCAGGCTGGAACCTCAGACAGGATTTCTATATTACAGTCTCATTGCAGAATTCCTTCTTCTCTGAGAAACCTCAGGTTTTGCTGTTACATCCTTCAACTGCTTAAATAAGGCCCACTCACTGTGGAGAGTCATCTCCTTTACTTAAAGTCAACTGACCGTAAATGTTAATCACATCTACAAAATACCTTCACAGCAAACAACTGGACACAGTAGCCTTGCCAAGTTGACACATAACATTAACCCTCCCACATCTCCACCATCCAACCCATTTATGCTGGTTCCCACTAAATGGAGTTCTCTGGCCTCAGTTGGTGCTTGAGGTCACAGCTCATGTGCCACCCCTCGTTGGAGCCCTCCCTGACTTCCCTAGCTAAGTTTAATTACCCAAGACAAATTCAAGCTATCCTGCTGTTTGGATTTCTTCATACTTCTCATCTTTATCTTGTTAATTTATTTGTTGTTTGCCTGCTTATTTTCTGTCTCCTGCCTAAAATGAGAACAGAGAGCCTAACCTGTCAGTTGCATCACTTTATCCCCAGAAGCAGTTTACTATAGCAGTTAAAAGCATAGACACTGGAGATGGTTTGCCTGAGTTTGAGTCCAGCCTCTTCACTTAATGACTGTGTGACTTTGGGAAAGTTACCCACCCTCTCTGGGCCTTGGATTTCTCATCCTTATAACTAGAATAATAATAATAGTTATTTAACTCATAGGTTTGTTGCAGTGATTAAATGAGTTAGTAGATATAAAGCATGTAGAACAGTGCACGGTACTTGGCAAGTGCTATGTGTATAATCTATTGATTATTTTGGTAGGAAGTTAGTCAATATGCATTGAAAACAATGAGTGAATGGATTGCAGTGTCTCTTGGCAACTGGCTCCTTCTCATCTCTGCAGTATCAGATCTTGCTTTGCTCCACTCTAACTCCACTCACATAAAGGAATCCTACTCTCCAGCTGCCCTAAAACGTCTTTCACATGCCCTCTGCTCTTTGGCTTCTGGAAATGTCGATGTCTTTTGCCCCACCTCCTCACCTGACTAACAGTTCAACTGGACCTACCCCTAGATAGGGTTAAATGTCCGCAGGCAGGGACTGCTGTTGCACCCCCTAGCATGGTATTGGGGCACTGTTTTGCCATTTGCTTGATTAGTTTCCCCACTGAGCTATAAGATTTCTGAGTGCTGATAGCACATCTTTCTTATTCCCTATGGCACCCTCAGAACCTAGTACAGTGCCCAGAGCCAGGCAAGTTTCATTGATGAGTGAATGACTAGAGAAAAAAATTTCTAGGACCCCTGATGACCCCAAACAAGACCTTGTTATGGAGGTGAAAACTGTTAGGGAGGGCTGGACAGGAGCCATCCTATGTAGGTTCCCTTCAATAGGGCATGGCTACCGAGAAGGAAAGGGAGAAGTTAAAGAAACAGACCAAAAGACTATTCATAAAGATGTAGGATGGCTCTTAGGAGCACCAACTTTGGAGTAAGACAGCACAGGGTTCAACACACAGCTGTACCACTTATTGACTGGGCACCCTTTCTGAGTTACTTAACCTAACCCTTATTCTCCTCACCTGTAGAAGGGCACTCTGACAGTCTTGCCAGATTACTGAGAGACTTCAATGAAATAGCAATCATGTTATTCATTAAATGGCATCTACTATTAATACAACACACAGAAATGGAACCGTCAGGATAATAAAGCAGCTCTACTCTCTTAGTTTTTATCTGATTAAGGTATAAAGTTACTTTCCACTCCAAAAAGTGCCTAGAAACATAAGTGACAAAAGCTCCTACTGCAATGTAGCTACAGCTTTTTTTAAAAAAATAAATTTATTTATTTATTTTTGGCTGCGTTGGGTCTTCGTTGCTGTGCGCAGGCCTTCTCTAGTTGCGGTGAGAGAGGATTACTCTTCGTTACGGTGCGCGGGCTTCTCATTGCAGTGGCTTCTCTTGTTGCAGAGCACGAGCTCTAGGTGCGCAGGCTTCAGTAGTTGTGGCACACGGGCTCAGTAGTTGTGGCGCATGGGCTTAGTTGCTCCGCGGCATGTGGGATCTTCCTCGAACCCGTGTTCGCTGCATTGGCAGGAGGATTCTTAACCACTATGCCACCAGGGAGGTCCTGCTACAGCTTTTTAAAATGGAAATAAGGTATCCAGACTCAAAAATCTGAATCAAACTTTGTGCTTTTGTATCACATGGCTGTGGAATCTCATAGATGGAACTAAAGATCATCTTATGCAACTACCCATCCGAAGCTTAGATCTCCTCTACAACATTTCTCATTCGTTGGTTCACAAAATGTCCTTTATGCACCCGTTATGCTCCAGACACTATGTTGGGTGAACAGGACCATCACAGTTCTGCCCTATAGGGTTCACGTTCCAGTGAAAGAAAAGGACAAGCAAGTGGTCCCAGGTGGGGGGTGCTGTGAAGGAGAGGTACATTGGGCTAAGAGAGCCCAAAGGGAGGGCTAAGTACCACTGGCCCAGACTCGCCAGGGAAGCTGGGAAGTGAAGACTGGATATGAATAGCTAGGCAAAGGGGAATAGGGTGAGAACAAGTGTTCCCGGCAATGGAGTTAGAATGTGCCCAGGCTTGGAGTTCTGAAAGAGCCTGAGTAAGCTTGAGAGGCTTCTATTTAGATTTGAATCCATCTGCAAAACATTCTTTCAGGGTGAGCAGGAAGTTCCTCCTTGAGGAAAATTTCTACTGCCTACTGTAGAAGACACTGTATAGTAGGTCTATAATGATGTAGAATATATAATGTAATGGGATATAACATTGGACACTATCTGTGCACCTTTATAATTAGGAGGAAACTTGCTTCTAAGCTCAGAATAATGAGGCATTAAACTGCTTCCTATAGGGAGTCAGAAAGCTTGAGAATTCCCATCGTTGATTTTGAGGTTGAGGAAATAGAGTGAAAAAATAACAATATTATAATAACTCTAAGAGGCCTGCATATATACATATCTCTTTTCCCTCCCAACACCTGAAGGAACAGGTGATAAAAAAAAAACCTTGTAACTGTGGGCTTCCCTGGTGGTGCAGTGGGTGGGAATTCGCCTGCCAATGCGGGGGACACGGCTTCGAGCCCTAGTCCTGGGCGATCCCCCATGCCGTGGAGTGACTACGCCCGTGCGTCATAACTGCTGAGCCTGCTCTCTAGAGCCTGCGAGCCACAACTACTGAAACCCGCGTGCCTAGAGCCTGTGCTCTGCAACAACAGAAGCCACCGCAATGAGAAGCCCACGCACAGCAACGAAGAGTAGCCCCCGGGCTTCCCTGTTGGCGCAGTGGTTGAGAATCCGCCTGCCGATGCAGGAGACACGGGTTCGTGCCCTGGTCCGGGAATATCCCACATGCCGCGGAGCAACTAAGCCCGTGAGCCATGGCCGCTGAGCCTGTGCGTCCGGAGCCTGTGCTCCGCAACGGGAGAGGCCACAACAGTGAGAGGCCCGCATACCGCAAAAAAAAAAAAAAAAAAAAAAAAAAAAAAAAAAGAGTAGCCCCCGCTCGCCGCCACTAGAGAAAGCCTGCGCTCAGCAACGAAGAACGAAGACCCAACGCAGCCAAAAAAAAAAAAAAAAATCTTGTAATCTTAGCACTGCCTTTTAAAAAGTCATTATTCTGGTTGGCTTGGAATGTATTCAGTTTGGAGACAAATATGACCCTTTTGTGAAAAGTGTATTCTCCTTGGATTCACTTTACTGTATATTAAGATGTCATACTAAGTCATAGTAATAACAATATACTGGCAGTGGCATAGAAGAAGACTAATATACCAATGATACAGAGTGGAAAGTTCAAAAAAAGACCCATGAATATATAGGAACTTAATATAGGATAAAGATGCCATCACGAATCGACAGGGAAAGAACAGACTGTATAGCAGACAATGTTAGGAAAATTGGGTACCCTGTATAGAAAAAAGAACATAAAACACAAAATTAAAATATGAGAAGACAGTTGTTATATCTAAAACTTTCAATATCTAAACTGTACAAGGAACTCTTGAAAAACAGACAGATAACCTGATAGGAAAATGAGCAAAGAATACTGGTTATATATCTTGGAGATTATATATATATATTTATAGAAAAGAAATTCTTGGACAGATGCAAGAAGGGACATATATGTAAAGATTTTCATTGCAGTGTTAATCATAGTAGGGTGCTACAGGGAAGCTGAGTCTCATCATGAGGGAAACGAGAAATGAAATGTGGTGGACACACAGCATGGAATACTCAGCAGAGTTGAAACTGGGGGACACTACATATGTACAACCAGTAGATAAATAAATCCTGGAGACCTAATACACAGTACAGTGATTACAGACAGCAAAACAGTATCACGAACCTTAAACTTGGTAAATGACTAGATCTTAATTGTTCCCAACATTAGAAAAAAAGATAATTAACAAGATCATTAACAAGATAGAGGTGTTAACTATTGCTATGGTGGCAATCACATTGCAATATAAATGCATCAGATGAATGCACTGTACACCTTGAACTTACATACAATGTTGTATGTCAAATATAACTCAATAAAATAGAAGTGGAGCAAGATTAACCAACAGCCAAGTGGATGGATCTTAAAACCTAATGCTGAGTGGGAAAAAAAAACGTAACAGAAGAAGGACTGTAACACAGTCCACGTATAAATTAAAAATGGGTACACATACAAAGAAGCACTGCTTATTATACAAGGATTTCTGTACTCATAAACATTCAAGATATATATCATGGCCGTGGGAGGGAGAGGAAGGGGAGTAGACAGTGACCTTGTCCCAAAGAATGATGACAGAGTGCCAGCTGCTGGAAGAGTGTACTGGTCTTAACACTGTTGGCAGAAACTCCCCAGGTCTCTTGCATTTCTCCACATCTTGTGATCTGAGACACTGACAAGCTTTGCTACCTCTGCAATGCTCTCATGGGAATTAAAGGACCAGGAGAACAAATGTGAACATGATGTCCGTGATACTTTCCATGCAGTGAGAAAGAAATAAAGCTCCTTGTTTCCGGCAAGGGTCTTGTGTCCTCAGCCAGCATCCACACAACTGTGATAGCCTTATATGTTTGCGAGTAAGGTAAAATCTCAGATTTTGTGTTTCTAACAAGTTCCCAGATGCTGCTGATACTGCTGGCCCAGAACCCATGCTGTAGGCCTGGGGACACCACTGATCTAGGTCACATCAGGAAAGTTACAGTATTTAACTTTCTGTGCCTCAGTTTCTACATTGGCAAACATGGGAATAATAATAGTACTACCTGCATAGGTTTTCAGTGGGTATTAAATGAGTTAATACTTTCTGAGTATTTAAAACCATGACTGGCGCACCGTAAGAACTTTGTGTTTTCTATAATTATTAATATAAATATTTCCCCTAAATTAACACAAGCGGGCTAAGACATGCATAGCATCTACCACAATACCTCTATCACCTGCAAAGGCATTCTCATGATAATGCAGTTTTTGGAAGTTAAAATGCTTTCGAACATCTTTGGTTCTGCAACACATTTCCATGTAGCTCACTTTTTTCTGTTACATAACACAGGCTGAGAGAGTGAAGATATTAACAGAGCTGCCCAGGATAACAGAAACCAAAACTTGTCAGAAGAGCAGGCAGATTGCATGTGCGAGGACTGAGTGAGAAGGCTAGGGGAATGTTAACCCCAGTCTTCCCTAAAGCAATGGAGTGGCCAATGCAATGGACAAATAGAGCAGAGTCATAAGCTGGAATGGAGAATAAAATAGAGACTGGAAGGGGCTTCCCTCGTGGCACAGTGGTTGAGAATCCGCCTGCCGATGCAGGGGACGCGGGTTCGTGCCCCGGTCCGGGAGGATCCCACGTGCCGCGGAGCGGCTGGGCCCGTGAGCCATGGCCGCTGAGCCTGCGCGTCCGGAGCCTGTGCTCCGCAGCGGGAGAGGCCACAGCAGTGAGAGGCCCGTGTACCACAAAAAAAAAAAAAAAAGAGAGAGACTGGAAGCAGAGATGTAGAAGAAGGTAGAGAGCAAGAAGGTGAGGAGGTAATTAAGAAGCAAGATAGAAGGAAGAAAGGGGGATGGAAGAGGAAAGGGGGATTGAAGAGGAAGATAGAGGAGAAAGAGAAGAATTCACCCATAAATCTTCCATCTCTTGGAAGTAAGCAAACATGGTCCTTTTTTTCTAAGCAGCATGTTCACCTAAAGCTTGGAAGTAAGCAAACATGGTCCTTTTTTCCTAAGCAGCATGTTCCCCTAAAGCATATATATGTGAGGGACAAACTAATAACAGTAACTTTTGACATCATGTCACCAACAGAAATGGTTTGCCTTTTAAAAAAGTGGCCACCATGTTTCTTGCCTTCTTGCTCCACTTAATAAATCCATTTCATCCCTGATCTGCAGATTCTAACTCCCATCTCTTTCTTTCAAGTTTAAAGTGCAGAGAAACATCGAATTTTTCAATGAACCTGATTCTAGTTTCAACAAACTCTAGAACATTCTTTTATACCATAACTGTAATATATTTTAGATGATGAAGCTTCACATAAAATCACAAAGGATGCAAATTATAGAAAAAGAAAAGAATCGATTGTGGTCAAGTACAGAACTATAAGTGAAGCCTCTCACAGCTCCCTGTCCACTTAGATGAGGTATAGGGTCTGCATAGTAAGAGCACATTTAGAAAAGTAGCAGTCCCCTACCTGTCTCTTCTGCCCTCTTCTCTAGCCACTCAAGGCCAAGTACCACGTTTGGCTGGGTTTAAATAAAACTGTTGTTTCCAGAAAAAAAGAAAAAAAAATTAATTCTCTCCATTTTAAATATACTCCAAAAAGTTTTTACTGTTAGTGTCTCTCGAGTTACAACTCCTTTGTAATTTTTTTTTTTACTGAGATCTAATGCGTACTCTGAAAATTACACTGCATGTTTCTCAGTATTTTCTATCTAAAAATTTGCCCAGATCAAAAATGATGAAAAGTTACTGATCGTAAGTCAATGTACTCTGTGGCTCTGAAGAGATCCAGTGTCTCAGGAGCCTGGAAAACAACACTTCACAAGTGACGGAAGTGCTAGGAAATCAACTACCTAAGGGTAAAAAATGAAAAAACGTTCCAAATCAAAATGCCCTTTGGGGAGGGCCATAGATACCTGAGCACGTTAATTTCTGCAAAGGGGAAAAAGAGGACCTAACCCATCTCTGCAGGGCGTGGTCAGTCAGTATAATTTCTAAAAGTACTTTATTCAATCTTGGAGTCTAAGCTATTCATAATATAAATCTAGTAAAAACTGGAAACAAATTGCCTTCTCTACTTCTAGTATTCCCCATGGACTATTTAGCAGGAGGAATGGCTTCTTTTTTTAATTTTTATTTTATTTTATTTATTTATCTTAACATCTTTATTGGAGTATAATTGCTTTACAATGGTGTGTTAGCTTCTGCTTTATAACAAAGTGAATCAGTTATACATATACATATGTTCCCATATCTCTTCCCTCTTGAGTCTCCCTCCCTCCCACCCTCCCTCTCCCACCCCTCTAGGTGGTCACAAAGCCCCGAGCTGATCTCCCTGTGCTGTGCGGCTGCTTCCCACTAGCTAGCTGTTTTACATTTGGTAGTGTATGTATGTCCATGCCACCGAGGAACGGCTTCTTGTTTTTCATGTTTGTCTATTAGCTATATAGGACTGTGGGGAAGTCAGGATTGTGAGTACATCATTGACAAGACAGGAAAGGATGGCCTTTTGGATGGATTTTATTGAAAGGAACAACACTATCTGAGCTACACAGGTCACACTGTCTCACTCTCTGTCTAAATCCTGTTTCTCACATAACTGGAATGAACAGTCAACAGTACACAAAATCAAAACAAAAGTTCAGCCTTGGGGGCCAAGCTGAGGTTAAATGATGGGTTTCTTTTTGCCTCACTAGATTTTTTTCACTTTTCCAAAGGAGAGAAAAGTATGTGTTTGCCACCATTCTATATGAAACACAGTTATGGGCACAATTTAATGCCAATCAGCTGTGAGCTAGCCTCTCTCATGATTATAATGATTAGCTCATGCACCATGCAGGGACCGGTCAACTGTGGCAAGGAAGGCAGAGGTTGTTTTCCATCAACACACGCCTCTTAAGGAATCACTTCCTTAAAAAGTGATGGTAGATGCGGGAGACTGTGTGGTTTGACAGACTCTGTCTGTTATTGCCTAGTTCAGACAAAGAACTAATTTTCAGAACAGATCATATCCACATTTTGATCATTTTCATGACCCATCTCTCTAGACGCCACATTTCATTTTTCTGCAGTGTTTCATTTCAATGGGTCCACAAAAGTCAAATATACACCAAATTAAAACCAACATTTTCTCAATTAGTGTAGAACATGTATATTTTCTTCCTTAAAGAAATATTCTTAAAAATAGAATTTTTCTGCTTAACTGTCTCTGATGCAAAATTAACTGGATGATTACTCAATGTTGCTTGGGCTTAAGTAGGATTTTTTAAACTTTGTTATTTTAGAAATATATTTAATTGCATGATGCAGTTGTCACCTTACAGATGTGAAAAAGTCACAGAGAATAATAACCCAAATCTATCTCTTATATTTTGATTCTCTACTTTGTCCTTTTTTACTAGAACAATCAAATTTGTCTTCCTCAGTTTAAATCATTAATAGACAAACAATTGGAAAAGATGACCAAACCAAAAATGTATTAAATGATGAAACAAACTGTAATTCGTACAAAAGAAGATTGGATAAAAGAAGTATAGTCAGAGTCTCAAATAAAAGTGAAAGAAATTTGACACAGGAGGATGAGAGGACGGGAGAGTCAACCACGGTCTTTCTTTTAACTTTTGTTCAAGAATACTTGGCCTCAAATTTAAAGATTACCGGAAGCCCCAAAGGAGCTCGCTCGGGGCTTCTCTGAGGATCCAGCAAAGATTTAACAATTGTATGCTGAATCTTTGTGTTCTAGGTAGGATTATTTATCAGGGATTTTGTTTTGTCTGGGTTTTCAATGGCCCAGTCCCAGCTGTACATTTGGGGACAGACCAATCAATAGAAGTTTTGTAGCAATCCTTTTGGAAGCTTCCCTCTCCCTGCCGGGATGGAGTAATTAACAGACCATTAAGTCAATTCTGCTTTATTGAGGGGGATAACGTGCAGGTCATTTCTTTGAAAACTTTTGTTCTTGAAGGAAATTACAGGATTGTTTTATGTCTAGAACACAGCCTGGTGAACTCAGGAGTCAAGAGGCAGGTTTCTGTAGCTCAGGGACCCACAGAGACAAGGATAATGACTCTAATCCCATTAAAAAAAGATTTCTCCCAACCTCCCCCCTCTTTTATTTTTTTTCTTTTAAAAACCAGTTAAAAGAAAAAACCGATTTGCTCATTGGTAATAACTGATGGGGACAAGAATTACAGAGATACCCCAGACTGAAGTTTATCTCAGTGTCAATAAATCTCTAAACAACAGAGATGAAACAAAGTACTGCCACCATTGCTTCTTTTTATTTCCACGTTAATCAAAGGCATCTGCTCCTGTCCTCTGTCTGGTAGAGGGAATGAGCAGTGAGGTTTCCAGTATCTGAAAAAGCCTCTGGAAGGCAGGCTTGCAGCATCTGTGTTTTGTGCAGCCACTGGAGGTTTTAACCTTAGGACTTAGATGCCCTGTGTTTTCCCACTAGAGTCTGAGGACCCTGAGGGAAGGGGCCATTTCTTATGCGTTTGAATGTCTTACTTCTCTTGCAGCTTTGTTCATTTTTCTCTGGTGCTTGGCACACGAAGGCACTCAGAAAGTGTTGATTGCTTAGTTCATGCAGCTCAATATCAAAAAAACAAACAACCCAATCCTCAAATGGGCAGAAGACCTAAAAAGACATTTCTCCAAAGAACATATATAGATTGCCAACAAACACATGAAAGAATGCTCAACATCACTAATCATTAGAGAAATGCAAATCAAAACTACAATGAGGTATCACCTCACACCAGTCAGAATGGCCATCATCAAAAAATCTACAAACAATAAATGCTGGAGAGGGTGTGGAGAAAAGGGAACCCTCTTGCACTGCTGGTGGGAAGGTAAATTGATACAGCCACTATGGAGAACAGTATGGAGCTTCCTTAAAAAACTAAAAATAGAGCTACCATATGACCCAGCAATCCCACTACCGTACATATACCCTGAGAAAACCGTAATTCAAAAAGAGTCATGTACCACAATGTTCACTGCGGCTCTATTTACAATAGCCAGGACATGGAAGCAACCTACGTGTCCATCGACAGATGAATGGATAAAGAAGATGTGGCACATATATACAATGGAATATTACTCAGCCATAAAAAGAAATGAAATTGAGTTATTTGTAATGAGGTGGATGGACCTAGAGCCTATCATACAGAGTGAAGTCAGAAAGAGAAAAACAAATACCCTATGCTAACACATACATATGGAATCTAAAAAAAAAAATGGTTCTGATGAACCTAGGGGCAGGAAAGGAATAAAGACACAGATGTAGAGAATGGACTTGAGGACACTGGTGAGGGGGAAGGGTAAGTTGGGAGGAAGTGACAGAGTGGCATGGACATATATACACTACCAAATGTTAAATAGAGAGCTGGTGGGAAGCAGCTGCATTGCACAGGGAGCTCAGCTCGGTGCTTTGTGACCACCTAGAAGGGTGGGACAGGGAGGGTGGGAGGGAGACTGAAGAGGGAGGGGATATGGGGATATATGTATACATATAGGTGATTCACTTTGTTCTACAGCAGAAACTAACACAACATTGTAAACCAATTATACTCCAATAAAGATGTTTAAAAAAGAAAAGAAAGAAAGTGTTGATTGCTTAAAAGGAGGAAGATTAAGAGAAATACCAAAGGAAGTAATGTTGAGGCTTACATTCCTGGGAGTGCAGTAGAGAGCTGTCTGTTTACTTGTGGGTTCAAAGGATGCTGTGAATTTCCTTGCCCTTTGCCCGGAGTGGAAGGGAGGGAGGAGCAGTTGAATAACCGGGAGAAGAGAGTCTTCATAAAATGTGCTTTGCTCCAACCTGTTTCCTTCCAAGGTGTTAAGGACCCTGCCCGTGGCAGAAACGTGTTCTCGGCACCTCAGCTCAGCAGCACTCGGGGGTCGGGGATGGGGCCCTCGGAACCCGGCTTCTGGAGTTTTTCAGGCCCAAGGGGGATTAAAGATTGACAGGCTGCATCTTACACGTAAACTGTGGCGCCCCCAGAATCAGGCCCAGGCTCCTGCACTCTCGGAGGTGTCGGTCGCAGACCAGAGGGAAAGACCGGCGCTGATTAAGTCCTGGCCAGACAGAATTCCCAAACTTTTGAGGGCTGTTTATCCCAAGTTGCTTCCCAGACCCTTCGGCGCTGTCCCTTCCCTGCCCTCCTCAGGATGGAGACACCCAACCACTCTGCTTTCACCCGAACCCCAGGACACGGCGCAAAATCCAGGCCCCCGCGTTGAGCGCCCAGATCTGCGCACCCCTCCCTCTCAGCTTCCTGGGACCCCAGCCCCAGCGGATCCCGATCCCCGCCTCCCCTGGGACATGTCGAATGAACTTCCTCTCCCGAGTGCCGGCTGCAGGGATACTATCCTCACTTTGGTGCCGGAGCCGGGGACAGGGCCAGGGTTGGGTTAGAAACAGAATCTCCGCGCCAGGGGTTGAGGCCAGGGTGGGCCTCGGGGAGCGAGCCGACCGGGTCCTCCGTGAGGTCCCCAGCAAGGAAGCGCGGTTGCCGAAGGCGCAGCAGCCTGGGCCGCCCTGGCTGACCCGGACCGTATCTCCTTAGCAAAGCTGACCGAACGTCGGCGGGCATCCCGGCACAGGGGCGCGGGGAACAGAGATGAAAGAGCGCGCCTGCACGCTCGGCCCAAGTTTGGATTTGTTTGTTACTCTTGTTTTTTCTTCCACCCACTTTCCTTAAACGCTCAGGTATTTCGAGGCTCTTTGCAAGTGTCGGCGCAGTCTGGGTTGGGCCTTGCTCCGCGATGTCCTTCTCCCGCGCGTCTTTTGTCGTCTGCGCCCCGTCCTGCGGCATCTGGGCCTGCGGGGCTCGAGTCGCGGAGACCGATGTTTCCCATGGGACGCAGCCCCGACCCCAGGGCCCCTAGATCCCCTCGGAGGTGCAGTCTCCGCCCCGACTTGCTCCGAGTTAGACTCCAGAGCCAGAGGCCAGGTGCAGGGCCAGTTTCTGCGACGCGGGACCCGGACCCGCGCCTGGCTCCCCGCTCCCCGCCGCTGGGTGCAGAGGACGGAGAGAGGGGCTGCGCGCCCAGCGGACGGGGGTGCGAAACGGGTGGGGGGAGTCGGGAGAGATCCGGTCCCGGGGCTCCCAGGGGACCCCGGCGGTCCCTAGCCCAGAGGCTCTTCTGATCTTCCCCTCTTGATTCCCGCACCCCACCTTCTCCGGCCCCCTCGCAGCCTCCCGACCGGGGTCCCAGGGGAAGGTTTCACTGCAAACAGACGCAACTCAAAAAATACTGCAGACCCGAACCTTCTAGGGTTTGCCTCCTCCAGGCTGCTTATGAGGGAAACGGGTACGTGCGAGGCTCAGAGACTTTGAAGGGGGAGGGAGGGAGGGGCCCCTCGTTCTCCCGCAAGTTCGCCTAGAGGCGGGCGGAAGATGCAGGTTCATCCAGCTCACCACGGCCCCTCCCCTGGCCTATTTCTTCCTAAGACACTGTCCTCGCCCTTCTGGGGCGGCTCCTCTTGCTTCTCTTCCTGAGCCTGAGGAACCTGGACCGGCCAGTCCCGGGGGACGAGGTTCCTGGATCGCGGAGGCTCCGCGGCGCCCCGGCCCCCGAGGTCTGGCCAGGCCCCCACGGGCAGCAGAGCCGCGGGGGGAGCATCGGCGGGGAGGGCCGAGAGCTTAGTCGTCTGGGCGCCCAGGCTTGGGAGCCCACCTTGAACGCGGGCGGGGGCCACGGGAAGCGAGGGGCCCGAAGTCTCTAGAAGGGATTAGAAGAGAGCAGTTAAATCTTGTTAGCTGAGCGAGATGCTCAGAGAATCCACTGTCCTCCCTGAGGGAAGGGGCTTTTGCAATTTCTGCTGAGGGTACCAGTGGAGGCTATGTAACTGCTTGACCCAGAAGCTTGAAAAAGTTTGAGAGGACACAAGGCCTCCTCTTCTAGGAGTTAGGGAACCTTGGACTTCGTGGACCAACTCCGGTCACCTCCCCCCGCCCTTTTTTGGGGATATAAACCCAAGGCCCTGGAACCCCGGGGAGGGGGGAGAGGGTCTTTAGGAAAAGAGGTTTAGAAGAACCTGCCAACTATTGCCGGCTTTCCTTTTTTAAGTGTGACTTTCTCCCTGCCTTAAAGATGGGTCACTGGCTTAAAGGGCTTCGTGAGGATTCTAGTCTAGGTTTCTCAAGGTACCTTTGCCCACGAGGCTTTCGCCATCCTTTTAAATGTAAAGCAACGTTTACTGTGGAATGAAGGGAGCATTGTCGTGTTTCTAGATTGAATTAAAAACTGCTTTAAACTTAAGAACTTTCGCTAAGGTGAAAAATTGGCAGTGAAAAGAAAATTCGGCCAAGAATCCACTCTCACTTTCGCGGCCGTGTACATTTGTTTCTGGCATCAGGAAATCGAGAATTTAACGGAAAATGCCTGTAAGAGTCGCCTACAAAGCCACATCTCCAAGCAGACCAAGCCTGCTCCTGGGCAAGGCCCTTCCCAGTGGAAGCAAGTGGGGATTGTTCCTTCCCCAGTAAATCTAGAACTCCAGACCACCTGGCTCTCAAATCGCCCTTCTCCTTGGGTTCCTGTACTGTTCTTAAAGGAATCCTTTCTCCCGTCTCTAGGTCAAAGGAATTTTTGTGACCCAGAAAAGACACCAGTTAGTCTAGGGGGCCTCCTCAAGGCTGGAAAGAGTGTCTGTTTTCCACTTGGGTTGGAGAATTCGTTATAGAATTACCTGGGCCTGAGGCTGTTTTTAGCACAGTTGCCCCAGAGGTGAACCACACAGCTCTTTATAATTTTTTTGGAATTTTTTAAATTTATTTTTTTTATACAGCAGGTTCTTATTAGTTATCCATTTTATACATATTAGTGTATGTATGTCAATCCCAATCTCCCAATTCATCCCCCGCTGCCACTTTCCCCCCTTGGTGTCCATATGTTTGTTCTCTACATCTCACACAGCTCTTTTTACTGACCACTGGAGGTAACTCAAGGGATTCCTCCATGCCCCGGCAGCAACAGCCACCACTCCTCTGGTACAAGGAGCATGGACTTATTTCTATTCAGTGCCCAATTTAAGCCCCAGCTCTAGAGAAGGGATGAAGCCCACCATTAAGCCAGTGGTCAGGCCTCTTGTCTTTCCCCAGGACCAGGCCTTTGAAAACAGGACTCAAAAGAAGCCAGTGACTCAGGGGAAAGTCCTTTTCCTGACTGATTAAACTTCTCCCTCTCCTCTCTTTTCTAAATAATAAACTCACAGGGAAAGGCTGGAGGGCTGCCTTGTATGGGTTTCAAATAAGTCCTCAACAGCTCTTTCCTCACCCAGAGAAATGAATCACCCTTGGGAAATAGACGATTATTCCCCCATTTATCTGCCTAAAACCAGAGGAGATAAGCCCCCTCCACTGTAGACCCTCACTTAGATCTATCTCCCTGGCAGTGGGGGACCTGGGGGGTAAAAAGAGATGGAGGAGAATGAGTTAAATAGACCCAGGACCCACAGAGGTGCCCTCCCAGAGAGGTGCAGTGGGGGACCTAGGAAGCGGTAGATGCTTCCTAGATGTGCTGTCTAGCCTGGATCCTAGAGAGAGACAGGTCTATTGCCTGGCCTCCCCCTCTTGAAGAGGAGCTTAGGCCTCAGCCAACAGGGAGGTGATGTTACATCTAAGCTAGAGGCAGATTCTGGGGTGGTACATTTCAATCAGGTTTCCATTATCCTTAATGGGAAATAGAGGCATGTGCTGGTCGAGTCATCATCACCAGAGCTTGATTTCTTGTCTTCTATCAACAAGTAAACAAAACCTTCTTGCTGGATTACTTTTGCTTATACAAACTATCTGGAAATGTTATGGGGTGGGAAGAGAGAAAAGTAATTGATTGAAATAACTCCCGTTTTAGCCATTATTTATGTAGAAGACTTTTCTCTCTTTATCCCTCCCCCCAATAACACTTCCAAATAGCTTGCATTCAACTAATGGAATCTTCGAAGGGAGGAAAGAGAGAATTCCCACTGTAAATATGGAGATGCTGAGACTTGGGCTGTCATTGGCGTCACTCGGAGCTCACCTTACAAAGCAGAGGCCTTCCCTATCTCTGAGGAGCCTGCTGCCAAGGGGCTGGTGGGGGGCTGGGCATTTGATTATTTTTTAGGATTACTCTTCCTTGATTTTTAAAACATATACTGGATTTTAACTTGCTTGTTTTTTTTTTTTAGAGCCAGACGGTCAATCTAAAGTGAAAAGAAGTTAACTTACTGTTTTGTTTGTCTGTTGCCAACACAGCGCGGTCACCACTCTGACTCTCATTTCCTGACACTTTGGGTTTCTAGATCACTTTTAAAAAAAATCTCAACTGTTGAGTTTATGAGGATCTGATTACTGCAGAGAAATAGGAGCTCGGATATCACAAGACTAGCGACATGGACAAGGCCCCCATTTGAAGGCTATTTCATTGTAATAATTAACACCAATGCGTCTGACCTCTTTACGTGTAAATGATCAGAGAAAACTCTTCGAATCTGCCCACCCACCCAAATCTCCCCCCCACTCCCAGATATACCTTACTGGGTCCACATGTTCCTTACCCACTACCTCCATCTTCAAACATTTTAGGCAAAAGCAAAGCCAGGATTTAAAGGTTCTTTTTTATTTGAAATTCTCATCCAGAAACACTGGTTATTAATAAATATATCATAGTTATCAAGAATATATAAAAAATAAAGACAGGTCTTGTCTTCGAAGCCCTAACAAAATAGTTCAAGCAAATGTTCAGGAAAATAAAAACGGCACCCCTCCCCAAACCACAGTAAGTTTTCAAAGCTGATGATGGAGAGAGCCGACCCCGCATGCAGAAATAACTGAGCAAGGGGGGATGGGGCAAGCTCGCAGAGAGAGCCCAAGCTCTTGCAGTCGCCAGCCCCTAAAACAGCCCAGGAAGGTGGGGAATAGAGTTTGAAGGGGGTGGGGTGGGGGAGAAGCGCCTGTGCGTGAGTTCGGGTCTTTGCACTCTGCCCCCTTTTTCACTTCTTACAACCACAGACAGATATACGGAGTACTTCGGAGAATTCCCTCATAAATCCTTGTTACAAGGAAAATGGCATCACGGCCTGCACAACATGTTTAGACGAGATTCATTTAGAAGCGTGCATGCATTCTTTCGACCTACACTGCGTCTTAAAGAAAACCCACAGAAGAGCTGTCATGCCCTGGACTGGAGTTGAAATTCAAAACTTGAGTCTTGAGATTTTCTCTCTCTCTCTCTCTCTCTCTCTCTCTCCATTGGTTCTAGAAAAACAACTGTGGAGAGGATAGACAATTCTAACTGCATCCATCTCAAGGAAATATTTACATTTGTTTCGCACAAAAGGGATGGTTGTCTTTTCCAAGGTGAGAACACAGAGCCAGAGATATGGGCAGCGACTCTAAAGGCCCTTCGCGGTGTTCAACGACACCGATCCCGTCCTTATACAACAAATGCCGTTTGGACAAGAGAGTATGGCAGTGAGAAATACCGGCGCGGCACGGAGAAAAGAAGCATGCATGCAAGACACACGACGTCTGGTTCGAGCCCCCCTTCGCTACCACCTAGATATTGCAGTTTGGTTTTAGTCCTTTCCCTCCGGCGGTCAAGTAGGGTCTGAGATCTCTCAGACGGTGTGGGAGGCCTCGGGAGCCCCCCGCCCTCCCTCCCGCCCTCCGGCCGAGCGCCCAGCCTCCCTTTTCCCTCCCGGCCCGGCACCTCGAGCCCTCCCGCCGCTCTCCCCTCATTCTCCGCAGCCGGGCCGGCCCGCTGCTCACTTGAGCAAGTCCTTGGACTCGGCCGACAGCCGGGCCATGTTGGCGGTGGAGAGAGCGGACAGGTGCGGCGGCGGCATCTGGCAGATGGTGCAGGGGCAGGGCAGCCCGGCCCAGTGCTGGAAGCCGCTGCCCAGCTGCAGCGCGGGCGGGGTGGAGGGCGCCTTGAGCAGCGAGTGGGGAGGCCGGATGGTGCCGATGGCGGGCAGCGAGGCGGCGGACAGCGGGGACGAGGCGGTGCCGGACGAGAGCGCGCCTCCCAAGATGGGGTGCACCGGGTGCACGGCGTTGGCGGCGTGCGCTGGGTGGCCGGCCGAGTGGCCCACAGTCCCGCAGTGGAAGGCCGAGTGGTGGCCCCCGTAGATCTCACCAACCAACCTCTTCATCTCCTCCAGGGAGCTGGTGAGCATGAGGATGTAGTTTCTGGCCAGCAGGAGAGTGGCGATCTTGGAGAGCTTGCGCACCGAGGGCCCGTGAGCGTAGGGCATGACCTCGCGTAGCCCGTCCATGGCGAGGTTCAGGTCGTGCATCCTCTTGCGCTCGCGTCCGTTGATCTTCAGCCGCAACTGCTGTAGGTCCTGCTCCGACAGCTGCTTCTTGATTTTGTACTTGCTGCTCTCGCCCGCGGCTTTGGCGCCGGCCCGCGAAAGGCTTTCCCCGGGCATCTTCTGCACCATGTCGCCCTGCGTGGACGAGACCGAGTTGAGACGGCTCTCCTGGTGGTGGTGATGGCGGTGGTGGTGGTCCCTCAGATACATCTCATCCATGTCCGGAGATGAAGCTCTGCTGGAGACAGAGCTCGAATCAGAATTCATTTTATTACAGGGGATGCGGCCCTACCGTGGTGAGAATTTAGCAAGGAAATTAAAGAAAATCTTGAATTAAAAGAAAAAAATAAAAAGCTGCAGTCCGGTAACCCACGTCTCGGCGGCAAGAAATGAGAAGAAAAGCGGAGGCACTGCCTTTCCCCGCCTTTCTCCCTCCCCACTCCCCTCTCTCTGGTTTGGCTGTTTCCTGGACAGCTAGTTGGTGTGTGCTTGAACTCAACTCACGCTGAAAAAGAGGGGCTTTTATAGAGCTGCGGCGGAGAGAAGAGACAAAAGGAACCCTCCTATCTATCCCGGGCTGGTTAGGATGACGTGCAGTCATTCAGGGCGGTGCGCTTTGCTGTCCCATTTAGCAAGGATTCCTATTCATATTCATTGTGGGGCCGCCCAGGGACACCTCTGCTCAGAAGCGCTAGGAGCCCCCAGGCACAAAACCCTCTGATTGACACACTCACCGCTCCAGCTCGCGCCTTCTGGATTTTTTTTAAAACAACTTTCCTTCACCCCACTCCCTTTCCTGATTTCCCTCACCAAATCACACCTAAAGGGACCGAAGGAAGGGAAGGAAAGGGGGCCAGGAGGCGATTCTCTGGGGATGGAAAGAGGAATTGAAACATTCTCTCCTCCCTTTCACAGCTACTACTCCCAAGTTTTTGGAAAATGTGGGCAAAAGAAGTCTCAGTGGAATGGTTTCAAGGACAGAGATGCAGATGAGGGGCAGGTTCAATGCGCGGGGGTCGGGGCGGGAGGGGCTGGAGAATGGCCGTCGATGTGCATGCACTGCCAGAAGTTTATTTCATTAGGCTTCTTTCCCTAAACACTGACACTGTGTTCATTTTGTTTATTGGGCCCTCCGGTGTGGTTTTAATGGGATGTCCCTATCTGGTGACGGGTATGCCCCCTGACACTGTTGTGGAGATGGGTTTCTTGCTTTTTATAATCTTCCCTTTCGTTTTGAAAAATAGAGTACTGAAAGAATTTCAATTTTGCCAGATTCTGTAACGTTTTAGACCTGGAACTGAAGAAACAAACCAACCGTGGCGTTACAATAAGAGCCACTTGAGAAAGGGAGGAGAGGAAAAGCAGCCGAGGAGGCGGGAGGGAGTTAAGGATTGGAAAGGTTCCCAAGAACTCCGGAGATTGCTCCTGCCCTGCCTACCCCGCAGCTCCTGGACCCCGGCGCTCGCTGAAGATGGAGGGGCGGCCCCCGCCTGCGGCTCGGCTGGAGGGCCTCTGACTGCTGGGCGTGCGCGCGGAGAGAGCATCTGCAGCTCAGCGCCACGCGGCCGGGGCGGGTGGGTTCATCCGGCTGGGCCGCCCCACATCAGCGGTCCGGGGAGAGCGGAAGCTCAGCGTCGAAAAATACACCACGTGTGTGTGTGTGTGTGTGTGTGTGTGTGTGTGTGTGTGTGTGTGTGTGTGTATGTATGTGTGTGTGTGTGGTTCCGCACCATAAGGATCTGAAGAGCCCCTTATGCGTGCGCGCACAGTCCATTCTGGGGATAAAGAGGAGGCCTGGAGTTTGTAGCCTTCGGTTCGAGTGGGGAGCTCGGCGCCGATCTTTCTTCCGTCTTGCTGTGCTTTTGTCAGTCGTAACTAGCTAAGCAGCGTGAGGGGCGGCAAGGCAGAAATTCCCGGAAGGGAAACTGCCCCGGCGGCGGCCTCTAGAAAAACGTGGGCACCGCCAAGCTGCGGGCTCGGAGGAACCAGAGACAAGCGCTGGGTTATGGCTGAGTGTCTGGGTGGAAAGTGCGAAACCGAAACAGTCCCGGAACCTCGAGCAGTTGGGGCCTCACACAGCGCGGCAGTCACTGCAAGCCTCCAGGACTCGCTGGGTAAAAGAGGCGTCACTTTCCACTGACACAAATCGAGAGGTCAACACAAGAGGGATGCACGCCCAGGGCCGGAGTTTGCGCTGCCCGCGAGGCTGTGTCTCCTAGACGGTCACGCCGCGAAAGCAGCACTGGCAATACAGGTCGGGTGGGGAGACGCGGTGTTGGAACGGATGCTTTTTCTACACCGACTTTTGCTTCTCTGTAAAGAAAAAAAATAAAGGAAATGGCCAACACCGCTTGTCAAGGCCAGGACCTTAGTGCGCATGAAGATTGGACACAAGCCTTTTATCCTCCTGTCGCCTCCACCTCCATAGAAGGAAAGTTTCTTAAAACGGAGAATCCAAGAGATTCGATTGGATGTGAAAAGATTGATGTCCAAACGCATTCCTAATATCCAAGCAAAAGGAATGGTTCGTAATTCACTGGACTCGCCCATGGGAACTCAGATAATGACATCCCCCGAGCTGCTTTTGAGCACAAGGGTTCCAGAACATCTGCATACATTCGGACACAGCCCCAGGCGATGGAAGGAAGCTGGGGAAGAGGCGTGGTCCAGACCACAGGCTTCAGCGGCTTTCCTGCTGATCAAGGTGTGGGCCAGAGAGTGCTCGACGGGAGCTAAAGCGACTTCCCCGCCTTTGGGCCAATGCACAGGCCTGGCCCCCGTCGTCCTCCCGGATCCACCTTCCTGACCCTTGGGGCACCGACGTCTGTCCTTCCATGCCCCAAATGAGAATGCTGCTGATCAGTTCTGATTTCGGGAAGTAGCAAAGTCTAGTTTGAGCAGAAGCGTTGCAAATGATGGAGTAGAAAAATCATGCCACTGAAAGGTATTTTACCTTTTTAAAAAAATCCCTATATTCTCAGGAGACAGTGTGAAATAAAGGGTTAAATCTCCCCTCCCCCCGCCCCGCCAATCAATAGAGAAGGTAAAATTGCCGGGGGAAAAGGGGGTGGGGGAAAAGAGCAGTCCTCCTAACACAAACTGAATAACTCACTTGTGGGGCCGAAAGGACTGGGGCCGGGGTTCTGGGAGTCGGATCCAGAAGCCTCTCTGCCTCCGCACCGCCTTTCCACGGCGACAGGCACATAGGCGACCGCGGCCAGCTCCGAGGGGGGCTGCGCTGGGCGGGGAAGGGGCGACAGGGCCTCGCTTGCACCACCGACCAGACCCTCTCCATCCCGAAGGGGCTTCTGGCTTCAGTAACGCGGCGGTGCTTGGAGTGGCAGATCTGCCATGTCTTGGCCGGGGGCCCTCGGTCGCAGTTAGGGATGCGTCCTCTCTCCCTGATCGCCCTCTCCTTTCCCCAAGGGCCGCTTTGTGTGTGTGTGTGATGGTGCAAGGTCCAGGGCCCCAGCCAGGCAGGCACTTCTAGCGAGGCCTTCCAGGAGTCCCAGACTCTCCTAGGAGGCTTGTTTCCCTCGGAAAAGAGAGAGAGTGAGTGAAGGAGCCACAACTTTGCTCGCCAAAAAATGGGTTGATACTCGCCAGGGCCCCAAAGGCAGAGATGTCCCCCAGGCAGCGCTGTCGCTGCTCGCACACGCCTGCCTCGCGGAGTCATCGTGGACACGGAGAGTTCACTTCCACTCGACTCCTCCAGCCCCGGGCTCGGCCCCTCGGGATAAGCCCCCGAGCCCGAAACGGAGCAGGCTCCGAGCCCACGAGGGCAAAAGCAGACGGATTTCCTTCCATGGGCCGTCTGTCCATCCACCACCGCCGGCGGGTGCAAGGAGGGGAGTGGAAGGGAGCCGGCGTTGGGCCGAGCCTGCGGCAGCCCTAAGTGACCTCAGCCAGAGACGCGCCGTGCCCTTGGCCCTGGCCGAGGGCGCCTTCAGAGGGCTCAGGCGGGCCCGGAGCGCAGCAGGCGAGAGGGCGACGGGGCCGCGCTCTCTCGGGCCACACGCCGCGCCCTGGCGGCCGGGGTGGGCGGCGGCGGCGGCGGCGGCGGAGGGGGGTCGTCCCCTGGCAACAGGTGCGTCCCAAGGCCCGCGGGCTGCTTCCCGCCAGGCAGCCCTGGCTCCGGAAAGAGCCTGTGAGTTTCTCAGCCTTTGCATAACACTTGAAAAGGAGCGGGCCGGCGCAGGGACCCGCGTCCCGGGCGCACAGCCTTCAGCTCTGCATCCCCAGACAGGACGCGACCCCGGGGACCGCGCGCTCCAGAGGCTGCGGGGCTCCTCCTGACCCCTTCCCACCTCCAGATCACCGGGGGCCGTGTCTTACCCGATGCCTGGGGCGTGCCGCTCGGTGCCCGACGCCCACCGCTCCGCAGTTCCAGCCACCGAGTTCCTCTGCAGAAGCCGCCGCTCTACCCAAGGCCGCGGCGATTTGGGCTCAGGAGCGACCCCTCCCCAGCCCCTCGTAAGAGGCCAGCGACGAATGTCACGCTGGCTGACCTGCCAGGCGGCTACCGTGAGGAACCGATCAATCCACAGCGTCCGCGGGCTTCTCTTGCTCAAGCCCCAAACTTGACCGGCAGCAACTTTGGCCAAGACCGAACAGCAGGAGGCTGCCCTGTGGGATTCACCTTTTAACCCAATCCCCCTTCCAAAACAAAAGAGATAAAAGGGAAACCCAGATATCTCTAAAGGTGCTCCGTCATGCGCAACCGGAGGAATAGCCTAAAAACCAGTTGACCACGGAGGAACTTCTCAAAAAGTAGTTTCTTTCTTTATCTGCTGAGTAGAACATTCACTTCACAACAATAGCAATGGCCAGGTCATCCAGACTGTTAGGTTGATCAAAGAGGCCGTTACCAAAAAAAAAAAAAAAAAAAAAGAAAAGAAAAAGAAAAAGACATCTAGTTTTTAAATTGAATGTCAACATAAATCGCAGCCAAGCAGGAATGATCTCTTCTCGCAGCAGCGCATCCCTAGTGATGGAGTGTAGAGAGGGTGCTGAACTCCCAGCCCCCGCAGAGGAAGATGCCCAATTGAAAACCCTAGGTGCTTAGAAGGGCCCAAGGGGATGGATCTGCGCCGACTGACTAACGTGTTTTAGTTTTCTGCGTTTCCCCATATTTTACATAATATCTTGAACACTCATGATCTGTCCAGTATTTCTCTTCATCTTTTTAACATCTGATTTTCGTACAAGAAAAATAGCAAAAGTTGAGGGGCAGTAGAATTTTATGAGGCGATAGTGACTGCTTTTCTCAATGTTGGATGTGAGATTGGAAGATGAGAGGAAGTCCCAGAATAGCATAAAATGATGAGGTGCTAATTATGTGAATATATAGGCAAGTTAATACACTGGCAGAAGTAGAAGTTTGATTTTAAAGATGCGTAAGCATCAAGGCTGGCTAGAACTTACAGACTCATTATAATTATTTAAAGACTGACAAAAGTCAAAGGAGATGTGAACTTCTGGGTTTCATTTATAGGATTTTGCTCAATCAGTGAGCATACTTCAGTACACTTTTTTTTTTGCCTTTCTGGAAACAGCTGCACAATGCCAAAACCTCTACTGAGTTTTCCTTCTAAAGGATGCCAATAAATTGAAAACATTTTTCCTCAAGATTGGAACATTTAGGTTGATTTAAATATCACTGGTGATCCATCACTTAAACTGATGAGTTATATTAAAATTTGCATACTTACACACAGATTCTTGGCATGTGTCCTGACATTTTGGATTTGTGGCTCCATTAATACTAATACTTTAACAAGCACTAAGTAGATGATTTCTTATTAGTATTTTATTGTTGTTAATTGACTTCTTTTATGATTTTAGAGTTAAAGCCACTGCATACAATTTGATATCTTAATATAAAATAGCACAGAATATTAAATTCTGCTTTTTCTCTTGGAAGCTATTTTATCATCTCCTTGGTACAGTCAATTAGATAGTTAAATGTAACACATATTGCTGGATTCTTTGCTAAAATGATTAAGGAATTTAGTTTTATTTTAGAGATAAATATTTCTTTTAGAGACAGATATCTGTGTAGCATATGTATTACTTTCATTTTGTATTCAGTAAATTCAGGTTAATACATAAAGTATATAAATAAATATATACCACAAAGAGATTAGAATGTAAGAACCTGAATATAGAGCAACAGAGAATTAAAGGGATGTTAACATTCTTGTCGTCAACTTATTACACTGTTTTTTATTATAAATACCTATACATGTGCATTCCAAAACTTACATGCATAATTGCATAAAGTTAAATACATTAAAATATTTATTTGAAGGCTTTGAGTCCTAAATAGAAAGGAATCAGTTATTTTTCAGATGTTAACAGGGACAAAGGAAAATATATTACACACCTGTTCATAAGTAGAGTTACATTTGAAATGTTACATTGACGCCTATCAAATATATATTTACACACATTATTTTGAAAAAATGATAAGGAGTCTTCTACTGCATCTTGAAAAGTCAAAATGGCAGTTTTTAAAAATCAACATTTCCATGGCTGATTGCTTTTATATAGAATCTGCGCTACAGACCAGGTGACGTCTGCTTCATCATTTCTAAATATAAATGGAAATATAATATACTCTCCTTTCTCATTGTGTTTTTCTATTTATAGGCATGTTTTATTTTGTTTGCATAACATCAACAGTCTGAGTGTAAAGTTTATAAAGCCAAATTGTCACCATTTACAATATTGGCAGAATTTTCACCTTCATCTTTATATAATAGTATAATATACAATAAAATTAAAGCAATTATCCAGACAATTCAAGCCTCAAGTCCTGTTTTTCTTTTATTTTGGGGAATGTGGCCTAAAGAGAGGAAGCAGGCTGGAAACAAATTATTACTCAACATTTGTAGATATTTAATCATTCTATATTTCACTTGCAGACTAGTTTGAGTCTCCTGCTTAACCATTGAAATGATATTCTCAACTATCAAGAACTGGTACTAAAAAAGTCCTATACATTTGGGATATGTTATTTTTTACAACATAAACTAATAGTGGAAGTTAACATTCAGAGCATAACATTATTTAAGATATTGATGAAAGAAACGATAATTTTCCAAATGCTCATTTTGTCTTAGTAATTTTGATTGTCTATTTTATAACACTTGGTATTAGGAAATAGCAGAATATTGGACTATCCATGTTCACAGAAGTGAGCATTTCAATTAGATACTTTAGCACTTTGTTTTTTTCTCCTTTCTATTATGGCAAGTATAATAAATATGGGTAGACTTTTAGGAAAAAAACAACTTTGTAACGAGGGGGCAAAGGAAGGGGAGGGCATGGAACACACTGTGTAAGTGTCCTTAGTTCATAATACATAAACTTAATCACACCCTTAAGTGCATTTTAAAGAGTTGTTTGTATGATCTCCACATATATGTTTACTTTATAAATTTATGAAAATTTTAACATTGATTCTAATATTTTAATACAGAGCCCATTTGTGGCTGTTTTCCAGAGTCAGAGGAAGAGCAAGTGTACTGTTTCTATGGCGCTCTATTCTCCATTCATACGTCCTGCCATGTGTTGAGACAGTCAAATTGCCTGAGATAAGCTGTGAGAATGAAAACACTGAGGACTTCTTCTGGGATGGGACTTCCGAGTACTGGGACGCCTCCAAAACTGCTGTAGAGGTCACGTGGCAAACAGAGCACCCTATCAGACTGAAACCCTGATAAAAAATAGAATAAAAAACAATTAATAGTTTAGATCTTCTAGCGCTGCTGAACGGGGTTCCCAAACAAGTTCTTAATTTTTTTCAATGACAAAAAGAAAAAAAAAGCTCTCCACTTTATACTGAGGGACAGTGCCAATGTCCCAATAATTGCTCACAATGCCACAAGGCATTTAGTTAATAAGAATACAAGACGACTAGAAATTCATTGCTAGAAAAAGCCAATTTTTCTTTTGTTGATGTGAATTTGTAAGCTTATCTTAAAATTCTTTCCAGAGTCATAATTATTTTTCTCTGGGAAAAGCTTTTATCTGTGATTTATTTGTGTCCAAAAAATCAAATGCTATTATGCATAAAATTTGGAGAAACATAAACTATTTTTTTGGAAAACTCTTAGGTAGCAAACATAGAGATGCCACTTCCCCATTGATGACAGTTCTCTCCTTATGGTATGAAGACCAGAGGTAGATATTACACAAAAAAGACTTCACAACCCGTCAAATTTCCTGGATAGGATTTGCTGCTTCCCAGATGTGCATACTTAAACAAGTTTCTTACCATTTCTGAACTTTCATTTTGTCATCTGCACAATGAAAATAATAATAGTCATGACATATGCCATTATGAGGATTAAATAACAGTGTTTTGCAAACCTTTTAAAATCATGCAGTATTATGCTTTTGAAATAAAATATTTTCTCACCCTGTCCTCTGTATATAGTTGTACCAGCCAAAAGTGTTTGTTCAGCTTTATTCTTTTATAGTTTGCCTTGTAAAAATGTAATCCTAGTATGGCTTTTAAAAATTTCTTACATCTACCCTCACTATTAAGGCAGGAAACATCCTTTCCGATTGCCTCCACTCAAGTTGCGAATTAGTAGTATAAGGCATACCATGGGACTTTTCAGATGCTGGAGCTGGTACCTCGACAGCGTTATGACTTTTAGAAATGAGATTGAAGTACAGAATCCACTAGCTTTAGATGGTACTGTGACAAGTTCTCAGCCTACTGGTTTCGAGGGCTTTCCCTAAGAGAAAAACAGAACAAAATTTAAATCATGTTTCTTCCAACAATCTTTCTTTATTTCTGATCAGTCTCTCTAAGTAACATAGTAGGAAAGTATCTGATTGCTTATTAGAAATAAAGAAAGATTGTTGGAAGAAAGATGATTTAAATTTTGTTCTGTTTTTCTCTTAGGGAAAGCCCTCGAAACCAGTAGGCTTATTTGAATTCTGAGTCCCCAACAAAAGATTACAAGCGCAGTCTTCTTATTGGAACCCCTAATCATATACCCATCCCTGACACCCTTAGCTCAGGGCAGGGATTCTTTGGGCCTGTTAGACAAGGACTGGCCTCATATGGAGGCGAAGGTACGTGACACTTGCACTATGGGATTTGGAAGCCCTGCTCTACTTTGTCCTAAAAGACTTTCTGATGGAAGTGCTCCCGGAACCTCCTCTTCTGTGACTTATTCGTCCTGGTTGCTCCAAGGCGCCACCAGAAAATCATTTCGAGACATATACCAAGCAGATTCTGAAGGATGGGAATTGTCAAAAGATCTGAGAAGTCATCTTGGACATTTAGAATCAGAACTTCAGTTTCTAAGTACGCTTACTGGCCTCAGTATAAGACATTACTCCAAGAAGACAGAGGACCTAACGAGCACTGAGATGACAGAAAAGTGTATAAAGAAAGTTCTGCAGAGACACAGATTATCCGGAAATTGCCACATGATTACGTTTCAACTTGAATTTCAGCTTCTGGAAATCCAGAATGAGGAGAGTTTATCTTCTGTTATTACTGACCTCAGCATAATAATGGAACCCACCAAATATTCCGAATTAAGTGAATTTGTGTCTAGAGCAGAAGAAAAAAGAGATCTGTTTATGTTTTTCCGAAGCCTACACTGCTTTGTGGAATGGTGTGAATATCGTAAGCGCACATTTAAACGTTTCAAGGAAAAGTACCCAGAGACTGTGCACCTTTCAGAGGGGGCCTCCTCCAGCTGCATGGGCATCAGGACACTCAGCCGACCAGGGTTTGAACTAGTAATTGTTTGGAGGATACAAATAGACGAAGAAGGGAAGGTTTTGCCAAAGCTGGATCTTTTCACCAAAGTGCCGCTGCAAGCCCTGGAACTGGACAAGAACGGAGTCATAGAAACTGCTCCTCTCAGCTTCCGAACCCTAACTGGGCATGCTGGGCATTGAAGCCACTCTGGAAAGTCTGATTAAATCACTTCACACAGAGGCAAGCAACTAGTTCCCAAACAGTGAACAACTACACGTAGAAGTAAGGTGCTGCACCTGGAGGCATGTGATTTTATTGAATATAAAAATTTGCTCTTTTCCACTTAGAAACCTTACCTCTAGAACATGTTTATACAGTTACGGCACATTATATATAAGTTGTCAGGACATGAAAAATAAATACAGTTATTTAAATTTTTTAAAAAAGACTTTCTGATGATTGGCACTGACTTAATCCTATTCTGGCCTTGTCATAGAGTCCTACCACAGATATCCTAAAAAAACAAAACAAAAACACAGAACATCGTTTTCATTCGTTCATTCATCAAGCATTTCTTGAGTGCCCCCTATGTATCAGCACAGAGTTTCTGGGGAACAAAATCAAGTAAAACACAGCACTTACTGTGTTATAGTCTCGGTGCTAAAATGAGAGAGCCAATAATCTCCTACAGGGTACTATGGATGGGAGTTTTAGGCTTCTGCTATTAATATTGGTCATTTAAAGAGATTAGGTACTTGTCCTGGAGCCACCAAGGATAGACCTTGAGAAAATGAGGTGTGTCTTCTTGTCTTAGCCTGGTTTCTCTTGGTGCAGGATTTATTTGGAAAGTGATCCTAGAGAGCAGGAGTGAGGGTCTGGGGGACAGTGAAGCAAAGCAGGAGGAACAGTCAATGAAAAGGTGCTTTATCGAGTTGATCACTGCTAATGGACAACTGGGACTTGATTTCTCTCGTTCTTTCTCATGAGTGTATAGAATACATCATTGATGTGTTCACCCAAGGGCTGAAATGGAGAAGGCTTTAGCCATTGTTTACAGTACCTTTCACCCCCACATGAGTGCAGGCTGCTCGTGGGCCATTAAAGGCTTCCACAGCTCTGGGAGTGACAAGGGAGTCTCCACTGGTGCTCCATATCCTTGTGTCAGAGAGGCCGCAGGCAAAAAGCAAGAGATATGCAGTGCAGCTAAGGCCAGCAATGGCAAAGGTGGGCCAAGAATATGGGAATTAGAACACAAGAAAAATCTGCCAATTACCCCAATGGAGGAAGATGACGGAGTATACAGATGAGTGAGTGACATCTCTGAGGTAGGATGTGGAGCAAAGGGAACTTCTAGCTCCAGTGGAGGACCGTGGACAGGTCTGCAATAATGGACAGTTGGAGAGGATGTTCAAGGACCAATTTAAGAATTGAGGGGAGCTAAATATACATATAATTTGTTCAGGCTAGTCCCAGACAGGACCCTTGGAGAGTGTGTCAGATGTGGCATGCCTCTTAAGTAGGGAGATTCCACAGAAATCGTCTCACTAGCCTCTATGGCACTTTGGCTCTTCTGCCTTAGGCACTGCTGGAATTCCTTCACATGACTATAAATGTAATTGGAAAGACTAATGTTCATACTCACAAGTACATTTTTGACATGAAGGAAATCTACCATAATAGAAAACCCTAAAGCTGTAATGCCTATGTATTTCTCTTCCTATATGTTTTTGACTATTGCATCTTTTTAAAAATCAAAGTATCTTAAAACTCTTTATAAAAAAGGTAAACTAAAAACAGAAACAAGAGGATCATGTGCTAAAATGGAAAGTTGTTTCTTGTTTGTAATGATAGCTTCACAATGCCTTTCTTGTCACATGAAAACAATCATATTAGAATTTCCAGATGGAACTCAAGTCATTTGTGAATGTCTAATGCTTACTAACAATGCAGAAATTGTGTATAAAATGCCTCACCAGTCATGAATTCCTTGAATATTTACAGTATAATGTATAAACCTTATAATGTTAAATCTTATTATCCATAAACATGATCTAACTCTTCATTAATTTCAATTTTTAAAATAAATTTAATAAAGTTTTATAGTTTTTTCTGTAAAGGTCTCACATATCTTTAGTCAGTGTCAATTCTTCTGAAACTGATCTATCATTTCAGTAAAATTTAAAATAAAATCCCAATAGAATGTTTCAAAGAACTTAATATACGTGTGTGTGTGTGTGTGTGTGTGTGTGTGTGTGTAAAGGATTAAGAATAGTCAAGGCACTTCTGATGAAGAAATGTATAGGTAAAATTATTGCAGTATCTGATACCAAGGCTTATTTTAAAGGTAAATAAATAATGGCAGTGCAGAAGTATTATTACAATTGGCCAAGAGAATAGAATACAAAGAACAGAAAGGGATCTGCACATATATCAACCGCTGAAATATGATAAAGGGAGTATAGTATATCAATTGGAAAACATGTGGGAAAAGATAGAAAGATGTGAGAGGGAAATGGAAAAAAAAAAAAGTTATTTACATAGGAATGTGAAACTAGATTCCTACCTCAAGCCATAAAGAAAAATTAACTCCAGATTGGTCAGACTTAAAAACTTTAAAACATTAAATAAAAAAGATAAATTTATGATCTTGAAGTAGAGATGCATTTGTAAAATAGACAAAAACAGATAAAAAGGTTTTTTCTCAGTTGTTTTTTTGCATCTGTTAAGGTGAGTTTTTATTAAAGGAAGTTCATAATTTTAATGGAGTCACATTTATCAACGGCTTTCTTTTTTCCTGTTTTGGGATGGGCGTTCACAGGTATTTATCATATTATTCAAAATAAACACACTACCGTGTGTAAAATAGATAGCTAGTGGGAAGCTGCTGTACAGCACAGGGAGCTCAGCTTGGTGCTTTGTGATGACCTAGAGGGGTGGGGTGGGAGGGAGGCTCAAGAGGGAGGGGATATATGTAAACATATAGCTGATTTACTTTGTTCTACAGCAGAAACTAACCCAACATTGTAAAGCAATTATACTCCAATTTAAAAAAATAAAGAAAATGAACACAAACAAACATTCATGGACCAATGATGGGAGTGTGCTATGAACAAAGGATAATAATAATCTAATTCTCTGTACCTATGACCCAAAAAACAGAACAAAACAAAATGAATAACAAAAATATACTCTGAAACAGATGCCTTGGTATCTATTAGAAATATTGATCAATAGCTCTCATGCAATGGAACTCATTGTATCTCTTCAATTCTCATACTCCTCCTACCTCTTAGCAGAGAACCTCTAGGGTTTACAAGTTTCCTTGCTCTGCACACATCTCACTCACATGTTCTGTGCTTTTGAGTACAGTTTCTTCTGCTGTGCATAGTTTCTCCATGCCCTTTCATTCAAATTCAATCCTTATTTTAAGTTCAGGTAAAATTCAACCTCCTTCAAAAAACTTTCTCCAATGACTTTAAAACCTTATATTGTATATTGCTTAATTTATATACCATGTAATCTAGTTCTTAATCAGATATATCAAAGTTTCAGTATTAATTGATAAGAATATATATATATACATATACATATATATATTGCATGGCATGATACTTTTTGTTATGAGGACCCATAAATTTGATTCATATCTGATTCCCATTCACAAAGACTTTAGGGAAAGTACAGATATTTGCATAAATCCCTATAGTACTAGGTAAATCTAGCCATGTTTGCTAAAACTCTTCAGTGAAGAAATGGAGAAGGCATCACAGAACAAGAGGCATTTCAGTTGGACCTTGAAAGATAGGGGGGAATCTCTAAAAGCAAAAATGGTAGGAGAGGACATTCTGAGTAAAAACAAAATAAGAGCCAGCATTTATTAAGTATTTACTAAATGCTAGGCTTGTGCTGAGTTCCACATTATTTATATCAGTAAAGTTAGACTTAGCTCGGTATTAACAGTTACCCAAAATAGCATTCTCTTAAGGATGTAAATTTTTCTTTTATATAAAATCCAGAGAAAGGCAGTCCAGGGCTGGAATGGTAGTTCTGCATCGTAATGGAATACAACCAGTGTTTGTAATAAATAATGTGAGCGAAGAATGCTAATGAATTTTATACTTGAGCAAAACTTGGAGGAGAGGAAAGACCAAGTAATTTGGATATTTGGGGGGGAAGTATTCCAGGCAGAGGGATCAACAGATACAAAGAGGTTCCGAGGCAGGAACAAGCCTGCATGTTAGAGAAACAGCAAGGAGGCCAACGCGGCTGAAACAAAGTGAGGGGAAAGATGGTTAAGAGATCAGAGAGACGGCTCTCTGGGGTTGGGGAGCTGCAGATGGGAACGCAGAGTATACAGAGCTTTGTAGGAAATTTTAGGTTCTACTCTTAACTGAGAACCTTGGCTTTTACTCTAAGTATGAAGCATGAGAGGGTTTTGAGCAGAGGAGGGATTTGAACATACTTACATTTGGAAGGCTCACTCCGTTCTACTAAGAATAGCTAGAAAGGGGCAAGGTCGAAAGCAAGGAGCCCAGTTAGGAGGCTATCCTAAGACTCTAGGCAAGAAATGATGGTGGCCTGTACCAGCTGTGTGGGGGAAGTGTCGACAGGTGGCCAGATTCTGGATATAATATGAAGACTGAGCCAACAGGGTTTGCTGAGAGATTGAATATCAAGTGCAAGAAGAAAAGAGATTAAAAATGAACTCAAACATTTTGGCAAATATAGATGCAATCCACTGTGGCAGAAAAAAATCTTGAAGGATTTTGGAATGGGAAAAAAAAAAGAGATTAAAAGATTAGTGAGAGTCCTAACTCACTCATTTAGGTCATCTCTGCCTTCCAGTGTTTTTAAGATGCTTTACAGCTTTGTAAATTGTAGAAAACTGAACATAATGTAAATTATCCTCATCCATAAAAAGCACATTGATTGTGTTTAGTAGAATGCAATTGACTATTTTCTGTAGATAGACCCATTGTGCATGTATTTGCAAATTCATTTCAGAATTTCTTATCCCTATAAATGTCTTTGTTCCTTGAATGCTTCTTTAAACTCGTTGTAATATCTTACCAGTTTCCCTCATAAATTAATGAGTTTAAAAAAATCTTTGACATGAGTTCAGTTGTATAAACATGTCTGCCATTCAGAGAAAGACAGGAGATTAGATAAGATCACCAGGGTGTTTGAATGCAGATACAGATGAGAACATTCCAAGGATTGAGCCTTGGTGTACTTCTTGGAAAGAGGGAAGAAAAGGAGGAAGCAACAAAGGAGACTGAGAAGGGGCAGCTACTAGGGTAGGAGGAAAGCCCAGACATGGTGATGTCCTAGAAGCCAAGGATGAGAGGAAGACTCAGATTTCACCTTGTGGATTTATCAAGATGTTTATACAACGGCTAACTTAAATATGTTTATTTGCATAGGCATCTCAAACTTTACATATCCAAAATATCTCCTTCCTCAGTCTTTCCCATTACAGTTGTTAAGAGATCATGGTCAAAAAGTGATAAAAAACCATGACTCCCATACATATATAAAATGAACTCATGTCAAAGATTTTTTTAAACTCATTTATCAAGATGGAGGTCACCAACAACCTAGACTAGAGTGGTGCTGATGGTATAGTGGGGGCAGAAGTCAGGATGGAGTAAGTTCCAGAAAAAATGGGAAGGGAAAAAAATGGTGACTGTAACTATAAAACCTCTGTCAGATAGTTTTGTTGAAAAGAGGAGGAGAAAAATAGTATAACTACTGGAGCCGTATTTCCTTTTTAAGATGGAAGCAACTACAGCATGCGCCTATGTTTCTGGGAATTATCAAGTAGTGAGAGGAAACTGATGATGCAGGGGAGGATAAATGCTGGATCCTTGCCTTTGAATAGGTGAGAAGGGATGGACACTGAACAAGTGGGGAGGACAGGCCTTATAGGAGCACAAAGTTGCAGGAAGGTGGACGTGGTGGTAGATGCTTCTGGAAGATGTCTTCTATTAATCCTATTTTCTCAGTCGAATAAGAAGAAGGTTACATCTGAAAGTGAGAACTGGGGAAAGAGAAACTGGCAATTTAAAGAGACAAGATATGAACTAGTCTTTTAGGAGAATGGGAAAGTAAATGGATTAAGGAAATGTAGTGTGGTTGCCAGGTACACTGCAGGTATGTACCAGTGATCACACAGGATGTTCAGTCATCCTCCAAGCATAGGAAAGTCAGTTGCGGGGGGTTCTGGGCCTACCATACAGATACTACCAATTGCCTGTCCAAGTCATAATTCAACTTCTTCCTTTTAAACAGATGTCTAATTTTTTATATCTGACAATTGTGCTCATGTTGTCAAATATACAAAAGGGACTGACTCAAGATTGGTCCCAATCATGGTAATCTATTTCTATTTTGTCAGATACTCACTTTCTCTACTTGAGATAAAAGTGGCCATATGGCCCAGTTCTGGCCAATGAGAATCAAAGAAAGGCTGCAGGAGGCTTCTGGGAAAGCTGTTTCCTTCTCTGAAAAAAGGAAATCTCTTTTATTCATACTTTCTGCTTCTTGAGAACAACAATTACTAGATTGTCACTGTCATTTTGTGACTATGAGGTTGTATGAGAATGAAAAGCCAATCTACTGGCAGAGCAGAAGGGAAGCAAAAAGCAAGCATTGGTTGAGTCACTAGACTAGACTTGGATCAACTTCCCAACAGTCTTATTCTTGAATTGAATAGATGCCTTATAATGTTAAAGCCACAGAATACTTGTGTATTCTGTTGTTTACAGCCATATACATTTTAGCTGGCATTCTTAGATTTGAAGATAATAGCCAAGATTTAAAATTTTTACATGATACACATAGTGTGTGGCTATATACAGAGAAAATTCAGTTTCTCCTTTCTTCCAAAATAAGTTATGTAAATTTGTATTACTGAGATTCCACTTTCGGGTATTTATCAAAAAAAAGAAAAGGAAAGCAGGATCTCGAAGGGATATTTGTACACCCACATTCATAGGATTATTCATAAATAGCTGAAGAGTGGAAGCAACCACAATGTCATTGATAAATGAATAGATAAGCAAAATGTGTTATATTCATATATATTCATGAATATTATTCATTCTTAAAAAAGAAGAAAACATGGATGAAACTTGAGAACACTATGGTAAATGAAATAAGAGAGTCATCACAGAAAGACAAATACTATATGATTCCACATTTATGAGGAATGTAGAGTAATTGGATTCATAAAAAGAGAATGTAGAATGGTGTTTGCCAGGGGTTGGGGGAGGGAGAGGCGGGGAGTTGTTTAATGGGGACAGAGTTTCAGTTCTGCAAGATGAAAAGTTCTGGAGATTGGTTGCACAGCAATGTGAATATACTTAACACTGCTGAACTGTATACTTAAAAATGGTTAATACGGTAAATTTTATGTCATGTGTATTTTACCACAATGAAAAACAAATTTTACTAGTACTGAGAAGCAAAATAAGGATAACCCTTATTTTGAATAACCCTTATATGGATAACAAATAAAACCATAAAGCTTGTGGAGAAATATAGTATCCCTGAAAATCAAACACACTATAGCAAGATTTTTTTTATAATGACACGTTTTCAGCAGAAGTCTTAAAAAATATAATTCAATTGCATGATGGAATTGAAGTACTTCAAGAAAGAAGTAAAGGCATGACTAAGTCAGTTGAGAGGTATTGGCCTCCAAGTTGTGTCACTGACATTGGGAGGAGGTTTTCACAAACATATCATATTTGTACCACATATAAATTAATTTTTAGAAAAAAGAATTGTTTGGGAAAAATACGGAGAAAAATAGAGCTGTGAAGTTTTTATTTCTTAGAAGACATGTGGATGTGTGCTCAATAGCATGTCCCTTTGAAATATACTGGTTCTTACTTTATAGCCAGAGATGCTTAATATTGATCAAACATCTACTATTTGATAGGTTCTTCACATGTAGTATTTCTAATCCTGGAAATAGCCTTCAAGGCTCCATACCTATTTAGAGATAGGGAAACCGAGGCTCAATAAGGTTATGTGGCACATTCCTAGGAAACATAGTAGGTAAGTGGGGAGCCAGGATTCAACTCCGTGTTGTCTGACTCCCAAATTTGTACTTTGTCTACTGGACCATTCCGAATGATTATTATCAATGTCTGATTACAAGGAGCAGAGAGTCTGGATTATTACCCCCACACAGTGGCAAAAAGTCTGTGCCTCTCTTCACCCTACTACAGTGGTTTTCACAAAGATCTTCAAATAAAACAGATTTAAATAAGAGCCAGAGTTTCATAACATGATAACTCAAAATGTCCTGGACACATTGAAAATGACTTATCATACCAAGAACCAGGAAAACTTCAACTTGAATGAGAAAAGAATCAACAGGGCTTCCCTGGTGGCACAGTGGTTAAGAATCTGCCTGCCAATGCAAGGGACACAGGTTCAAGCCCTGGTCCGGGAAGATCCCACATGCCGCGGAGCAACTAAGCCCGTGTGCAACAACTACTGAGCCTGTGCTCTAGAGCCCGTGAGCCACAACTACTGAACCCATGTGCCACAACTACTGAAGCCCACACGCCTAGAGCCCATGCTCCTCAACAAGAAAAGCCATGACAAGGAGAAGCCCACGCACCACAACTAGAGAAATCCCGCGTGCAGTAACAAAGACCCAACACAGCCAAAAATAATAATAATAATAAATATTTTTTTTTAAAAAAAGAAAAGAATCAACAGACCCCAAAACCAAGATGACACTAATAATTGGAGTTATGTGACAAGAATTTCATTTTATTTTGTTTTGTTTTCTTTCTTTTTTTTTTTTTTGGCGGTACGCGGGCCTCTCACTGCTGTGGCCTCTCCCGTTGCAGAGCACAGGCTCCAGACGCGCAGGGTCAGTGGCCATGGCTCACAGGCCCAGCCGCTCGGCGGCATGCGGGATCCTCCCGGACCGGGGCACGAACCCATATCCCCTGCATCGGCAGGCGGACTCTCAACCACTGCACCACCAGGAAGCCCATGTGACAAGAATTTTAAAGCAGCCATCATAAAAATGCTTCAAAGTGCAATTGCAAATATGCTTGAAACAAATGAAAAAATGAAGGAACTCAGCAAAGAAATAGGAGATAGAGAAAAGAACCAGCATGTAAATCAATGAAGTTAGAGCTCTCCCTCACACCATACACAAAAATAAATGGCTTAAAGGCTTAACGATAAGACAGGACACCATAAAACTCCTAGAAGAGAACATAGGCAAACCATTCACTGATATAAATCATGCCAATGTTTTCTTAGGTCATTCTCCCAAAGCAATAGAAATAAAAGCAAAAATAAACCAATGGAACCTAATCAAACATAAGTTTTTGCACAGCAAAGGAAACCATAAACAAAATGAAAAGACAACCTATAGACTAGAAGAAACTATTTGCAAATGATGCAACCAACAAGGGCTTAATTTCCAAAATATACAAATAGCTTACACAACTCAATAACAAAGAAACAAACAATCCAATCAAAAAATGGGCTGAAGACCTAAATAGACGTTTCTCCAAAGAAGACATACATATGGACAATGGGTACATGAAAAGATGCTCAACATCACTAATTATTAAAGAAATGCAACTCAATACTTCATTGAGGAATCAACTCACACTGGTCAGAATGACCATCATTAAAAAGTCCACAGACAATAAATGCTGGAGAGGGTGTATAGAAAAAGGAACCGTAAGGAACTAAAAATAGAGTTACCATACTATCCAGCAATCCCACTCCTGGGCATATATCCAGAGAAAACTGTAATTCAAAAAGATACATGCACCCTAATGTTCATTTCAGCACTATTTAAAATAGCCAAGACATAGAAGCAACCTAAGTGTCCATCTACAGAGGAGTGGATAAAGAAAATGTGGTATATATATATATATATATACAATGGAATATTATTCAGCCATAAAAAAGATGAAACAATGCCACTTGCAGCAACATGGATGAACCTAGAGATTATCATACTAAGTGAAGTAAGTCAGACAGAGAAAGACAAATATCATATGATATCACTTATACGTGGAATCTAAAATATGGTACAAATGAACTTATTTACAAAACAGAAACAGACTTACAGACATAGAAAACAAACTTATGGTTACCAAAGGGGAAAGGGTGGGGAGGGATAAATTAGGAGTTTGAGATTAGCAGGTACAAACTACTATATATAAAATCGATAAACAACAAGGTCCTACTGTATAGCACAGGAAACTATATTCAATATCTTGTAATAACCTATAATGAAAAAGTATATGAAAAAGAACATTATATACATATATCGCATATATATAACTGAGTCACTTGGCTGTACACCAGAAAATAACATGATATTGTAAATCAAGCATACTTTAATAAAAAAGAAAAAAAAGAATCAAAGAAAATTTTGAAAGTGAAAAATAAAGTAACCAAAATCAAAATCTCTTTGGATGGGCTTAATAGAAGAAAGGAAATGACAGAGGAAAGAAGCGGTGAGTCTGAAAACAAAACAATAGAATTTACCAGTCTGAACAATAGAGAGAAAACAAACTAGAAAAGATTATGGACAGAGAGATGTAATTTTGTCACCACACAAGCTTTTTGGTATTTAAGATCATGTCTTACAGAGATGACACCTCATTGTAAAATATTTACTCCAAATAATTCCTGCTCCAGAGCTGTTGCAGTTAATTTGTTTGAAAGTAACTTTTTGGTCTTGTGAAATGTGACTGTTCTATGGTGGAGATAACATAAGTGACTTTCTTTTAAAATGATTATGAAGAGAAATATAGAGTGTTTAAGCTCAGAAATCCTTTAAAGAAGTATGAAAAAGCAGTTTATAAATTGTGCTGTGCCAGGAATGCAAACTATTAATATTTTAGTCCACCCCCTTTATTTTATATATGAAGAATTTGAGGGCAAGAGAATATAAATGACTCCCTTAAGTTAACATTTAATTAATGATAGATTGGGAACTGGACCCCAAGTCCAATAGTAACTAGTGTAAATCTTTTTCCATGAATAAAACAAATTTAGAAAGACAGGCTTATTCCTAAGAAAAGAGATAGGATTTTTAGCACCATCTTTTCACTGAAATTAATATTACAGAATTTATGAGAAGTTAATTTCTGAAAAACCTACAGCCTTGGGAAAGATGTCAAAGTACAATCAAAATCCATCAGAATAGAACCTTATAATCGAGGCTCCCTGTTGCTAAGTAAAACACAAAATATGATTTAATCTAGAGCAAAACTTTTCTTATGTATTAGCTAATGGGAGTCATGGAATCCGTGGTGATACGATATAACGTAAAAAACTGGGAATTGTTTTCTATGGCTATTTTGCTCCTTCATAAAGGAAACCAGCCCTTTCTAGGAATGAGAGGTTGAGGGGGAAAAGAATAGGCTGTTCCATGACCTGAAAGCAGAAGTGACTGATAAGAAAATTAGTTCTGCTGCATGAGTGGGGAGGGGTGTCTACTTCTGTTTCCACACAAAGTATAAGAAGCAACTTCACTACTTCAACAACTGTTTTTCAGGTTTCAAGTGTAATTCCATTACATCTTCCTTTCCGTTATCCATTTCGCCCCTTAACCCCCCACCACCAGTAAATGAAAACAAATCAAACCTCTGCTAAAAGTCATGGCTGGGAAGCTGAGTTTCACTGTTAGGTCCAAGCAAACAGGAATATTTTGCAAGGGAAATCCTGAAGGAATGTCTATATATATATATATAATACAGTAAATCACAACTGGGAAAGGAACTGGCTGTAAACAGATGCAGTGAGGCGTGTTCCTAGAACACTAGCATACTCCAAAATGCAGAAGTTTGTGATTTTAGAGCCAGGCGGCACTGCTATTTGGGTCCCCAGATTAGAGGCCAGGGTACGCTGGACTGCATTAAACCAAGGAGGAATCTGTTTATCCCCTCCGCTTTAAACACCAATCAAAAGCACTGTTCCTCTCTTGAAGGTGCTGAAATGCAAAGTAAGCTCCCTGCCCCTTTTCTCTCTCTTGGTGGCATTTGAAAGTGTAAAGCTTTGAATACCAATTGCTTGAACTGGACATATGTGAATCTCTTCTAATCCTACTAATCCTGTCCCCAAGTGCTTCTTTGTATGTGGAGGCAGCACACATAGATCTAAGTAAAAGTGGCCATAATCCTGGAAATGTGGAAAAATGTCCCAGTGTGAGCGATGCGAGACGGAGCGCTCCCTGGAAGAGGGACCTGCTGAAGAAAGCATTGTGTCAGTTCAAGGAAAAGAGAAGATGTGAAAGAGCCCTCTCACCTTTTCTGAGCTCCTGGGAGGAGAGCAAACCCACCCAGCAGGTGTCCTGTCTTGCAAACAACCTTCGTACACTTGAGCAGACTCACAGAACTGAGACAGTTTCCAAAAGGCTGAGAAATTCCCCCAGCGGCTGCTTTCAGTGGCTTGAACCCAGCAGGCCAGGCCGCCTCGATGTGCAGACTTCATTATGCCCCAGAATTTCCTTTAAAACAGCCGGCGTGTTTACAGATTTCTGAACGGGTGCTCCTGCCAACGGATGGGGGCAGGGGAGGCAATTTCTGTTGAAAAACCAAGAAATAAAATAATCCTACAGACACCACCTTGTCAAGACTTTTCAAATAGAAGCAGCAGACAGACAAGTTTCTAAATTACTGTTTTGCTGAGACAACTGGTGAATCTCCTCTGACTATCCTGCCCCCAATTGTCAGCGAGGAGGCACCACAGCTTTTGAACTTTCTAAAGGAAATGTGGCTGCATTCCCATCCGCAGGAAGAATGCGTGAATCCGTCCATTCACAAATAATAACTTCTGCAAACAGACTATTTTAAAGTTGGTGGCATATTTAATTACTGATTTTCGAATCAAGTTTTGTGGGCAGAGTGCTGATTAACAATGAAAGTGTTACATTTTTCAAAAAGGAAATTTTTAATTTTACAAATCTTATGGGAAAAAATGATATAGCTATTGCTATTTCCATGTGATGGAAAAGCTATCATAATTATATTAAATACAGCTCATTTATCTGAATGGATACTTCTTTTTTTTTTCAGCTTAAATGAGCCAGAAATATTTTAAAAGAACCATCAACACAATACCCCATCCAGGTGGTTACTACAGTTTAAAGTTGTATCAGGAGACACAGCTGAAACATCTTTATTTCTACTTGTTAGATTTATTTTTGTTGTTGTTGTTCACTTGTTATTTCTAAAAATTATTAATTGCTATTAAAAAACTATGTGGAAAACTTTTAGGCAGAAAATCTTTTTAAAACTCAGGACCTGCTAGGGAAATGATCTTATTACATTTAATATTGAAAGAGAAAGTTGTACCATAAGTAACTAAAAGAGAGTACACAATATAAGCTAAATATATGTAAATAAGCAACTACAGAGCTGTCCAACTTCTTCTACACCTGAGAGAAAGCTGAGATAGTTTTGAATACAAAAATTAGCATTGATGATGATGTTGTTAAAAAAGAAACAAAAAAAGACAAACAATCAAACAAAAGCTCTCCCCAAAAGAGACTGGTTTTTTTTGTTTGTTTTTTCTTGTTCATTTTTTCCTTTTAACTGGGATCTTCCAGGCCCGGGGCAGGAACCTGCATCCCCTGCATCGGCAGGCGGACTCTCAACCACTGCGCCACCAGGGAAGCCCAAAGAGACTGTTTTTAAAGGTGCTAATTATTTTAAGAAAACTTGTTATGTGTCAGGCAGTATTCTAAGGGACTAACAAATATTATCTCATATAAGCAACATAATAGCCCCACAGGGTGGTGCTGTAATTGTCCCCATTTTACAGATGAGGGAATTGGGGCCGGGAGGGGCAGGGTAACTTGCCCAGGCTTCCAGCCCCTGAGGCAGCCTGTGACGCTCCCAGGCAGGCTGGCTCCTGGCCTCTCCCCAGCTGCCTCTGTTTCTAAAACACCTGTTCTGGACACATAGCTATTTGTGCTGCTAGATCTCAAATCCACAACAACAACAAAACATAAATACTTCTAGGGTATTAGTTGCAAGATAAAGGAAAGCAGAATCAAGACAATGATAATGGCATCTCTTGGTAACAAACTCCAGTACAAATGTGAATCTCAGCGAGCTAAGAAACATCTGCATGGTTGGCAGAACCAAACTCTAAGACAGTTTTTAATGAAAGTGATGGCATTGGAATTCCATACACTTGTTCTATATGTCTTAGAGGCCTAAGAAGTATTTCTTACAGAGGTAGTTTAGAAGACTTCCACAAGGACTTCCCTGGTGGCACAGTGGTTAAGAATCCACCTGCCAATGCAGGGGACATGGGTTCGAGCCCTGGTCCGGGAAGATCCCACAAGCCACGGAGCAACTGAGTCCGTGCGCCACAACTACTGAGCCTACGCTGCAGAACCCGTGCTCCACAACAAAGAGAAGTCGCCGCAATGAGAAGCCTGCGCACTGCAATGAAGAGTAGCCCTGCGTGCGGCAACTAGAGAAAAACCTGCGCTCAGCAACAAAGAACCAATGCAGCCAAAAATAAACAAATAAATAAATAAATTTATTTAAAAAATAAAATAAAATAAAAAGACCTCCACAAAGTGCAGTGGAAAATTGAGGCAGTTATTTAGACTAACTCTGTGACCTTGGGAGATCTGTTTCCCCAGCTTGTGCCTCAGTTTTCTTATCTCTCTTAACTTTTGAAAATTTAGACAATAACAACAATAAACCCAGTAGTACAAAAATAAAAGACTGATAGGGTTAGTAAACTACAAGTTAAATATGACTTAGCCTTGGGATTCGGTTAGCTGCGTTGGATGCCTCTTGTCCCCGCCCCCCCTCATCCTCTCCACCCACCTGTTCTTAAAGCCATTGCTGTTGGTAAGCAGCTTCACACATGGGCACTTTACACCCCTCACGGCTCGTCAAGGCCAGAATTGGCCTTGCACGTGCACAGACCTGGAAGGGTGAGGGACTTGACAGTCCACGGTCAATGACATCCCGTGACCAAGGATCAATGAGGGAGGGGAGCCTGTGGATACATCAGCTTTTCCTCTATTCCCTGGCAGACAGCTATGAGGTGCTTTCTAGTCAGCTCTTTAGAGGGTCCTGGGTGGTCAGACCCCCAGTTACCCACAGTGGTGACCTGCTGGCTTTCCTTAATTCTGTTTTATTCTTTTCATTCCCTATTCCCATTTCCTGGTTCTACTGCCCCAAATACACTACCTGCACATAAGCTTTTATCTGCATATGAGCTCTGATCTCAGGCATTATTTTCTGGAACAATCCTGACTAAGGTATCTCCCCCAAATAAATGCAATCAGACTCTATTAATAGGTGTATGGTCTTCAGAACTAGGGAGGTGATAGTACCTACCTTATAAACTACTCTGTGTTAGCATTGCCGGTACATTCAAAGAGACATGGACAGGCAGGGCTGGCCCAGGAGGAAGCAGCCAGAATACGGAAGGAACTGAAAGCTGTGTCAGGGAGCCCTGCAGGTTGAGTCTGGGGAAGAGTATTCTTCAGAAGGTATAATTTATAAAATTAAATATTAGAAGAATTTTTCTATGATCAGCGGGTGGAAGCAACAGAGAGGCAATTTTAAAAGAAATTTTTAACGGAAACTTAGGGGAAAAAAGGGAAAATTGCCATATAGGGTGTTTTCCAATCAGAATGAACTGAGCACCCCTCCACAGGGAGGGCTCTAAGGAGGAGATGGTGCTAAAGGAACTCAGGATAAAGTACACAGTAACTTTCATTTGAAACCTGGCTTTGCTGATATAAATCTATCCTGGATTCTAACATTCACAGAATTTACATGAAATTTGTAACACTGCAGGAAATTCTGACCATGAAACTAAATGAGAAAAATTAATTTCTGAATGAGCTCAATTCACACTTGCAACAAATACCAGAAGTATCAAGAATGGTCAAATGCAAGTCATTAAGAGAATTAATGAAGAAGTTAAGTTATTCACCAAGTGCCAGACTAGAACTGAGACTTAGCTGACTGAACCGAGTGGAATTTTGAATAGAATTCTAGAATATAGAGGGGGTGCTTTGAGAATTAAAGGGCAGGAAGGAACTTTCTGGATTCCACCTTGCCAACTTTTTCTCATGCTTGCAGGGCTGCCTGCTGAGTTAGATGAAGAAAGGGACTTAGCTCTATAACTTTGTCCATAACTTTATTGGTGACTCCTTTTTCCTAAACTGAAGTTTACTGTCTTCACGTTAAGAGAAATGTGATAATGCTATGTTAAAAAACTTTCTAATGTAAAACACTGTTTAATTAGGCATAGTGTAGCCTTGGAAAAATGTAATAAGGAGGAAAGTGATATTGATTCATTTATTATCACTTCAATTGTCGATTCCAATGTGTTAAAACTGAAGCAGTCTTCCAGCTGCAATGTCTAATGAATTCCAAGATCAAACAAGATCTTGCTAATTTCGAAGTCAGTGAGGACAAGTTCATAAACAGAGTTATGTTCATAATTATGTGTTTCAAAGCCTCTTGAAGCAAAATACGATCCCAATTTGTGACTCTAATACTATATATTTAGACTTTCTTCCTTCCGAATATATCAAGGAAGCACATTTTGTGTGCTGCACGCTATTAATAATATAAAATTTAGGCAACACGATCCTTCAGCAAATTAAAAGACTTGTGGCAAATCACCTAAAGCAGAAAACTCAGCCTATCATTACGTAGGTAAAATGGTAGTAGAAAAATAGGATTAGAGGAAGAAGAATAGGACATCTAATAAAGGAAATGGGATTAAAAGCCAACGGGCACTTCTTTTCCTTCATCCATGCTTCTTATGTATAGACAGGAAAATGAGCTCCTAGGGAACCTGAAGCACCCCCATCTCTGCTGCTCCCTTTCCTACATTTTCTTTTGGTTGTCTCTGTAAGAATGGGAGACCGCTGACCCCCATCCAAGAAGCTCCGTTGTTTTTTTTCTCTCCCTAAGCAAAAACTCACCAACAATCTGGGATGGTTTAACACCCCATTTTAGTATTATTCGGTTATTTCTCAGAAGTGCTAATGAACAATTCGGTTTGGCACTTCAGAGCAACACAATCTGGTGGTGTTATTTGGGTATTATTCAAATTTGCTAATGATTGACGCTCTGGCCTTTATATGCCGGAGCCCAACCCTTGAAGTAGTGGGGGGCGGGGCTGAAAAGCAAGTGACCAGCTCGCCGTAGGGAAACGTCAGTTTATCAGGTTGAGGTTTAAACTGGAGGCTGCCTAGGCACCACCTACTCAACACAGGATTAAATGGAACCAGGCGAACTCGGACCACCTCCGTTCACACCACCGTCGTGATGGTGGGCCAGCAGTTACCAGGTGTTCATTGTGTGGGGTTTTGTGTTAAATGCAAGGTTACCAGGTAAGGTAAACAGACACAGTGCTTGACCTTCCTAGGTTTTATAACCTAAAAGGCTAGGAGCAGCAAAGATAAACATATTAATGATTAAACACAGATATACTGTGTCACTCTTGTTTGTGTTCAGCAGACAGAGGTGCAGGGGAGACACTTTTAACATTCATTGAGCCCCTGAAGACGGTCTCTACTTCTGATGCATTTTTGTAAAGGAAAAAGACAACAAGAAAGCATATTTATCCCCTCCCTCTGTTTTCTAGATGAAAAATTGGGATTTTTATCAATTGTATATGGTTAATTCCAGGGAACGTAGGTTCTTTTTTTTTTTTTTTTTTTTAAATTTTATTTATTATTTTGGCTGCGTTGGGTCTTCGTTTCTGTTGCCGTGAGCCGGGGCTACTCTTCGTTGTGGTGCGCGGGCTTCTCATAGCGGTGGCTTCTCTTGTGGCAGAGCACCGGCTCTAGGGTACATCGGCTTCAGTAGTTGTGGCTCGCGAGCTCTGGAGCGCAGGCTCAGTAGTTGTGGCTCACGGGCTCAGTTGCCTGTGGCATGTGGGATCTTTCCAGACCAGGGGTTGAACCCGTGTCCCCTGCATTGGCAGGTGGATTCTTAACCACTGTGCCACCAGGGAAGTCTGGAAGATAGGTTCTGAGTTCACAGTTTTATCTAGATAAAGCCAGAAGTCAAGGACTATCTAAGTTGATATAAGGATGAAACTGTTTTATCATTAGTTTGCTTTAAAGGCTGCTTCGTCCTTATCTTTTTACTTTCTCAGAGCAGCACCCCCTGGCCCTCCACTCTACCCCGTGCTGTTGCTTTTCTGTCTGAGATGAAACCTTGGGGGGAATGCAGAGCTTGCAGACATTATACCTCAAGGGTACTTTTGTGCTCTGGGCATTTGTTGTCAGGAAATTATTCTGAATTATTCTGGGGAAATTATAGCTCTGGAAGGGTCAGCTGATCCTAGACACTCCCCACCTTGATGGGGGTGGGGCTGGAGGGCTCAGGGTTCTCAGACCTAGAGGAACCAGCAGGGGGTTAATCCCTTCCACAAACATTATATCCTCTCCTGACCCATGTACGCATTGGAATCAAGGGTAAGAAGTTTCTTTTGAAGCTTTCCTTTCCTTCTTTATTTGTGTACCTCAGAATGTAGGCTAACCTCGGCTTTGGGATGAGGGGTTCCAGTGTGGCCAGCGGGGAAGATGCTCAGTGATTCTAGCAGTTTCGGTACCAGCTCTTCCCATCCAATATGGGACTGTCAGTGATGTGTGGGTTTACAACAGCCAAGAGCCTGAGGTTTGAGATGCATCATTTTTCCCTCTTTTTTTTTTTTTTTTCTTAAGACTTTGGCTTAAATAAAACTGGTATCTGGCCTAAATATTAAATTATATTAAAGAAAATATTAAGTAAATAAATAATACTCTGATAGGTAACTTGTAGAGATAATTTCTTCAAATCAGGTATTTTTGTGTGTTTGGTTCAACCCCTCCCTCCCCAATAAGCTCTAATAAGGTAAAAAAAAAAAAAAAAAAAAAGAGCAAAAACCTACAGTGAGCAAACTTGTGTCAGTGGGGAGAAGTAAGGGGAGAGGGACAGCATGGGGTAGGGGAATAAGAAGTACAAACTATTAGGTATAAAATAAACTGCAAGGATATATTATACAACATGGGGAATAGAGCCAATATTTTATAATAACCGCATACAAATGGTGTATAACTTTTAATAATTGTGAATCACTATATTGTACACCTGTAACCTGTATAATACTGTACAGCAACTGTTCTTCAATAAAAGAAAAAAAAAGAAGTTCTGTAGTTGTTGTGTGTTTCTTTTCCCTCCCCCTCTCCCCTCTTTTTGTCATTCCTTTCCCCCAAGGAGGTGGAAGAAGAGAGAAAGAAAAAAAGATTAAGATGTAAGCTGGCTAGATAAGCCTGTGATCGGTTTCATTACCAGCTCTGAATGAGGAAACAAGGATGAAAAGGCAGCCCTGCTTTATTGGAGCCAGAGCAAGGCTGGTGGGAGACCCAGACTGTGTGCCACTCCAAGAAAGGGTGTTTCCTTAATTACACATTAGCTATGAGCACCGTGTAGAAGGTAGTAGATAAAAAATGCAGATGTTTCTGCAGCCCAGTAGTGAGAACTCTCTGGAGCCTGTCAAAAGGACATTTTGAATCAGAGGGTCTTCACGGGAACAAAAGAAAGAGTTTTGTGGTTGAGTGCGATGGTGTGACCTTTTAATCATTAAACGCTTTTATGGAGGTAAAATGAACATCCATTGTCACGGCCACTCCAGTGGGGCCATCCAACCTGGTGAAACGGGAGGTCTTTGCTCTGGGGGAGGGCACTAAAGAAGGGGACAGGCCGGCAACCATGTGGCATTCATTTAGGAGGTAACAGCAGTTGTATATCACGAAGAAAGAAAAGACATCTCAGGTTAGTTTGCTCAAATTGTTTTCCAAGGCAACACCCTCTGACAAGTCCAACACGCCCGGACAATGGACATTAGTATTTTACAGATGGCCAGTTCCCCTCTTTTGTTTCCACACAGTGTTTTACTGGCTCAGTTTAGTTTTTATTGTTAAGTGAAGGTTACTTAGGAAAGTTGATTGGAAGAGACATTTTTTTCTCAATCACTTTCTACAGCTGTGGTAGAGCCATTAGTGTTGCCAGAAGGACCGAATTGCCTTTCCCCCTCTCCTGCAGTTAGCTTAACCATCCAGTCTGTGCCAGGAGGTGAGATTTATGGAAGACATTGTGTTTAACTCCATTCTTAGAAAGGAACCTGCATTTTGGCTGACCTCATAATTATAGGCTCTCAACCTTTTTTTTTTTCTTTTTTACGCTGAACATTTCCCAAGACTTAGCTCCACTATTTTCTTCTCCCACCGTTTTCTATTAAGAGAAACACTAGATCTCCTAATACAGTTTTTTTATTTCTCATCTTCCTCCACTGAAACTCTGCCCCCACTAAACACCAGCTCCCTACTGACACTGACTTCCCATTCTTCCCTCCCCTCAGCCTCTGGCAGCCATCATCCACTTTCTGTCTCCACGAACATGATTACCCTAGGTGCCTTATATAAGTGAAATCATACAACATTGGTCCCTTGTCACTGGCTTATTTTACTTAGTACACTATCCCTAAGGTTCACTCACGTTGTAGCACATGTCCAATTTCCTTTCTTTTTAAGGCTGAAAACTATTTCATTGTATATATATACCACATGCTGTCTATCCATTCATCTTTTGTTGGATGCTTGGGTTTCTGCTACGTTTTGGCTGTTGTGAATAGTGCTGCTATGAACATAGGTATACAAATATCTCTTCAGATCTCTGCTTTCAATTCTTTGGGGTATATATCCAGAAGAGAATTGCTGGATCATATGGTAATTCTATGTTTAATTTTTGGAGGAACCACAATACTGTTTTCCACAGTGGCCGCACCACTTTACATTCCCACCAGTAATGCCCAAGGGTTCCAAACTCTTCATATCCTTGCCAACACAAGTTATTTTCAGTTTTATTTGTTTGTTTGCTTGCCTATTTTTTTTTTTTTTTTTTTTTTTTTTTTTTTTTTTTTTTTTGCGGTATGCGGGCCTCTCACTGTTGTGGCCTCTCCCGTTGCGGAGCACAGGCTCCGGACGCGCAGGCCTAGCGGCCATGGCTCACGAGCTTAGTTGCTCCGCGGCATGTGGGATCTTCCCGGACCAGGGCACGAACCCGTGTCCCCTGCATCGGCAGGCGGATTCTCAACCACTGCGCCACCAGGGAAGCCCTTGCCTATTTTTTGATGATAGTCATCCTAATGGGTGTGAAGTGGTGTCTCAATTTTGATTTTAATATGCGTTTCCCTAACGATTAGTCATGTTAAATATGTGACTATTTGAAGTAATGTACTCACATTTAAAGAAAGTATCAACACTTTCTGGCTGTCCTACTAAGTAGAATAAACTATTCTTTCATTGTAATAAATTGATGTATTTAAAATTATATGAAGAAAGACACTGCAACTACTAAAATGGTTAGCATGCTAAAGGATAGATTAACTCATTAGGAAAATTAATTTCACAAATGACATAGTTTGCACACATATGTGTTGAATTTTAAAAACTAATAAAGATTATATTTCTTCTTTATTCTATATTTTATATAAAATCTAACATTAGATTTTGTATAAAATCTAATTAATTAAGGTTTATTAAAATATACCTTAAATTAAATCTCTGCATGTGTATTTTTTGAATGCTAGTGATGATGCTATTAGAATTCTTTGGGGCCCAGAGACTCATGTCAACACAGCTGCAATTCTATGAAAAAGTCATTAAACAATGCAGATAAAGAAGAATTGTTTACACGTGCTACCAAAATTCATGAGATGGTCATCAACCTCATACTGTTATTATATGATCCCAAATCACATTTCTGCATTAGGACTCTTAGACTGGGAATATGTCAAGAAAACTTATGAAAATAAATCATGCTTTCTATAAAATTAGACCAGAGTCACCACTGATTTACAGAGAAAGTTGGTGTGAATTAGTACAAGGAGTTCCTTCCTCCTGGTACTTTATTTCCATCTTTTGGAAAATCATCATGATATAAAGTGTGTTATAAAGGACACTTTAAATTGGGAGATTGGGATTGACACATATACAGTATTGATACTATGTATAAAATAGATAACTAATGAGAACATACTGTATAGCACAGGGAACTCTACTTATTGCAATGTGGTGACCTAAATGGGAAGGAAATCCAAAAAAGAGGGGATATGTGTATATGTACAGCTGATTCATTTTGCTGTACAGTAGAAACTAACACAACATTGTAAAGAAGCTATACTCCAATAAAAATTGATTTTAAAAGAGATGGAACTGATATGGCCTGCCTTGTACACAAGAAAGGCAACTCTACTAACACAATATTGTAAATCAACTATACTTCAATTAAAAGAAAAGAAAGGCAAAAAAAAAAAAAAGAAAAGAAAGAAAGAAAGGACGCTTTAGATAGAAAATTACAACAACAAATATACAAATGGGTATTACTACAATATAATCAGGGTCCTCTTTACTGTGCAACCCTGTGCAGTGTACAACCTGTGCAACTGTATCAAGATAACTTTATTTTGGGGGCTTTTACAGGTCAAAACTCTTGGAGTCATCGATGACTTCTTTGTTTTATTCATGTTCTAAATGTAATCTATCTTCAATTCGTGTTGGTTGTTACTTCAAAAACTACCCAGGATCCAACCACACCTCATCACCTCTATAGATACCATCCTATTCCAGGCCATGGTCACCTAGATCAGGAATAGGTAAATTATAGCCAAGACAATGGGAGAGACAAATCTGGCCACACCCATTTGTTTACATATTGCCTCTAGCTGCCTTCCCGCTACAGTCAGACTTGAATAGTTGCCACAGAGACCATATGGTCTGCAGAGCCAAAAATATTTACTAGCTGGCTCTTTAAGGAAAAGATTTGCTGACCCCTGACCTAGGTCCTTGCAATGTCCTCATAAATTTGTCGTCTTGCTTCCACCCCTGCTACTTATAATCTCTTCACAGAGCAGCTGGCGTCATCCTCGGCTCAAGCTTTCCAGAGACTTCCCTTCTCACTCAGGGTAAACAGCAAGGCCCTTGCTCAGCCTGTAAGGCCCTACCTGATCTTCACCAGCACCCCTCCCTCCACTGCCTACCTGAGTTCTCCCACCATCTCCACGACTCTCCCTCTTGCTAACTCTGCTTCTGATGTCAGTTCTTAGAAACGTGTCACGCAGCAAGTGTCTTCACTTGCTGTTTCATCTGTCCAGGAACACTCTTCTCCCAGGTCTGTTCCAAAGTCACCTTTGCAGAGAGGCCTTCCCTGACCACCTTACATAAAGTAGCCCCCCTCCATCTTCTCCATCCCTCATTTCTGCTTAACTTTTCTCCCCTGTATCAATACTTACCACCAATTGACTTATTTTATATTAATCTCTTGGTTTATTCTCTGTGCCCTGCTACTAGAAGTAAGAGGTGAGTAAATGGATGCCATCTCTATGTTTGTTTTTTTCTTGCCATTTTTTCATATTAACAGTTTGGTCTAGTCTTTGGCTTGAATTCCTCTCACCTCATCTTACTGCAAGGCCTGGCTTTTCCTTCTTCACAGTTTCATTATTTTCTTGTCTAGGGAAGATGCCATATGAGCATAGTGTCTTTTCCAGGCGCTGCCTCATTCTCCCAAGTCATATGGCTTTTGTGCCTTTACTTTGAGACAGAGGGAAGGAGACAGAGAAAGACAGCCTTGGCTGTTATTTTGCCTGGTTTCACCTTCGTCTTCTCAACCACTGTCTCTCCTTCCCATTCCCAAGAAGGGATGTAGACAAGGCAAAATTTTTGGGTCCTTGTTAATAGCATCCACATGACAGGGACAGTTCCCTTATTTTGCTCTTTTTGACTAATTTCTACTTATTGCCCAAACAGTTAATAACATTAACTCACTGCTCTTCCAGCCCCAAATCACCAAAATGACCTTCCTAAACCCAGTTTAGGGGGTCTTTTTGAACTGAATATTTACAATATGTTTACTTCAATTTTACTTTTACATGTCGTTTTCATGCATTTGCACATAAATCTGCTTCATTATCAGCTCTGAAGGGCAAGAATTCTTACCTTATGCACCTTTATGATCCTTGTGTTGACCAGCATATTGCTTTGGACATGGTGCCCAGTACAAAATGTTTGAGCAAATGAATGGTTCAAACGTTCATGTTTTCGATATACTTAAAATACACCTGTGATAGGATAAGATATTATGACTTACCATGTGTTTTGTTCAACAAAAAACAAGAGCGTTATCCACACTTTGTTACACATTTTCCTAACACAGCTTAAATATAACTTTGAAATGTGTGAGAAAATAAAGTGAAAACGAGACTTCAGCTCTTCAGGCTGGGTGTTTTTTCCAGCAAAACATTCTGCAGCTCTTTTGCTAGGGTAAAAAATCAACTACCAGCAAGATTTTCTACCATTTTAATTCCCCCCAAATCTAAATAGTATTCACCAGAACTGTGAGAATAGATCATTCTGCTTATCTATTTATATGAAAAATAGAGAAGATACTAAGCATATTTATGGAGAGGAGGTGTTCTATTGGTCCATGAGTTTGTACATGTGGCAAGTCAAGGAAAATTTTGTGTGCCCAATGATATTTGGTAACTGTTATAAGGTTTTTGTATAAGATGTGAGATGTATGGCCATATAACACACATTTTTACATGCGGAAATTGATATGAGCAATTTTGAAAGAATATCATTGCCCTAATTTGTGCTGCCAGAGCATCCTTCATCTGTGCCAACACAGGACTAGTAAAGCCAAAAGCTCAGGGGAATCTGTGTATTTTGTGGATTTCCAAATCCTGAGACTGAGTGAAAGCAGAGCTGTGATTTGACTGAGCCAAGAGGCAAGAGACTAAATGTAAGTAAGCAGAGTGGATGCGAGAATCACGTCCTAGGGCAGTCAGAGCAGTCAGACGTCAGGACCGGCGGGCTCAGGAAGAAGGGCACCCAGAGGAACCCGGGCAGTGTGTCAGGATAAAGTGGAGTGAAGTGTGCTACAGGGAACCCCTGCACCAGGAAAGGGCATTTGTCCAGGTCGTAAAGGGCGGAGAACTGAATGTTAGTTCACCAGTTGACATTCTAAAATCAGAATACTTCCAGTATAGAAGGCCTGCAAATGGCCACTCAAAGTCTAAGTCCTCATGAAGGTCATGAGACTGGAAACGGTGGGCCCGTCACCCGCTCCTGCTCTTCTGCTTCCTGGCTGCTCTGTGAACCTGGCAGCCCCTCCCACACCGGGGCTATCCCGCCTTTTCAATGAAGTTCCTCACTGCACACTTCCCCCAGCCCCATGACAGCCCTGATCTCTCTCACTTGGATATACATTTTCTCTTTTCCAAAGCACTTCTCACTTTGGATGGTAGAGCTGCAGAGAAAACAATCTGCAGATTTGAAATGGGTTTTGTGTCAAAGTTGGAGCCTTTATAGGAAAAGAATGGCACCTTGAAATCTGGAACAGGGACATTTAAGCCTGAGTTTCTGCTCAGATAGGACAGTTGTCGCCAGTGACAGGGATTGCCAAGAAAGACACTCAGGGAAACATGACTGGGGTGCAGTCTGCTCAGAGGACCCAACAAGGCTGGCCAAGCTGCCACCATCTAGGATTCATACTGTCCCTGTGCTAAATCACCCAAGGCTTTACTGAGCATTTCCCTTCTCTTTGTGACATTCCCTTTCCTTGTGACAAGCCTGAGAATAGTAAACCCCCAGATCCCCCAGTAACTTCAAAGCTGTATCCCCTTGCCTGGATGCTAAGCAATGACCTCGATACCAAGCAATGACCTCCATACCTTACAGGTATCTTGCAAAATAATGCTGATCTCCTAAAAACCTTCACCTGCCACCACTTGTTGTCTTTAGACCCATGGCCAGGACCGAGTCTCAGTAAAGCCTGAGCAAGGGAGTTCAGTCCTTACTCAGAAAGAACATAGCTTACATATCAAAGGAATTGCAGGATTTTCCTACTGGTACCTGTAAAAACTGGGGGACTATAAGTAAGAGAGGATCTCGAGGGTCTTGGACCAAGAAAAGTAGAGTGGGGGAACACTATATAAGGTTAGGAGGTGAGAATTTATTAACATGAAGTCATTAGCCCACGACTCAAGGTTCATTGTTTTTACAAGACATGAAGTTGATCCTAACAATTTGTTGGCTAGATCCTTGAAGTGTTGACAAGGTTAATAGTGTGTTATAAATTAAGTGGAAATGCTCACACTTTGTTTTCATAGAAATGAAGAGGAGATAAGAAGGCTGAAAGAGATAGGTATGTCACATGGATTTATTATGTTTGACCTGAGAATTCATCACTTGACCTTGTTCCCTAGGAGTGCCCCAAATATATTTCCTTTACTAAGGCAATAAGGAACGTACTGGTCAAGGAGACACTGGCAACTTTTAGAAGCACATTGGTGCCTCTTGTCTGTAGGACATGGTTGATAGCAGGAGATCCTACCAAGGGAGATTGTTATTATTAGCAATGGGGATGACAGATATTAGAATGCCAGAAGCCATTAGCAACACTTAATCATCCAAGGGAAGGTCAATAGAATTATCATAATAGGCAGCAAGACTGGAGTGAAAAATCAGATATTCTTACACAAAGGGAGGTGTGGACAGGAATAATAGATCATGGTGTTCCTAGGAGTAAAACAGATAGAATTCTGACTGTGGTGTTGCTTGACTTGGAAAAATGAGATAGAGACAGAGATAGACAGAGACAGAGGATCCAAGGAGATGTCAGACATTGAATGGAAAATGGAGATCCCCCACCAATCTTCCAGAAACGAGCCAGTTCTCAGATCTCTATCTTAACAATTTGAAAGCAGTTTGGGTCCTTTTAAGAAGGGCCTTGCGGGCTTCCCTGGTGGCGCAGTGGTTGAGAATCCGCCTGCCGATGCAGGAGACGTGGGTTCATGCCCTGGTCCGGGAAGATCCCACGTGCCGCGGAGCGGCTGGGCCCGTGAGCCATGGCTGCTGAGCCTGTGCGTCCGCAGCCTGTGCTCCGCAATGGGAGAGGCCACAACAGTGAGAGGCCCGCATACCACAAAAAAAAAAAAGAAGGGCTTTGCAAAAAAAAAAAAAAAAAAAAAAATCTAAAAGAGGGCCTTGCAATGCTATTTCAAGTGTATATGATAAATGTTGCCTTAGTATTTTGTCAGAGTAACTGGGTATTGGGGGAAAAGGTAATATCCACACTTTCAAAGATTTCAGATTAGAGATCTGAGCTGACATGAATTCAAGAAGACCTGAAGTGCTATACTGGCCCCCTAGTCAGTGATGAAGGCCAGGGATTTGAACCAAGTTTACTTCACAGTAAGTACAATGTGACTACTAACTGATGGGAGTAGGGTGCTACTGTAACAAATACAAATACCTAAAAATGTGTACGTTGCACTGTAATTGGACAATGGGTAGAGCCTGGAATAATTTTGAGAAGCATGATAGAAAAAACTTAGGTTGCTCTGAAGAAACTGTGGGTAAAAATATAGATGTTTAAGGTACTTCTAGTGGGGAATCAGAAGGAAACACAAAACATATTCTTGGAAAGTGGAGGAAAGGTGACCCTTGTTATAAAGTGACAGAAAACATAGCTGCATTATGACCTACAGTTGTATGGAAAGCAGAATTTGTACATGACGAGCTTGTATTTTTAGCTGAGGAAATTTCCAAGCAAAATGTTGAAGGTACAGCCTTGTTTCTCCTTGCTGCTTATAGAACAGTGCAAGAGGAAAGAGATAAGTTGAGGAAAGACCTGTTCAACAAAAAGAAACAAGGACTTGGTGATATGGGAAATTCTATTCTGATTACAAAAGATGCTAAAATTAGGAGAGTCACTCTTAAGAAAGCATGCTTTGAAGAGAAAGCTAAATGTGGTGTTGGAAACTCATTAGCTGGTACTTTGAAAGGATTAGAAGGGCAAGTATTCCCTCACACACACAGGGCCCTTTGAAGAGATAAAGCATTTGACTCATGGATCCACTGAACCATCTCAGCAGAAGCCAGAAATGGAGATGGAATTATCCAGGAAGACCTGTGGAGGACCCTCTATCTAATGGTATGAATCCAAGTGACATACGTGGAAGCACCAAAAGGTTTTTGAGAATGTTATGTCAGCAGAAACACTGCCAGCTTGGATGCATGAAGGAAGAATGAAGGAAGAATGACTCTGAGAGCAGAGCCATGGGCCCAGGGGGTAGATTCTCAGGTACAAAGGCTGGATCTGTGGGCGTAGAAGATGATACTCAGGCTATGAAACTCTGAGGAATTTGCCCTGAGGTATTTCAAATTTTCTTGGGACTAGCGACTCCCTTATTCCTATCATTTTCTCCTGTTTAGAACGGGAATATGTATACATATTATTCTGTGGTTGTCCCACAATTGTATTGTGGAAGCAGATTACTTGTTTTCCAGCTTCACAGGTCCACAGATGGAGAGAAATGTTACCCCGGCATGGATCATACCCAGACTCTTACCTATATCCAATTTAGATGATTAGATCTGGGACTTTTGGGGTGATGATGTTTAGATGAGATTTTTGGCTTGAGTTGATGCTGTAATGGGTTGAGATTTGATGGATTTGGGGATGGCATAAATGTATTTTTCATGAGGGAAGGATATGAATCTTTAAGGGCCAGAGGGCAGAGGCTGAATAGTGGACACCCAAAGATGATTATCAGGTCCAAACCCCTGGAATCTGTAAATGTTATAAGGAAAAGAGGTCTTTGCAGATGTGATTAAGTTAAGGATCTCGACATGGGGAGATTATCCTGGATTATTTGGGTAGACCCTAAATCCAATCATAGAGTCCATAGAAAAGAAAGGCGGAGGGAGATTACACTCAGAAAAGGAGGAGATAATGTGATCACAGAGACAGGGACTGGAATGATACAGACACAGGACAGGGAGGTGGTCCTCTTCGCAAATTGGATAGATTATAGCAAATGACAGAGGATTACTTTGGGTAATGAAGGAAGAATTCTTCATTCTTTTTTTTTTAATGCTTCATTCTTGATAGCACCAACTGCAGCTACCATTACAGATGTAATTTTTTTTACAGCTATAGGTCAACACAGCTTATGATCTGCTGAATGTATTATTTTTATTCTATTGGTAGGGAAACTCAAAAGAAGTTGGCTCTTTCCTGCCAGTGACAGCAGCATATATTCACTCTCTTTCCCCAGGGCTATGTTAATTCTTCTGCTTGCTATCATGATAGAGTCTTCAGGGAACTTAGTCCTTCACAGACCATGTAATGTCACAGTCCACTTGATGCTGGTCCATTATATTGATGACATACTGCAAACTGGACATGTAAAGAAGGAAGTGGCTAATGCTTTTGAAGTGTCAGTAAAGTGTTACAGGATAAAAGATAAATCCAGTGGAGATTCAGGAAACTGACATGTGATGTAATATTTAGTGGTCCAATGGAAGCAACCTAAGTGTCCATCAATAGATGAATGGATAAAGAAGAAGTGGCACATATATACAATGGAATATTACCCAGCCATAAAAAGAAATGAAATTGAGTTATTTGTAGTGAGGTGGACAGACCTAGAGTCTGTCATACAGAGTGAAGTAAGTCAGAAAGAGAAAAACAAATACCATATGCGAACACATATATATGGAATCTAAAAAAAAAAAAAAGGTCATGAAGAACCTAGGGGCAAGATGGGAATAAAGACACAGACCTACTAGAGAATGGACTTGAGGACATGGGAAGGGGGAAGGGTAAGCTGGAACAAAGTGAGAGAGTGGTAGGTATATATAGACATATATACACTACCAAATGTAAAACAGATAGCTAGTGGGAAGCAGCCACATAGCACAGGGAGATCAGCTCAGTGCTTTGTGACCAGCTAGAAGGGTGGGATAGGGAGGATGGGAGGGAGGGAGACGCAAGAGGGAAGAGATATGGGGATATATGTATATGTATAACTGATTCACTTTGTTATAAAGCAGAAACTAACACACTATTGTAAAGCAATTATACTCCAATAAAAACATTAATGTATATATATATATATATATATATATATATTTAGTGGTCCAGGGGGGAAGAGTCCTCTAAGGTAAAGGATTAGCTGTTGTACCTCATGTTTCCTACCACCAAGAAAGAGGTATTGTACTTGATGTACACCTTTAAATTTTAGAGGCAGCAAAATCTCATCTTGAGAATAGTTAGTTCACGTTAAATATCCTCATATTAAAATTGCTTCTTGCAAAAAGTAAAAAAGATCAGACAATACCTAATTGTGGAGAAGACATAAGATATAAATTACTTATACACTGATGAGAGTATAAGTCAATAGGCAAATTGGAAATCTGCTCACCATTATTTTGTAAAGTTGAAATTCACATATCCTTTGACTTGGCATTTCCTCTCCTAGTAAGGTGTCATTCACACCTGGAAATGTGGAAAACACTTTTAGCACTATTCATAAAAGCAAAACAAATAAATTATATAAATTAATTGTGAAATATTTATACCATGTAAATTATATAAGTCAAATGAATGAATTACAGCATTGTGACACTATGGATAAATCTTAGCAAGATAATGTTCAGTGAAAAAGCAGGTTTCCAGAGATGACATATAGTGTTATAAAGTTTAAAAAAATAAGCAATATATTTGTTAGGAATACCTACAGATGTGATAAGATTATTAAAATCACCCAACCAGATTCAGGAGAGTTTTTGACATGGTTTGAGGGAGGCAGGAAGATAGAATGGAGAAGAACTACATTTAAATTATTTTGAGCAAGTATTAGGTCTCTAAATTTAACTTATAACATTTAGGAAGGAAGACAGATGAAAGTAATATATTCCACAGAGGAAATACTACCCAAGTTTGTTGACAATAATTTTTCTCTTCTTTGACTCTGAAAGATGAGGAAAAACATTTATGCATTTATCTCCTGAACTTTAAATAACTATTCCTAAAAATTTTTTTAAAAATCCTATGGGGACGAATTTTCTTTTCAGTTCATGTCTCCACAAAATTACTATTCCATCCTTGATGCCACAGACTTTCTTGTGAGTACTTTTATTCTTTCTCTTCATGTATTATTCAAAGTTGGGATATAGATCACTCTCCAATAAGTAGATTGTGGAGAATCAATTCACCATAAAAACAGAAAGATTTTGTTTTCCCCATACCAAATAAAAGATTTGAAGAACTGCATATAACTTTAAAAGAACAAAAACCAACCATACAAAATAAAACAAACAACAAAAGCACTCCATCAGAACATGCTTTTTGAAACAACGGTCTTCGCCCATATTCAGTTTAAAAAAGTAGGAATATCAACATAGATTTAAAAATAGTCTGTTACATTTGGGTCATGTTTATAATATTCAAGATTTCATGAAGCCTTTGAGAATTTGGCTTCTGTTTGCAGCAAGACTGTGTGTCAAGTATAGTGTTCCTCTTAGACCTGTAGGAATGCCAACAAAAGGATGAAATCCCTTCACTTGTTGTACTTTATTCTCTTGTCACAGTTAAAGCAATATTTATTTTCCTCCTCCCTGCTTCTTCCAGGCCTATAGTAAATCAAAAAAGTAAACTCTCAGGTTCATTGTGTAAGGGGCTTACTTCTAGGCCTCTACAGTTGCCACAGTAACTAATTAGAAATTTGCATCTCTAAGAGAATTATTTAATGCTGATGTGTAAGCCCTTTTATTCTTTGGAGCTTGGCCTTTCGCTAGGAAGCTCCTGGTAGATGTTGGGCCCCGAGGTCATACTGTACAAGCTCTGAATGTAGGTGGCCCTGGTTTTCTCTTTTTATCTGGATGATTCATACCCAGTGAAGAAAATGTCTTGCCAGGTCTTTATTGAATGGTGGGCATCTGAAAGGCGACACTTGATTCATTTAGGCTCCATTTGTTTTAACCTGTAACTTCTTCCCCATTGCTCATTAGCTAACTTTTGTGTAATTGAGTCATGCGTGTTAAACTAGTAGAGTTGACTTATGCCAACCAACTCACCAACAGGAGCCCCTCATTAGACTCATTGGACTTGTTGTGAAGCCTAAGAAGACAAAGTTGCTAAAATGTAAAACTTGGACAATGTGTCAGAGAAATGCAAAGATGAGCATTAGCCCTGAAGAGCTGTTTGTTTTCTTAGATTTAATCCTGACGTTCCCCCAGTGAAGAAAAAAGAGAGAAGCCCTCCTGTGGTGCAAAGACAGAGACAAAAGAGAAGGGGCTGGGGACTCAGGCCAACTTGTCCTGAATCTGAGAAGGTGCTGACTGCATTTCAAGCTGCCATCCTGTGCTGCCAGCACATGTGGGAGATAGGATGGGGGCATAAAGGTGGAAAAGTGGGTTCAGTCCTTCCCAATCCACAACCATCTACTTCTTCCAAAGTGGAGGAGCCCCTGAGTTTACTGCAGCCAAAGGACAAAACAAATATATGTCCCAAGATGATAACCAAGCCTGCAGTCAAGATTCAGCATATTTATGTTCAATGCAGCATTATTTGCAATAGGCAAAACGTGGAAGCAACCCAAGTTTCCACTGATGGATGAATGGCTAAACAAAAAGTGGTATATACATACAATGATCTTATCCAGCCTTAGAAAGGAAGGAAATTCTGACACATACTGCAACATGGATGAACGTGGAGGATATTATGCTAAGAAAAATAAGCCAATCACAAAAGGACAAATAGTGCATGATTCCATTTACATGAGGTACCTAAATGAATAGACTGAATGTTTGTGTCCCTCCAAATTCCTATGTTGAAATCTAATTCCCAATGTGATGATTTTTGGAAGTAAGGCCTTTGGGAGGTGATTAGGTCATGAAGGTGGAACCCTCTTGAATGGGATTAGTACCCTTATAAAAGAAACCTCAGAGAGACCCCTTCTACCATGTGAGGACTCAGAGAGAAGTTGGCTATCTATGAACCAGGAAGCAGGCTCTCACCAGACACGGAATCTATCTTGATCTTGGACTTCCTAATCTCTAGAACTGTAAGAAACACATTTTGCTGTTTATAAGCCACTCAGTCTATATTTGTTATAGCAGCCCAAAGTGACTAATACACTAGAGCAGTCAAATTCAGAAACAGAAAGTAGAATGGTGGTTGCCTGAAGATGGGAGGGTGGGAAAAGAAGGGAAGTTGTTGATTAATGGGCACAGAGTTTCAGTTTTGCAACATGAAAAAGTTGTGGAGATTGGTTGCACAACAATGAGAATATACTTAACACTACTGAACTGTGTACTTAAAAATGGTTATGATGGTAAACTTTATATTATCTGTTTACCACGATTTTGAAAAAAAGGAGGTGGTTCAATGGAAAGGTAGATAGACCTCTCTTTGAAGGGAAGAAAAGAAAGATGTTCACTCTTATTTCCTCAAAGGAGAAATAGACCAGATCTGCTTAATGTGAAGGAAGGCAGAGTAGGGCCAGAAAGGTAGCGGCTTCCCCAGTTGATGAATGGAGGGAACACTGTGCTGATGGAGGTGCTAACTGTGAGTCTCTGCTGTCACCGCCCTGGCCACAGCACCTGTACTTCTGGGGAAATGAACGTGTTAAATATAATCATGCATATGTGTTCTGGAGGCAGGAGGAATTCATCCTCTATTTAATAATTGTTTCTTAAAACATTTTAATTAAATAAAATGTTTGTGTTGGGCTTCCCTGGTGGCACAGTGGTTAAGAATCTGCCTGCCAATGCAGGGGACATGGGTTCAAGCCCTGGTCCAGGAAGATCCCACATGCCACGAAGCAACTAAGTCTATGCGCCACAACTACTGAAGCCTGCGCACCTACAGCCCGTGCTCCGTAACAAGAGAAGCCACTGCAATGAGAAGCCCATTGACACAACTAGGGAAAGCCCGCGCAGCAACAAAAACCCAATGCAGCCAAAAATAAATAAATAAATAAATAAATAAATGTATGTTTGTTTTTTTAAAAAACTGTGAACAAAAAATACTACCGTTTGAGTGATTTTCTGCATGTCTGTTTCTACCTTACCTCATTTTCTCAGGCCCATGAATGTCAATTCTCCACTAAGAAATTTAAATAATCTGTAGATTTTAAATGTAAAATGGGGCTTCCCTGGTGGTGCAGTGGTTGAGAATCTGCCTGCCGATGCACAGGACACGGGTTCGTGCCCCGGTTCGGGAAGATCCCACATGCTGCGGAGCGGCTGGGCCCGCAAGCCATGGCCACTGAGCCTGCGCGTCCGGAGCCTGTGCTCCGCGCAACGGGAGAGGCCACAACAGTGAGAGGCCCGTGTACCACACACACACACACACACACACAAAGTAAAATGATCTTACCTCAGTTTTGCTGTCTACAAGGCATTGTCTGATGAGTGTAAAGACCATTAAGTCCTTAGTTTGAGTGGGTTTGCCTTGAAGTTAGGAGCTACAGGTATCTTCCTAAATTTGACTTTGAATTATTTTTTTCAGCTGTAGGTACTAGCACAATGCCTAGCACATTGATATTATGCTTTAAAATTCAATAAACTCTATTTTATCTACCAGAATTCTATTTATTTTTAACTGAATTCTTGCCAGGAGTCTATATTTCAAATCAATTTCCGTAAAACACCCAGTAATTTTATCGTTTAATTTTTGTACTTATTTCTACCCCACTCAAAAGTTTGACCAATAACTAACTTATTAGGGTTATTAGGACATATTCTGGAAGCATGTGATGATTCTGTGAAAAACACCAAGATATATCACATATGTCTATGCAATACATATTTTATTTTAAAAAAACACATCAAAATAATGGTAAAAGCTGCTTTTCAGATGTGGCTCTCCATACTGTGCTCAGTGGAAATGCCCTAATTTCACATCTGACCGCAAGGTTTCAATTAGCATTTCTATCATGGACTAAGAAATGGAAAGCTATTCATTATCTCAGGGATTGATCACTTTCTCTTGGCTCAAAGGCATATAATTAACACCTTTATATTGAGAGCCCTCAGGTAGGGGAAGGAAGTAAATAGGTGTAACTGATGATTAGGAGTGATAGAGGAAACTTGGAATGTCAAAATCAGAAACTTGTAGATTTTTAAAAACTTTTTTCTGATTTTTAAAACTAAATTTTATTTATAATATTTATATTATAATACATAAATATAAAAATATTTGTAATATTTATATTTTTATTTATAATATTTTATTTGTAAGACATTAAAAATAAAATATTTTTATTTTATAATTTATAAATTATAAAATATGTCACTAAAATAAAGTCAACAGAAAAGTCCTATAACATTTTCTAAGGATGTCACTCATTCATTCATTCATTCACTCATTTGTTCTCCATCTTCACCCTTTGTAACCCTCACATGACACCACTGATGCCCCCACTCAGATTATCTTTCCCTCACATGAATATATGGAACCTTTTTCCTCTTACAGCATTTGCCACATTCTGTTTTATCTTCCTTTTCTGTACTATGTCTTATTCCTGTTGTATCATCCCACAGGACTTGACACATAGCTTGCAAATAGAAGATACTCAGTATATATTTACTGGGTTGTGCTTGTGTGGAGGTCTGAAATGCTTTACTGAGTGTTTGCTGTGTTTACTAGGCTAACGTAATCATTGCTTGGCTGAAAGATTAACATATCTGTAATTTATTTTATTTATTTATTTATTTTTGTGGTACGCAGGCCTCTCACTGTTGTGGCCTCTCCCGTCACGGAGCACAGGCTCCGGACGCGCAGGCTCAGCGGCCATGGCTCACGGGCGCAGCCGCTCCGCGGCATGTGGGATCTTCCCGGACCGGGGCACGAACCCCTATTCCCTGCATCGGCAGGCGGACTCGCAACCACTGCGCCACCAGGGAAGCCCTGTAATTATTTTTATGGACAATTACTTAAATATTTTGTTTCCAGGAAATAAAGTCATTCAAAAACTGTTCAGAAATTTAATATTCAGGAAGATTGACCAAACCATCTGGAATTCAAATCAATAAGTGTTTAGGAAGTGAATTTGATAAGAGAGGAAAGTTCCAGCTTGGGATATGTCTACTAACACAGCAAAGCACAACAAAACAAAACAAAGCTTTGCTAAGTATGGATTTGTAAAAACTAAAAAAAAAAAAGAAAGTACTAACTTCTATATTGCTACAGCAAATTTCTGGTTAAAAAGAATTATCCATTTTGTTAGTGATGGTGGGAAACAGAGATTCTTATACATTACTGGTGACAGTGTAAATGGCACAAACTTTAAGCAAGGAAATTTGATTTTATCTATCAAAATTACAAGTGCATATGCCCTTGAACGCAGCACTTATATTTATAAGCATTTATCCTATAGGCATACTAATCCACGTGCAAAATGACATATACACAAAGCTCCTCATTGCTTTGTTGTTTCTAATAGTAAAAGCTGAAAATAATCTAAAAGCTTATCAGAAGGGGATTAGTTAAATAAATTATCTTACATACATATACTGGAAGATCATGAAGCTGTTAAAAGTAATTAAATATTGACAATATTAAATATTCATATGAGTAATCTCCAAGATTTGTTAACAAATAAACAAACAAAACACCAAGGGCAGGATAGTGAACACTCTATGCTATCATTTGTGTAAAAAGAAAGAAAAGATATCTATGAATTTTTTTGAATACACAAAAAATATTTCTGAAAGAAAACACAAGAAGCTGATGCATTGGTTACCTCTGGAGAGAACTGGGTGGTTGGTAAATGGGAGAAAGAGGGAGACATTTAGTCTATTAACTTAAATCATTTATTGAGGTGAAATTCACATAACATAGAATTAAGCACAGTAACGTGCACAATTCAGTGGCATCTGTAGGTTCACACATTGTGCAGCCACTCCTATCTGGCTCCAGAACATTCCCATTGCTCCAAAGTAAAACCCCGTACCCACTAAGCAGCAACTCCCCATAACCGCCTCCCTTGACCCCTGGCAACCAGCCATCTTCCCTCTGTCTCTATGGATGCATCTATCCTGGATATTTCACATCAATGAATCATAAACTATGTACCCTTTTGAGTCTGGCTTCTTTCACTTAGCATAATGTTTTCAAGCATTACTTTTTAAAATTAAATTTTGGAAATGTAATCTTTGTTGAGGTATTACATCTTCAAAAACTAAAAAATGGAAAATAAAATTATTTTCTTGCTGAACACCACGGAAACTAAAGTGAAGGAGATCTCTAGTCTAAATCAGAAATGGGTTTCTAAACAAGACTTATGAAGAGAGAGAAGTACACCCTTTCCCCATGCAACATCTCATAATCCTTCTCCAATCTGAGCCCTTTCTAATATCATAACAATACACTGAAGGGGCGTTATCTAGAGAATTCAGTTTTGCCTTAAGTGACCTTTTTCATTAACTTGCAGATATTTGTCTAGAGCAATGTACTCCTGTTACTTTATTATGAACCTCAGCGGCTACTGACTCTGCCCATAAAACAAGGGTCCCAATCTTCCTTGGTACCACTGTTAGCTCTTAGTTCTGTCACCATATATGTAATATACTAGATCAAGAAAATACCACTGTTAACTAGACCCCGCCTAGCAAAACATAGAGGGCTCAGATAAAGGGATTTCTGTCCTAAATAAGGATATGTGGGAGTCTGGGAAAACAGTGCTGAAAAATTAACTTTCATTCCAACTCCTGTCATTTAATTGAGGATTCCAGAATAATTCCTCAATTCTAATTTCGAACTTTTTACTACCTAGAAGGTTGGAGTGGGAACGCACTTTACAAATCATCCAGGCTGACCTCTTAATCACTCAGATAAGAATGTGTTTTAACAGTGACAATTGATTACGGAGCAGACGCTTATATGCTTCCTGTAACAGGGAGCTTACAACCCAGACATTACTGTAGTAGATTGATATCATTCTAGCCTGGAGTACCCAACTCATGCTGGTTTGCCTGGAACTTTTCTGGTATTAGAACTGGAAGTTCCATGTCCTGGGAAACCCCTCAGTCCAGGGCAAACCTGGATGGCTGATCTCTCTGTTGCAGCCAAGAGCAACAAAGGTGGGGAAGGTATTGTGGCAGAGCTAGACTGTGAAGGATGGATTGGGCTTCCAATGTCAGGGAGGGATCAGAAAGGAAAGGCATTGTACTCTGCACGTCCTTAACCCCCACAATATGAACTCTGATAATTTCCAGTGCATTCATGTGTATTTCCATCCTCGTTTTGGATCCCTAGTTTGGAACCATGGTTGTTAGGCAACAGCAAGTCACTGACATCTGTTAGCAGGGTCGTAGCAAGATCAAAGCTGTCACCTAGGAATATTTATCTGGGGTGATGTGTATGATTATTATGAGAAGCCCTCAAAGAAAACCAAGTGAGGAGGCTATTGCAATGGTCCAGGTGTGAGAGAGATTGACCTGAGATAGGATAGGGCTATGGGGATAAAGAGGATAAAGAGATTCGGGGAGAAAAACAAGTAGGAAATGGATGCTGTCCCGCTGAGGAGTAGGAAAGAGGGGGAGAAAATTTCAGACCACCGAAGGCAGTGGTTCTCAAACTTGAATGTATATGACAATCATATACATTGAATGTATATGAGAATCACCCAGGGAGGATTTTTAAAAAATACTGATGCCTGGACCCCCTCCCTGAGACCATGATTTCATCAGTTTATGAGGCTCCAGATATGGGTATTTTTAAAAAAATTCCCAGGTGATCCTACTGTGCAGCAAGTGTTGGAAACCATTGCTTTTAAGGCTTTCAGGGTATTTTATCAGGCTTTCTTTAATAGGATGTTTTCTTCTTGAAAGACTCAACTGCATAATTTACTGCATACACCTTAATCCTGAAGGAATGTCCATGGTTTCAGAGAAGGTGAGAAGAATTCGAGTTGGTTCTAGAAGACTAGATGATTGAAAGTACAGGCTCTCTGTAATGTCTAGTGTCTGAGACCCTGCCACCTTCCTCCAAAATGAGTTATTAAGCAAATCATTTTACATGCACCATCTCATTGAATGTCTCTTCTTAACCATCCCATTAGCTATGTTTTTATTCCCATTTTACAAGTGGTAGAATTGAGGCTTGACGAGCCTGGTGGGTGAAGGTAAGAGCCTGGATCAAATCCCCTTCACTTGGCCTCCAAACATCAGTGTCTGCTTGTTCCAGAAGCCAGGGCAGTTCACGGAGGAAAAGGTCCACCTCTTGACCTTTCCAAACATCTGAACAAGTCGGCAGGACTGAGCCACCTGCCCCACTCCTTCAAGCTTCTACAAAGAAGGCTCAGACTGAACAGCAAAAACATGAGTGCGTTTCTATTTATTCAGGTAAAAAAAAAAAAAAAGCTTTTTCTAGATCATAGGTCTGATACATGTGAGATCAGTGATACCAAAGGGATAATAAATATTTCAAATTCTAAAAGAATTCTACAACAGAAATCTTAACTCTGATACGGAATCGTTTGGAGGGTGATTTCTCCCTTATAATATACAATGATCCACACATGTTGAATATGCAGTTTTATTTTTTACAAGGATAGCAACGTTATTATTTTAGATTTGCACTGCTTCTGCTGCAAGAAAGTTCTATATCTGAAAGAATTTCAAAATGCTGGACAAACCCAGGTGAGCTATTAAGATTAAAAGATGTGAACTTAATTAGAAAAATACACTGCTAAGTTATTATAGTGACTTCAGAATCCAGAGTGTCCCAAAGTCTTGGATTTCTCTTTGTTGTCCTTACTAAAAAACTCAGAAGACATTTCTGAAGGCGATTTTGGTTTTCTGGATGATAGTATTCCATTTTACTCTGACCATTTCCTATTGAGCCACAAAGTTCTTATACCAGATTCCAGGTTCTGAGGTTCTGCTTATCAGTACTGTCACTGCTAGAGAGACCCATTGCAAAACCCTGAAACCTGCCTCCTGTCCTCTGCAGCTATGTCAGGTAATCATCTGTGTATCGCTTTTCAAAAGCAAAGAATTCCAGTTTGATTCTTCCAGTTTTACTCTCCCTTCTTCTGTGATAACTTCTTTTTTGGAAACTTCAGGAGCCCTAATTAACCCATGGAGTCACTGCGATATTAATGCAAGGCAAATGTAAAACAATAAACAGCCACAGCCATAAGACAAAAGCAAACTTCAGTACCACCCACTTTGTGTGCATAGAAGAAACTACACTGCTCCTCCTTATTAATAAGGGGTTTGCAATGTGCCGTTCTTTTTCTGTAGGGGGTGGGTGCTTATTGATGCTGCATCTGTTTTGTCAGAGCATCAGCTAATGGAGAAAGTTAATTGTGTTGGTTGTAAGGCCACCTGTCACACACATGCCTCATTTCCATACTAATGGTCCAGCAGTGGCAGGCAGTGTGCTCTCTGCAGTAACAGCTACTGCCTCTTTGGAAACGTGGGCCAAATGTGCCTATGCAGCAACTGTAGACCTCGTCTGTGAATGTCTCTAGCATTGTGTGGACGAGGGCTTATATTAACCCCCTACTGGCGGCTCCAAACTGGATTGGCAGTAAAAGTGGGGATGCTGTAAATGCTGCTCTAGGGCGAGGACCGAGTCCATGGTGAACCTGCTGGGAAGGCAGTTTTGGCTGCAGAGTTTTAGAGAATAATCCTCCGTGTAGCTTATGCACCCCACGTTGTGGAGACAGAGACAGAGGAAGAGAGAGTTCTCGATATTCAGCTTCTCCTTTAAGAATAGCCTCTATGTTACTTCGTGGTAGGATTTAGTATTCTTTCCTGGAGCATTTTCACCACCTTCCTTTGCCTCTTTGGATCAATTCGTATCCCTAGGAAAACCTGCAGGTACTACCCTCATTTCCAAGGCAAAAGTCAATTTTAGAGCTCTGAGGAAAAAAAAAAAAAATCCAGTTCTATTGCTAAATTATGGAAAACAGCCAGGACTCCTGACTGTAAAGGATTGCACTCTAGGCTGTACTACATCCAGCAACACTTTTTACAAATTGTTTGAATCTCAGGCAGAGTTGAGGAATCAATGCCCTGGAGAAGAGGCCAATGAATATTTTAGTGGGAAACTATTAGATGCAATTTGAGAGAGGTGGTTATCCCCTCAACGAGGTAAGCCAATACAATTGAGAGCCATTTCTTCCCAGGTCCTAATCCCGAGGATGCAGGAATATACCAGGTTCAGTTTCTTTGGGATCCTTTTGTATATGGGTTTCTGTGACCTTACACAGCGCTCATAAAGGGATTTGGGGCTAAGTGCCAAATGCTGTGGCACTGACTTCTCTCAGAGAGATGGGGAACACATGGGCCAGGCTGCTTATATTTTTTAATGGCCAATTTTAGTTGAATTGATGATCATTTTAGACTCGGTTATCTCTATTCTTGTATCAACATAAATTTTAGACTGGATGTTACAGTCATTTGGAGGAGGCTCAAAGTCAGGCAGGTAATGCTTCTGGCCACATAGCAAGTGGAATGTCCTAAGCTGTGACATTCTTTCTGGAATACCTCCAGTTGGAGTTGCTCAGCTAGATGTGGTTATGCTGTCTTCTGGGAGTGCCCTGGGAGAAGCCCAGGAGGCTGGGCCCTTGAGGCTGCAGAGTTTTAGGTGTGTCCCTGCCCCAAAGGGCAAAGGATACACAAAACCCTACTGGGAAATTTCCTGACTGACTTCTGTTAGGTCTTGATTTGCCAACGTGGTACAGAATTTTCTCAGAGCAGTAAAGAAGAAGGATGTCTGGTCACAGTGGGCATCCATCACAGATTCCATCTTAATGGGGAGCTACTATAAATTCTGGGTTTGCAATGCCAGCCAGGACAGTGATGCTGCCCAGAAGTCCTTCTGCATGTCCTGAGTTGACACTTTCTTCCGTTCCCCACCATCACTATTTCGAGATTTTATTACTTTCCTCCAAGTCCCTACCCAGAAGACAATTTCATTTTGCATCTTACAGAGGTAATGTGACACTAAAGAAAAACTGTCTCCCAACTTTGACTCCAAGTTCCCCAACAAGCTTATATTCTTATTCCATCCCCTCCTCCTCCCTCCTCTTCTCTTTTCTCTTTTTTTCCTCTTCCCTTCTGCTTTCCTCTCCTCTCCACCTCTTTCTCTCTCTCTCCACGACTTGTACCCACGCACATATAAGTACACATGAGCATGCACCTCATGAAAGATCACCCTGAGGGTGGATATGAGCTCGGAAAAGATATATACATGCATTAGCAATGACAGTTGTCTGACAAGTGCCACATCCAGCATTGTTGGAACACAGGAGAGAGATGTATAATCAGACTGAGGGTCAGGGAAGACAGTTAAGTTTTGAAGGATATGAGGTGGACAAAAAGGAGAGAAGACAATTTCAAGCCAACAAAATAGCATGAATGAAAGTGTTTACCCTGTCCCAGGATCTCAATGCACTTTGATTTGGTGATAGAGGGGAAATTCTGGGTGGGAAAGTAGAGCCTAGAGAGGTCACCAAGGGCCAGCCACGAGGGGGGCCACATGTAATAAACCAATGGGGTTGAATTTTACCTTAAAGACTATGCAGAGCTGTTGAAGAATTTTCAGTAGGGAAATGAAGTGTTAGCAGCGTGAAGGGTGGGGAGGGAACAAGGCTGGAGTCAACAGATGAGTCATTGCAGTGTCCAGGTGAGAAGTTTTGAAAAGATCAGCCATGTGAGAAGAGGAGGAGAAATATACAACATGTAATACCCACAGTTGTGGACTCACCCAGTCTTGGTGACTAGATGCTAGAGTGAAAAAGTAGGAAGAGGACAAGGTGACTTCCAAGCTACTGACTTGGGCAGCTGGGAGGACAGAGTTAATATGTCCAGACTCCAAGAGGCAGAACAAATTTTAAAGGAAAGATTCTCAGTTTCCTGTGGCCCATGTTGAGCTTGAAGGACATGAAAGTGAATCTGAACAGCAAGAACAGCAAGATCTTCTGTTATAACAGCAGAGCAGCCTGGCCTGGGAATTCTCTGGAACGGTGGTGATTGAAGCTAAAGAGGATGGAATCCCTAAAGACAAACGTATGGCCTGAGGTGCACTGAGGGCCAAGGACAGGTGTGGTGAACCCTGCTGGGAAGGAGTAAGGGATGAATGCAGCGATCACAAAAGAGAGTCAGAAGGAACACCTAGATAGGTCCCGGGAAAATCGGGAAAAAGGAGTGTTCTGGATGCAAAGGGGGAAGAGAATTTTAAGAGGCAGAGAATAGCCAACAGCGCCAAGTGTCACAGAACCTTTAAGTGAAATGAAAACCGAAGGTGACCCCTGCATTGTCAGCATGTGAGCCAGTGGTGTCTTCTGCCAGGGCCAGGGGGGCAGGGTGGTTTGCAAAGGTTGAATGGCAGGGAATGGTGTGTGTGTGGGGGGGGTGCAGAGACCACAAGCCTGATCTTTCAGAGACTAGCACAGTGCCTGACACTTAGCTGTTGTTGGATAAACACTTGTTGAATTAATGATGGAATGAACTGCTCTCTCTAGAACCACCATCCTCTGAGTCACCTGACGTTCCCAAGCCTTACTAGTTCTTACCGGTCTGCAGTGCCTCCTCTACTTCTCTTCTGCTCTGGCTCTGCTGCACTAGCTCCCTACGTTTTTTTTTTTTTTTTTCTCTTGCTTCTCTCATAAGAGTTTATAATTCCATAAACCCATTTCCCATCTTCTGTTTCGTCTTTTTCTACCCTCAGTATTATTGCCAAATTAATCACCACTACCTTGCTGTCAAAATCACTGATTGTGCCAAAATTTTGTTTATTAAAAAACTTTCAGTGTTAGATTTTGTTGACAAGATGTTAGGGGGTATAATGATCAGAAATAACAAGGAGTCCAGCAGTAAAACTCCTAGCTCGGTGTTTAGGGCAGGAGACACAAACCTATGGCTGTGAGGAGGGAGCCTCAGGTGTGCTGATGGACTATTGAGCTAACCACCTAGCCTCCAGGACTGAGAGGGTGTGGGCTAGCTACTAGGAAACCTTCAAAGGCTCTGCACTGCCCAGGGCATTGAATTATCTTCCTGAGTTTGGCATCCAGTGCCTTCTAAAAGCCAGCTCAAACTTGCTTAGCCAAAGAGATTTTCTTCTTTTTACAGCCTGAAACCAGTGTTGCTGTCAAGCTAGACATTGCTACAGCATGTTCACTGCTTCCCAGGCAATTTACGGAGATTTATTCAAGCTCCTGGAATATCTTTCTTCTCTATTAAAAACCTTACCCACCCTCTAAGGCACGGCTCAAATGCCATTTTTTTTTTTTTTTATTCCTTGAACTCAGAGACATTTCACTTGTCACTCTCTTGTTCCCTATCTATTCTTTACCCTGAATTTCAGTTTCCTTTTTTTGGAGTATGTGATTTGTTTCCTCTTTCCGAATCCCCTTTAAGTGGAGGAATTTAACTTTACTGAATAGAGTTTTCAATACTGAAAACAGGAGCAGAAGTAAGGTTAAAGATTCCTTTACTACAAATTGACAGACTTAATGTTTTGCTTTCAATCCTTAAAGTAAGAAGTTTGTGTTCTGCCACTTACTACCTCGGTTTGGGCCAATCATTTATGCTCTCTGGGGCTCATGTCCTCATCAGCTGGACAGGCTAATCGTACTGCCCTGCTTACCTCTTGGCTTGTTGAAGTTCACATGAGTCACCTTTACTTGGATGCTTTGTCAATGGGAAGACGCTGCTTTGTCGAACAGAAACGTGTATTCTCACAAGGTGACCTGTGGCTCCTTCACAAGGGAGAGTTTATTTAGACTGCCCCAAGGCAGTTTAACATCCTTCAGGAAACCTAAAACAAAATCAGTTTGGCAACCTCTGCTTTAAAGATGATTCTCTGCAAGTATGCTCTTTTAACACCGTAGGAAGTCACTGTCCTTAAATATCAAGAGCGTTCCTCTTCTTTTCAAGGGTTTCAAAAAGAGAGCACCTGACTTATCTTACTAACATAATGTCCTCAAGGCCTATACGTGTTGTCCCAATGCCGATTTCCTTTTCTCATGGCTGAATGGCACTGTGTGTGTGTGTGTGTGTGTGTGTATCGTATCTTTTTTATCTGTTCATCCCTTGACAAACGCCTAGGTTGTTTCCATATCTTGTCATTAACATGAACTTGCTGAGAAACCATATCTTAATTATTCCCACCACAAAAAAGAAATGACAATTATGTGACGTGATAGAGGTGTTAATACTACAATGGTAATCATACTGCAATATACTAAAGTATTAGATCAACATGCTGTACACCTTAAATTGACACACTTTCATATATCAAATATATTTCAATTAAAAGAGAGAGAGAACCTGGAGGGTTATCCCAATCTTTCAACAAGAACATTCCCTGGATTGTGGTGGTCTTGATGTTTTGTATAAATGTTACAGTAAATTCCTTGTGTGAGCGAGTGAGACTGTTTTCTATGGAATGCTGTGCAAATATGTTAATAGAGATTAAGAAAGAGGATTAGGGACTTCCCCGGTGGCTCAGTGGTTAGGAATCCTCCGGCCAATGCAGGGGACTCGGGTCCGAGCCCTGGTCTGGGAAGATCCCACATGCCTTGGAGTAACTAAGCCCGTGAGCCAAAACTACTGAGCCCGCGTGCTGCAATTACTGAAGCCTGCACGCCTAGAGCCCGTGCTCCACAACAAGAGAAGGCACCGCAATGAGAAGCCCACACACCACGGTGAAGAGTAGCCCCCACTCGCCGCAACTAGAGAAAGCCCGTGCACAGCAACAAAGGCCCAACGCAACCAAAAATTAAAAATAAATTAAATAAATAAATTTTTAAAAAAGAAAGAGATTTAGTCATTGAAAGAAAGGAAAATAAAATGCAAACATTTATACTTTATAACAATTGTTACGCTATTGCCATTGTAAGAATTATACATTCTCCCCACTACAATACTGCAAAACTGACTGTGAAATTGTATTTGACACTGAGGCCCTAATGGTGTTTTCTCATTGATGGTTGAATTTTTAAAAAATCAAACCCATATGCTCAGACAAGTTAAGTTTCGAAACCTCAGCTTTGGCTATTACTCCATCTGGCACTTGGGTGGATTAAATAAAATGACACATGCATATATTTTAACACAGTTCTAAGTTTATTATTATCCACCTAGAACTCAAGCCTAGGTCTTTGCAAAAGTAGAATCTGAAAGTGCAGAATTAAACTTTCCTCACTCCTGTGTAAGATTTCTGTTAAGAGTGCATTTATCAGAAAGCATAGTCAGTGAGCTCCTTGACATCAGTCTTGGTGGTTTTTTAGGATTTGACTCCCAAAACAAAGGCAACAAAAGCACAAACAAGTGGGAGTACATCAAACCAAAAAGCTTCTGCTCAGGAAAAGAAACCATCAACAAAACGAAAAGAAAACCTACCAAATGGGAGAAAATATTTGTAAATCATATATGTCTTAAGGGGTTAATATCCAAACTATATAAAGAACTCATACAACTCAATAGCAAAAAAAATTTTGATTAAAAAAAATGGGCAGAGGGGCTTCCCTGGTGGCGCAGTGGTTGGGGGTCCAATCTAGGGGACACGGGTTCGTGCCCCGGTCCAGGAGGATCCCACATGCCACGGAGCGGCTGGGCTCGTGAGCCATGGCCGCTGGGCCTGTGCTTCCGGAGCCTGTGCTCCGCAACGGGAGAGGCCACAGCAGTGAGAGGCCCGTGTACAGCAAAAAAAAAGAAAAAAAAAAAATGGGCAGAGATCTGAGTAGACATTTTCCCAAAGAAGACATGCAGATAACCAAGAGGCTAATGAAAAGATGCTCAACATCACTAATCGTCAGGGAAATGCAAATCAAAACCACAGTGAGATATCACCTCACATCTATCAGCATAACTATTATCAAAAAGATAAGAAATAACAAGTGTTGGTGAGGGATGGTGTGAAGAAAGAGAGCCCTTGTGCACTGTTGGTGGGAATGTAAACTGGTGTAACCACTATAGAAAACAGTATGGAGCTTGTTCAAAGAAATAAAAATAGAACTACCATATGATCCAGCAATTCCACTTCTACATGTTTATCAAAGAAAACAAATACAAGTTCAAAAAGATACACGTGCCCCCATGTTCATTGCATCATTATTTATAATAGCCAAGACATGGAAACAGCCTAAATGTCCATGATGGAGGAATGGATAAAGAAAATTTGATATATATATCATATATATATATATATATGATATATATATATATATATAAAATGACTAATATTTGCCATTCGTGACAAAATGGATGGACCTTGGGGGCATTATATTATGTGGAATAAGTCAGAGAAAGACAAATACCATATGACCTCACTTATATGTGGAATCTAAAGAAAAACAAAAAACAAACAGAAAAAATTGAGCTCATAGATACGGAGAATAGATTGGTGTTTATCAGAGGTGGGGATAGGGAGTGGGCAAAATAGGTGAAAGGGGTCAAAAGACACAAATTTTCAGTTATAAAATAAATAAGTCCTGGGGATATAATGTACAGCATGATATAATGTATAGCAACTATAGTTAATAATTTGGTACTGCACATTTGAAAGTTGCTAAGAGAGTAGGCCTTAAAAGTTCTCATCACAAGAAAAAAACTTGTAACTATGTATGGTGACGGATGTTAACTAGACTTACTGTGGTAATTTTGCAATATATACAAATATTGAAACACTATGTTGTACACCTGAAACGAACATAATATAATATGTCAATTATACTTCAATTTTTTAAAAAGTGCATTTATCCAAATCACATTTAAGGAGGAAACATATCACTATCAGTGTAGTCATCACATGCTCTGTCTGGATAAGGTTTTCTTCCTTATCTTTTTTTTTTTTTTTTTTTTTTTTTCCTTTTGGTGGTACGCGGGCCCCTCACCGCTGTGGCCTCTCCCATTGCAGAGCGCAGGCTCCGGACGCACAGGCCCAGCGGCCATGGCTCACGGGCCCAGCCGCTCCGTGGCACGTGGGATCTTCCCGGACCGGGGCACGAACCCGTGTCCCCTGCATCGGCAGGCGGACTCTCAACCACTGCGCCACCAGGGAAGCCCTCTTCCTTATCTTTAGGTAATTAGATCTTATCTTTGAAAATCGACATAATGTTTTAAAATTTATTTATTTTATTTAGTTTTTTGGCTGTGTTGGGTCTTTGTCGCTGTGCACGGGCTCTTCTCTAGTGGCGGCGAGCGGGGGCTGCTCTTCGTTGCGGAGCTCGGGCTTCTCATTGCCGTGGCTTCTCCTGTGGAGCACGGGATCTAGGCGCGTGGGCTTCAGTAGCTGTGGGTCACGGACTTAGTTGCTCCGCGGCATGTGGGATCTTCCCGGACCAGGTCTCGAACCTGTGTCCCCTGCATTCTCAGGCAGATTCTTAACCACTGCGCCACCAGGGAAGTCCGCCTTTTCTTTTTTAAAAATTTGTTTATTTTATTTAACTGATTTAATTTTGTTTGTGAAATTTGCTTCTATTAATTAATACTCAAGTGGAAGCTCACAGACGTGCTCTGAGTGGATGCAGTGTGTGAACACCATCTGCTCTTACAGGTATGATTCTCATCCCTGCTGGGACTTCATTCCTTCTGTATCAGCATGTGGCCACCATATCTACTTTGATTTATTTAGTAAATATTTACTGAGTCCTCACTACGTGCTGGCTCTGTGTGAGGTGCTGAAGAAAATCATGGAACTGTTGCCAAACTTAGCATATAAAAATATTGTATGGGACATAATTAGATTTTAAAAGAATTTGTTATTTATTTGAAATTCAAGGCTTGCTGAGCATCTGCTTTTTATCCAGTAACTCTAAGTTGTGGTCTCTGTTTTTATATGTTTTTTTACTGAGTGAGGGATATAGTCAGGAACTCCTCAGGTGGATCACCACATAGCATATTGAGAGGTATAAGCAAGTCCAAGGTGCAGACAGGTATCCCAGAGAAAGTGACACCTGGGCTGAGATGTGAGGGATGCATAGGAGTTCGTTAAGCAAGTGTTCTGCTGGGAAAGGGCTTCAGCCTGTTGGAAGGTTCAGAGGTACAGAGCAGCTTGGTGAGTTTGTTATAGGCTGTTGCATAATTTAACAATCCACGTAGACCCAGAGATTAGGGGCGTGGAGAGTGTTCCCAGTGAGACCCAACTGCAACCCCAGCCTCTGATTCTTGAGCTTTCACCCTGGTCTCCCAGCCATCTTCTACTTTACTTAAGCTAGCCAGGGTGCATTTTAACTATTTGTAAGTAAAAGTAGTCTTAACGAAAAGGAGGAAACACTTAGTAAATCCTGAAGGAGTGAGCATAAGTAGAAGCTCTGGTCGGGGAGAGGGAACAGTTAGATTATAAAGTTGACTTTTGATGAGAAAAATCTCATACTTACCAAAGTTCCCCTTGAAACATCTCTTAGCTTACCTACCACAACTTCCACTGAGAAGCATTCAGGAGGGAGACAGCCCAGGAGAGGAGGGGCAGGGCTTTCTCTCTTGCTGGTCCCTGGGCATACGCTCTGTGATTGGAAGGGCAGGCTACAAGGAGCTCTCACTCTTGCTCCTTCTGTTGTAGCCAAGTGTGCGTTGCTGAATTTGTGTTGGATGTATTTGTGTCAGTGGAATGAAAATTCGTGAGTGGTTAGTGGATGAAGATTATTGTGGTAATCCCACAGAAACACAGTACCCAAAATTTGGTTCAGATGACAAGACTGCCGTTGCCCTGTTATGTACCAAGGGAGCATGAAAAGGTTTATGACTCACATAATAAGGCTTTCTGGGGAGAGCAGGGCAGCCTCCCAAGCAGGTCTGAAATGGCTTGAGAGAGTAGGAAAAGGACACTGGCTTGGCTTTTACTGTGGTTATCCAGTGGGGCTGGAGTGAGGTTTCTTGGGCAGAGCCAGGGCTTGTGTGATTTGATCTTCCTGGGACCGAGGGAGGGTCATCCAGGCTTTCTTATCAGCCTGTCTAGTTTGAGGCTAAAGAGGAAGAGGGAGGATTAGGGCTTGAAAAATTGTCTCCAAATATCAAAAATGAAGTCAGACTCTTTATTACAAAGCAATATTTCTGCTTCTGATTGATAATAGTTTCAAGGATCCTGTAAACATAATTCATAACTTTGCACTAACTTCCACGTTAGATGCATCAAACAGGGTCTGCCAGGAAAGAGGTAGCGCGTGCAAATAGGGTAATTTGAAGAGAGTTTAATAAAGGGCAAGTAGAAAAAGGATGGGTAAGGTACAAGCAAACAACAAGTAATACTGCAATACCCTGAGACTAGTAATAGTAATAGCCTTCTGGGGGTCCATTTAATCCTCATTCCAGATGGGGGGGAGCAAAGAAGGGGGTGCTAGAACCCAGAGGGAGGGAGGGAGAGACAGAGAGAAAGAGAATGAGGAGAGATCTGTACAGAGAGGGCCGCCCAGCAGGAGCTGTGATCTTAGGTCAAGGAAGACAGCCCCTTACAGAGGTGCCCTCGAGGAGATGGTAATACAAACTTCAGCCCCACTCTTCCTCTCTCTCTGACCTGTCGCCATCACCCCACATTGGCCACATCCACCCAGAAGTCAGAGGACAAGGGTGCTCATTGAACCAGTCAGCAAGGTCCAGCTCCCAGGACATAGAGCAGAGCCGCGAGGGATCTGGAGGGGCGGGAGCCGCCTGGCTTAGGAAGCTTCATTCGTTTTCCCTCTGGTAATAGGATCAAAAGCCTCAGTCCTGTAGACAATGTTGTTTAATTTTTTTATTTTATACTGGAGTGTAGTTGATTTACAATGTTGTGTTCGTTTCAGAGTGATTCAGTTATACATATACACATATCTATGCTTTTTCAAATTCTTTTCCCATTTAGGTTATTACAGAATATTAGCACCTGTAGACGGCTTGGTCACAGAAATTGTTCCCCTGTTCCCGACTCTCCTGGGAAGTTCAGCAGATCTTAGTATATAACATATAAGTTGTCATACAAAAACGTCATACAAAATTTCTGGTATTTTAAATAAGTGATTTTCATTGCAGGTATAGCAGTCATTTGGAGTAGGTAAAGGAACATGTTTTATTAATGTGAGCAGTTCAAAGAAAACAAGAGCCGGGACATGATGACATGTAAATCCATATGGTAATATGTGTAAGAGCCCTGGATATAGTGATAGCTCAGTACATGTTTCCTCATCAAACCCGTTGGAAGAATAAACAGCAGAAAGCCTCCTGTGAGGAATGTGGTGAATAAGACTGATAGCCACAGGGACTGTCTTAAAAGAATTAAGGGGTGTGTCTCTCCTATAGCAAAATTGAATGCCTTTGTCAAAGGAGCCCATCTATTTGCCACACACCCTACGCTAATTAATTCCCGCATTGGGGAGTGAGCGCACACAGCACGTGTGTCCGGAGGCTAAGGGGGCCATAGAACAGCTGCTTGGTTTATCTACCTCAATTCCTACTCTTTTCCTATATAATGTCAGCACAAATTGAAAAGAACCGAGCAGCTTTTCTGAAATTTATTTTCTGTTCTAAAAGGCATTTGCATTTTTGAATGCTTATTTTTGGCCTCGGTTTTAGTGCAATTTTGTTTATATCACTAGAAACTGGGCAATGTGACTTTTTGTTCCTTTTATTCCCCCAGTCTGATGCCCAAAGGGATGAAGTCAAAATCATTAAGAAAATGGCCAAAAGCAATCCATGTTCCCAAATAAAAGGTCACAAAGTAAGGAAAGATGAAAGTGAGATACAAAAAAACCACTCACTGCTTTGGCTCAAAAGTCTTCAAATTGTCATCTATCGATGAGTAAAACCCTGAAAGGAGAACCAGGGCTATGTTTGATTGCTATGACATTTTCATTGAGCAATGGACTTTGATTTTGTTGATACGTAGCCATTTTTGAAAACCCTTACATTAAAAAGAAATAAATAAAAGAGTCGGGAAAAACTGCATTTGAGGATGAGATTTCCTTTTCTGTTGACCCTCAGAGATTCCTCAAATGAGGAAAGCTCAGGCTTCTATCCTAAAATATGTTCAGTGAAGCTGGAATCAGTGCCCAAAGGAGCAATTTTCTGAGTAAACAATGGGGTATGTCTGGGAACAGAAATAAACTTGTCTCAAGGTATGGCCGCAGAGCCAGGAACCTTCCAGAAACTTCAGGACAAGGCACCCCCAGAATTCCACGCTTGGTTTTCAAGATACTGCTCACAGATGTGCTTGGTGTGGATTTCCCCCCAAGTCTGGCAGTCAGTCTAACTAAATGAGGCCTCTCAGTGTGATGTTTATAGTACATGATTAGTGTCAGATCAGAATGAAATAAATATATGTGGCAATGCCTTTTGCAGAGACAGCTGTCACTGAACGTGTTGACACAAAATGTTTGCTTTCTGTTACATACATATTGGACTCTTTAAAATGCCCTTAAGTAAAATGCTACCGTGAGCGGGAAAACTGCACCCAGCACACCTCAAATACTAACTCTGCCTGGGAAATCACACGCAGTAAACACTCATATATAGTAGCTGCCTCCTCTGAAGCAGAAGATTGGGAGTAATTGTAAGATCGATTGCAGCCTTTATTTGATTTCCCCCAATAATTTTTATATTTTTTGGTTAGTAGTGATAATTTGATGGAAAAACTAAAAATCTGGGTTCCCAAGCTACAATTTTAGGAAGAATTCTCCTCTTTCTACCTTATAAAAATAGACATATTTTTCCTGATTAAGAAATATCGTCACTGTTTTCAAAGTTTGAAAATATAAATTATGAACACATTTTGATGCTTTTCATTCATTTTCTTATTCTTTGGAAAAAAGAAAATTAGGGTCCTTTATATTTTGTTAATTAAAAAATAAATATCTCTGTTTCCTCCTCCCTGGACTCTATACACACACACACACACACACACACACACACACACACACACACACACACACACACACATACACACACACAAGCAGGGGCTACAGATGGTATTGTTTTGGGTAGCTATATGAAGCTGATGTCTGATAAGGCTGACTTCTTCTGTTCTCCATTACAGTGGGCTGTTGGCTTATGCAGAATGGAGGTTCATAAAATATTAACTCCCAATAAGCAGAGCCTGTAATATTAAACAAGCAGATTCCTTCTGCAAACTTAGACAGTCTAGGCAAAGGAGACACTATGTAGTGCTTGTAGATCGTGGCAGTCTCTAATGACACTTGCTATGGCCTCCTAAGAAGTTTCCTGAATTCTGTTTTCTCCTTTCTTCTGCAGCTTGATCCTATAGAAACTGTAGCCTGAATGTAGGAACCTGTCATAAGGTTTAGACTAGATTTATGCCGAGAAGGGAGAAAAACTACAGTCATCTATTTTGGTTTTCTTTTCTATTCTGACATTTATAAAGAAAGACCCAGCAGTTAGCTGACAGAATCAGGGAAAAGCAAGGTACAGGGATCTAAAAGCCAGTGAGCTATGATTATAACTTCAGAATGGCTCCTCTAGCTGGAAGGGAGAGCTAGAGATTAAGGAAGTATTTCTCCATCACAGTTGATTATACAGGACATGGCGTAAATCTCTGTGTAACTGTTCTTTTTTCCTTATACTGAGGTATAAGGTATTCTGCTGAGGTGCTTCAGTACAGGTAATGTGTAAACAAAGTTAATTAATATTTGGTTAATATTTATACTATTCTGTATATTGCTCTGATTTTGTTGAAAAATTAAAAATTAGTCTGGACATAATTTTATTTTATAAAGTTCTTTCTTTCTTTATATTATTTTTGGATGTGTGGGGTCTTCATTGCTGCATGTGGGCTTTCTCTAGTTGCAGCGAGCGGGCTCTACTCTTCATTGCAGTGCGTGGGTTTCTCATCGTGGTGGCATCTTTCGTTGCGGAGCACAGGCTCTAGGCACGTGGGCTTCAGTAGTTGTGGTGCATAGGCTCAGGAGTTGCGGCTTGTGGGCTCTAGAGCACAGGCTCAGTGTTTGTGGCACACGGGCTTAGTGGCTCTGAGGCATGTGGGATCTTCCTGGACCAGGGATCAAACCTGTGTCCCCTGCATTGGCAGGCAGGCTCCTAACCACTGCACCACCAGGGAAGTCCCTGGACATCATTTTACTCTTACCTCTTAGTTATTCATACCTGAACCTCCAGGTGACCTAAAAAGTTTGTAGTGACACCTGCTGGTAGGCTTTGGAATTGCAGAAAGAGTGGCTAAGAGGAGAAGCTGGAACACATGATGTGTAAATTCTAATCCACTTCTATAACCACAATTACTGTAAGCCCTTTTCACCCTTTGGGTTTCCACAGCAAGCAAGGTTAGCTGAGCAGTTCCTTTATTGTTACAAAGGACATTTAACTAATTGTTTTCAATAGTTTTTAGTATTTAGTCTGTGTGATAACTGTATTAGATGTTAGGGATAAGCACACAATCAAGGAACTGACATTCTGTGATGTGGCAGACAATATACTACTACAACACAAAGTGTTCTTTATTGTGATAGAGGTATGTATGAACTGATTCTTTAAATTGAACAAATGCTAGCTGAATGCCTGCTTGTACCTTGCATTGCTCCAGGAGCTGCAGAATGAGCAATGTCCCCTCGTACATAATAAATGAAGGTAAAAGAAAAACTTAAAAAGTTGCTGGGAGCATTTAGAATAGATGCTCTAGAGCTTGTAGTTAATTCATTTTGTTAATTCATTTAGTAACTCCCCATTTCTCCCTCCCCTCATCCCAGGCAATCACCATTCCATTCTTTGATTCTATGAATTTGACTATTTTAAATACATCATATAAGTGGAATCATGAAGTATGTGTCTTTCTGTGAATGACTTATTCCACTTAGAGTAATGTCCACTAGGTTCATCCATGTTGTCACATATTGCAAAATTGCCTTCTTTTTAAAGGCTGTGTAGTATTCCATTTTGTATATACCACATTTTCTTCATTCATCTGTTGATGGACATTTAAGTTGTTTCCACATCTTGACTGTTGTGAATGAACATAAGAGTGCTTATATCTCCTTGAGATTCTGACTTCCATTCTTTTGGATAAATACCCAGGATTGGGATTACTGGATCATATGACAGTCCTATTTTCAATATTTTTAGGACACTCCATACTGGTTTCCATAGCTCAGAAAAAGCATTTGACAAATTCAACTCCTTTTCATGATAAAAACTCTCATAAGTTAACAAACTATGCATAGGAGAAAATTACCTCAACATAATAATGGCCATATATGAAAAGCCCACAGCTTTTCACTTACTTGTGAAAACTGAAAGCTTTTCTTGTAAGATCAGGGAAAAGCAAGAATGTTCACTCTCACCACTGTATTTAACATAGTACTGGATGTTCTAGCCAGAGCAATTAGGCAAGAAAAAGAAACAAAAGGCATCCAGATTGAAAAGGAAGAACTATCTGAAAAAGAAAATTAGGAAAACAATACCATTTACAATAGTACCAAAAAGAATAAAATACTTAGGAAACTTAACTAAGGATGTGGGTACTTAATTTTGATTTACAGTATCAAGAAGTCTGATTGGCAAAGGTAACATGTAAACTAATTTGAAGGATGAAAGGACTTAGGTCTTGGGATAAGAATAGAGAGAAAAGCATATGCAAAGGTCTTGGAGCATGGATAGTTGAGGAACTGAGAGAAGTTTAGTGAATGGAGCAGAGAGCAAGGGTTAGAAAACTTTTCCTGTGAAGGACCAGATAGTTAATATTTTGGGTCTGCAGACCAAGAGGCAATGTCCTTGCTGAAAGGTTAATCATCTTGCTTTTGCATTTGCTTGTTTTATATTATATATTTATTTAAAATATAAACATAAAAACCATTCTTAGCTGACGAGTTGTAGAAAAACAGTCAATGGGCTGCATTTGGCCTGTGGGCTCCTAGCACAGAGTGAAAGGAATCTTAAGAGTCTGGGCTTAGGGTAGATGTGGGAGGATAAGTGATGCAAATTGCAAATGGCCTTAAAAACTAGGCTAAAGAGTTTAGATTCTCTCTTGAGGGCAATGGGAGACCATTAAAAGGACCTACACAAGAGAGGTGATATTTATATTTGGACTTTGGAAGATCTCCCAGGGAATATACTGTGTGGGCAATGTTTTGGATAGGTCAGGAGATCAGCTGTTAGACTATTGCAGAGGTCCAGGGATGATAAAGGCTTGATTTGGGGAACCAGCAGTTAGTTTATGGAATAGAGAAAAGATCTGAAATGAAGCATAATTTATCAGATTTGGTGACTCATCAAATGTATGGGCCAAAAGGAAGGAGAAATGAATTATTTCTGGTTTGAGTAAATGATATTAATGCTTATTGAGCTAGGAGACTCAGCAAAAGAAAGCTTATCAGAAAAGGCTAAATGGTAATAGTTTTCACTTTTCAGTGTATTAAGTTTAAGGCTCCTATGAGACATCCAAGAAGAGATGTCCTGTAACAATGATAATAGTAGTTATGATGGCAGGAAATATTTACTGAGGGCTTATCAAGTACCAAGCACTGTTCTAAGTGCTTACTTGCATGAACTCATTTTTTTCCCCACAAATCTAGAGGTAGGTACTATCTATTATTATCCCCATTCTATACATGAGAAACTGAGGCACAGAGAAGTTAAGTAACTTGCCCAAGTTGAAAATTGTATGTGTAGCTGAGGAAATATTTGTTTGGGAGTTATTAGCACATGGACTTTACTTAAGGCTTTGAGAATTAATGAGAACACTCAGGGACAATGTAGAGTCAGAAGAAATGAGACGTCCTGGGACTAAATCCTGAGGGACACCAGTACTTAAGGGAAGGAAGAGAAAGTGGAACCCCAAAGAGCCTAAGGCTGAACAGCTGGAAAGTTAGGAGGCAGACGCCATGTTGCAGACACCACGAGAAGAGGACATTGTGAAAACAGAGGGCCCAATAGAGACACATGCTACGAAGCAGATAAGTTAGAAAGAGATGGAAAAGTCTCCTTTGGTGTTAGCAATGTGTAGTTCATTAATGGCCCTGGCAAAGAATGTTTCAGTCGAGGTGGTAGAGTTAGAGTGCTACAGAATATTAAGAAAGAAGTTAAGATATGAAGGGTAGCTAGATGGAAGAAATTCGATGGGGCAGAGGACTGGAGGTCCTAGTGAAGTGATTGAACAGGAAATAGGTCAGGAGGGTGTGGACAGAGAACGGACTTTCTGAATTGTTAATTCAGAGAGTGAGACATACTGGGAGATTACAAGGACGTGCGCTGTATCCATGGGAGTGTGGGCGTGAAGTTTGTGAAAGGAGGAGTGAGTCGCTAAAACTTAGGAGAACACAATACTGAGAGTTTGGGGTTTTGAAGAAGGTATGAGCCTTCTTCATAAACAGAACAGTGGAGAAGAAAGTTTTAAAGCAGTGCTAAAGTCTTTAGTGAAAAGGGGAGGAAGAGTAGATGTTAGCAAAAGAATGGGTAAGGAAGAGTGATATAGACAGCTCCTTCAAGCAAGGGTTTTCACATCAAGATGGAAGATTCATGGTCTAGATGGGCAGTGCTGAGTAGGAAGGATGGACAACCTCCCATCATCCTTGCAGCATATGAAATGGGGAGAAATATGCAGCTTTTCCTTAAGAGGGTAACAGGAGAAGCACTTTTCCCTGGAGCATTTAGTGAAGAACTTGAGGACAAATATGAATCTGTTACCCTTGGAACACGAGTTCCACAGGGCAGAATGGAAGATTTGGGGAGAGAAGAGTAGAGAAGAAGTTGATTCAGGAGAAAGAGAAGGAATAGATGCAGGAGGGGATTGGCATCTGAGGAGCTTAGATTTGGGTAGTGATCAAAGAAAGAGAAATGTATGTAAAGCATGGCTAATTGGGCTGGTTAGAAAAAATTAAAATAATTAGTCCTGGTAGTCTTCTGATGAAAGTCTTGGAGTTGGAAGTGGAGGGTCATCTGTGCTTCTTGGATATCAGCCTTGGCCTTGGTTGATCACACACCCAAGGGGCTCCTCATGCCTTGGCTGGATAGAAGGAGTCAGTGATGGGTAGGACTGAGGCTTGGCTCAGGGATGAAGCACTGTAGGGCTGGTGGGGCCCTACAAGTCTACTTAGCAACATATGCCCAGGTGTCGGGGCAGTGCATCTAATTCAATCAAGGAGTCAACAACAAAGTGTCTGCATTCTCAAATGTATTTCTTTCTCATAACAATAGATGATTATGATTTAGTGCACACTGAAAAGCAAGACACTGAAATTGGAAGTTAATGGAGAAAATGTGACCACTAGGCCCTTCAACATTTAATCTGCAACTTGCTTCTGTCTCAAGGACAACTAGTGGCATTTCACAATTGTCAACCTTCCTGCACCATCAAATCATGGGAGTTTCAAAGTCCTGTTGTTGATGGTCCAAGCAGTCCTTGGGCAGGGATTGGTTGGTCAACTTGGCTCAATCTTTAGCCAGAATCCCTTAGACGGCTTCTTTGGAAAGACCCTCCTTTCCCAGCCTCCTTGATCTACAGGTGCTTGACCAGGGCCGGGTCCTCAGAGTAGGAAGCACAACTGTGGATGCTTTTCTAGTGCATCTCTCAAGCTCTCTTTTGTATCCTCCTTTTGGAGGCCCCCTTGAAGGCACACAAACATCTGCATTCCCTACATTGTGGAGGCAACACAATGCTTTAAAGACTCTCAGAAAACCTACAGGACAGTTAATATGATTTAAGCCTATATTTAAATTTTATGAGACTCATTTTCAAGGCTAATAACCCAGTTTACTGTGCACAATATCAAATGCAAATTTTATTACTGACTTGGTAAAAACCAAGACGCTGTCATTAGCATGTCTCCCTGCATCACCCTTTTTAGCCAAAAGGTGTACCAGGAGTAACAGTGGGGGTTTTTATATGTGTTGTAAATTACAGTTACTATCTCATTAGATAAACACATTTAAAATCAGGTTATCATTCACCTATATATCAGAAAGTTGTTTGTTCAATTGCAGCTAGTCTCATATTCAGACATATGGTGCATGAAATTCTTAGACTAATAAAATTTCAAGGTACAGGGAGCTGGTGTCTTGGAAGAAACTGTTTTTGCTCCATGAATGGCTTGATATAATCTGTAATTGCTTTGAAACAATTATGCCACAGGCTGTTTTGTACTTAATAGTATTTACATCCTTGGTTTTATTAGCAACAAAATGTGAGTGGAACTTGTGAAAGAGAAATTAATTTTTCCACTAAAAGATGTAAACTTTTAAATGAAGCCTCCAGCAGATTGAGGAAAGTAAAAACATGGGGATCTGTTGGTTCCCTATTTCTTCACTTCCTTTTTATTGTGACACCTACCATTTCTCATTATCATACCAGAACACTTACACAATTATAAAAAGCAAAACAAACTCCCCAAACATCCAGGTTTCTGGCTTAAAGTCATATTTTTAAAGATGTGCAGTGTCCTAGAGCTTACAATGTGTGATAATGTCCTATTGTCAAAACTGGATTGGCACTGGAAGGCTTACTTTGTATTTCTTTTTCTAAGAAGAAAAGCACAGGTAAAATATAAATGTAGATATTCTCATGTGAACTCAACACTCATCTCAAAACAATCAAAAAGACCAATGTTTTTGAATCTATAGAGTTCTCATTATGGACAATTCATAAAATAATTTATTTTTGTTAAACCATTTCCATGAAGTTCACATGGGTCTTAGAACTGTCTTGGCAATGCTGGGTATTAGAAAGAGTCAACGGAAGACTTATTTTTAGACATCTACTTTTGTCCTAGGTGTATACTTTATGTCTTTTAGAAGGATTTGTGCTTTGATTTTTTTTAAAACGTAGCCCATTTACTCCTAATTCAGGTTTTCTTAGTGCTTTTCTTTTTCTCGGGTGTAACTGCAGTATCCTTAGGAGTTCCACTGATTTTTTTTTTTAATAGAAGACAGGTAGATTTTTTTTAAAAATATTTTTTAATTTATTTTTGGCTGTGTTGGGTCTTTGTTTATGTGCGAGGGCTTTCTCTAGTTGCGGCAAGCGGGGGCCACTCTTCATCGTGGTGCACAGGCCTCTCGCTATCATGGCCTCTCTTTTTGCGGAGCACAGGCTCCAGATGCGCAGGCTCAGTAGTTGTGGCTCACGGGCCTAGTTGCTCCGTGACATGTGGGATCTTCCCAGACCAGGGCTCGAACCCGTGTCCCCTGCATTGGCAGGCAGATTCTCAACCACTGCACCACCAGGGAAGCCGTCCACTGATTTTTTAATGTCACTAAGCTATCGATTGATTGATTGCTACTTATACTTCGTCACAAACCACCTATACATATACATATGAAAATAACTGTCAATCAGTTACTGATCTGGTAAACTTTAACAGAGCAATTTCCAGAGGGAATACTGTAAACACCAGGAGAATTTCTTTTACTAATTAATAGAACTTAACCTAATTAATATTATCCAGTTAAAGTTTTTACAAAGATCCAAATAGAACTACATATTTTTTATCAATCGTTCTAGTATGATAGGGTTCTCATTAGCAAGACCTCAAACAAATATATTTCACCAGTTTCGTGCAGAAAGAGCTTTTAATACTAACAGAGTAATTCTCTCTTTACATTACAGCAGTGGAATGCTGGTAAATTTTAATGACAAGCTCTCTGGGGAAAAAAAAAAGCCCTGACTTTTTCATATCTGCTGATTTCTGTGGTGTAACGCTTCCTCCATGGCTGATTTCAAGTTACCAAATTGACTTGGGAAGACTTGCCAACAAGAGGCTGTCGCAAGCAGGATCATGTCAGCTCCAGAGCACCCTTCCCCTCCCTGCATCAGGAGTTTCACACAGTTTGAACAAGCAAAAATGAAAGAGAACAAAAACCATCTATTTTTGGTTCATTAATATCCGCTCCATCACTCAACCCAAAATAAGCTCACGTTTAGTTTAACAATCTCATATCTGCTTAAAAACTTGCATAGAAAGTAGTTCATCTGAAAGTCCATCTGAAAGTGTGAGCCTAGAGCATATGAGGTTTCCAGATTTTACAACTTGCAAAAAGTAGCAGTCAGAATCTTCCTCCCAACTCAAATACGCTGAGAAGAGGAACAGGAAAACGGGTTCTGGTCTTCTATTGTGCCTATGGTTTGAAAAAAAAAGTTTTCCATTTGATTTGTGCTTACTAACAAAATGACATTCTTGTACCTCTTTTCAAGGGGTGGGAACACCTTCAGGGTCACTAAGGAAACCAGAATCCCGTTGAAGTTTGTGCCATATTCCTTTTGGCAGCCTCCCCTTTGGGGGCTTCTCTTTATTTGAGAAAGAGAAGTGCTGGGATTCCTTGACTGTTTTTTAAAATTGCTAGTCTTCCAGAGGGTGAAGACCATTTCCTGGGCAACGAGTTCAATGCTGAAGTGACCACTGTGATCCGTCCTGAGCAATGGAATGTTGGTGTATCTATGTGCCAGCGTGTAGTATGTGTGTGCATACGTACTCATATATTTGGCTAGAAGTCAGAAGATCTGACCTCGATGTAAACAGACACAATTTTCATACATATATATAATCACATATATGATTATATATAAAATATATACAATTATATCATGTATATAATTTTCACATATATTGATTTTGCATACACTTTATACAACCTCAATACAATTTTGTACAAAATTTTGTACAATTTTTATATACACACACACATACATATTTGTGTATCATATATACTTGGCAGATAAATTGTTTCCATTCTTACTTTTTTCCTGTATCTGTTGGGAAAAGAAGAGACAATTATCTGAACCAGATACCCTGAAATTGGAGGTCATTTGTCATAGCTAATTTCTCTTCCAGATGGTCTCCTGGGCAGTTTTCTGTGGGGTGTGCACCCCAGGCCCTGACCATTTCTCTGTCATTTTCAGGGAGGAGCCTCAGTCCTTGCCTCTATCCTGCCAGTGCCCATTTTGGGGAGGGCGCCCTGCTAACTTGATTCCCACATGAGGCAGAGGCTTCTTTCTAAGAGAAGGCTGCCAGCTCCTGACTCCTCAAGTCTGGTTTCAAGATCTTAGTGTCTCTCTGTGTTTAGTCTGCATTTTTCCTCTTTATATTATTCTTTGCATCTACCTTTTTGTAATCTCTATGCTTTTTGTTCTTCTCTTTTTAAGATAGTTCTTCGACCTTCTTAATTCTTACAGATTTATCATGTTTATCCCTACACCACTTCGTTTTTATCTTTCACCTTTAATCTCATTACTTTAAAATTTTCATTTGCATTTTGGCCTTATAGTTTAATCTTTCATCTTTTAGACTTTTAAACTTTTCTCATTGAGTCTTTGTATTTACTTTAAATATCATCAATTTTATCTTAATTTTTAAGCTCAACCTATATCTTGGGGAGATTTTAACAAAAAAAATTCTTTTTCACGTTGTGATTTATTTTTAGAGTAACAGGAACGAGTATGGATACAGGGATTTTAGAAATAGGGGAGCATCCACCGGCCAAGCAGAGGAGGCTGTGACTTCCTCCCTCAGGCTACCCCTGCAACAAGCTACTGAGCTAGCTAAGGTTAGCTGGGGAGACTGGGAGACATGGGTTAAGTATATGCGGGGCTGTAATGGTCTCTATAGAAAGAGAGTGATTTATTGAAGTGGTACTGCTTCCTTGTATCTTGAAGCCAGGCTTAGCAAACTACAGCCCCTGGGCCAAATCCAGCCCAACATCTGTTTTCGTAAAGAAAGTTTCATTGGAACACAGCCATGCCCATTGGTTTACCTATTGGCTGTATCTGCTTTCATGCTATAACAGACTTGAATAGTCGTGACAGAGATTAAAGAATTAACTATCTGGCAATTTAAAGAAAACAATTGCCAACCCCTGTATTAAACCATCCAGTCAGTAGCTGAGTATTGTTTTTTTTTTGTTTTTTTTTGTGTGTGATATGCGGGCCTCTCACTGTTGTGGCCTCTCCCGTTGCGAAGCACAGGCTCCGGACACGCAGGCTCAGCGGCCATGGCTCACGGGCCCAGCCGCTCCGCGGCACGTGGGATCTTCCCGGACCGGGGCACGAACCCGCGTCCCCTGCATCGGCAGGCGGATTCTCAACCACTGCGCCACCAGGGAAGCCCAGTAGCTGAGTATTGTTGATGCCAGGCTTCAGAGACAGGAAATTAGTAGATGTGATTCAGGAAATCAGTGAACTCACTGTCAGGTGGGATACAGAAAACTAAACATGCGTGGATAATACAGAGGGCTGTGTGAAAAGGACTATTGGTTTTGGGGGGTTTGTTTCTGTATATTACATGATTTCGAATCACACAATGTACAATCTTAGGTCTGTCTTCCTTTGCTGTATAAAAGCTATAAATTTCCTTTTTAAACACTGCTTTAGCAAATTTTAAGATATTATGCTTTCATTAGCCTTTGGTTAAAAAATATTTGAAATTTCCCTTGTGATTTCTTCCTTGACGCATGAGTTATTTAGAAATACATACTTTAATTTTAGAATATTTGAAGTTCTTGCATATATCCTTTGATTATTGATTTCTAGTTTAATTCTGTTGTGGGCAGAAAACATACTTTATATGATTTCAACCTTTTTAAATTTATTAAGAGCTGTTTTATGGACCAGAATATGATCTATCTTGGTGAATGTTCCAAGTGCACTTTTAAAGAATGTATATCTTGCAGTGGTTAAAAGTAACGGCCTAAAGAGAGGGAAAATTGGTTGACAGCTGTTCAAATCTGTACCCTAACTGATTTTTTTATTTTTTTGGGTCTAATTGTTCAAGCAGTTACTGAGAGAGAAATGTTTAAATCTGCACTCTAATTTAGATTTGTCTAATTCTCCTCTTAGTTTCTTTGGTTTTTGTTTTTTAAAGCTTTTTAAAATATGCTTACACATTTAGGATTATTGTCTTCTTGATGGGCTAACCTCTTAACATTGTGAAATATCTCTTCTTATCTCTGCTAGTATTCCTTGTTTAAAGTCTACTTTGATATTAACATAGCCACTCCAGCCTTTTAATAATTAGTGTTTTCATGGTATACCTTTTTCTACCCTCTCATTTTCAATCTATCTTTGTCTTTATATTTAAACTGTGTCTCTTGAAATCATCACGTAATTGGGCTTTGCCTTCTTTTTTCTTTAATTTTAAGAAGAAAGGGATTTAATACAGGGAACTAGGTGCTTACAAAATCATCAAAGGGAAGCATCCATCAGAAGCCACCATAAAGTTTAAGAATCTACATTGATGCATCGTTATTACTCCGTCCATAGTTTACATTAGGAGTCACTCTTGGTCTTGTACATTCTGTGGGTTTTGACAAATGTCTGATGACATGTATCATACAGGGTAGTTTCACTGCTGTAAATATCCTGGACTTTGCTTTTTTAGCCAGTCTGATTAGATAAAATAGAACAAGTATCTCAGGTCGGTGGAACAGCATGGTTAACGGACCCTGAAGTCAGAGGCAAATGACAAAGAGGTGCTTGGGGTGCTGAAGGCCACACAGCAAGGAGAAGAGGTGGCTGGAGTGATCACAAGACCCAGACATGCTGGAGGCCAGCATGAGAATTTTAGCTCTTTTCCCTGAGAATAACAGGGAGTTAAGGAAGAATTATAACCTGGAAATACCTGACCGGAAAGACTTGGTCTTTCTGGTGTCCCAGCTAACACCCAAGGTGTTTAGAGAGTTTTCTCCTTGGGCTGGTTGGAAATCCAGCATCTTTCTTCACTATGAGAGCTTTGGAAATCCAGCAGAGACCGTAGCTGTTCTCTGTCTTGCCTCACAGAGTCAGGCTCTGCACAAGCTCCTCTTTTACCCAGACAAGATAAGGGGATGCTTATACAGATTTTGGAGCTCCTTTTCTGCACATCTTGCTCCTCTTCAGATACTCTACCTTGCAAACCACAGCTGCCTCAACAGGCTCAAATTCCAATCCCTGTTTCTCTGCCAGCGATAGTGCAGCTCTCTGGCTGGCAGTTTGGAAAGGACCTCCAGGCTGGATGTTGGGGGGAATGTACAACGTGCCTCAGGAGTTTTCTTTCTTTCCAGGATAGCAACCCTAAAGTGTTGGAATTAGTGGGTTAGACACATAACCTCAGATGGCTAGATGGTAAATGTTAACAACGCATCAATGAAGCTTTTATGCAGCAGGTTATCTGCTATGTAACTAAGAAACCTCTGATAGAAAGACGCTCCATTATTTTATGCATCACTAAGAAAGACCAAAATAAAAAAGGCTGCCAATTAAATTACCTAGAACTGCTTTATTGTTACCTGAGAGTTTCTACACAATAATATGTCTGTGTCAACAGGGGTATCACTGATGCAGCATTTCTTTAAAAAGTGCTCCTCTGGAATCATCTTCTAAGTTGATGATACCCACTGATGCTGATTTAAAAAAACCAAAATTTAACAGACTTAATCAATAGCAAGTTCTCCAACAACAATCAAGCGGACACTAACAGCAGCTTGATTCATTAGTACCCAGCAGGTACATGACTTGATTGAAGTGGCAATACCGTAAACAGCTCTGGCCAAACTTGAGCTGTGCAGCTAACAACCACTTCACAAACGCAAACAGCAATGGGAAACGTACTTGGTTATAAAACAGATCCTAATGTCGGCGATGTTAAAATATATTTTTTAAATGTGCACATTAGAAGTAAAAAACGTATATTGTAACAAAGACTTTGCAGCCCTTCCAGCAAAATGTTTGTGCTAAAACAAGGAACAGATTTTTCTGTATGTGACGTTGAGATAGTTTGCATCTCAAATCTCATCTGTGTGTTAGGCGATATTTTGGTTATTTGCTCCCAACAGTGCTCTGCGTCAGTGCCCTGTGGAAAACAGAGGTAATGTTCTATATGTATATACATGCCTTTCAGCATGAAAGAAGACTTACTCCTTAATTCTAGTCCAAGCTGCAACATATTATTCTATGGCTCTCTTCACCAGTTTGGGGTACAAATGAAATTACATTCTTTCATTTTTGTTTTTGTTATCTTTTTCAAAGAGTCACTCAAGCAGAAAGCCTTCCTCTGGATACCTCGCCACTCCTTGAATTATCCAATAGCACTGGGGGTCAGTTCCTTAACACAGGTCCCCCTGCTTCTAAATGCCAGGTGGAGAGTGAAAAGGAAACACATTAAAAGCTGGCTCTTGTCCTGCACAGTTGACCAAAACACTTCCCTCCATTGAGGTGATAATTTGGGGTCCAGATCCCTGGTGGGTTGCAGTGCCACCCAACTTTGGGTCTTCCTGGTCCTGCTTACCCATCTGGGAAACAAACCACTGGGAGGAAATGGCTCAAGGGTCAGCCTCCATCCCCAGCTACACACAGCGCCCGATGCATTTATTTGGTTCCTGGTGTTGGGCTGAGTTTGTCCTGACTTCCCCTTCCAACATGTAAGTTCTGTTTCATGGACTTTGGGTTTCTTTCTCCAATCCATGGACCTCAGCTGGGACCATCCCAACCTCTCAGTTTGATTTTAATCATTTTGATTGTGAAAAGAGAAATCACCAATATCTCAATCTCATCCCCCGCCCACCAAAGACTCCTGATTCCTACACCATTTCATCTCTGTTCTGCCATGACCAGCTGTGTTACGCCAAGTGATATTGTGAAAGCCAGTCTTCATCAGCCACAAACGTTTCCATTTTATTCTTTCCTTAGGATAATCGGTGTAGCAACTCATCCTAGAATATGTAATTCCAAGGCATTTAAATCTGAATGATTCTTCAAAAGTCTGCCAGGGTAACTTGCCGTGCCCACCTCCCTGACAACATTCTTAGCAAGCTCTCTCACGGAAAATATTAAGTTCTCCTTCACCAGGCTCACACACACACACACACAGACTGTTCTTGACCCTCCCCACGTGGCATACACATTGGAGGAGATGACACTTCTTGGTTAATTGTAAACCTTATCAAGCATCCTCCCCTGACCACAGCAGCTTTGAGGACTTTCTTTTTTCCACTTAATGTTTTATCTAGCTTACACTAAATAAGAATAACGTGTATGTTACTAGTAGCCCAAAATCGAGGCCAAACTTTTACGTGGGCCTCTCATTGCTGTGGCCTCTCCCGTCGCGGAGCACAGGCTCCGGACGTGCAGGCTCAGCGGCCATGGCTCACGGGCCCAGCCGCTCCGCGGCTTGTGGGATCTTCCCAGACCGGGGCACGAACCCGTGTCCCCTGCATCGGCAGGCGGACTCTCAACCACTGCGCCACCAGGGAAGCCCGAGGCCACACTTTTTAAACAAACAACTTCTTCAGATTTATCTTCAAATTTAAGAATCAAGTTAACTGTAAAATATAGACACTCAATTGGCTTTAAAGGGTAGATTTTTCCTATTTTCACAGTAATGAAACCATTAAATGCTGTAAAAATTCATCTTGATACATCCATACCATAGAATATTATTTGGCAATAAAAAGAAATGAGCTACCAAGTCATGAAAAGACATGGAAGAAACTTAAATGCATACTACTAAGTGAAAGAAGCCAAAATGAAAAGCCTACATATTGTATGATACTAACTATATGACATTCTAGAAAAGGCAGAGCTCCAGAGACAGTAGAAAGATCAGTGGTTGCCAGAAGTTGGGGATAGAAGGATGAATGAACAGGAGGAGCACAGTGGATATTCAGAGCAGTGAAACTGTTCTATGTGATACACTCTTAATAGTGAATACATGTAGATAGATTTTTGTCAAAGCCCATAGAACAATAAAACACAAGGAATGAACCCTAATGTAACCTATGAATTTTAGTTAATAATAATGTATCAGCATTGGTTCATCAATTTAACAAATGTTCCATACTAATGTAAGAATTAATAATAAGGGAAAATGTAGGGAAAGGTGAGGGAGTATATGGAAACTCTCTCTACTTCCTCCTCCATTTTTCTGGAAACCTAATCCTGCTCTTAAAATAAAGTCTATTAAAAATTTTAAAAATCAGTTGAACTTAAAAATTGATCTTTAGAGCTCTGAACAAAAACCTGTTTCTGGAATACTATAATTCATATGGAGAAAAAAGAAATCATCAATTAAAATGATTATTTGACATACTAAAACACAAAGTTACCAACAAAAATGTAATATTTATTCTAAGAACTATCTGCTGGGATCAGCTCTTTTCTATTTCCACCATGCCTACATTTTAATAATTCCACCTTGTTCTGAATAAACATGAAGCTTGATATTCAATGGTGAATAATCCCATGGCTTAAGCGGGCCCTAGGTTCTAAGAGAAACAACTAGTGACTTGAAAGAGGTGCTATTCCTTTACAATAAGGCAGAAGCTGGTTGCATAATGTAAAAGCAGAGGTAGTCCTACAGGAATTAGCCTGTGTCATTTGATTTTTATGGACGCTATTGTCTAATGAGAGTTAATGATTAAACACATTTGGTCCTATTTTCTTTGGTTGTTAACTCATTTGTCACAAATCTTATTGCAAAAAAAGAAAAGCATTTCACTCCAACATTTTGAACGATGCTACTTGAGAATTTGTCTCTAATTCATTTTGAGTTAAATATTGTATGTACATTTTAACAGATTTCTAAAAATTTTGTATTAATTTATAGAAATAGAAATCTATGAATTCACAGTATTCAAACTGCTTTATATTAAATAAAAGGAACCAAAAGCAAAAGTAATTGAGAAATCCCTAGGAAGCTACTTTGCTTTCACTGTGGTTTGTGAATCAAATTTGAAAAAAAAAAAAAAACCAATCCCATGATTGATGAAATTCAAATTACAATTTTCTATTTTCTTGCTGTCACGATAGAGCGAATGGCTAAATCAGCTTTGAGCCTGCTCCTTTAACAGGGAAGTGATTGCAACCACTAGGACAAAATTATGAAAAAAAAAAAAAATTCGCCAAATGGGATTTCATTTTAAAATGCAGATCCTATTTGCAGAGCTTCAGAAAGGAATACTGCCTCTGACAAGTGGAGAAAAATCTACCCTTCAAAGCTAATTGTGGCATTAAAGTATGTATGAAAGAAAGAAAAATGGCATATAGCTATTAAAACTAGTTTTGTAATGCAGACACACTTTTTCATGGAAACAGTAACAACAGCCTCCTGGGTATGGGGGGCGGGGGCGGGGGTGTGTGCGGGATGAGCAAGAGGAGATTCTTCCAGATGAATGAACAAATGAATGAATGCTAAAAAAAAAAAAAAAAAAAAAAAAGTCCAAACCCAAAATTGTTTTAGGTGACTAATTAAGACCCCCTCTTAGAAAAGCTGTTGCTAGGTAAACAAAACTGTTTAAAACATGTTCATCATTAGTGTCCCCTGACAGAAGGATGAGGTGGCAGACTTGGTGACAGAAGGGAGAAAAGAGCGGCATATGGCCCCCAGTTCTGTCCCCTGCTGACAGGCTGCCTCGCTGCAAGCCCCTTTTGCTCTGTATTCCGTGCACACAGCAGATTGCTATGCCCCAACTTTCCCATCTGTACCCCAGACTCGTGTCCCAACAGCGTGGCTGCCGTGCCAGGTTCCCCGCCGTAGGGGCGGGGGTGGGTTTAAGGGGGTGGGGGATGGAGGGCAGGAGCAAGGGCTTCCGCGGGATCTGGGGGAGGACGGGAAAGGAGAGTAACAACCAATCATCACCGTGCTATCCATAATGTAGTCTCCACAGCATTACATGGTATATTTCCAGTGGGGATTAGCCCATCCATCACCGGCCTTTATTGGCCCCCTTTTTTGTTGCTGTATAAAGCCCAAACACTGTCGTAAAATTCTAAACTGCTTAATTGCTGTGCTGTAAAAATTTGCATATCAGAGGTATGTCATTCCATCATTAAAGCGCATTAGGTATTTGTTACAAGGTCCCAACAATCATGCCAGTGCAGCCCTGAAGAAAGGTCATTATTGGTATTATGCGAAACTTGCTGCCGAATTCAAATCAGCAGCAATTAGGGCTTTGGATACTGCTCGACTCATATTTTGCTTCCCTCTGGTTCAAGGCTCACGGCATCCTGACCCCCTTCCTACATGATCAGAATGTTTAAGCAACGTTTTCTACCAGCTTGGGTTCTGGGTCCTTAGAAATTTTCACCTCCACCAGCTTATATGCACTGGGGCAGTAAACTAATTTTTGCATCTTAGATCTTGTCTGTGATCAGAATATTTACATTGCATCACCTAGGTTGCTTGCAGTGCCAAATTTCCTCCTCACCCTTAAAATGAAAGATGGATGAAGTGTTTGTAAAACTTGGGCAGGGAATATGCCAGGGTGCTCAGTTAGCTCGCAGGATCTCAACGGAAATGAGGGATTCCGTAATGGAGAAATGCCCTAGCAGTAGTGGTCCACCTCTGCAGGTCCCCACTGGGGGAGGAGGTGCCAGTGGGTGGTGGCAGCGGGAGGTCAATGACACCCTGCTCTTTCCCAGAGCCTTTGATCCCTACAGAGCTTTCCCTCTGGGTGGAGGGGGATGATTTACAGAGCCCACTCGGCAGGGCTCCCTTCCCTTAAAAACAGCCACTCCTGGTTTACCCGCGCCCGCGCCCCTCCACCCGGGGTCAGAATGAGAACTAATGGGTAACTAATCCAACTGAAGTTACAGAGGAGACCCTGGAACCATCAGGCCTTCAGCTGGAATTCAGCCAGGACACTGGAACAAATGCTGCATTTATTCCCAGCCTGGCAACTTTCTGAAACCCGTTGATCACACTGAATGTCTTAAGTCACCTGCACACAGATCAGCAGAAGCAGGGTCAGCGTGCAGGCAGCATGCGGAGTGGTGATGGGGGCTCTTCTTTGCCTCTATCTCCTGAGGAGTAAATCACCAACGCTAAACAAACAAGTGATAAATACTCAGACGGCAGTTACGTCTCGATTGTAGGTGACTTTTACTTTCTTCTTTATACTTTTTTGATTTTTTTTCTCCCAAGATTTGTACAAGGTGCATGAATTAATTTTATAATAGGGAAAAAAGTTGTTTTTATAAAAGCTACAGAGGAATTAGTAGCATAGGCATTCCTCATTGTACTCGGGGTGGGCGTTAGTGTGGACTCAGAGAGCTTCCATAGCAGGCTTTTATGGGAGCTCTTCCAGCTAGCAATAAGCACAACTCATTCCAGGCTATGTGTTTTTTTTTTTTTTTTTAAAGATATAGGCCACTGTGAGACTTTACATCAACTGTGAGAACTAAGCTTTTCACCAAGGATGGGTGGCAGGAGGAAGTGAGGACAGTTGGAGAAGACAGCTAAAGAATACATGTAATGTCAATGGATGAATGGATCAAGAAAATGAGATTTTTATATATATATATATATATATATATATATTCCATAATACACATATAGAGTCCATTTTATATATATATGTATGTATATATTATTCAGCCTTAAGAAAGAAAGAAATTCTGTAATTTGCAACAACATAGATGAACCTGGAGGTCATTATGCTAAGTGAAATAAGCCAGACAGAGAAAGAAATGTACTGCCTGATCTCACTTATATGTGGAATCTAAAAAAAAAAAAAAAAGTGGAACTCATGGAAATAGAGAGTAGAAAGAAGTTGCCAGGGGCTAGGAGTTGGGGGAAATAGGGAGAAGTTGGCAAATGGGTACAAACTTTCCGTTTTAAGATGAATAAGGTCTGAGGACCTAAAGTGTAACATGGTGACTCTAGTTGATAACGCTGTATTGTATGATTGAACTTTGCTAAGAGAGTAGAACTTGAATGTTCTCACACACAAAGGTAAATATGTGAGGTGATGGGTGTGTTAGTTACCATGATGGGGAGGGGGAATTTTTTCACACTATATACATATATCAAAGTCATCACATTATACACGTTAAATATCTTATAATTCTAGTATTCAATTATACCTCAGGGAAGCTGAAAAAAGAAAACAACTATAAAAAATACATATAATGGGGTAACTTGTCAAAGGCAATAACAGTGATAATAATAATAATAGTTAATACTTTATATAGGCATAGTTCTTAGAAGTTTACATGTATTAAGTCACTTAACGCTGGTAACAACGCTGTGAAGTAGGTACTATTGTTATTCCCATTTTACAGATGAAGAAGCTGGTGCCCGTAGAAGCTAATTAACTTGCCCAAGCTCATACAACTAGAGGGACTAACACGGCAAATACAACTGTCTAGTCCAGACCTCTTTTCTAATCCATAGATCACTCAGCTTGTAGGTCAGCTCCAACTGGATATTCCAAGGGCATTTCATATTTAACATGTTCAAACTGAAATCATCATTGATCTCCATGCCTGTGCAGTCCACTTTTTGCTCCCTATTCAGTGAACGACACTGACAGTTCTGTCACTTAGGCCACACACCTCAGGGTCTTTCTTGGCTCTTCTTTCTCCTGCATCCATACGCCTGCCAATGGTATCCTCTTAACATCTTTTCCAAGTTCCCTGTGTCTGTACCACTTTGATTGCCATAGAGTAAGTCCTCACCTCACAAATAAGCGACAGATTATTGTATCTGTCACTTGTATTGTTTTGCCCATTTCCAGTCTTGAACTCCTTCCAATCCTATTACCACAGTTTTCTAGAACATCCGTCTTTTCATGTCACACTTTTACCTAAATTTTGACTGGCTTCCAAACTTCTTACAATAAAATAAAGTTTCTTACAGTTCTCTAGTTTTATTTCCTCTGTCACCATATGCCATAAAATTTCACACACTTTGCTTCTTTACAAGCTCTTTCTCTTGCCTGGAATGTACCATTGACTTCTGGAAGAGTTCTATTTATTTTCCAAGATGCACCTCCACTCTTAGGCTTTCCCAGACACCACTCTTCTGACCCAAGGCGAATTAATATCCTTTCTCCAAGTTGCTGCCCTCTAATGTACATCTAATTTCATGTCTGCTATTCCCTCTTCATACCGTGTACATCTAAATTACACTCAGGTTGGTATCCAAGGAGACAGAGCTGTATCAAATGTGTCAGAGAGCTAAGTTATGACCCAGGGGAATCAGTCCCAAGAGAAGGGAATCCTAATGGAGAAGCTTGTGAGCCCTGCAGAAAGGGAGGTCTACAGCATCCAGCCTACGATTCCCATGAAGTAGAGGATTTCCTAGGTAGTTGAGTCAAGATTTTGTACATTGGACAAACCTACAAAGAGAAGATTGTGGAAAACTAAAGGGAGATAGAACAGACCAGGGGTGTGAAGCAGTGCGTGGCTACTCCTACCATTGGGACAAGTAATGGTCTCTGTATTATAAAGTTGTAGTACAGATTAAATGATATAATGCATGTAAAATGCTTTGCATGGGCCTGACACGAAATTAGTGGCTCCCTAAATATTGGTTAGTATTAATAATTGCAATATTGATGCTGGACAGGAGTGCTACTTCATTTCTCCTATGTGTGTACATTACAAAAAAGACTTGTGTTTGAGTCTAAAGTGGACCTAAAGTTCTGAACAAAATTTAAAGCGACTTTCTGAATCACATTTACATTTGACCATAACTCATAAATCGACTTGGTAGGTAAACCCAGCCAAATATCTAGGCCAAGTTGTATAACAAAATGATCAGGGCTGAAATAAATTAGATATTTTTTGACATCTCTGCGATGTCAGAGTTAGAAGTGACCAAACTTTATTTAACTGCATGATGAATCATTAACTCTGCAGGCATTTGAGACATAAATTTTGATCACAAACAAGATGCTCATTTTAGGGATTTTATTTATGCATTCTTTTATTTTGGGCAAAATTCTGTATATGAGACCATGGGTTGGCAAAATTTTTCTATAAAGGGCCAGATAGTAAATGTTTTAGGCTTTATGGACCAATGTGTTCTCTGTTACAACCATTCAATGGTGCCACTGAAGAGATAAAACAGTCAACAGACAAGAGTAAATAACTGCGCACGGCTGTGTTCCAATTGACTTTATTTAAAAAAACAGGTGGTAGACCAAATTTGGCCCATTTGCCAACCTCTGTACTAAATACAAAGCCCTTGGCTTTGTGGAACTTATAGCCTGTAGAGGAGGCAGGCATCGTGTGAACCAGAAGATACTAGGTGTTATGTCAGAAGTATGTATATCATAGAAGAGGTACTTCAACAGACCATCTTGTAAAATGGGAGGATTGACATGGGCTAGAAGAGATCCCTGAAACTCACAACTCTTCTTGGGTGGAGGGATTCAATCTCTCACCATCGATCAGAATCACCAGAATTGTTTTACTTTATGGCAGTAGTGTTAAACCTGAAGGATGTTAGACTGAAAATTTTGCTTGATTTTAAATACAGTAATGCTTGACCGTGTTTCTGGAACGTTGGTGTCTCTTCAGGAGATTTGTACCACAATCTATATTCATTATGCTGTCATTATCTCAATAATTTCTATTCATGTTAAAACATTTTTTTTACCAAAAGGATTGCTTATTAAATTAAGATGAAATGGCAATTAATCTAGAGTGTTATCAAAGACAGGAACATGCGTTTGTCTGAATCTCTGTTTATAAACATCAATGGCCTGTTAATGTACTAATATTTAGGAGGGCAACATGATAAAAAGCTTCCCTGCCTCTGTTAGCTCATTTTGTATTAACATATTCCTGTCACCAGTTAGGCAATTAACAGAGACTAAAGGAACACTAATTGTAGGCTTCTCTGCCAGGGTGCTGGGTCAGCTTTATTCCTAGGAGCTTGCTTAATGAATTTGTAATAATTGTAAGTGATGAAAGTGGGCAATTTTCTTTGAAAAACAAACATGCTGATATTGCTACGGAGATTGAGATTAGAGAAAAGTCCTTTTCTATGAGACACTGTTGTAAAGCAAGCACTTTGGGGAGATGCAGGGACAGGTCAACAAAATTTTCAGAAAGAGCAATGCTGAGAATGCAAGAGGGTTCCTAGGTAGTATCAAATTCTTCCCAGATGATGATTGTGGAGAAAACAGCTGCAACACAGCTCACCACTTGATGAATTTATATGGAAATTGCTGCCTTCCAATCATATACAGTGAAGTTCCTACGAGTTGGTTAAATGACGTGCTAGTCTTGGCCCTTCCCATCCATGTTCAGGAGGGTCTTCTGTACTTTCTTTGCTTATTTTGTATTGTTTGCCCCATTTCAATGAGTGAATATTTTTTGAAAATATTCACTTTTACTAAAAGTAAACTGGAATGGAGCCCATGACGTAAAATGTGGGAGAACAGAGTTGAGGATGTTCCTGAGACCTTTGGTGCAGACAAGACAATAGAAAGAACTTAGAGCAAGTGTCAGGAAGAACGAGTAGCTGGAACGTGATAACAGCACCAAGGTGCAGAAAAAAGTTCTGCAACTGTCCTATTAACATACCAGATTTGATTTGACTCCATTATATTTTATCAAAGAGTTTAGAAAGCTCACAGCATAAAACATCATCATAATTGTAATCATATATTTGGAGATTTAACGTGCACACCATAATGTACCATTAGTTACACAAATAACTAATAATTTGCTAATGACAATATTATGTTAAGTCAGTTTAGGGGCAATTAAAGTGAGTGATATTTACATATGCCTAATGAATCACAGTCGATGGCAGATTAAGAGATTCTAATGAATATTCATCCAGACATTCGCAACCAGCTTCACAGTTTATAAACTGAATTATGGTTGATTTGCCCTTTTAAAAATGAATATGTGAGTATCTTCTGCATGGTGAGAATGAACAATTGGACCTGACTGTAAAATTTTTTTAAAGCAATGTACTGGTCAGAACACAAAACATTTTTATGCACTCTCATACCCTCAGCTTCACTGTTCTTTTTTATATCGCAGATCAGTGTTGATGAACTATCTCCATTTTCATTCTAATCCATGACATGAAATATAGAAATTGTTTACTATAAGATTAAACGGAAATCGAGTTTTATGCAGCCCCACTGAGGAAATAATTACAGGTAGTTTTTGCCATTGAAACAGTGAATACAAACCCTCTTTTCATTCTCTAGACATCCCCATGCAACTCAGAAGGCTGCTTTTGTAGCTATACGCTGTCATGATAAAATTGGGGTTGATTTATTATCCTTTCAACTTGGTCATTTTAAAAAGTAATAAAACAAACAAACAAAAACACTTTATTTTGGCCCTGTGAATACAGGTTAAGACCAAACGAGGTTATGGTTTGAGCATTTAATTTCTCCTAAAAATTATAATACTTTCTGCTTTGACTAGCTGTTCCTCGTAAATATCGTTGGTCTTGTCTCTGTTGCAAAGATGAAGGCCAAACTCTTTGTCTTTCTCAAGATCCCACAATAGGTCCCTGAGAGACCAGATATCTACAGCTCCCATTTCTTTTTCACCTTAAATTAGACAAAATTGTCTCCCTGCTGTTTCAGATTATAAAGATGTTAATTATTGCTGGCATTTTTTCCTACATAGGAAGTTAGAGGCTAGAACTAGAGCATCTTGGTCCATGGGAGTGTAGTAAGACAGTTGAACAAGCATGTGCTTGATGTCTGGCCCTTATAAGATGTCAAACTTGTATTAATGGAACTAGTAAGAGAAACATCCAAAAACAAACAAGTGTTTTAAAGGCATGGGGGTAAACTTTGAAGGGTGACTGGAGCCTCTTATTCCTAATGGACCAGAGGTCAAGGTGAGTGGGTTTCCAGGCTCAGCAGTTCTTTTTTATTATTATTATTTTAAAATTTCATTTATTTTGGCTACACCGTGTCTTAGTTGCGGCATGCATGCTGGATCTAGTTCCCCGACCAGGGATCAAACCCAGGCCCCCTGCATTGGGAGCATGGAGTCTTCCCCACTGGACCACCAGGGGAGTCCCTCAGCAGCTCTTTTAGGCTGGGAATAGTACAGAAAATATAAAAATGGCTTCCATCTATTCTCTCTATGCAAATGAAGTTCCCATAAGTGAAGAGTGATCATTTCACTCTCTTATTCAAAAACTTAGCAAAGATGTCAATTCTCCCCGCATCAATTCTCCCCGCATTAAATCCCCTACAGATTTAAAGGGATCGCAATCAAATTCTCAGCTGAATCTTTTGAAGATATAAACGAGTCAATACTGAAATTAATATGGAAAGACACAGGAACCAGAATATCTCAAACAATTTTGAAAACAGAAGAATAAAACTGAAGGGCTCACACTACCTCATTTTAAGACATACTCTAAAGCCACAGGAAACAACACATTGTGTATTGGCAAAAGGACAGTTATGTAGATTAATGGAACAGAATAGTGAATTTAGAAATAGATCTACCACATCAATATGACCAATTGATTTTTGACAAAGATACAGAGGAAATTCAAGGAAGAATACTATAGTAACAAATGATGTTGGAACAACTGGACACCCATAGGCAAAAACAACCACAACCACAACCAAAAAACTTGGATCTAATCCTCACGCTTTAAGCAAAAATTAACTCAAAATGGATCAGAGACTTAAATGTAAAACGTGAAGCTATAAAACTACTAAAAAAAAGATACTGGTAAAAATCTTCATGACCTGGGCTTAGGGAAAGAGTTTGACAAGATTCAGAACATGCTACCCTAAAATGCAGCATCTTGGCATATTGAATATTTTAAGCTGAAGGAATTTGAGAGAAAGCAGGTGCAGGAAGGGTTCTCTGACCTCCTCCTTCTCCTCTGAAGTAGATCGTAAGACACTCACGTGAAACGTCTTCTACCTGGAAGGATGGAGCATTCTTATCTCTGAAGACAGAGGGACACCAAGGGGAATCTAAACAAACTTGCTAGGTTCCCCTCAGTTTACTCCCCTTAGCTCATACCTTTTTGTGTCATTACATTTTTCCACGATTTTTCAGTCTTCATCAAACCTAGCATACACATGCTCAGGTTTAACTGTTTCTTCAGGTGTTCATTTCCCTCTGAAGAATCCAATGTCACGTTAAACTTATATTAAATACATTTGTATACTTTTTTCTTGTTAATATATATATTTTTTGTCAGTTCAATTTACAGACCCCACCAAAAGAAGCTGGGAAAGTAGTAAGAAAAAGAATTCTGTCCTACCCTGTAAGTTCTTACACACAAAACCAAAAAAAAACAGGATCCATAAAATTAAAAATTGATAAATTAAATTTGATCAAAATTAAACATTTTGGTTTTGTGAAAGACACAGGAAAGAGAAGTAACAAACTGGGGGAAAATATTTTCAAATCATATATCTAACACAGGACTTGTTACCATAATATGTAAAGAATGATCAAAATTTAACAGTAAAAAAACAACCACCTTAAAAAAAATAACCAAAAAGACTTAAAGAGACACTTCACCAAAGAGGGTATACAGAAACAAATAAGCACATGAAAAAAAAAAAAATTCAACCTCAATTGCTAGTGGTAAAAGCAAATTAAAACCGCAATACATAACAAAGCTATTTTATGGCTAAAATTAAAAACACTAGAAATACCAAATACTGGCAAGGATGCAGAGCAACTGGAATTGTCACACATTTCTGGTGGAAATGCAAAATGGGAATCAGTTTGGCAGTTTCTTATAAAGTTAAACATACACTTACCATATGACCTAGAAATACCATTCCAGGGGTACTTATCCTAAAGAAATGAAAACTTATGTTTACACAAAAATCTGTACACAAATGTTTATAGCAGACCTATCCATAAATATCAAAAACTGGAAACAAACAAAATGTCTTAATTTAATGGATGAGTAAATTAACAATGGAATACTACTCAGCAAGGAATAAACTCTTAATACACATAATGGCTTAGGAGAATCTCAAAAACATTAAGTTGAGCGAAAGAAGCCAGTCTCAAAAGGTTACATACAGTATGATTCCATTTATATGACCTTCTCAAAAGGACTAACTAGAGTGAGGGAGAACACACCAGTGGTTGCCAGAGGTTAGGGAAGGGAGAAAGGTGTGACCGCAAAGGGAGAGCACAGAGGAGATTTCTGGGGTGATGACATTGTCTTGTGTCCTGATTATGGTGGTAGATAAAAGTGTTAAAATTCATAGATCTGTACACACACAAAGCAGTCTATTTCATTGTATGTTAACTTAAAAAATAAAATGAAAACTTTTAGTGGAGTTCTATTTCCTACTCTATCAAATCTAAACTCTCTCTGCCTATGTGTGAGCCTCTCCATCATGTGCTTCCCCTCTTTGTCATGTTTCTAGCCCCATTTCCTCTTTGTCCCCTGAGGCAGCTCAGCTGTGCCCCTACCCCCCATCCATCTTCCCCACTTTTATGAACAAACATTATTGATCCTCTATAAAAGGCCAGCTACAGTGCTAGCCTTGGGGGGTGCAAGAGCTTCTGGGCTATAATAGCCCCTCCTCTTCTCTCCTCTTCACCCTTCCCTTCTCCCCTCCTCTTCTTTTTATTCAAATCAAGTCCCACCCCTTTTGCCACGTCAGCTCCAGGCATTCCTGCAACCACCAGACTCAAGTTCTCTGTCATCCGTCTGCACCAGTAAACTAATTGCACCACAGCTGTTTCTGGTTTTGTTGCGTTCTTCCAGTTAGATTTAGTTTTTTGAAAATAGGAACTTTTTGTTTGTTTGCTTTTTCACTCAGACCTCAGATGATCAAACAGCTCTTAACATAAGAGTAAGTGCCCTAGAAATAGCTCACTATTTAAAACGTGCATTGGGAGATGCACGTTGTACAAATCTTGAAAAAGATTTTTGGTGGTGGCATTAAAGAAGACACTGAGGAACATCACCTAAAAGATGATTTTGAACAGTATGGGAAAACTGAAGTGATTGAAATCATGACTGACCGAGGCAGTGGCAAAAAGAGAGGCTTTGCTCTTGTAACATTTGATGGCCATGACTCATTAAACAAGATTGTCACTCAGAAATGCCACACTGTGAATGGCCACAACTGTGAAAGTAAGGAAAGCCCTATCTCAGCAAGAGAAGGCTGGTGCTTCGTCCAGCCAAAGAGCTGGAAGTCGTTCTGGAAACTTTGGTGGTGGTCTTGGAGGGGGCTTTGGTGGGAATGACAGCTTTGGTCGTGGAGGAAACTTCAGTGGTCAAGATGCCTTTGGTGGCAGCCGCAGTGGCGGTGGCTGGGGTGGCAGTGGGGATGGCTACAATGGGTTTGGTAATGATGGAAGCAATTTGGGGGGTGGCGGAAGCTACGATGATTTTGGCAGTTACAACAATCAATCTTCAAATTTTGGACCCATGAAGGAATGAAACTTTGGAGGCAGAAGTGCTGGCCCCTGTGGTGGCAGAGGCCAATACTTTGCCAAACCACGAAACCAACGTGGCTATGGTAGTTCCAGCAGCAGCAGTAGCTATGGCAGTGGCAGAAGGTTTTAATTACTGCCAGGAAACAAAGCTCAGCAGGAGAGGAGAGCCAGAGAAGTGACGGGGAAGCTACAGGTTACAACAGATTTGTGAACTCAGCCAAACGCAGTGGTGGCAGGGCCTAGCTGCTACAAAGAAGACATGTTTTAGGGCTTCCCTGGTGGCGCAGTGGTTGAGAATCCGCCTGCCGATGCAGGGCACGCGGGTTCGTGCCCTGGTCCGGGAAGATCCCACATGCCGCAGAGCGGCTGGCTCCGTGACCCATGGCCGCTGAGCCTGCGCTTCTGGAGCCTGTGCTCCGCAACGGGAGAGGCCACAGCAGTGAGAGGCCTGCGTAACGCAAAAAAAAAAAAAAAAAAAAAAAAAAAAAAAAAAAAAAGGTTTAAAATGCAGAAGTGAAACTCAGGTCGTAAATGACAGCCAAAATACTCACCAAAGCGGGAATTCATCCCTGAAAGGATAGAAATAATACAGCCATCTGAAAAACATGTTAAAACTCCCAGTGAGCTAAAGGGGGAAAAAGAACTTAGTAAAATAAGAAATTATAGGAAGGGATTATGAAACAAAAGCAAGTGGATATGATAAAGAACCAGGAAAAAGTCCTGGGAATAAAAAGTATTGCCACTATAATTAGAAAAAAATAAAAAGAACTCTAGATGAACAAAGAGAATTAATGAATTAGAAGATATGCTGGGTTATTTACCCAGAACACAGAACCAATGAAAAAACATGAGATAGAAAAGATTAGATTCACACTTCAGCATAGATATAAAAGTTCCAAAGTAGAGAACTGAGGACACGGTAGTAGATAATTAGTATAGCTGAGAATTTTCCAGAATCAAAACCCAAATCCTCAGATTGAAAGCACACATGGACAAATCCCTGTTTGCGAATACACAATTTGTACATACACATTCCTGTTATTATATAAAGTAGGGATTTGATCATGTTAACGCATGCCCAGCTGTAGTCCCAAAGGAAAAGCAGAAGGGAACAACTCAGCACTTGCCGGGGTCCTCACCCTCCCTCTCATACTCACTCAAACACACACAGAGTATGCAGAGTTACCTCTGGGTAACTTGATGCATGCCTCTTCTTCCCTCCCCATCTCCCACAGCAGCGTGAATCCTATGCAGCAGGGGACTTCCCTGGTAGTCCAGCGGCTAAGACTCCACGCTCCCAATGCAGGCGGCCCAGGTTCGATCCCTGGTCGGGGAAATAGATCCCCGGTGCGGCACCTACGAGTTGGAAGATCCCGCATGCGCAACTGAGAGAGCCCATGTGCCGCAAGGAAGAGCGGTTCAGCCAAATAATTTTTTTTTTTTTTTTTTAAAGAAAGACATCTGAGCTAGGCAAGGCCAGCCTTAGGTGTGCCTCTGGCTGGGCCGTTCTTATTGGTATGTAATGTACATTGTTTCATTGAAGCTGTAACACAGGGTGGCATGGACTGTCTTCTCAGCTCAATTCCTTCTCTCTCCATCTATCCCATTTAGTGTTTCATTTCTAGGTTATCAAAGAAAAATGTCAGAAAGGGACCATATACCTTTGGTTAACTACAAAATAGACACCTGCAGCCACAAGGGGACCTTTCTTCCTGCACCCCCTGCAGCCTACTTGCTTTGGGGTGATATTTATACCAAGCATCCCTTCATTCCATCAAGCAGCAACATTAAATCTCTTGTTCTGCACTTTACTGGCTGAAGGTTGTAAATGTTTTATGAGCCGCTGAGCTTGCAGCATTACTATTTTATTTGAAGGTTGAATATCTTTTCTTCGTAGCTGGGCTACTAGTGAAACTAGTGAAGTTGTTCTTTCTCTTAAAAATGTTATATTAAATGGAAATGAGCAGGATGGTTTTTGAGCACAGGTTCCGGACGCGCAGGCGCAGTGGCCATGGCTCACGGGCCCAGCCGCCCTGCAGCATGTGGGATCTTCGCGGACCGGGGAACGAACCCATGTCCCCTGCATCGGCAGGCGGATTCTCAACCACTGCGCCACCAGAGAAGCCCTGGCAGGATGTTGTAAGTAACTGTTTAAAACTGGTTTGGCCCATTTGAAAGCAAGCTTGGATAGCACTAGGACTTTTTTTTTCTTTCGGATTGAGCTATAAAAAACTGAGGGACGGAAACGGATTTTTTGATTCTCTAACAACTGGATTCAATAAAGTCCTTCTGGATTCAATCTGTGATTGCTGAGGTGTATTATATTCAAACTTTGGCATCAATCCAAAGAATCAATTATTGAATTTACTCAGGTGCATATCAGAATGAAGCAGTCGAGATAGAGAATCAAGTTACCTGGCTGATCCTGGACAAGCCACAGAATAGTTTTGAACATTTTTTCCTCATCTCTTCTGTCTCCGACGTTTCTTACTCTGCCTTCCTCACAAACTGAGAACCAAATAAGTCGGGGGAGTGAAATGGGGAGAAATTAGCTCTCTAGAAAGCTAGACTAGGGTGCTTCTCCTCCATGATGAAAGAATGATGTTACAAAGGGACCGTGCTCTCACCAACCAGGAAGAGCCAATATGACCACCAGCTTCCCAAAGGGAACCACTCCAAGCACGTTCTTTTCCTCTCTCATGTCTCTGTTCTTGCTGCCTCCTCAACTATGACGTTTGTCTCCCCTTCTTTATCTTAAATGCATCTCATTTTCAAAACCAAGTTCACTTGTCACCTCCAATCTGCAGCCTTTCTAGACTAAATTCCTTTCCCCTCATGCATACAAGTGAGAATTACTCCTTCCTTGCTATTCTCATTTTAAGTCTTAATCTGTTCATTCATCTATTTACTCAACAGTCTTCTACTAAGTATCTGCTATGTGCCATGGCACTGGAAAGAAAAAGATAAATAAAGTACAATCTATATCCTTAGGAGCACAGATCTTTGTTTCCTTATTATATTTGAGTTCCCAGGCAAGATTTGTTGAAGATGAGACGTTATTGAAGCCATTTTTCTATCTCAGTGCTCACCATTGTCTAGCACACAGTAGTTGTTCAAAAGATATTTCTTGAGCTTCCCTGGTGGTGCAGTGGTTGAGAGTCCGCCTGCCGTTGCAGGGGACACAGGTTCGTGCCCTGGTCTGGGAAGATCCCACATGCCGCGGAGCGGCTGGGCCCGTGAGCCATGGCCGCTGAGCCTGCGCGTCCGGAGCCTGTGCTCCACAATGGGAGAGGCCACAACAGAGAGAGGCCCGCGTACCGCAAAAAAAAAAAAAAAAAAAAAAAAAAAAAGATATTTCTTCAGTTGGCTTGAAAGGAAGAAGTTGAGGAGTGAGATCTTCATTCTAAAGATTACGTTCCATGGGTGATATATTGGGAGGCCTCCAAAGACTGAGGTCAAAAAGATTTTGCCTGTGATGCGGATTCTTTCAGTCTTTTATTTTTTTAATTTTTAAAATCATTTTTAATTGAAGTATAGTTAACTTACAATGTTGTGTTAGTTTCAGGTGTACAGAAAAGTGATTCAAGTGTATATATATTCTTGATAGGGATTCTTTTAGTCTTTAAATCAAATTGCATTTCTTTAGTTTATTAATTCAGGAAATATTTATTGAGGGTTTACCCTCTATCATGGTCTGTGTTAGACATTGAAGAAAAGATAAATAAGCAATGTATATAGCATACATGTATATATGTACATAAATATAGGTGTATAATATATACAAGTCAGATATTATTATTATTGCTATTATTACGTGGAAAACCTATAACTTGTCCCTCAGCAGTAAAGTTATGACAAAAGTCTATTCGAATAAAAGTGAAGAGTTCAATTATCAGTCTCCCCCATTAGACAAATGCTCTATAAAAACTGTGTCTTCCTTTATGTCATCACCCCAGCATAATATTGGGGATAGCAGAAGTTCAGAAAGAATTTGATGAATGAATGAATTGTACAGCCATTATTTTGAGGGTTGAAGTCTAGTGAAGATATTTGCTTCTGTCTAAAACAGGGCAGCCAGTTGCTTTACAGTGAAATGGTACAGAATTCATTTTGGATCAGACAGGTCTGAATCAAATTGGATTCGTCTTTACATTTATGAAAGTCTCAGGATTTCATAAAAATTTATAAAATCTTACACTAGATAAAGTCCTGGGATTAGAAGAGTTTAAACAAAATCAGTGGAAAGTTCTCTTGTATAAGAAAAAAAGTAGACTCATTGTATAAAGAAGCGTAACTTTGAGATTGTACATGTCTTAGAGTTCACTTGTCTCTATTGTTATATTATATACGTTACTATTGAACTAGGACAACTCTAAAAGCCTTATTATTAATAGACATAGCAAGAATACTTGATATGATAAGACAGCCCACTAAAGCAAAAGGAGTCGATTGCTTAACTAGGCAAATAATTTTGAAAATTTCCTTCCAACACAGTGAGACTCCATAGCCAGAAAGTCTGATGTTGTCTCCCCTGTGACTATTAAAATAAGACTCAAATTTTATAAAGGATTTCCCTGAAAGACAGCAAATATATCAAAAGAAAATATCTGCCTATACAGGAGTACAGCATCATTAAAGTGTTACTGCATTTCAATTCTGAAATGATTTGAGAACAGCACTTCTAGGCCTTACCTTTTTTTTTTTTGCCAGAACAGCATTCAAAACCCTCAAGATTGAGCCAGTGTTTATGAAAGTACTCTGCAAATTCTAAAGTACTCTATAAGCTTAGTTTGCACTATTTCTATCATGCTCTGAGATTCTGACATCTTTTCCTGTGTTTCATCAGGGAAACTTCCCACTTGAGTAGCTCTAGTATTTCAGAGCTATATAAATATGATTATTAAAGCAGAATCATTAGAAATGTGTCCAGACCAAAAGGACAGAAAGCACACGTCTCTCTCTTGGAGAGTTTGAGGTAAGGGCTATCTTTGAGTCTCCTGTTAATGAGGTCATCCCTGGCCCCTTTGGTGTAGACGTTCAGATGTTGTAATGCTTCTAAAGCTACTCTATTAAGAAGGAAAAAAAACTAAGTATACTGCAGATGGGCGGGTGGCCATTACGGTCCGGCACCGTCAGTACAGCCTTCCACAGCCGTGGACTTACTTGCTCCTGTGGCGATTCCTGGGCTCACAGTGGTCAGTGAAGCACTTAGGCAGGACGGGGGAGGTTCTAAAGGGCAGCATTAACACTCTAAGCCCCACTCTCAGATCTGAATGTGGGATGGAATGACACAGGCATCTTAAAAGCCTAGGAAGACAGCCAGAATCTAGAAAGTTTGGCCTTCAGCTGCCTTGATTAGGATGAACTGCACTTGTCTCCTGTTGTAGTGAGCTGAGTGCCACTGTCCTAGCAGATTGTTCTTTAGACAATTATTACTAAAGTGTACTGTAGGAAGTAAGTGTTCAAGAAATATTTGCTGATTTACTGTTTGCTCCATAAAACTATCTATTAAGGGAGACAAAAGTAAAGAAATAATATGCCCTAAACAATGAAAAAATAGTAAGTAGAAATAGTGCTACCTCTACCTGGTTTCTAGAGTTATGTCCAGAGCTCTTTCTCTCTGTAGTAGTTAGACACTTGCTGGAATAAAACAAAAGCAAAAATAGAAACCCCTGTAGATCTTTCACACTGAGGGGGATTGATACAGGGAATTGGTTACACTGGGAGAGAGAAGGAGCCAAATGGGGCCCCGGAAACAACCCAGAGCTTAGCAATAGCAGCAAACTGCTTCTCCTGCTGAGGAAGTGGAGTTGCAGGAAGCAGTGAGCCAGGAGTCTTTGGCAGGACTTAGGACAATTGTGAGAACTCCTGGCATCAGCTGGGACCACTGAGGCAGGGGCTGTACAGAGGGAACTGGAGCCACAGGGCAGCACAGCTTCAGCAGGAGAGGACTTGGGAAGCACATGATTTCTTTCAGTGCCTTTCAATCTTCCAATCTTCCACCTCATTGGAATAGTGACTCATTGGCCAAGCAGCCTGGGAGTGAGTGGCAGGGGAGTCTGGGAAATGTAGTCCCTTCTGGCACAGGGTCGGTGGAGGAGGCAGTGTGTGTGGGGGGGGGGGGGGCGGGGGGGAACAGAAGAGAGCCGCGGGCAAATCTGCAACTGATCACCATGCACTCTTAGAAGAGGTGACTTTTTTCCCCATAGTAAATGGAGTTTTATCCCCATAGTATTTAAATCAAATTAAATGAACTTATAGATTATATATCTTTGTGTCTTTTATTTTCCCCTTATGTTTAATTAGTGATCTGAGAAGGGACTTGCTGATTAAGATGAATAATTAACCAGAATTTGGTTATAAAGGACTGTCAGTTCTAACATCTTCTGGCAAACTGGAGAAAATAATAACTGGATTCTGCCTTTCTCAGGAGCGTCTATCCAGAGGTAACCTGCAAACTCTCTCAGAAGCATATTCCTTAACCAAGTGTCTGCTTAGTCCAACTTCTTAACCTTTAAGGAAATGAAACTTTGGTTTCTCACCTACTTCAGGGCTGAGCGCTCACTCCTTCTCCCACGCTGTGATGCCTGTTCTATCTGGCTTTGGCTTTCCTTTTTTTGAAACTGAGCTCTGAGAATTGGATGGGAAAAGCTGACCAAACGTAATTGTTCACTGGAAAGTAAGTTTTGAGTTGAGGTAATATATTTCCATTTTTGTTATGGCCAAAGTCTTATGCCAGCTCAGAAAATCCTTCCTAACTGATAGTACAGCTGATCTATGGCTTAAACTTGAGTCCAGATCAGAGGTCAAGCGATGCAGGAGAGAGGAGAAAGAAACACAGGTTTTATTGCCCTAACCCAGAGATAGAGCAGGGCTGAAGCACATTTTTGAAATGTGCTCTTTAATGCCCTTGCCTGTACCACTCTTTTTTTTTTTTTTTTTTTTCTGTATGCGGTCCTCTCACTGTTGTGGCCTCTCCCATTGCAGAGCACAGGCTCTGGACGCGCAGGCTCAGCGGCCACGGCCAGCCATGAATACTAAAATCCAAGGATGCTCAAGTTCCAAAGAAGTTCCTCCATAGCCTCAGGTTCTGTATCTGAGGATTCAATCAACCTCCGACTTTAAACAGTAGCTCCGGGGCATGTGGGATCCTCCCAGACCGGGGCACGAACCCGTGTCCGCTGCATCGGCAGGTGGACTCTCAACCACTGCGCCACCAGGGAAGCCCACCTGTACCACTCTTAAGCCAGGGTGGAAGTCTCCACCAGATGCCCAGAGCCCTTCCAATACATCTGCCCTGGGCTCCCACGCCAGCAGCCCAAACCATGCTTAAAAATTACTTACCTTCCCTCCTTTCCAAAAAACAGTGACAATCAAAACAAATTTAATACCCTTTCCTCCACTGCAGTTCATAATAATAGTTAATATTTATTTAGTGCTTTTTATGTACCAAGCACTGTTCTAAATACTTCATATGCATAAACTCATCTAATCCATGCAACAGTTCTACGTGGTAAATTCTATTACAATGTCCATTTCACAGATGAGGAAACTGAGACACCGAGAAGTTAGGCAGCTTGCCCAGGATTCCACAGATTCTAAAAACTCAACAGCCTGACTATAACTGATGTCTTAGTCACTACACTAGATTCCTCTCAGCTCCAGTGAAGAGCTAAGAGTAAAGCAATCAGATAAAAAAGAATTCAGACTTACATGTGAATAATTGATAGTTATTAATCCTCTCGGAGAAATGTGCAGTTTTAAAAGATGTCCATAAACCAAAGGAATCTCAGCCAAAGCTGAATCATTCCCAATCTAAATTGCCGCTTTAGTTGCTAGCACAGGCCTTTGGTCATAGCTGAGTTTGAATCCCAGCTCTGCTATCTCCAGGTGTTGGCCTAAGCAAGCTTTTTAAGTTACACAGACTTTAGTTTCTTACCCCCTGCAAAATGGGATAAAGCAACTTTCTGTGGTAGATTAAATGAAATCAAGGCTGTGAAGCACTTAGCAAGCAAGCCAGTATATAATGAGTACTCAATATATAGGGCCATTATTATTATGGACTTCCTTCCTAGGGACATGTAAACAAGAATTACAAAGTAGTCTGTAAATGCTAGAGGTGGATTATAACGTGAAAAGGATAGTGTGGTGGGTGAAATTCAAATTGTACCCCATGGAGTCCTGGGCATCCACAGGCCTGCCTCCAGGGCTCGGGGATGGCTATGGAGTATGCAGAAGGGAAATGACACCACCACCACCCTGCCACCCCTGCTTTCATTTCAAGCAGAACAATCCCAGTTTTATGCAAGGGATGTGTGTGTGTTAACATTGACTTTCTGTCACATTGCGCTCAAGAAAGGATTTTGTCTAAAATCACCACTGGGACTGGCACTCCTAAACGGAGTTTTCTAATCTTTTCTCTGGAAGATCTTGAGTAATTCAGTCCCTCACCGTTGCTGACTTCACTTTCCTCTTGCGTAATATGAATGCATTCATTTACTGTCCCTCCTAGGTAAAACTTTGGTCAGCTTTTGGAACTGTGGGGAAACTACCCCAAAGTAGACTATTAAGAGGAGACATCTTCCCATAGAAATACCTCCAAGAAGTCAAGCATGTTTGCTAGTTTGTTGATTCATTTCTTTACTTGTATCACTTTTTGCCTTTTTCCACATCTGAGCTCAGAGACTCCCTAGAAGTTTCCAGGCTGTCCACAGTAGCTCTCAAGGCAATCGGGCAGTCCAGGAGGGCTCTGGGATCTAGGATCTGGAGTCGTTCTACACACTGGTCAACTCTAATGCAAGTATTTTTAGCTGGAGAATAGCTTTCTCTAATCAAAATTGCCTCACGAGTGTCCTCCCCAGACTAGCTGCTGAATTCATTAGCACCCATCAGTTCAAGGTGAAAGGACAGTAATATCTAATTTTCTTAATGTGGTAAAAAGCACATAACAAAAACTTACCATCCTAATCATTTTTAAGTGCATAGCTCAGCGGTGTTAAGTATCTTCACATTGTTGTACAGAACATCTCTAAAACCTTTTCATTCTGCAGAACTGAAACTTTATACCCATTAAACAACTCCCCATTTCTCCCTCCCCCAAGCTTCTGACAATTGCCTTTCTACTTTCTATTTCTATGAGTTTAACTACTTTGGATACCTCTTAGGAGAGGAATCATACAGTATTTGTCTGTCTGTGACTGGCTTCTGACACCAGGCTTCACCAACGTTCAGCTTATGACAGGATTTCCTTCTTTCAAAAGGCTGAATGATATTCCATTGTATGTATTACAGTCATCCCTCGATCTGTGGTGGATTAGCTCCAGGACCAGCCATGAATACTAAAATCCAAGGATGCTCAAGTCCCAAAGAAGTCCCTCCATAGCCTCAGTTTCCGCATCTGAGGATTCAATCAACCTCCGATTTTAAACATAGTGCATGAGCTACCAGTTGGTTGAATCTTCAGACGCAGAACCAGCAAATATGGAGAGCAGATATTGCTACATTTTGTTTATCCTTTCATCCATCCACAGACACCTGGGTTGCTTCCACCTCTTGGCTTTTGTGAATAATGAATGCTACAATGAACATGGGTGTGCAAATCTCTCTCCAAGGTCTTGCTTTGAATTCTTTTGGAAATATAGCAGGAGTGAGATGGCTGCATCATGTGGCAATTCAACTGTACCTATTTTCAGTGCTCTTCTGTCACAGGCTCCCTGAGAAACTCACAAGTCACATTTGAGAGCTTTCACGCTGCTCAGAACTTCCTGGTTTTCTTCCATCCAATTCTATCAGGAAATGGCTGCTCCAAGAAGAAGCAGGAGTTACTCCAAGTCTGGGAAGAATGCCTGCTCTTTTGAAATCCCCAGCATGCTACGCATGATATGTGAGCTTATAAAAATTACATACTTCCTGAATGCTCCTTTGGCACAAACTTCTGAGGCATTCTAGAGTTGGCCCTTGCAGCTAGACACCACAAGAATGTCCATAATGCAATGTAAAATATGCCAATTCTCACTCAACTCGTCTGTAAACTAAACAATTTGCACAAAATTCCCTGCAGTCTCACCTCCCTTATGAGTGGAAGTTGATTTGGAAAATATTCATATATGGCTTCTAGAGCACCAAGCAGAGCATTATATGAAGTGGATTTTGTTGAACTGTTTATTCACAACACTCAATAATTGAGCCACTAGGTACCATGGTGACAGAAATGAAGGTAGATGGATGGGAGTTATAGAAAGACAATGGGTCCCCTGTCCTTAATGGTAATTAGTTGGCCCTGGCCATATATTCCATCTGTTCATGTACTGTGACCTTAACATACATCCTACATGAAGATGAAAAAGAACAAAATGTACATTAAACAATTATCATCGAACCTGGAGATTTTTTCAAATTGATTTAGAAGGCTGATATTTAGAAAATATTACCTTTTCATCTTGTGAAAATTAACTGAAGATATAAAATTATTATTAAGGAGAGAATATTTCTATTTCTTGGCTATTTTCTTCCCTTCCTTAACCATCAGGTATACTTACAGGAGAAACAATCATGGAGAGTTTCTAGTCAGTCACTGGCCAATCAGCTATGAGGACCACTGTCCTGGTCCAGGTACCACTGCTGGTTTAGATGTGAAGAAGGCCCAGGATGTTGACTTCTTCAAACACTAGTGGTGTTTCTTGTAATTGTCAAAACAATGGACCAATCAAAACACCTGAACTGAGTTAGACTATTGTATAGGGTGGAAGTTTTAAGAATGACCTAGTTAATGCTATAAAGTCAAGGTCTTGAAATTCAAGAGACTTTCAAATATGAAGAAGTTCCAGTGCTGGTGAGTATTTTAGTCCCAAAGGAAGAGAAGAATCACAAGTTTGGAAGTATGAGCTTTAAGAGCTCTTATAGAGATAGAAAAACTCGCCAAGAGAGAGAATTGGAAACACAAAATATACATCTCTAGAAAACAAAACAAATAAGCAACAACAAAAACAAAATGAAAAATCTTTGGAGGGGGAAAAAGTCCATAAGGAACTTTTCGCCATTCCTATTTGCAAACCCTAAATAGCGACCTTCTGTGAGTTGTGGGAAAAAGAGAAAGTGAAATCTCTGACTTCTTTTCATAGTAAAAACAAACTTGAGTTGTTATTGTACATCCAATGGGAAGGCTGCCTGCGGTAGGTTTGGGGCTTGCTGCTTCCCGCGAACCTAGAGGTTAGGACATTGAACAAATGGACAGCTGTAGAGCTGAATGGCATTTGTGTAGTGGCTCCATGACTGGAGTTGTGGGGGGCGGGGTGTGCAAGGAGAAGGAGAGAGAGAAAAAAAGAGAAACGCTTCAAGGGATAGAGGAGCTGGGGAAATGCCTGGGCCTGGGTTGCAGATCCCCACAAAAGGGAAGCTATAGGAGAGTTGTTCCACAGTTATCTCAGTCCATTACTTAAAAAAAAATTTTTTTTTTTTAGTTTGTTTTAGTCCTTGTTGCTTATCTATTTTATGTATCAGTATGTATCTGTTAATCCCATACTCCTAATTTGTCCTCCCCATAGGCTTGTTTTCTATGTCTGTGAGTCTGTTTCTCATATAGATTCATTTGTATTATTTTTTATATTCCACATATAAGTGATATCATATAGTATTTGTCTTTCCCTGTCTGACTTATTTCACTAAGCATAATATTCTCTAGGTCCATCCATGTTGGTGCAAAGGGCAGAATTTCATTCTTTTTGTGGCTGCGTAATATTCCACTGTACGTATATACCACATCTTCTTAATCCAAATGTCTTTTGATGGGCAGTTGGGTTGTTTGCAGGCAATTACTTTTTTTTTTTTTTTTGTGGTACACGGGCCTCTCACTGTTGTGGCCTCTCCCGTTGCGGAGCACAGGCTCCGGACGCACAGGCTCAGCGGCCACGGCTCACGGGCCCAGCCGCTCCGCGGCACGTGGGATCTTCCCGGACCGGGGCACGAACCCGTGTCCCCCGCATAGACAGGCGGACTCTCAACCACTGCGCCACCAGGGAAGCCCGGCAATTGCTTTTTAAAATAATGGCTGTGTATAAGAGGCAGTATAGCACAGAGTTCAAGGAACAGACTCTGGAACAAGGCTGCTTGAATGTAAATCCTGGCTTTACCGTTGTGAGCCACTCAGCATCCTGCCCTTCAGTTTCCTTACCTCTGAAGTAGGCAGAATAACATTTCTGTATTTCTTCGGGTCGTTGGGGAGATTAAATGGGTTTCTAACGTGATCTTAGCAGCGCGCCTTGCACACGTACGTACGCGGTATGAAATGTGAGCAGAGTGTGCTGGCGGTGGGGGGAGGGCTCTGCTGAGCAGCCCTGACTGTAGATCTGAAACACGTGTAAAATTTGCCCTCATGCTTTAAGAACACAGGGTAAGGGGGTTCTTGTTTAAAACTTAAATAAGGCTGTTACTTCCTTAAGTCACTTGAGTCCAAACAAGATACTTGGGTCCATTCTTGCCAGGGCTTTATAAACATCAGAAGACAAAAGGCAAAAATGGAATTTGACTGCACATTTTCATTACCAAAGACAATCCTATTTTTGGTTTCTATGAAGGAACAAGACTTTCAGAAATTTCCTCTCCCAGCACCGTCTTGTTTTAATCAGAATAGCCATGTGTTTATATAAGCATCTATGGAATCACAGGCCACAGGACTTCCCCAGAACGCTAAATAAAACCACATTTTGGGTTTCAGAGTCATCACCTGGTTAGGAAACAACCACTGTCCAAGCACAGAAATGAAAGAGGAAGTGTAACATGGGGAGGGGGACATTTTAAGGAAAGAAAACACAGTGGCTTTGATAAATACCCCTGAAGAGGAATGTAGATATGTCTGTTTTTCTGTCAACTGGTTTCTCAGCTGTGGATAGGGTTCTCAGCTTTGGTAGGATTTTTTAAAAAGTCTGTCACTAAAATTATTAAAATCTGCTGGACTAGCAACATATTCAAAGGGTGAGAAGAACAAATATAGAGTTTTTTTAAAATGCATTTTCCGTGTTATATATCACCACGGATACCTCCAAATGTTCTGTTTAAATTCCCAGATGATCCTCCAGCTAAAATGCATTAGCGCCACCCAGATGCAGACAAAATTTTTATCTCCTCATGTGTTCCTGACAGCATTTTATGAGTCCCAAACCAAATAATCCTGCCGATATATCATGTGAAAAATACAAAGAACCTTTATTTTTAAGGGAAAATGTCTTATCATTCATAATGATCTAGTATTTCTGAAAAAAATATCGATGTACAGCACAATCTAACCAGAAGGTTAGATCGGAACACACATATGTCAGTGGAAGAAACTGATTTCCACATAGTGTCTGGAAGGTGGTGGAAGTAAAATGAAGGTTTCTTTGCATTTCTACTGCTGCTCTGCTCGTGGCTGTCTCACCGATGCCACAGTCTCCTAAAGAAATTATCTCCCGGAAAAAAGCTGCCTCTTGTCTGCCTGCTCGCCCGGTTCCTGTAACACTGATATTCTGATCAGCTAACTGGATTTTACGTGGTTTAGACATTTGTTATCACCATTCTCATCATCTTCATCAGAGAAGCCGTGGCTATGAGCCTGTGAAAGCAGCCACCTAGCCATGATGTCAGACCTTTGTATACCCACACATAAAACATATGTCACAACAATCTGTGTACGGAGTTTGTAGCAGCTTCATTCATAATTGCCCAAATTGGGAAACAGCCAATATGTCCTTCAGTGGACGAATGGATAAATGAACTGTGATACATCCAGATAGTGGAATATTATTCAACACTAAAAAGAAACGAGCTACCAAGCCATGAAAAGACATGGAGGAAGCTTAAATTCATATTACTAAATGAAAGAAGGCAGTTTGAAAGCCAACTATGTGACATTCTGGAAAAGGCAAAATTATGGGGATAGTAAAAAGATCGGTGGTTGCCATGGGGTGTGGACAGGGAGAGGTAAATAGGCAGATCTCAGAGGATTTTTAGGACAGTGAAAATATTCTGCATGATACATAATGATGGATTCATGTCATCATACATTTGTCCAAACCTTTAGAATGTATAACACCAAGATCGAACCCCAAGATAAATTATGGAATTTGGGTGATCTTGATGCGTTAATGTTGGTTCATCGATTATAAGAAATGTACAACTCTGATAGGGGATGTTGATAGTGGGGGAGGGTATGCATGTGTGAGGGCAGGAGGATATAAGGGACATCTCTGTACATTCCTCTCAAATTGCTGTGAACCCCAAATTGCTCTCAAAAAGTAAAGTCTAAAAAAGTATACATATGCATATACACAAAATCTAAACATATGTACTCTGTAATGTTCACCATCTTCCTTTGGTTTATGGAGAACTGTCCCAGTTTTTTGACTAAGATGGAATATAAAAACTAAGGCCATATAGACAGACTCTTTTTTTTTTTTTTTTGCGGTATGCGGGCCTCTCACTGCTGTGGCCTCTCCCGTTGCGGAGCACAGGCTCCGGACGCGCAGGCCTAGCCGCCACGGCTCACGGGCTTAGTTGCTCCGCGGCACGTGGGATCTTCCCGGACCAGGGCACGAACCCGTGTCTCCTGCATCGGCAGGCGGACTCTCAACCACTGCGCCACCAGGGAAGCCCGAGACAGACTCTTAAGCATGGCACGAAGGCTCAGCAGGCCCTGCACCCCTCCTTTCTCTTGCCTGTTTTGTCCCTTCCAGGCTTTTCTTCCCACATAGCACCCCTCCTGCATCCTGACCCCACCGAATGCCTCGTGATCCCTCATTGGAAATAAACTCCATAGCCCCCACCAAATGCACTCCACACCTCTGCATCTGTGTTTCCTCTACCTGATATTCCCTTCACACCTATCAGATCTCTGTCCCACCTCTGCCACCATCAAAACCGGACAAGGCCCATCTCAAACACCCCTTAATTCTTTGGCTTCCCAAGCCAGAAGCAGTGTCTTTCTCATCTGGGCACTTTATGTATACCTGTTATTATACCACTTGTAAAAGATTGTCTCCACATTTGGACATTTCGATTTCACCTCTTCTCGCCCCTCTTTCCAGGTAGGTATTCACCTACTGAGCATAGAGAATGCTCAATAAACACTGAGTTGAATATGGGGGTTATAGGCGTAGAAAATACTCCAATCAACAATAAAAATGTTGGTATGACATTTTTCTTATTCCACATTCATGAGCATATTTTTTCTGCTGATCCTTGAGAGAATAATTAATGAAAATGTATACACATTCCATCTGAATGAGCAATAGAAATACATTGTTCATATGTATGTACTTACCTTAGGTCCACATGGAACACACTGGCATTTATGCCTTTTTCTTTCCTCCTGGGTGCTTAATTTGCCTTTGTACTGGACTACTGCCATCAAAGAGCAGGAGGGTTTGGCCACCAGAAGCGTCTTTGCATGGCCATCTGATCCCAAGTATTTATTTTACTAACAGGTGAACACGCCACAAGAATGCAGCCAGTTGGAGCAGAAGTTGGTTTCTTAACTCCTCTCCTCCAGGGCAGGTATTTTATCTTGTTTATTGTGGTATTTAGCTCAGAACCTGACACACAGTGTTTCCAAATATTTTTTTCCTACACTTTCAAGTTGTCTTCATGCAAAAGTGAATGTTATTTTTTTCCTCTTTCCTTCCTTCCTTCCCTTGGTGGTGTTGTCTTGATTGTTTTGTTAGTGTCGTTGCAAACATTGGAACATGAGATGACACCCCAGACCCTTGCAACGCGGAGTGGTGCAATTCCGTGTCCAACGAGCGTGGCTTCTGTCTTGTTAGCGGATACTGCCCTCTTCTGGTGTCTGGGCAGATCTTAAAAATTTACTCCCGCTTGGCAGCAAAAAAGCACCAAGCATTCCAGCAGGCAGTGAATAAACGACGGTAAATGGGAAAGAAATCCTCCCAATATTAATAATCTCGTCATCTCAACTTTCAAAAGTTCTTCGGCATCACTCTCCATACTTTTAGTACTTGCAAACATTTTGCAAAAATTCTTAAAATTCAAAACTCATAGCCTTTCTGCTTTATTTTTCTTTCTGTGTACAGCTTGTTGTCATATCTTGAATAAAAGGTGGTCCTGAAATTTTAGATTTTTCACTTAGTTTCCAGTTTCACTTAAGGATCTTTGATGGTGGTTGTTTGTTTTGTTAGCAAGTTACGTGGAGTCATTCCCTGACTCTGCCACTACTAATGAGGTGATCAGGGTCCAGGACAAATCATTTCAACTTTCAGCTTTAGTTCCTTTGTCTAGATATGGTTCTAGAAATACCTATCATGCCTTCCTCACCAGGGGCAATGTAAAGATCAGGTGAAATATTGTATATGAAAACATTTAGAAAACTCTAAGATGTTACACTCATATGAACTATGATGATTATTTCTAGATAAAAAAAGACACTTTTAATAAGTGATAGTAGATATTACAATACCTAGTGAAATGAAATTTCACAAAAATGACTTGACTTATAAATTATGAAATATTTAAGATACATGAATGTAGAAAATATTCTGTTTCCTTCCCTGTAACCTCTTAGAATAATATAGAAGATAACTCTTACTTCCTTGAGGAATTTTGGTGTAATCTTAGCAAAGGGCAGGAGATTTAATTTAAAACAAAGAGAGTACTTTTAACCCTGTAATTCTATTTTTTAAGTATAGGAATAATGTTCAATGCAATGATAGTTTAGCGTCCTTAAATATGTTTTGTATCTTTAAAATAAAATACTAAAACTACCATTTATTGAGCATCTATTATAACCATATAAAAGGTACTTCACATACATTATATAACATTATGGCCTCAAAATAACCTTGCTTTATCATTTTATCTTGTAGGGAAGGACCCTGAGACTCAAAAAAGTTAAGAATCTTACCCAGGGTCAGACAACTAGTAAATGATCATCATTATTAAGACTGCAGTAGTTCTGGCTTAAGAGTGTGTGCTTAATTGGCATTTGTCTAATTTATACTCCATGAAAAAAATTGTCAAAGGAAAAGTGAAACGTGGAGGGGGGGGGTTAATCACTTTATTTCTTAGGAGTTATCCTACTTTTCTCTGCTTCACTCTGCTAATATAGACTTAGCCAAGAATTGACTTTTAAATTCTGAAAAGCTCCAGATTTGTGACTGTTATCTAACAAAATTAAATACTCCTATTAAGTAAATTGAAAAAAACTACACTCTAAGTATAATTTTTAAAATTATTTAACATTGATCTGATAAGGCATTAATATCCAAAATATACAAAGAACTCATACAACTCAACATCAAAAAAACAAACAACCTGATTAAAAAATGAGCAGAGGACCTGAATAGACACATTTCCAAAGAAGACATACAGATGGCCAAAAGACACATGAAAAGACGCTCTACATCACTAGTCATCAGGGAAATGCAAATCCAAACCACAATATGTCACCTCACACGTGTCAGAATGGCTATCATCAAAAAGACAAGAAATAACAAGTGTTGGTGAGGAGGTGGAGAAAAGGGAATCTTCCTTCACTGTTGGTGGGAATGTAAATGGGTGCAGCCACTGTGGAGAACAGTATGGAGGGTTCTCAAAAAATTCAAAATAGAACTACCATACAATCCAGCAATTCCATTTCTGGATATTTTTCTAAAGAAAACAAAAACGCTAATTCAAAAAGATATATGTACCACTATGTTCATTGAAGCCAAAATATGGATGCAACCTAAGTGTCTATCAATAGATGAATGGATCACAAGATGTGATGCGCACACACACACACACACACACACACACACACACACACACACACACACTGTGGAATATTACTCAGCCATAAAAAAGAATGAACTCTTGCCATTTGTGACAAAATAAATGGACCTAGAGGGTATTACGCCAAGTGAAATAAGTCAGACAGAGAAAGGCAAATACTGTTTGATTTCACTTGTATGTGGAGTCTAAAATCCAAAACAAGTGAACAAACATAACAAAACAGAACAGACTCATAGATACAGAGAACAAACAGGTGATTACCAGTGGGGAGAGGAGTTGGGGAATAGGTGAGGGAGTTTAAGAGGTACAAACTTCCAGTTATTAAAAAATGAGCCACAAGGATGAAATGCACAGCATGAGGAATATAGTCAATTATATTGTAGTATCTTTGTATGATGACAGATGGTAACTAGATACATCATGGTGATTTTTTTTTTTTTTTTTTTTTTGCGGGCCTCTCACTGTTGTGGCCTCTCCCGTTGTGGAGCACAGGCTCCGGACGCGCAGGCTCAGCGGCCATGGCTCACGGGCCCAGACGCTCTGCGGCATGTGGGATCCTCCCGGACCGGGGCACGAACCCACGTCCCCTGCATCGGCAGGAGGACTCCCAACCACTGCGCCACCAGGGAAGCCCCATGGTGATTATTTTGTAATATATAGAAATATCAAATCACTATGTTGTGCACCTGGAAGTAATATAGTGCTGTAGGTTAGTTACACCTCGATTAAAAATATGTACATACAGAGAAAATGCATCAAAATGCTACTGACAGGTATTTCTAGGGAGTGGGGATTATGGATAATTGTTTAAAAAATTAGTTAACATTATTAGACATTTTTGATTTCAACACATTTGAGTGACAAAAATTCCCTACCTCCTAAGTATACTGTCAAATATTAGGAACGATTATTTAAAGAGGAATGAATGCAGTGAAGGTGGAACTAAACTTAAGGAAGTCTAAATCCTAGGCTGCTTTTTCCTATCACTTAGTACAGTTGGGAGATAACACTCTGAATTTCCTGAAAAGGGAATGTAAACTAACCTTAATATAAAAGTGATATGATATAATAAAATAACATCTAAACTTTAAACAATATATATGATAAATAAGAAACTTCGCATGACTTATCTCATTTCACCTTCACCAAAACCCTCTGATGTAGAAAGTTTTATCTCTGTTTTACAGATAGCTAACTCCAGGTGCCTTGCCTAAGTCAGGGTGCTTGGCTAGTCAGTGGCAGAACGTGGACACGCCCAGGTCATAATGTTGCCAACCAGACAACGGATCTGGGGCTCTAGCCAGTCCTGAAACCCACACGGCACATCTTACCCCAGTGCTAGGACTGACCTTCAGCCTACACTCTACCCAATTACTTTTTGAAGATGGAGTTCTGGACTGTAGTCTCTAGTTTGGGTTGTGACGCCTGTCAAGCTCTTGCTCAGCTCTGGCCCATGCCCTGGGTGCCCGCCTCCTGCTCGAGGGTAGGGCCCATGTGGGCAGATGGGCAGGTCAAATGTGCTTTATCCTGTGCTCAACCTTCAGGAACAGGTACGTTTTACACCTGCAGCTCTGCAGAAATCCGTGTACCTGGTCCCCCTGAGAAAATGGCTTGAAAGCCCACTGGGCCTTCACATCTCTTCCCTGGATTCTTCTTCCAATTTAAGGAGATTGAATCAGAAGCTCTGCTGATCTGCTTTCTATAGTACACCCCTGAGATCCTTGAACTTAGCTTGGAAGTCCTCAAAACATGCATACAATAGGAACCTTTTTATCACCTTATGTATAATATAATTTTATTAGATACATGATGTGAAAAATAATTCTTCTCTATGAATAAAGGCTACATTGGTTCCTAGGCAGGGCTTTGGCCATCCTAAGAACCCCCAATATCCTTAAAGCAAAACAATTTTAGCTTAAATGAAGCTGGGGTTGTTCCTGTTGTTTCACATCAAACCCTAAAATATATACCCCCATTCTCACTCTGCATTTGGACTCATTTGTGTACTTCCCCACGAGGAGGACTGTTATCTGTTCATTTTATTTCCCCCAAAGTGTCTCAAGTCATTAATAAATGTAGAATTCAATTACATGGACCTGGGTATTTTTCCTTCTAGATTGGTTTTGTTTTTAGGTTTCCATTCACTTTCCTTGAGGTTCTTCCTCATTTAGACTTTTCTAATGGAAGTGAAGCCCCAGTAACAGATCAACCTCCTTTCCACAAACGCAGCTCAGGAACGCTGCTACCACCCAGCAACGATTCCCAAGAGACCCTCTGTGCTAATGGGGCACATTCATTTGCCTCTCTGCCTCTCCCTGCCACTTTTCTCCACCCCACTCTCTGCTCCAAGATGCTGACCTACATGACCCTATCAGTGGTCTCCACCAATGCGGAAGCTGGCAGGAGACTGGAAGAAGGGAAGTGAGGCCAGGATTCATTCTCCTAGCTGTCTCTCTCTCTCTCTCTCTCTCTCTCTCTCTCTCTCTCTCTCTCAAGGTTACCCCAGGCTGACAGTGTCTCTCGACAGAGGTCACCGCTTCTCTCAAGATAGCTGACACTGTACAACTCTCTCTTTCCTGGTTCTGGTAAGCCTCTCCCTCACATTTTCCCTTTAGCTCAGGGGTGAGGGGGTTACAGCTCTGCTGTTACTGAATTCCTGCCTTTTTACTCTACCACCACTGGTGCCCCTATACCAGCATCCTTGAAAATCTCCCTTAATAAATAAATCCTTCTCAAAGTTTCCCACTTCCCACATGGCATACTTCTCCTAACATCCACAAAGTATGAGACTTTGTGTTGTGAACTTGAATTGCAATGGGCTCTTTGACAGGCAGGCTACTCACCAAGTACTTTTGATTCCCCTTGAGGTCTAGATGTTTACTGCCCCAAACGCAGTTCTCAAACCAAGGGCATCAGAATCACTTGGGATCTGGTTAAAAATGTAGAGTCTCAGGCCCCATCACAGACCAATCTGTGGAGATCCATAGGTTCATTTTATGCACATTGAAGTGGGGGAAGCACTGGTCTTAATTATCCCAAAGTCTAGGATACAGAGAACCTCCTGGATTTTATATGATCTTGGTGCTTAATTCCATCACCAGCTGGGGGTAGAAACCATGCAGCTTCCACTAGGAATGACCAATGACTGAAAAGTGAGATGCTCGTGCTCAAATTTTAATCAACATTCCCCCTCCCCTTCCCCCCTCCTCCTTCTTCTTTCTTCTCCTTCTCCCCCTCCTCCCCTCCCCCTCCTCCTCCTTCTTCTTTCTTCTTCTCCTCCCCCTCCTTCTTCTTCATTGTCTTTTTTCTCTCTCTCAATAAGGATATCTATATCTATCTGTCTTTCTATCTATAACAATGGATATATATTTATGTCCAAACATCTATGACTGCCTATCTATCTATCTATCTATCTATCTAGAGATGTTTACTTTTTGGTGTTAAAGCTCATCATCTAAAGACAACCAGGAACATACCTACAGAAAGCAGGACGAGGAGGTGGAGGAGGAGGAGAATAAGAAGTTGGGTTCATTTTGCTTGCTACTGCTAGGGAGAATACACTCCAAAGGACCATGGAGCATCTCTGAAAGGGAGAGCTGGGTAAATCTAAGGAGGTGTCCGGGAAGAGGGGGATGTTCTTGGTTGGAGGTTGTCAAGAAGTGGGTCATTTCAACAATCTCAGTAATATGAGTTCATGAGTCAGGAGGTACAAAGCAGTTGTAGGGTGTCATTGGTAAGAGAGTAGCCAGGACTCAGAGGAGATCAGGGCTCACTTTTGCAGCTGTGGTGTGTGGCCTTCTAGAGAAACACTGTGTACTGGTCTTATCCAGGACCCATTGGAAGGACTGTTTATGTTCTGTTAGAAACATCACTGGATGATTCCCACAGAGCTATTTTCCTTTCTCATTAGGGGAATACAGTGTGTGTGTGCGTGTGTGTGATTCCAAATAATAATAGGTGTCATTTATAAGGTTTTTATGTTTGCTAGGGTAGGCAATTTATATACGTTAACTCGAAGCCACAAAGCAATTCGCTCAGGAAGATAAGATTGTCTTTGTTATTCAGATATGAAAAGGCAAAGTTCAAGAACACATAGTAAACACTGTGGCCCAGACTAAATCAGGGCTCCAAAAACCCCCTCATTCTTTTAGTCTGGCCTCTACCAGCCTGTCTCCTTGGCCCAGTCTCCATTCATCAGATACCTTTGAAATTATTAAGCTATTCTAGTGTTTTCTCTCTCTCTCTCTCCTTTCCTATACTTGTAATGAGGTGTCCTGCCTGGGACTGTGCTCTAGAATTTTTTTAAAGCTGAAAAAAGTCACCATTTAAAAGTTATAAACCCCTTCTGCCTGAGTTAAATTTGCTTCTGGAGCAGACTCTCCTTTTTCCCCTTTTCTCCCAAAGAACCCCCCAGAACACATATATAAAGTCAATTCACACCCGTTGCAGGTCGGGGGAGCAGCAAAACAAAATGATCACTAACCTGAACACAGATACCTCTGGGAAGTTGTCTTTCTTTGCTAGCGTAATTCCAGCCAACATCTCTCTGCAAGCTGCCTGCCAACCTGGGTTCTAAGCGCTTTATATGTATGTCATATATGATCTTTAAGTTCCTGTGAGGAGAGAATTATTATTAATCTAAATTTACAGGTGAGGAAAGAGAGAAAACAGAGGTTGAGTGACTTGTTCAAGGTCACTTTGTAACAAAGAGGACAGAGGATTCAAACTTAAGGTCTCTGGATGCTGAGCTATATATGAGTATATAGATATATATCTGTGAAATAAATTTCATATTTTATGGCAAGACAAGAAACATTTAAACATTAAAAAATTCTTCTCTACCCTTTGGTCTCCCCTCTCCCCCTACTGTGCATTGTGTATCTGCATTAGGCATCGACCAGACCTCCCCCATCAGCAGGAATACCTGCTCAACCGTCAAGAGGAACATTCTCTTAGCGTCAGCAAGACAACTCTTTAAAAGATAACATTCCTTCTTGATCTTCTACGGGGTCACACATGACCCACCGGGATGATGCTTAGATCTTGATCATGTAAACAGTCAATAATACGTCATTTGATGTATAGCCCTCTGTCTCAAAAACCTTGTATAACTATGCCTTGACTTCTGGAGGGTAGAACAGTTGCCAGAGCTTTCTGAGATGCTCTTCCCAGGTTATCAGCCTCAAATTTGGCTCCAATAAAATTTTCTGTTTCTTTCTTAGATCGACTGATTCATTTTCCATCGACATGTCTTTTAGCAGAACTTTGCCTCGCACAGATTAGGATCTGTGTTTAGTGGAGTGTTTAGTGGATGGAGATAGCCTGGACTCTGACCAGCGGGCTCTCCAGGCCCCAAGGGATCCGGCAGGCAGGCCATTCTGGAAGGGTCTCTGAGGAAAAGCCTGGGCAGGTCGGGCTCTGAAGGAGATGCCACAGCTTGTAGTAATGTTGCAGGAAAGAAAGTGGGGCGTGGGAGGATGGTCACGTCCCAGGCTCAGGTGAGTCCCTGGGACGGCCGCCGAGTGTGGGTTCTTGGCCTCGCTGAGGAAAGAATTCAAGAGTGAGCCATAGTCAAGTGAAAGAAGGTTTATTCAGGGAGATACACACTCCACAGTCAGAGTGCGGGCCATCTCAGAAGGTCAGAGGCACCAGGGTACGGGGTTGTCAGTTTTTATAGGGGTAGGTAATTTCACAGGCTATCGAGTGGAAGGATTATTCCAACTCTTTGGGGGAAGGGGCAGAGATTTCCAGGAATTGGGCCACTGCCCACTTTTTGGCCTTTTATGGTCAGCCTCTGAACTGTTGTGGTAGCTGTAGATGTGTCATTTAGCATATGCTGATGCATTACAATGAGCGTATACTGAGGCTCAAGGTCTAGTGGAAGTCAGTCGTCCACAATCTTGGACCTAGTTCCTTCTAACCAGTTTATGTTGTGTCCTCAATGGCTGTCACTCTTTTAAAGGTTGTGCCCTGCCCCTTCCTGTCTCAGTAATATTGGGAGTTCTGCTCTGTGTGGTTTCCCTTCAGATATCCCTGAATTCATAGTAAAACTAGATTCTGAAACACCCCTGGTTTCTGTTGTGCTGTGGACCATTAAGGGCCGTGACTATCCCACACTCGGACTGTGAACACGGACTGTGAGGTCGGCACACCTCAAAAGTATTATTTTGTTAAAAAGATGCTTGAAGAAGAAAATGAGGAAGAAGAGGAGAAAAAGGAGGGAATGAAATAGGAGCAAACAGTATTTATTAAAATACTGTTTATTTATTAAAGCTGAACATATGCTACCTTATGACCTAGCAATTCTATTCCCAGATGTTTACCTAACAGAAATGTGTACATGTGATCACCCAGAGACTGGAGTATTTATAGCAGTGCTATTTGTAATAGCCCCACACTGGAAACTAGTCAACGTATACCAACCGTAGAAGGGAGAAAGAAATCAGGAGTATTCATCAAATGGAATATGATCCAGCAACAATAATAAACAATTTCCAACTACATGCAACAGCACGGGTGAATCTCAAGCACATATTGTGGAAAAAAGAAGCAAGACACAAGGGTGGGCAGGCTGTATGAGGCCATTTATGTAAAGTTCAAACACAATCTATGTCGGGAGACGTCAACATGGTGCTGATCCTTTCTGGGGGGGGCGATGGGGTTGGAGAAGGGCAGGAAGGGAGTTTCTGGGTGTGAGTAACTCTGTTGCTTGATCAGGTCAGTTGAAAATGTGTTGAGCAGTATTCTTAGATATGTGCACTTTTGTGCATGTACATCACACTTCAAATACATTATTTTTTAATTGGAAAAAGATGTCTGATCCCTCAACTAAAGATCAGAATGCTTAGGCAGTGTCATGGCCCTGTCACTGTCTGGACCCATGGACGGTAGACTGGATTTGGGTGCCCAGATTGAGAGGGTGGGCACTTGAATGAAACCTATGCCTTCTTAGGGTGAACACATAATGCCCTGAGAAAACAAACTGGGAAAGGGAGACTGTCTGCGTGACACAGGCCAAATCCTATAGGGGTAGTTAGGTCAGGGATGGGGTGGTGTGGAAATGGCAGAGAGATGGGGAGAGGAAATTCGGTGGGCAACTATGGCGCCAAGAGCACGTGGCTTAAAACTAACATGTGTTCAACCTAGAAGGGACCTTGTTGATCTTGGTGCATCACTGTCTAACCTTGTATTTGGAGAGCGGAAGCCACAGGCTACGGAAATAAATCTGTTCAAGGCCTTATATTTACTATCCAAGGTCCTTGGGTAGCTTCCTCATTGACTGAAGATCTTTCAGTTCTTTGGCCTGTGAAAGTGACCCTGGAGTGATTCATCCATTCCAAACTCCCTGGGTTTGGCTGGTGATAAGAGGAATTCAAAAATGTGAATAATTTTAATATCATTTTCTGGAACAAAGCACTTCCCAGTAAGGTGAGTAGGCTTTTCCTGAGTCTTTGACACAGCACAGTGGCCTCTAGTGTTTCTTGTTGTTGCTCTGGGCCCCTGGAAGAATAGGGGCACTATTGTTAGCCCTGACCGTAATTTTTTTCTATTGTGTCAGTTCGGGAGACGTGGTGACGGCTTTTCCAATCAGACACTGAGCAGATCTGAAAACCATTGTCTTCCACAACTTATCTGAGAATCAGCTGCAAAAAGCCCTCAACTCAAAATCAGAATCAATGGGGGTGACTCATGACCCTAATCACTATCTAGCTTCTGGAACGATTTGGGGTACCTGTTTCTTTGCTCATAAAACAGAGAAAGATGATCCTTGTATACCATGAACGTTCTCAGAAGAGTGATTTCATATGCCATGTATTTTGCATTTAGCATAGAGGAGCTCGACCTGCTCATAAAAGGAGAAAGATTGGGCTGATAACACATGTCCTCTTGATGCTGGAATTTATATACGACTTGTTAGCTTTCTATGCATAGTTTTAGGTTAAACCCTCACTTAGTGTACAATTATGAGCTTAAGGTGTCAAGAAGGCTACTGCCCAGAATGAGCTGAGACTTGAAAATTCAATATTAGAAAAATATGAGAGGAAAATACAAGGCGGGTTTTAAGTTTTATTTGAGCAAAGAGAACAAGGAGGTAATCTGCCCACTGCCCTGGAGTGAGTAAGGTAATGTTCATAGATTTCAGAGGAAAAGCAGAATGGCCCCAGTTCAGTGTCCTCTGCAGTGAAGGCTGTTCAGGCAGAGAACAATGGGCCAATGGAAGCCCAAGATTGTGGGTAATTTATGAAAGAGAGGAAGCTGATCAAAGGTAGTCAGGATTCTGAGGCTCGGGCAAATGAGGGTGAAAATAGAGAGGAATTTTCTTAAGTTCCTAAAATGATCTCTGAGCAGAGACAGCAAGGGAGGTAATCAAAAAAGAAAAGAGAAGCACATAACATGTAGACTTGATCTCTGCGAACTACAGATCTGTAAGACTGATGTTAGTACCAGATAACATTCTAGGGCAACGCATTAAAAGGATGGTCTGTGATGTAATGACATGGTGATCCCTGCGAGACATAGTGATTTCTGGAGACAGCATCTGGTTCATTAGAACAAGTCCATCTGGACAGTGCTCATTTCCTTCATTGATGGGTTTACAGAGGAATAGGAACAGTGAATACAGATCTTGGTATGGCATTGAACAAGGATCCCAGGACACCCTTGCAGACAAAAGGGAAAAATGTGTCCATGCTGATGGCTTCATAGTTGTTTGCACTGATTTAGCTCTAAAATGCGGGTTAGTTCATTCTGTATGGAGCTCTCTAGCAGAAAGATGCTCCTGCCTGTTCCACATTTTTAAAAGTATCTGAAGGATTTATATGGTGCCTGGATCACATCTGTGAGGGCTGATGAAAAGCTGACATTTACAGTAGGAAGGAGGATATAAATATACACACACACACTCATAAAGAGAGAATATGGACTTGTTTGATGGAATTAGAATCCTAAAATTGTTCTGATGGACTTGGGTGATGGATCTAATCTGATCTATCTAAACCTTAGTTTTCTCTCCTGTAAAATGGGGATAATAATATTCTCTTTCCATAGTGCTGCTGTGGAGATTCAATTAAGATAATGGCTTAATAGTCAACGCATTTAGCCCTGTGCTTAACACAGAGTTAATGCATATCTATTATTTTCTTTGATACTAAGAAAAATAAAGCTACAGGCAATACGTAAAAAACAAAAATTCTGGATTTAAATCCAAAAAATAACCCCATCTCCTCAGAACCAGGAAGGTGTATGTTAGCAGAAATTCATTAGATAAATACATAAGTCTTTGGATTGACCTTAAGCTTAATTTGAGAGTGCATATAACTGTTACTAAACTCTTGTATGTGACTTAGTTTGCCTCAGTGGAACTTCAGTGTCTAGAACAAGGCAAGGAGTTGTTCTGTTTGCCCACTGAAGCTCCCTCCATGCCAGAGGTGCTGAGTTTGGGGCTGGACCACACATTTTCAGAGGTTCTCAGCCCTGGTGGCAAATTAGAATCACCTGGGGAGCACCGAAGACCACCAATATCTGGGACCCAATCCAAAACAATTAAATCAGAATCCTGGGATGGTGTCGAGAACCACCACTCTAAATTAAATATTGACCATTGGGAACTTTCTCTTTATAGATCTACCCGAGAAAGTGATGGGATTCGAAACTCAGCCAGCTGAAGAGTGACTAAACAAAATGATTTTTTTTAAAAAGAGAAATGGTACAAATGAACTTATTTACAAAACAGAAATAGACTCACAGATGTAAAAAACAAACTTAAGGTTACGATGGGAGAAAGCGGTGGTGGTGGGGGGGATATATGGAGAGATTGGGACTGACATATACACACTAATATATATAAAATAGATGATGAGTAAGAACCTACTGTATAGCACAGGGAACTCTACTTAACACTCTGTAATGGCCTATATGAGAAAAGAATCTAAAAAAGAATAGATATATATATATATGTATAACTGTATCATTTTGCTATAGAGCAGAAACTAACACAACATTGTAAATCAACTTTACTTCAATAAAAATTTTAAAAAAGAAAAGAGTGATGTAAAACGTAAGACCGTCAAACAACTGAAGGACTGTGATGTAGAAGGATAAGATTTCTTTTTGTTTCTTTCTTTTTGTTTTTTGGCTGCATTGGGTCTTCGTTGCTGCGTGCAGGCTTTCTCTAGTTGTGGCAAGCGGGGGCTACTCTTGGTTGCAGTGCATGGGCTTCTCATTGCAATGGCTTCTCTTGTTGCAGAGCACAGGCTCTAGGTGCGCGGGCTTCAGTAGTTATGGCTCGCAGGCTTCAGTAGGTGTGGCTCGCAGGCTGTAGAGTGCAGGCTCAGTAGTTGTGGTGTACGGGCTTAGTTGCTCCGCGGCATGTGGGATCCTCCCGGACCAGGGCCCAAACCCGTGTCCCCTGCATTGGCAGGCAGATCCCTAGCCACTGAGCCACCAAGGAAGCCCAAGATTTCTTTTTCTTGTCTCCAGAGAGCAGGACTTAGATTGTTGTATGAGTTATAAGGAAATAAATACTTATTTAATCTAAGAATAATATCCCAAATAATTAAATTTGCTAGAAAACTAAATGAGTTATGCTGGGAAATTATTAAGTTCCCATGGTTGCTGGCATTCAATGTTTTCTTAACTACCTTCCAGGGATGTCATAGAAGGAAGTTGTATACATAAAAGGAGCCTTTATGTTTGAATTAATTAATACGTTAATGATTTTATTAAAAATTCTTATCCTTTTTGGTTATGAAATTGACCACATTCACTAAGTAGTCGGGGGTCAGACATTGTGGTATTTAAAAATATCTCCCTAGGTGCCTGGCCACTTTCCCAAAATGTTCTGGCTCCTGATTCCACCTTCCATTAAAAACTCCAGTGATAAGAGTGCTGTACTATTAGGCAGGGGTTTCTGGAAAATGATCCAGGACCCTTCATTTGCAGTGTACCTGGGAGAGACTTTAGATGTAGTTAAGGTAACCAAGTCTCAGAGACTATTCAGACAACAGTGATAGAGTGAAATGCTGAATTACCTCCTTGGTAATTTTCTATTGCTTTTTGTACTATTCTAATCTCTGACAGGTAGATTGAATCCTGATTAAGGTACTTTATAGTAAAGGTCTTCACCATATCACAGAAGATTTTTGATCTTTAGCCAATTTTCCATTTATTTGCAAACAGTCAATACAATTGAATTCCAGTAAAATAAAGGACTTAGATAGTCCTTGGAAGTTATGACAATAGAGGATTAAATTTGTACCCCAGGGCTCAAAATCCTGGAACACCATTTGTTTAGTCCACCTCTTTCTGTTCCTATTTTAAATGCATTGTTCTTTTTGAATAGGAATAACATTTCTGTGCTAATAAGTCTGCATTGCTGTAGGTAAATGATTATTAGTTCTTCAAAAGGGTGGAAAAGCACCTTGGCAAAGAAGTGAAGTTTATTTCATCCAGGTTATTCATTAGTGATCAGAGAACAAGAGCTATCATATTAATTCTCTGAAATTCCGACCCATCTCTTTGTTTCATCGCCAAAGATTGAGAGAGAGAAGGGTCTTTCCTTTTAACCCTAATCTCAGTCTCAAGACAATCTGTTTTTACATTTTAAGAAAAGGCTTTTCAGTCATTAATTGACGCAATAAATGGGGGAGCTCTGTCTCAACTTGATTACTCAACATCTTTATTTATTCATGTGTTTTATTTCATCCAACAAAACTTTCCAAAGAATTGACTGGTTTTGGCCTATCTGGTAGGCCATCAAAGGATATTAAGATATACTTTCATGATTTGAGTTAAGTTAGATTGTCTTGAATCAAAAATCAAAACTGGTCAGAGTAGAAATCCCAGACCTAGGACATTTTGGATGTTTTTTGAGTTAGTGACTGATTCCTGTAATATTAACAACAGTTACAAACTTATCTTATACCCCTATTCATTCATGTGATTCACTTTACGGGAATTCTATAGCTTTGTGGTTTGTTCTGTTAGCTTCCTTCCCTCTATCCCTTCAGTCATTTCTCAGTTGCCAGCAGAACCCCGATTTTGTTTAGGGCAGCTGTGTGCTCAGGAATATACACTGGCCATAAAAGGAGGCATTTGATAGATGGCCAATGAGAAGAAAGCCTAACTTGCTAGATGTTTCTTACTGAAAGGGAAGGATATGGTGCCATCGGTTCTATTTTTCCCATCTTGAATTAAACAACTCAAGCATCCATCTTGTGATGCTAGAGAAAAGGCCAGGAGAACTGAAGAGCCATCAGTTCTGACACTGAAGATCTGCTATTCAAAAAATAAGTCATAACATACATCATACACGCAATGTGCCAATATGTAGTTTATGGTGGGCCCAAAGCACTCCGTTTCATCTGTAGGTAGGTCCTGGAGAAGTGGTTGCTTAAATTGTGTATTTGGGCAGATAAAAGAAGAGCGTTCTGGCTTTAGATAAGGCAGATAAGTAAGAAGGCATAATGCATTCTTAGAATTTTAACTCCTACTCAGAGAGATTGCAGAGAAGACCACTAAGGACAGACCCAGGGAAAGACAACACTTGAGGAGGAGCTAATAATTAAATGAAAACTGAATATATGCTTCAGTTCCATGCAGCTACTGATTGTCTACCTTAAAATGTTACTTCAAGCCTAAAAGAAATGTAATTCAACTCAAGAAAAAGAAATAATAAAAAAGACACTTTCCTTTGTTATGCTTATTCAATTTCAACCAAAACTAAAAATTATAGCCAGATTTTTCCCTGGTTAACTCACTGTTTCTATTTCTGTTGATTTCCTCTTCTGGTCACTCTATGATCTTTTAGTGGGGAGAAAAAATAAATTTGTTGCTGTTAATTCTTTTAAAAAATCATGTTTAATTTTTCGAAGGCAGAGGTGAGCCCATGTTTTTCTGTAAAGGGTCAGATAGTATATATTTTAGGCTTTGGGGCCATAGGGTCTCTGTTGCAACTATTCTGCTCTATCATTGCAGTGGGAAAGAAGTTCTAGCAATCCATAAATGAATAGGTGTGGTTGTGTTTCAGTAAAATTTTATTTTCCAAAACATGGGATGGCTTTGGCCGCTGAGTCTTGTTTGCCAACCTCAACTCTAAATAAAGTTACCTCCAGACAGGGTTCCAACTATCAGCATTGAATTAAGCTACTTAGGCCATCTTTGCCTATTCTCTTCCTGTGGGCGCCCTTAGGGCAACTTTTATAAGACTCCAGAAAAGACAATGGTTAGATTAGAAAAACAAAAGCCTATTCATTGAAAGAGGAAGAAACCAAGGAAGGTAATACATCAACATTTTACAATAGTGAGTTTATAAACCCAGTTACCTGTGAAACATATAAACCCCTTTCATAATCATTTAAGAGGTGAGAATCAATAATTACAGAGTCAATATTTTCAAGTTCAAAGAGAATAGTCATCCTGCCCCTTTGTTTAACAGGTAAGGAAATTGACTCAGATAAGGATAAGAAACACACTGAGCTGAAAGTAGAGCCAGGCGTCGATCTGGGTATTCAGAAATTCCACCTGAGTTGGAATTAGCACATTTGTGACACAGAAAAAAAGGACACGGTTCCTAATTTAGAAACTCTTTGGTGCTTTTAGAGGAAATATGTCAAATTAAAACATGATGTTAATGTTAGAAAAAAAAATTGTTTTTAATTTTGTTTTTGTGTTCTAGGAGATTTTATAGGTTAAACACACACACAGGTTGTTTAGCTGATGCGCTTTTTCATTAGGCAGAGATTACTAGCTTTGCAAATCCCATGCTGCTTTCAGGACTGAATAGGAGCTCAGAGATGTAAACAGTTGTGGGCTCTTCACACCAGATGCAAAGGCGAGCCCAGGTCCCCACCTGTCTCCTGGAGAAGCCCAGGAGAGACCAATCACACCAGGGGTGCCGGACTCCGAGTCCGAGTCCGGGGACCTTGCAGGCAGCTGTTAACCTGGATCTCAGACAGAGCTGATTTCCACAACAAAAAGGAGGTAGCAGCGACAGAAGACTGAGGGATGAAAGGTAAGAAAAGAACGGGTCCCAAAGTTCTGGAAAGTCAGCAAAACAATGTGGTTGCTTACTTTCCTCTGGGCAAAATAAAATCAAGTCAAAGGACTCTTACGCTCAGGTCCAGATTCGAAATTTCTACATCACACCCAAGTTAATATCTGCACTACTGCCCTCTGGTGGACAGAAAGTGAACTTCATTACAGTGTTAGAACGGAGCTTCAGTTCCAAGCAGCTGCCAACCACCTGTTTAAAGCCAAAATTCTTGAGAACTGCCTTTTTTCCCACCCGCAGCTGGGAACACTGATGGCTATCGTTATTCTAAAACCAGCGCAGCCTACTTTACATACTACGTGGATATAAAAATCACTAAGGCAGTGATTTCCAAATGTTCTTTTTTGGTAACTAAACATGTTATTCAAGCAAACTCTTGGATAAGTGGCTTAGTATGAAGCCAGGGCTCATTTCAGCCCCATGGGAGCCCCTGTAGCACTCCACAGAACCACAGCACTCGGCAGAGGCCAAGTTTGAAAAAAAATCCACTCTGAGATCTCATGTTTGGAGAAAAACTAAGATGAATGATTTGCAAACCTCTTTCTCTGTTTAAACCTGTTTTTTAATGAACGGATTTCCCAAACTTAAAGTACTCCTCCCCTCCAAAAACATGAAGGTTTCAATTTTCTAACTTCCTCAGAAAAAAACTTTGCCAAATTTCTGCAGAGAGCCCTAGTATGTCTGTATGTAGTGTTATGGTTATCAAAGGAAACGGGGACATTCTGAAATGTATAGAAATTAAAGGAATATATACTTATCCAAACCAGGTGGTCTCTGGGTCTGTGTTCTATGTATCTGTCAGGGGCTTATTCGGTAATGTAGCTTCTTAGTACGTTTGCAGACTTGAAAATTAATTTTCTTGTTTCCCAGTAGTGGTTGACTATCTCTTGGAGCAGACCCACAATAAGCAAGAATCCAAAAAAAATTTTTAAGTTTATATTAAGAAATATGACATCATGCAGAGGATTCTCTCCTGTGTCAGACCTATCCAATGTTCTAGCCCATCAGCCCAAGGCCAACTGGAACAGGTCTGAAATCTGAAAATTCGGGTTTATTGAACCATTGTGTTAAGGAAGACTGCACCCCAGAGGAACTGTGAAACATCTCACCCAATAAAGGAAAAGATGAGTTATTATAGGATTTGAGGAAAGGGTGAAATTAAGGTGAAAATTAAATGCAGTGCTTTGATATCTTGCTCAAAGCAAGATGGGGCTGTGGATAAAGGGTCAACATCAAGTCTGCATAATCACATGGACTTAGAACACTGTTTCTGTGGAAATCACAAAGTTAAGATAGATGTGGAATATTGTGTCCAGATACTCTTTATCTGAAGCTCTACATCTGGATTAGAAATTGAGGCTGCTTTCCTGTGTCAAAGTGATTGAGAGCTTCCAGGCAAAATGGAATGTGTCATCCTTACTGATGTAATTTCACACAGCAATGTTTGATGTCTATGATACTAGAGAAAAATGTTTCTCAGTGAACGAGAAAGTAATAGGCACTCAAGAAAGAAGGTTGGCTGACACTTTCTAGCTGTGGCATGTCCTTGGGAGAAATATTGCTTCCTATAAACTTTGCAGCTAGTTTTCGCATGTCTGTTATTCTAACTTGATGAATGGGTGGCCATGTGTTTAGTTTCTCAGTCTAAGAGAATTTGTACTTTCTCAGTGGCTGGCAAATGACTCTCCAAGTAGGCTGTGCGAGCATGGGAGCTGGGTGAGGCTACCGGAGCAAGGTCACTGTCATTTCCAACATGTGAGAGCATCAGGCTGGGATAGGCAGTCACCCTCCCCTCCCATCAGCCTCTGACCCTTACTCCTTTCCTTTTTCTCCATTGCTCCTAGGTTCTTTCCCTTGTGGAGGACGTAAGGGGTTGCAAGAACTCTTATTGGACACATTCCCCGTTTAGATGTGTTAATACTTTCAATCAAAGTTTTCTTCTTTCTGTTATACTTCATTTTAGGTTATCTTCATAGTTTCTGTCTAAGAGGAGGATGGGGGTCATATCTTATTTCTGAATTATTGGGGGAGACACCTCACGGTTTGTCCTCGATGGGGGTTCAGGACATGCTACCCCCAAATATGTCAGCTTGGCATATTGAATATCTTCAATTGAAGGAGTTTGAGAAAACCGCAGAAGCAGGAAGTTTACTCTGACCTCCTCCCACTCATGTTTTCTTCCCTGAAAGCAGGGGATAACTCTCGTATGTATAAGGAACCCTCTCTGTACCTCGAGGAAGGGAGACATTCGTATCACCAGAGACAGGGATTGTAGGGCCAAGGAGGCTGTATAAAGAAAGCGTCTAACTTCACCATATACTACCCCCAGCCCAAACCCGTTTGTCTTCTCATTTCTTTGGAAATGTGCTGTTTGTTTGTCTAAAAGGTATAAAAGCTTCCTGCTCTGGTCACTTCTTTGAGTCTTCATTCTCTTGTGAAAGCTCCCAGGTACATGTAAAAATTTAATCAAATGTGTATGTTTTTCTCCTGTTAATCTGTCTTTGTCAGTTTAACTTTCACACCCAGCCAGGAACCCTTAGAGGGTTGAGGAAAATACCCTAAGTATAGTTGAAAAACTATCTTTGTTTATGTGAGTGAAAACGGATCAAATAATCCTTAGGCAAAGGAATATAATTGTGTTTAAAGTTATAATTTGGCCTCACTGAGCCAAAATAAAATACTGAAAATAGCTTCTAAGTAAAACTATCTTATATTTATTTAGTAATACGGTAGTTTGTTTATTGTGATGTGACTCTTTGCCAAACTAAGTGAAAAAAAAAGGTGACTTTCAGCCCTATAGCTTTTTTTTTTTTAAGTAGTTGCTTAGATCCAAGTTCTTTTAAAAAAATGTATAGGAAAGTTAATAAATGACTTTTGACTAACTTTCAAATCAAAGGTTTTCTGGATGTGACATCTACATAATTTTCTGAATTTTCCAAACGAGGCAAATCCGAAATCCCCAGGGCCATTTCTGCCCGTGGAAAAGCTGGATTAGCCTGGACTTCCCAAGTGATGTCACAGTGAGACTTGAGCTTTGATAATCAGGGATTTCAAGACCAAGCCAACATTTCAAGAGATGGGCTGAGAAAACAATTGTGAGAAAATCTCTGTGAGCGATTCAATTGAAATGAGAGAGTCTTGTTTTCATTAAGTACCTATAATTGCATATTCAAAATAAACTCTTAAAATATCTTGCTATACAGTGTCCAAATATCTTGGAGAGTACATGTTAAAAATTATCTAGCAAGATATTCCCACTACAATATTTTTAAGTGATGAAAACAAGTTGCAGAATGATCTGGGTACTACACTCTCTTTTGTTGAAAAAAATAGGAAAGAAAAGAAATTATCTGTGAATGGGTGTGTGTGTGTGTGTGTGTGTGTGTGTGTGTGTGTATAAAACAGGTATCAAAAATATCTAGATATCAGGAAGGAAACCTATCAAACTGCTAAATGTAATTACCTCTTGGAATGTAGAGAGAGAGCAGGAAACTCTTATTTTTCATTTTATGAACTTTTGTGTCATTTGCATTTGTTATGATTCGCATTACTATATTTGTCATTTAAGAATTCAATTAAAAAAAGGCTATCCAAGTTCTGAAATATCACATGTCTCTCTTGACTCATAACTTCTTCAGGTTTGCATATCGTTAACATTTAGCAAGAACATGATGGTAAATTGCTTTTAATTTCAATATCAATGGGCCAATAAAGCTCTTTCTGATACAGTAAGATATAAAGGAATTATACTGAACATTACAATATACAATATTAGTATTATGTATTATTTGATAGACAACAGAATGTGTAGTATGAATACTGGAGTTTCTGAAATTGTCAAAGTGTAATCTATTTGTGAATGTATTCGTTCATTCAATAAATGTTTAAGTGCCATCTACTCACAAGGCTCTGAGCTAGATGTCAGGGCAGCAAACATGAAAATGTCATGGTCCTTATTCCTGAGGAGCTTGTGCTCCCTTGGCATGGACCAGCACACAGAAAATAATTGATACACCATGAGAAGTGGTCTGTATAATAGAAATATTTGTATCAAACAGATGCAGGACACTGTGCGAAGGAAGGAGAGGGGGTACTCCTAGGAGCTCACTCCAGCTGGAACTTGAAGGATATAAAGTTTTCCAGGCACAGAACATGGGTAAGGACACTCCAGGTAGAAAAAATAGCATGAATGAAAGAACAGAGGCATCAACATTTCTAGCACAGAATGGGATAGATAAACCTCTTGAGAGTATCAGAATAGCTTACATTGACCTCACTTACTCTGGAAAATGCTTCCAGATGGGCTAAGTTGGTCCCTTGGTAACCATGCTTATGTTATATGATACCTCCCCCCCAGCCATATGAAATTAAAACAGATATATTCTTTTGTAACAATAACCTTTTAAATATAAACATGTATGATCTTTATATAATTGAGTGTTGGCAAAAATTAAAGACAACCCAAGTATTGTTGTATAAGTCAATGCATCTAGTTGATGGACCAACAGTGTTTGGATGAATAATAAAATGACATACAAATTCATAAATTAATATGCATTTATTTCATAAAATATATTTTTCTTTTCTTCTTTTTATTCAAATGAATAATTATGTTGTTATGATTCAGAGTTTCACAAATTCGCGTTCTCTCAACAATAACGTGTGATGTTTCTATTTTTTTTTTTTTTTTTTGCGGTATGCGGGCCTCTCACTGTTGTGGCCTCTCCCGTCGCGGAGCACAGGCTCCGGACGCGCAGGCTCAGCGGCCATGGCTCACGGGCCCAGCCGCTCTGCGGCATGTGGGATCCTCCCGGACCGGGGCACGAACCCGTGTCCCCTGCATCGGCAGGCGGACTCTCAACCACTGCGCCACAAGGGAAGCCCTCTCAGTTTTTATTAGTTTCAGTTTGGGTCAACTTTACTCTCCTGAGGCAGTAGCGACAGAAATGGTCAATACAATTCTTAAAGCAACACTCAGAATGAACAAGGAGATTTATATATGATTCTTTAAACTTTTTTGAAAATTGAGATATAATTGACATGTACATGTTGTTTAATCATTTTAATGGAGCGACATGTAATAAATTACCATGATCACAGAATCTATTATAAACTATGGTAATTTCATATGTTACTGTCACTTAGACAACTTTCATGGTCTCTTGTGGCAATATCCATACAGTTAAGTTTTTCTTCTTTTAAAAATTTTAACATTGGAACATTATAAAAAATGAAAACAGCAATAACATTGCTCAGTTTATTGAAACCTCTCTTCATTCAAGGCTGTATCTGAACCTATAATATGTTCAGAAAATAATCTCTATAGAAAATGGTTTAGAGGTTACGGGTACATGAATCTTCATAGATCAACAAACATTCTCATTTCCCTTTTCTTTATTGGAATGCTACTTTTGTTGTTTATTTTATATTCAGTTTCAATTTAAAAATCTTTTCTCTAACTTTAAAAAATAAGTACTATTAATTTTTAAAAAGTGGACCAAAAGTATATGTTTGAGTTCCCTGTACGTTTTTGCTAACACAGTTATTAATGAATAACGGTTCGCACCAAATACAAGACTAACTCATTCTTTGTCAAAGATTGATTTCCCTTTGAGACCTTCAGTTATTTTGCTTTCCTCTTCTAGGGTACTTCATGTATTTTCCTTAAAAGAAGTCGAATTGATGTAGCAATATTTAACATCCTCATTGTGTCTAAGTGAAACGATAAGGTTATATTTGGTGGGCAGACCCAGAAAATACCTAATATAATAATTGATTTGTTCCACAGAATGTCTTTACTACTGAGCTATTGACACAATGGAGACCTTGTTTCAAGTGCACTATGTGGTACAAAGAATGATCATGACTTAGAGCTAAAATTCTGGTTTATGCACTTGTTGCTCAAACCAACTATGTTGATGCCATTATCATAGATCTGCCTAGATAAACTTTCAGATCAATGCCTAACACTGAAAATTGCGTTTGCTTTTTTTTTTTTTAACAAAAAATCTAATTTATTTAACTTTGGCATCTGGGGTCCCAAACCAGTACTGCCTACTCACGGAGCAAGGGGGAGCTATGTAACACAACAGCCAGTGTAGACAGAGGCAGAAAATTGTGTTTTTAAGTATCTTCACTTAAATCAAAATCCACATATTTTCCATCATATATAAAACAAATTAAACATTCTTTGATTTCAATTTTGTTGGGTTTCTTTTTGGGGGGTAGTTCAAAAATTTTTGTAATAAAAATTATTCTTCAACACGACTTTTACTTCTGATACAATGCATTTGAAATTAGTATTATTAAGTTTTAATTTGAGGGATGATTAATATTTCTCCCTTTATTATATACATATAATTAAAAAATCTTATTTTGAGTTTCTTCATTTTTCATTCAGCTTACATGTTCATCCACCATAGCATCAAATTTCCAAATAATTTCTAATAAACCTAGAAATTTGCCATTACTTTCTGTAAATGTTGGACTGTTTTTGCTATGAAAATCTTGGGATAAATAGAGCATACATGATATTATTCATATCATATCATGGTAAACATATCATGGTAATATCCTATATCGGTGTTACTTTCTTTGCTAAATGCTACCAATCTTTTTGCTGTTCAAACTTTCAAAAAGTTCTAATAATTGCATATTTTGTTTTGTGTGTGTTTGCGTATGTATGCACAATTGACATTTTGTGTTCTTTTGAGACACCAGGTATTTTTAGCAACAAATACCTTCATTTTGAAGCTAATCTTGAAGACTGGTTGTGAGGCATTTGATGGTAAAACATAATACTTTATCTTTGAAATTAGAATATAAAAGCCAGTTTCCAAAGTTTCTTTTTCCAGTTGAACAAATCTTAATATAAAATGAAGTATTACATTTTCTGTGATATTCACACAATGGAAAATCAAAACAATTTATTTGCATCAGAATATGTTTTGCAAGAAACATTCTCACGGTGTCAGAAAGCCACATGGGCCATTTTCCAAAATCATCATCTAATAAACAGTAAAGCCCCAGAGATTTCATCTTTCTCATCTGAATGGCGTATTCATGAATGTCGTTTTTTCATCTTTTAAAGGGAAACACAGAGTTGCATTTGATGTTTCTGGTTTGTGATGTTGATATGAATAATCATCTGTGCAAATCTTCATTTAATAAAGAATACTCATATTCTTCAATATGAATTCTTGAATATTCTTCAGTTGTGGGAATTTCATCTGATGATGTATCCAAATTCAAGTTCTGTATTTGGAGCAATTTTCTTGTTCATTTTCTTGTTTTGATCAGTAATTAAAACTTCAATAAATACAGAATTTGTAATATCCCATTCATAAGTTTTATGTGGATTATGCTTAACATCTATGTGCTCATTTTAGATGTGTTTTAAAATTTTAAGAAAACAGTCTCTTTGAAGATTTTCTATTTTGAGTTTACGTTTATATTTTCGACATCTTTTATGATTTTGACTGGTAGTCATTACTAAGGACCTAAAGAATTAAAAACTTAAACATAATTTTAACATACTTCCATCCAGAAGTGCAACAAAAACATGTAAAAAATTAATTAATGTAGAATACTTTAGAAATATTCTTATAAAACTATAAAATATATTTCCCCCCCAAAGTTCTTTTTCTTCTAAAGTATTCTAAATCATCTATCAAAATTAAATGCAAAACACAAACTGTAACTAATTTGGTGTCATAATTTTAATCAAAATTAATTAAATCAAGGTGAATTTAATTTTGTGTAACTTTAATGAAAACTTATTGTTTGATCAAAATAAAACTATTTGCAATTGTACCATTCAATGTCCAGCTAGTTACCAATGAAAAGAGTAAGGACTATGCTTAACTGATGTCATAGATCTACATATATACAAATTGAAAAGTAATCTGAACTGCTTAAGCCTTGTAAAATGTTTCTCAGTTGCCATGTGCAACTATTGAGACTACTCCACGAAAATCAGGAGTGCTTCTGAAACCACAAATGGTAACATGAAGGGAAATCAGAGAATAGACCAGAGAATAGACCTTCAACACTACTGTGAAACAATATTTCACTGTAGAGAAATCTATTTTATTTATGGTATCGAGGAAGGATTTGACCACTGTAGTCTTTTTTCTTTCCTACGTGCAAGAGCTCCTCAAATCTTTCCTGCACTGTGAAGCAGTGTTTGCCTCAAACAGCACAATCCACACAGCCTCACATCATCCAGATGTGGATGCCTTGTACTCCAGGACCTATGACAAGACAGATAGAGAAGTGTTTCCCTGAGGTTTTAGGACAGTAGCTTGTGTCACATCAAGAATTACAAGTAGTATCCCAGTGATGAAAACATCGATATGTTCTCTAATAAGTTATTTTTTTTCTCCCGTGGTTTTGTGATATGCAGAGATCTGTCTTGCCTGAGTCTAAGGGAAATACTGGTGGCTGGGTCATTTGGATTCTCCTCAAGATTTTGGAATTTAGAACTAAGGCTTCTTGGGAGTTGAGCCATGTTAATAGCAGAGGGATGGAACTTCCCTTTATGGAAGTTCCTGGATCTTCCAGAGGCTGGGGAGTTTACCTTTTCCTTGGATTCCATGAGCTTCATTAATATCCTTTTAATAAATGCCATCTTTGTGTAGACTGGCTTGGTTTGTTACAGGTGACCTAAGGAATATAATAATGCATTGGTCTACTGTGAGGAAGGAAGAGATGAAGCTGTAGTGTTGGTTGGACCTAGATCATCAAATGACTCCAATACCGTCATACCAGGGGGAAGGAAACACAGCACAGAAAACAGGCTGTGTCTTCAATCTTTCAGTTTGCCTTGGGATCATTGTGCAAAAATCTTTTCAACACTTTCTTTTGTTTCATGTATGATTATAAGATGTCATTAAATGAGCAGGGGTTTTTCTTCAGTAGGTGGCTTTGGGCATGGGCTGGGTGATGGGAGAATAGGAACTCTTAATTGTCTCCTTTTATTGTACTGTCTGGCTCTGTCAGCTTCTGGCTTTCTGACATCGGAGGATGTCAGATGGGGAGGATGGAGATTCTGGATATCCATCAATCCCTCACTTGTTCAAGTCAAGTCTTTCCCGTTTCAGAGAGGTGGAAACTGCCATGAATGATGCTTTTTCATCCATATCATTGCATCCACAAGGGCAGTGATAAATTAACACAGATAACACCGTTCAATCTGCTTGGATGTTCATACCTGAGGCTGGAGAAGATCCACTGCCTTTTGTACATCCATGCATTCCTGCATATAGTCTCCAACACGTTACAAGCCATTCTTTTTTGTTTAAAAGCTAGCTCCTCTTGTCTTTTGTTTAATCTGTTGATGTAGATAATTTTAAAGTACTTAAAAAAACAAACTATGTTTTGATTATGAATATAATAATTATATTTCTGAGAAATAACATGCAATGTATAGGTCATTTCATTGAAGCCATATATTCCATTAGAAGGTATTTTGTTTTACTGAATTAAGTTATTACATGCCTTTACCGAAATGTATATTGCAAAAAACTTTGTGAACTCTGAAACATTAACAATGTTAAAATTACATACTTGTCCACAATAAAGCTAGTCATGTTTTAAAATAGCTTATCAATTGCAAAAATCAATAGCCTTTATATACACAAATAATAACTAGTTAGAAAGTATAATGGGAGAAAAAAACCCACATTTACTATAGCAATAAGAAAGCAAAATGTTTAGGAATAAACTTAACAAGAAATGTTCAAAACCAACATAAAGAAAACTATAAACATTCCTGAAAGCTGCAAAGGTGGAGAGGAATAGATAGAAAACCATTTTGGATTCTTGGTTAGGATGTTTCTATTGTATTTAGATGTCAGTTCTCCTAAGATAATTTATCACTTTAATGCGATTCCAATAAACAACAAGGTTTTTTTTTTTTCCCCCTGGAGCTAGGCAAGCTAGGCAACTACAGTTCATATGGAAAAACCAAACACACTAGAAAAACACGGGAAAGAAATAGGGTGTGGGATGAGGGGAGTGGAGGAGCCAACAGACTAACCATACCAGATATTAAAACTTATGATGAGGTTTATACTTTGCAAACAGTGTGGCACTGGTACCTGAACAGATGGAATAGAACAGAAAGTCCAGAAAAAAAGTAACACATATGGTAATCCAGAATATAATAAAGGTGGTATCTCAAATCTCTGGGGACACAAATGAACTTTTTAGTAAAGTTACTGAGGTAACTGGATAGACACGTGGAAAAAAGGTAAAATTATGTCCATTTCTCACCCTTACAGGAATAAGCCCCAAATGGATTAAAGATCTAAATGTAAAAAAATGTAACTATACAAATACTGGAAGAAAACATGAATGAATTTCTCTAAAATTTGAGGGAAGGTAGAAGATATCTAACTATAACTCAAAATACAAATGCAAGAGAAGGAGTGCTTGATAAATTTGACTACCAAAAAAATTTTAAAGGCAAAAATCATAAGCAAAATTAAAAGACAACAAGTTGGGGGAAAATACTTGAGATATTGATTGCAGATAAAGAGTTCATATCCCAGGTACGGTATAAAGAACTTTTAAAAGTTGAGGAAAGAAACACTGAAAATCCTGTTTTAAAATGGGCAAAAAATAAGAACCGTTCCCAGAAAATACATAATCATGGCCCTTAGACATATGAAAAGATGCACAATTGCACTCATGAGAAATTAAAATTGACCCCACACAGAGATACCATTTCTCACCCACCAGATTAGCATTCTAAATCTTGACAGTGCATTCTATGGACGAAACTATAAGGAAATATCCACTCTTATACATTAATAGAGGAGATGCAAAGTGGTCCACCCCCAGGAAGGGAAATTTGTTGGTAACAAAACCATTATAATCCTACTTCTGGGTATTTTTCCTGAAGATAAACCTTTAAAATATAAAAATACACAAGTACAAGTTTCTTAACTGCAGCATTATTTGTACTAGTAAAATATTGGGAACTACCTGAATGCCTAGGAGTATTTCACACAGAGGAGTACTATAGCATTGTTAAAAAAAAAAAAAAGAAAAGATTTCTATTTTCTCCAGGAGACGCAAAGTTCTTAAAAAACCTAACTGCAAGAGTATCTACCACATACTATTTTTTGTGTAAGCAGAAGAAAAAAGAAAACACATAAACCTGCTTATTTTGGGGAAAAGAAACACAGGAAGGAAAACCCAGAAAACAATGAAATTGGCTTCCTAGAATGGACTGGGGGGAACCAGGTGGAAGTGATAAGAAAGGGAGTGACACATCTCTGAGCATACCTTTTGGAAATGGATTACATGACCACATTGAAAGTGCTGTGGAGGTGGGGGAGTGGGTCAAATTGCTTCAAGTTACTTTTTAAAAAAAATTTATTTATTTAATTTAGGCTACGTTGGGTCTTTGTTGCTGCCCTCGGGCTTTCTCTAGCTGCGGCGAGCGGGGGCTACTCTTCATGGCGGTGCGCGGGCTATCGCGGTGGCTTCTCTTGCTGCGGAGCGTGGGCTCTAGAGTGCAGGCTCAGTAGTTGTGGCACACGGGCTCAGTAGTTGTGGCTCGCGGGCTCTAGAGCGCAGGCTCAGTAGTTGTGGCGCACAGGCTTAGTTGCTCTACTGCACGTGGGATCTTCCTGGACCAGGGCTCGAACCCTTGTCCCCTGCATTGGCAGGCGGATTCTTAACCACTGCACCACCAGGGAAGCCCCAAGTTATTTTAAAACATAATACTTTGATGATTTACTCTAGGGGAAAAATAAAGAACCGCAAATATATCCATTTCTTTTCAGTCTATTTGATATACATAGTGATTTGGGTGTAGCAGTTCTGAAACTATTTCATGTGTAGTGTAAGACTGGGAAGGTAAGTCAGCATCTTGACCTTATTGGAAGTAAGTATTCTCCTGAAAGAAGGGAGAAAAAAGATGATCTGGGGAAGGCAACGAAGAACCTGCAGAGTGGGACTGAGGTTAAAAGTACAAGTATAACATCAGAATTTCAATTACTTATGTAGACAACCACTGTGTATGTACACACATGTGCATTTTCCTACCTCTGTTCTCTAGAAGGGCCTAGATGCAAAGACACCCCAGTAGCAATGGATATATTTAATTCTTAGATTTCGGGCTTCCCTGGTGGCGCCGTGGTTGAGAGTCCGCCTGCCGATGCAGGGGACGCGGGTTCCTGCCCCGGTCCGGGAGGATCCCACGTGCCGCGGAGCGGCTGGGCCCGTGAGCCGTGGCCGCTGAGCCTGAGCGTCCGGAGCCTGCGCTCCGCAACGGGAGAGGCCACAACAGTGAGAGGCCAGCGTACCGCAAAAAAAAAAAAAAAAAAAAAAAAAAACAAACAGTGTTAAAACAATATCGGAAATCTGGGTAAAAGATATATGGGCTTTTCATATATTATTCTTGTAATTTTTCTGTAAGTTTGAAATTATTACAATTAAAAAGTTTTCTTATATAATTAAAGATTTTATTAATTCAGAATGTTCTTTGTTCAATTAGTTTGAATTAGTAAGAAATGGCTCTAATGTGTTAAGTTAACACCCTGGGGGGCCTGTGAAAAATTCCTGTACTGGTGCTCACATTGTCCCTATGGGTGAATCATAAGCCAGAAACATTTGTTGTGTGATTCTACTGGGACTTCTGCCTTTTATAAATTTGAAGGAGCATGTTTGGGAAGAAAAGCAGAAGTTTCCTGCTACTTAAGTCTAGAATAAAACAGAACTCATACACTTTATATTTCAGAGCTAATCAAGTGGAAATGTCAATGGGGAAATCCAGGTCAATTATAATTCCCATCATGACTAAGTAGCATAAAGACTCAGAATATGGTGACCTAGAACTGACCCCAGGGAGAAATCACAGTCAGATCAGGATCCTTCATTTCCAGGATTCTTTGTAAGGTTAACTCAGCAATTTGCAAAGCTTACCATTTACTATAAACACAAGCAAAGATCACTACCTACATTTCATCTCTCAGACATACATGCAGTATAGCACCAAGCTATTTCTCAGGACTATATATGTTGTTTATATATTCTTAAGAAAGATAAGTTCAGATAGAGAAACAACTTATCAAGTATAAAGGGAATGTGTATGATCATCTTAAATGTGAGTATCAGACATTAAAACTCTAGTATCATCATTACCTGCCTTGGATTTTTTTAGCTCAGGAAAAGCTTACTATATTCTTAGCCGAAGCTAAGCATATTCTACTCTTACGCTTAGCACAAGCTTAGCATATTCTTCAAAAGCTATCATTATTATTAACTAAGAAATACAAACAACACTGATTTCCTTCAAACTTGTTCAATCCTTTTGATCTAAAGAGAGGCATGCTTTCATTTGAAAGATACAGAAATCTTAGAAGTTGGCTGGCCTTCTTCTCAGAGCCTCCCTGATGTTTTATTGTACACCATTACTCACAGTAAAAAAAAAAAAAAAATGTAGCTATATTAAGAGTCAATTCATTGCAAATAATAATGAATACAAACTTCAGTTCTGATGTTGTTGACTGTATGATTTTGAACACGTAATATATTTCTTTGAGCCTCTGTTTCTGCATAAAATAGAGCTTCTGAGAAGGGCCAGTAGAACAGGGAGGCATCTGGAAACCATATGATTTACAAAACGGTTAAAAGAACTGGGATGCCACTACACACACATTACGATGGCCAAATCCAGAACACTGACAGCACCAAACACTGGTGAGGGTGTGGAGCAACAGGAACTCAGCCATTGCTGGTAGGAATGAAAAATGGTACAGCCACCTTGAAAAACAGTTTGGCAGTTTCTTACAAAACTAAACACACGTTTACCATAAAATCCAGACACCATGCTCCTTGATATTTACCCTAAGGAGTTGAAGAAACTCACCAAAAAACCTGCCCATGAATGTTTATAGCAGCTTTATTCATAATTGCCCAAACTTGGAAGCAACCAAGGTGTCCTTCTGAAGGTGAATGGACAAATCAACTACAGTACATCCAGACAATGGAGTATTATTCAATGCTACAAAGAAATGAGCTATTAAGCCCTAAAAAGACATGGAAGAACCTTAAATGCATATTACTAAGTGAAGAGAGCCAATCTGAAAAGGCTGCATACTACATGATCCCAACTACATGACATTCTGGAAAAGGCAAAATTATGGAGACAGTAAAAGGATCAGTGGTTGTCAGGGTTTGGGGATGAGGTTTGTGGAAGAGATGAATAGACAGAACGAACACAGAGAATTTTTAGAGTAGTGAAAAAAGTCAGTATGATATTATGATATTCATTATCTGGTAGATACATGTCATTATACATTTGTCCAAACCCATAAGGTAAACTATGGACCTTGGATGATTGTGATGTGTCAATGTAGGTTCATCATTTGCGACAAATGTACCCTCCTGGTGGGGGATGTGAATCGTGGGGGGAAGCTATGCATGTGGGGTGGGGTCAGGGGTATATGGGAAATCTCTGTAGCTTCCTCTCCATTTTGTTGTAAACCTAAAACTGATCTAAAGACTAAAGTCTTAAAAAAGGGAGAGAGAACTGGGGAGATGTTAAACGCAGACTTAGGGGGCTGCCTTCCATTGTGATGAAGGAAGAGAGTGAGATTTGGTTTCTGTGGCTCAATGGGTAGAATTCCACAGGTGGAAGTGCCAGGAAGCAGACAGCAGATAAAGTCTTAAGATACTAAAGGATTTCCTACCAACTTAGCTGTGTGACGTGGAAGGGACTGTGTAAGGGGTCGCTAATGGAGTCAAAGGAGACCCTGGATGACACCATACAAAGTCCAACACCCTGCAAGAGATTGGACCTCTAGATTACCCAAACACCCAACTCTAGTTAATGTGATTCTTTGCTTAGTTTAGCCTAAGATTGCATTAGCCTTTTTAGGAAATTAAAACAAGCCCTTAACTCATACTAATCTTGAGATCAATTAAAATCCACAGGTCTTTTTCATAAGCATGCCTGCCAAGTCAGACTTCCTCAAACTTGTACATGTACAGCAAGTTCTTTTTTTTTCTTGGTGATGTAAAGGGGGAAAGGCTTAGTATAGATAACTGTCAACACATGAAAATTAGGCAACTGAATAGGCAAATTATATAGCATGCACCAGTGAGGCATTAACTAAATTATACTTGTTAAGCTAGTCAAACATTCTAACTTCCTGGAGTGGCTAATCCAGGCCTGCACACTCTTTGGGAGAGTCTTTTTAAACGGTTTCTACATTGGTACACAATCTAGGATTCTCCCAGAGTTATTTTATCAAGTGCCCCATTTTTCATTTTCTACGTGGTGAGTCTCTATTGTTTTATCACAAGTAAAGGAAACTTCATTTACTTGACAACTAAGGGAGTCTGAACTGCCGAGCATGGATCAGTGTCATGAAATCAGCAGATATTTATTTAGGGTCTGTCTGCCATATGATTTGGATGGTGCAGTGGGGAATAACAAAGGAGGAAAAGACACTACTTCTCGCTCCCAAATAACATGTGATCTACTTGGGGATATATACATATAACTTACATGCGAGCAGTCTATGATAAGAGTCAGGTGAGTGGAGGAGATAGACATTAATAGGAATTGAGAAGATACCATTGCTTGGGCTGATGTGATCAGGGACGTTTTCATAGAAGTAAGAGCTAAAAGGATGTTCAGATAATGATCAGGTCTCATTTTGGCATCTCTTTTACGTTCTCTTTCTGTTGTCGCCGAATGTGGATTTATTATAAGAATAGAGGAGTGTCTCAAGAACTCCAAGAAGAGAAAGGCAGCCAGGCCTCTGAAAACAGCCTTGACAAGGTTTTGGAAATTCCCACGTCTTCCTCTTCCGTAACTACCTTCACTTTTCTGGTCACCTGTTTTACACTCTCTTCTGTTACTTTGGTTACAGGTCATACTTTCAGCCACCTGCAGAGAGAGAATCCCAAATTAAAATGTCTTGGGAGGTGGTGGTGGTGACGCTTGTTAGTTCAGGATGAATAATTTAGAAGATGCATTTTTGAAACAATTGTCGAAAGAAAAAGAATTTAAGGTTCTCAGCTCACCACCAAATCTCCCAAACATTTCTCAAAGACTGCTTCTTATCTCCCTGTTTTCTTGGACGTTTTTGTAGCCAGAATTTGAGACATTGTTATGTGAAACACACTAGGTAAAATATCCATCAATTAATTACATTTGCATCTGCTTCCACCTATTTGCAGGTAGTCGAGAATTGACTGTACTACTTCTCTGCTAAAAGGCTGTGTCATCAATCAGGATAGAGCAAGATACTAGCATCTTCCACATCCTCTCAAGTGATCAGTCCGAGGGATGAGTTAAATTAGTGTGTTGAGTCTGCATCTTTGCTTATAAAAATGCAGAACAGGGCTTCCCTGGTGGCGCAGTGGTTGCGAGTCCGCCTGCCGATGCAGGGGACACGGCTTCGTGCCCCGGTCCGGGAAGATCCCACGTGCCGCGGAGCAGCTGGGCCCGTGAGCCACGGCCGCTGAGCCTGCGCGTCCGGAGCCTGTGCTCCGCAACGGGAGAGGCCACAACAGTGAGAGGCCCGCGTAACGCAAAAAAAAAAAAAAAAAAAAAAAATGGAGAACATTTGCTTCAGGTTGTTTTCGAGGAGAGGATGGTTTCTTGTGGGAAAAGCCTAAGAAATGAACCAAAATATTTCTGTTGTGATGTATAAAATCATTTGGAATTGGTTTGTACAAATCAGTATCCAATCAAGGTCCAAACCGCATTTTGTGGTTAAGCTTTTGATCACACGACAGCCCAACACCTTCCTTCCCTCCTATCCCACCTTATTATGCCATGGATTATTGAAGAAATTAAAGGTCTGTAGGATGGTACTGACTTGATAAAATGTGTTTAAGAAGGAATACTGTGGCCAGAGCGATGACTATATTGAAAGAAATATAATACTAAAGTCAGGGAGAGTGCATTAAGGAAAGATTGCTGTATTCTGGGCAAGAGATGATGGTGGTCTGAATTAGGTAGTTGGAACAGGGAGTGGAGGGAGGAATTCATCTTAGATCCAATCCAAGGGATAGTTCCAAATTCTGAAGAGTATTACAGCCATTACGTAAGATCTGTAGTAACCTAAAAAGTGAGAGTAATATTTAATAAGGTTTTATTCAAATGTTTAGGCAGTATCATTAGATGGTGATCTCTCCCAAGAAGTGTTCAAGAAAGAGCTAGATGACCAGCCACTGGGAATGATGTAACCTTAAGGCAAGAATCTCTTGGCCCTTCCTCCTCATCCTCAACAGGTAAGTGTTCAAACTGCATTTGAAGAGTAAGTGTGAGAGGAAACACACAGCTCTGTGAGGCAGCCCAATTTGGGGCTCAGCATCTGTAGTTATTAGAATGTGTCTCCTGGCAATTAGCCCCAAATCTACTTAGTTGGCTTTGGTTCTACCTTCTAGGACTGCATAGAAGAAACCCCATTCCTCATCGTCTTCTCTTCTCTGGACCAAACCTTTTTAGTTCCTTTAACTGTGTCTCATTTCCTATCTTCATTCCTCTTTTCTAGCCAGGCTCCCAGTACTTACTGCCCTTTTTGGAGTTTGCACCCAGAACTGCACACCCATTGTGAGGGGCAGTCCAACCTGAACAGAACAGAGAGTCTGTGAATTCCATTGTTCCAGGTACTGCATTTCATTAACATAACCAAAGATGACAGTCAAGGTCACAGCAGCTCCTTAAACTCTTCACTCACTTTGAGTCAACAAAATTCCCAGGGGTATTCTTTGCATGTGCTACTGTTTGAACATGTATACTTCTGAAACTCACTTTGGAATCCGAGTATAAAACTTTATATTAACCATATTGCATGTTTCCTCTTTGGACTCAGGCCATTGCCCTAATCCATCAAGTCCTTTTTGAACCTTAAATTTGACATCAGATGTTTTAGTCATTCTTCTCGATCATAAATCATCTGAAACCTTAATTTAAAAAGTTAACTCAGCCCCTGTTAACTGAAACAGAAATGTTAAATAGGGTAGGGCTGTGGATGAAAACTCCTGGAAATCTCTGTCCAAGATGACACGGTTTCTGAACAACATTTCTTTGGATGTGATCCCTTACTAGTTACAATGCACTTAATTGATTATATTCTAGCCCCAGTTTTCCTTCTCACCTCCAGGGATGTTAAAGATCATTAATATTCTCTGCCAACAGCCTTCCGTTGGTCTATCCAAATAAGGACTCTATGGGTAAATGAGGTGTGTCCAGCATGGCTTGTTTGTAGGGAATCTATGCTGATTCCTAATCTCTCCTGAACAGGCTCGCCAGATTGTGGTTCAGAGACTTCACCTCCCTCTCCTTTGAAAATCAAGATCACATATACCAAACTCCACCTTTTCGGAACCTGTGCCATCTTTCGCCATCATAGATTAACACAGCAATGTGACCTTTCTAGAAACTTCTCTCAGGCAGTTCATTATTCCAGGCCAAGAGACAAACTCACTTAAGGCACTGGGTTTCAAGAGTCTTTCACCAGAGCTTGATCCAACATTGTGGGTCTGAAAGTTATTCTTGTTGATGAAGGTAATGGAAAGTTGAGTAGGCGTAGAACAGTATGCTTTTTCTCCCTGTTTTCTATTGACGTGACACCACCTGGCCCTGCAGCAGGTCTTTGCCTTCCTTGTTCTGCTTCCTGCTTTGAGCACACCCCATATCTCCTCACTGTGCACTTTGGCATTTTTCACAAGCCTTACTTCCTACTAAATGTTTTAGCATTCCAGACGCTGGATATATCCTCACGTGCACATTTCTTCTTAATTATGAGCTTGTCCACCTTTTTTGTGTGTCTTTCTCAAATCTGAACTGAGTTCCATGAGAGTCACATCAACATCTTTGCTCACCACTGCAGCTTTTCTTAGGCTGGGTTATTTGCAAAGATCAGTAGTTCCTCATACGTTTTCTTTTCTTTTTTTTTAAAAGTATATATTCAATTTGACTGGGTTCTAAATGGTTTTGGATTCTTTTTTTTCTTTAATGTTTTATTTTATTTATTTATTTTTGGCTGCGTTGGGTCTTCGTTGCTGCACGCGGGCTTTCTTCTAGTTGTGGTGAGCAGGGGCTACTCTTTATTGCCGTACCTGGGCTTCTCATTGCAGTAGCTTCTCTTGTTGTGGAGCAAGGGCTCTAGGCACACAGGCTTCAGTAGTTGTGGCTCACGGACTCAGTACTTGTGTCTCGCAGGCTCTAGAGCACAGGCTCAATAGTTGTGGTGCATGGGCTTAGTTGCTCCACGGCATGTAGGATCTTCCCGGACCAGGGCTTGAACCGTGTCCCCTGCATTGGCAGGTGGATTCTTAACCACTGTGCCACCAGGGAAGCCCCGCTCAAACCTTTTAAGTCATGTCTATTTTATAGTTGAAGTCACAGACTTACACCAACCTTTAACGGAACTCTTTCTGAAATGACTTTCCAGATCTAGTTTAAATGTCTGATACTCTTCAGGGGACGTGGATAGTTTTTCTCAAGTTTCTCAAGGAAGCAGCGTGGTAGTGGAAGAGGTCTGAATTCTGTCAGGACTTTGCTTAAAGCCTGGACCTGCTCAAATTAGCTAGCTGACCTTAGGCCAGTTCCCTTAATCTCTCTGAGACTAAGTGGAGATAATCACGCATTACCTCACAGAGGTAATCCCACATCTCACAGTCATAAGATAAATAAATGAGATGCCATATATATTAAGTGCCTTGAGTGATATCTGATATATGGTGGGTATGCAGGAAGTGTTTGTTCCTTTCCTCTTTGCCTTTCCCTCTCCAGTCCAACAACCTTTGCTCACTTGCTTTTCATAATTCATTTTTTGTTCCTTTGGGGAGACTCCATATCCAGCGAGGTACGTAAGAATTTACGAAGCTTCTGCCTTTAGAGTGGATGAATCCAGCTGTCGGTTCAGTAGAAATCTCCCATCATTGCAACATCTTGCCTCTCTGCTGCTTTTGCAATCTGGGTCATTTCCTCCATCTGGTCAGGTATTAACTCTAAAAAATATTTAGAAAACACTGAAAACATTTTCAGCTCTTTGCTCTTCATTCTTCTTGTGTTTAGCTTTCTGTTCCAAAACGCAGTCATCTTTTACGTCATGGGGATATTTTTTCTCACTGTATGCATAACTCAGTTCTGAGGAACCTGGATGGAAAACTTTCATGGAAAAGCCAAGACAGAGTTCCCTGAACAATGCCTGGGATGCTGAGGGACGAATTTGAGCTTGGTCGTTTTGATTTGGGACCCTCATGCTCACTAGCCTTCCTTCATTTCCAGATTCAGGGCTAAGCTGAAATGTTGTGCTTCCTCAAATGCTTCTTTGACTGTCCTTACTTCCTCCAGTTAAAATACCCACCCTTTTGGCTTTGAATGGGGATAGCCATTTACATTAAACATTCATTCCTACAGTTTCTATTTTCTCTTCACGATTTCTGGTTCACTTTCCTCCTGCTGCTCTGTCTTCTTCAAGGTGGGCCTGATCTGGACAGCACAGACCACCTTTCCTGTGATGCCTGGAACTAAACCTCCCTCTTGGGCAAAAATATACTTATCAGCCTCTGGACCAAGTGTGCATCACCCAGGTGACAGGGAAGGAAGCAGGAAATGGAGGAGGGGAGCATATGCTTCCATCACTGGGTGATTTGTTCAGTCTTAAGGGACAGCCTGTTGAAATTAGGCCACACTAAACCTCACCTACTGACTGAGTTTGTTTCTCTGGACTTTTCTTTTAGGTCAGCCCTAACCCACAGCTGGATTTTTAACATCCATCATAACATAACATATATATATATATATTCTTCCTGATTATTTCGAGAGGACTTATGCTTAGTGCTACATGTTTAAGTGACAATCAAAAGTGGCCCTTAAAGAAAGCTGAAATTTTTAATGAACTTGTTTTGTTTGCAGATTCTCTATTAAACATCTTGAAGACAAAACCCCACACCCACCCCTACTCAAATTACAGTTTTTAGCAAAGTTTCAAAAATTTATTTTGGTTACTGACTGTATTTCTGGGATGATGTCACCATTCCAGCAAAACACAAGGTGGACTCCTGTTTGATGAAGGATTCAGAAATAAGTTCTTGAACTTATCAATGTACATGCCATGGTTTATACATCCTCTGTTCCCCAAATACCAGGATCTGTTCTATTTTAAAAATCTGAATTCCATTCCTATTCAAGTGCCCATGTCAGATGTCAGAATGACACCCCATTTTCAGTCACTCTTCAATTTCTCCTCTTCATGTCAATTTAAAGTTTGTTTGTTTGTTTTTCCATGATAATAGGCTGCTAAAGCTCATGGGTTGTCTTGTAGCATCAACAATGGTGGAACATAATGTATGCCTTGTTTTATTTGGCAGACCAAGCCCCGAGACAGGCCTTTCATTTCTGGTGGCCAGAGTGTCTACAAAACAAGGAAGTATTTATATGCTCAGATTTTGGAAGGTAGAGGGAGAAGAGTTGCATCAGTGAACAATCAAAGGTCAAAGCTGGATGGGATGTTTTGTTCCCAGGATGCATCAGTTATACTTAGGTGGAAGCACACAGAGGCTTGGAGGAAATGGGCATGGAACTCCCCACCATCTCATGCCAAGTGGTAACCAGAACAGATGCGAACAGCATGATAAGCTCAGCATCTCACAGCAGTGGAAATGTGGAAACTAATTTGGAAAGAACTGGAGTAGAAAGGTCAGGAGAAGAAAAGTCCACATCTCTGTGTGGGTGAAAATATGTCTGAGAAGCTCCACTCCAAGAAATATGAAGGCAAAGGGGGAATGTCTTGGAATCCAAAAGGAGACGTTTTTCGGTGCCTTGACCCCAGTGCAGTGTGCACGCTTGAGACTCCCTGAGCCCGAGTGAACTTGTCCCTTACTGTTAGTTTATGCTTTCTGGTTTACTCTCGCTGTTTGATTTCAGAAAGTTGAGAAAGGTCCTGCCAATGAACTGCTTATGAGAGAACATCCTTTAGCAAGGAAAAAGACAGGAAAACATTTTCCCCTCCTGATAATTTTAGGATACTTAGAAAAACTTTGAGAAAGTCATTTGAGCTGATTGGTCAATGTTCATTATTTCCTCCTCATTTAGTTTGGATGTTGCTCATGAATCACTAATATTTATTGAGTATTCGCTTTGGGCCAGGCTCATGGGAAGCTTATGATCAGCCATGGGAACCCAAGGACCAATAAACTGGGATATATGGGATCAAAGACTCAGGGAGGCAAAGATTAAGAGAAGAAAGCAATAGTATTAACACAAATCTTAATATCAACACAGGATATTAAAGAGGGGTGGGGGGGGAGGGGAGGAATAGAAAGCCTAGAAAACTTAGTAGCTTTCCTGTTCTCCATTTTCAAGAATGCTTGTAGTTTCTAATTGCTGTATTGTGCCCTTTGAAAGAAAACTGCTACCTCCTCCAATCACGATATGACACATCCAGATTTTCTAATATTAACAATGGAGCAAGAATGTTATGTCAAAAGAGGCAATCGGGCCTTGTAACTCTTACTTGTTCCTTCTTCTTCTTGGGAAGTTTCTTCTAATCCTCACTGCTGCCACCATGATAGCCTCTGGCGGGCAGTACTGGTTCCTCCTGAAGGATCCTTGCCCAGGCAGAAAACAGGGTCTCGTGCCTTCACCTCTCCCCGAAGAGCATTCAACAGAAGCAGTGAAAGACAGAAATGCTCTGAATCTAGATAACGTGATTTACAAGATGCACTTAGCATCTGGGCCCTCTGGGCTTCTTCCCGTCCTACCTCATGGCTTGTCTCCATGAGCTAGACCTCATCTCAGCACCCAGACCCCATGTTCCCTACACTTCTCCCCAGGGGACCACGTCCCAGAGAGAGATATAAGTTCAACATTTCTGCACAAGACCATCAAAGGTTAGTGATTAAAATCGGGTTTTGGAGCCCAGTAGTCTGGATTTGTGCCCTTGCTAATTCCACCACTTACTAGCTGAGTTCCACAGGTTTACAGATACCAAATGATGATAATAATTGGGTGGTTATGAAGATTAAGTGAATTATTACAAGTAGGGTCCTTGAAATAAGCCTGGCAAAGATTTAAAGCTCAATAAAATTTAGCTTCAAACTACACATTAATCATCGTATCAGTTAATCCACGAAAGCCTATATAGCAGCATCAAGGTCGTTTCTCAGTTTGGTTTCTAGGAAATTTCCTAACCTGTAAAATCTTTTGTAGCCAGGTTCTGCTTAAGTCAGAACTTTCCTTAAGCATTGAGTGGTCATTGGTCCACTGTTACAACAGACATGCCATGAACTTAAAACGGTTCTAGAAAATAGTCTATTTTTTTTTAACATCGTTATTGGAGTATAATTGCTTTACAATGGTGTGTTAGTTTCTGCTTTATAACAAGGTGAATCAGTTATACATATACACATGTTCCCATATCCCCTCCCTCCTGCATCTCCTTCCCTCCCACCCTCCCTATCCCAGCCCTCTAGGCGGTCGCAAACCACCGAGCTCATCTCCCTGGGCTACGCGGCTGCTTCCCACTAGTTATCTATTTTACGTTTGGAAGTGTGTATATGTCCATGCCACTGTCTCACCTCGTCACAGCCTCCCCCTCCCCCTCGGCTCTAGAAAATAAAGTCTCTTTTTAAAAAAGCAAAAAGTAACACAGATGAATGATTGAAGCAGAAATCTCTTCCCCTTTTCAAAATCACTCAGATTAACTGTCTCAATTTTATTTCATATTGATGATTGCATCCTGTCAAATCAACACAAGTTTAAAGAGAGAAAGTCCTATGATGGGATGAAGTATCATTAACCTGGGAGTAATCCCAGCCTCCTCCCCTTCTCCCACCCACCAAGGATGGTCACTCACCACTAGTGCTATTTTCCCCTCTGGTGAAGATGGGGTCTTTTTGTTTTTTTTTTCTGGTACGCGGGCCTCTCACTGTCGTGGCCTCTCCCGTTGCGGAGCACAGGCTCCGGACGCGCAGGCTCAGCGGCCATGGCTCACGGGCCCAGCTGCTCTGCGGCACGTGGGATCTTCCCGGACCGGGGCACGAACCCGTGTCCCCTGCATCGGCAGGCAGACTCTCAACCACTGCGCCACCAGGGAAGCCCGATGGGGTCTTTCTGACTTGGAGACTTGGTAGATGGAGATGCAGAGGGAGAGTGTGGGATGGGCAGGAGAGGCGAGCCACTTGAGGCTGAGGATGGAGAGAAGGTTTAGCACATTGTGGAGAGAGGCAGCACATGTAGAAGGCGGGTTTCAGAGGAAACACTTTTACTTTGTTGTAAAAGTAGTTGCAGTTGTATATTTGAATCCCTTTCACATTTGTTTGTTTGTTTGTTTGCTTTTAACCACTCAAGTCAAGGATTAATGTAATCCTTCAAAAATTTCTTTTGGCCATCGGACTGTATTTCTGCAAGACATCAGCAGTCTAAGAAAGCACAAGGAGGACTCCTACATGCCCAAGGATTCAGAAATAAGCTTTTGACTTGCAAATCCAAATGTGATGGTCCATAGATTCTCTGTTCCCCCAATACTGAGGCCTCTTCTTTTTTAAAATTTGAATTCCATGCCTGTTAGAATGTTTCTCTCACAGACAGAAATGCCTCTCCATTTCCATTCCCTCTTTACCTTTCCCCTTCCAGCTCAGCCTCTGCACTATCACAGGCTGTTTTTCCAAGAAATCAATCTGATGGCATTATTTGCCTTCCTTAGCTCCTCCATGGCTTCCTCTCTTCAGCAGTTTTAAACTCAAGCTTCTCAAATTGTTCTGACCTCCTACCACCAACCCTCCTGAAGCTCCCGACCCTGCTCGAGCCCCAGAACATCACCAGCAGTGCCCCAGACAGGCCAGGCTGCTCCAGGCCCCGGGCCTTCTAGCAGTCTTCTGCTGCTGTTTAAAATGTGTTCCCTGGGCTTCCCTGGTGGCGCAGTGGTTGAGAGTCCGCCTGCCGATGCAGGGCACACGGGTTCGTGCCCCGGTCCGGGAAGATCCCACGTGCGCGGCTGGGCCCGTGAGCCATGGCCGCTGAGCCTGCGCGTCCGGAGCCTGTGCTTCGCAGCGGGAGAGGCCACAGCAGTGAGAGGCCCGCATATCACAAAAAAATAAAATAAAATGTGTTCCCCATCCTTCCCAGTTAGAGAATTTCTACAAGGACTCACATGGAAACCTCCCTAGCCAACCACCCATTGTCCACCTCTAGTCCAAAGAGGAGACAGCACTTCCCCTCGTGGTTTTCTTTTCTCTCTGTAAATTCTGAATTTTGCTGTAAACGTTAGCTTTTATCCGATTCCTCCATTCTGCTTCCAGAGAACAAGTCTGCACTTCACAGCACATGAACTCATCTCGTGGGGGTCCCTTAGTGATGCAGTGAGGAATAGACAAATGAATATATGCATCAACATTGTGTTGCAGATGCTCCAGGTTTACTTTGAAATCGGCATTTTTAAAGTAAACCTGGAGCATCTGATCTCCATTTCTCATTGCTTATAACCCAAAGGCAAAAGTGGTCTGCAGAGACTTATTTTCTTTTTCATGTGAATTATTTTGTCCACTTTTTTCTTTTTTTTGGCTTAAACAACAGAAATTTATTTTCTAACAATTCTGGAGGATGGAAATCCAAAAATCAAGGTGTTTTCAGGGTTGGTTTCTTCTGAGGCCTTTCTCTTTGGTTTGTAGGTGTTCATCTTCTTCCCGTGTCTTCACGTGCTTTTTTACCTCTGTTCGTGCCTGTGTCCCAATTTCCTCTCCTTAAAAGAACGTCAATCATATTGGATTAAGGCCCACACTAATGGCTTCATTTTAACTTAATCACCTTTTAAAAGACCTTATCTCCGAATATTGTCACATTCAAAGGTGCTGGGAATTAGAACTTCAACATATAAATTTGGGGGGGGGGGTGCAATTCTGTTCATAACAACATCATTAATGAAAATCAAAATAAGACAATGTAAAGCTATTAAATGATACAGAAGTGGGCAACTGGGAGAAATATGTCTTCCACAAAATAAAAAAAAATTACAAATGGCTGATAACAATGATAATTTTATGTTATAATTTTAAAAGAAAGCATACTTTAATGTGATTATATTATTACTCTCTATTTGGTTATATTTTGTCCACTTTGACAATACATAATCTCACATTTGAAGATCATTTAATGTCACAAAGCCATGGACCCACCCGGAGAGCCTCTGAATTGATCTAGGCCAACCTGGAAGTCAAAAAAATATTTGTATTCTTACAAGAACTTAGGAGTGCCTCGTACGTGGTAGACATTCTCAGTAGTGAGCTGAACTGACGCCTCAATATCGAGCTGAACTGATGAGGCAGAGAGAGGAAAGGGGAAGCGTCAACCTGGAAAAACCTCAACTCTTGCTGAATGTGTTTATCCATCTTCTCCATCGCTGCCCTGGTCCTGTTGAGCACAGCCGGAGAAAGGTAACTAAGTCAATAGATTGGTCCTGCTATAATCTCTCAGGCCCTCAGCACTCCTGAATTTCCCTATGGAGCTGCTTTCCAATTCTCCACTTTCTTCGAATCTCTCATCCCTCTACTTCCTTAAGAGAAAATAGAAGTCATTAGATGCAAACCCTAGTAATGACCTACCACTAAAACTTCAAATTTTTTAGAAGGATGCTTTCAGCTGCAAGGATTGGAAAACTCAACTAGTTATCATCAGTACGATAATTTTATCAACTCACATATCAACAAGTGCTGTTGCTGGGCCTCCGACTTTTGTTTGTCAAGTTCAGTGATGTCATCAAGTTCTCAGCCTTCCTCCCACCTCGCCGCTGAGCTAGCCTTAGCCTGTCAACAGGCTAGTCCCAGTTCTAGGCATTACATCCAGAGACGACAACCCTTGGGGAAGAAAAATCGTTCCCAGCAATATTCCCAAGCCCCACAACAAATTTCCCTTCACATCTGCTTGACCAGAACTAGATCACTTGTCCATCCCTAAGTCAACCACAGGCAAGAAGAATGATATTTCCATGTTTGGCTTCTTATACTTAACATTAAACTGAGAATCAGGTTCTGTTTCTTAAGAGGTTGATAATTGAACAAGATTGAAGGATAGGCCCACACCCAAATCCATCCCTCCTTCACTACCAGAAACTGTTAGTTTAGATACTGCTCTTTCCCTGCACATAGTATAGAGCTTGACTAATATGTGTTGAATAAACCAATGAATCCTGGCTCCTTGGCTTGACCCTGCCACTAACCTACTGTGTAGTTTTAAAAAACTGATTGAACTCCTCAGAGCCTCAGTTTCCTCTTCTGCAAAAGGAGGGATTTCGTGTAGCTTAAAAAGAAATATCGCTGGTTCTATTTCCATGACTCCTTAGCCAATGAAAAAGGTAGCCCACACCTGATGAGTACCTAGCCTGTCCAGGGAATGGCCGTGACACTGGAAACTTGCAGAAACTGTCAGCAATGACTGCTCCTAATGATAAGAGGGGTAGCAGCCATCTTTTTTCCAAGCCCAGCCCTGCCTCAGCAGGCAGAAGCTTGCCTACCTGCAAACCAGTTCTGGTTTCAGCTCAAGGGAGCAAACAGGCAGGGCTCTTGAGGAATGCTGCTCTGGCCCCATCCCGCCTGAAAAAGACCCTCTTGGGCCTTCCCTCCTGTCAGGTTGCTGCAGTTGGGAAGTTGATCTCCATAAGCCATTGTTTTCAAAGCACAGAGAGCTCTGGATTTTCCCAGGAATTCCACTGGAATGTAAACAATCTTCAGATCTGAGGCAGAAGCCAGCGGATTTCCTGAGCTGTCACAAAATCACACATGTTGGATCCCAAGGATTTGATACTTTCTAAAAAAATTTTGAGATTTTTTTTTTTGCCTCCTTAAGTATAATTTTTTTCTAGCTCTAAACCTATAACATGCCTGACATCAGTTAATATTAATGATCTGAAATGAAAGGGTGAGTCAACTGAATAATAGGTCTGTAGTAAAGATGTCACACAAACAATTTTACAAGTTTCTTGACTCCAGAAACTGTTAGAAGTACAAGCTCATCAAATGTCCACCTTCACATTGGCTCAGATGGAACATTGCAATCCTGAGTCTATTTTGTATTGAGTACAAATTCCTGTCCTTCCTTTGCTTGACGTGCCTCTGCTACCCGGCACAGTTCTCTATAGAGTACTTCAGACACTCGAGGACCACAGGAAGCCTGGTACAAGCAGATTAATCCTGTGCTGTGTGTTTATGCTGACTGTATCTATAATTTTTTTTTTTTTGCCTCTGTCCCTTAGATTCTCTCTGCGTCACATCATATCACAGCTCAGAAAGCACACTGCCCTTCTCCATTTCCCAAACGCGTTGGATGGCCAGATGCCCTACAGCCCTGCGGTCTTGTGAAAAGCTCACTTTAGAGACAGGAAGATCTGGATTTGAATATGAGTTCTGTCCTCTTTTAGCCCTGTGACCTGAAGCAAGTTACCTAACTCCTCTGAGAAGCTGTTTCCTTCTCTGTAAAGTGAGGATAATAATCCTTCCCACACGGGCTGGTTGTGAAGATTAAAAGAGAAAACACATGCTGAGCTTCTGAGCATGGCCTCTCACAAGGCCCTTGACATTGCTGGCTCTCTTCTCTCCTCTCTGAGGCTGTGCTTCCTGGAATCGCAAATGTGTCATGTGAGACCATCTAACACAGTCCAAGAAATAGTCAAAATGTAAAGGCAACTTCATCCTCAGCCAACTGTAAACTTACTAGAATAGTCTATCCCAGTAAAGCTTTACCTGGCCCCTGACACGCTGTGGCAACTGGATAAAAAGAAATTCAAGGAGAAGATGAGGGTATACAGATAAATAAATGCTGACCACATATCTTTCCTTTCTTGGTTTCCTTTTCCTTTGAAATTTCTTGCAGCCCTCTGAGACATCCCACTGTCACGTTCCTCTTTTAAAATGCTTCATATCCTTTCTATGTTGGTAGGCAGCTGTGAGCTTCATGCTTTGGAGGGCGCTCACAGGCATAAGTCATGGCAACCTCTAACTGTGCGGGCTCGTGATTTCACAAACTTCCTCTGATTCGTTTTTTGGTGTCTTCAGAAGACTCTGTTGAGATATAAATGTGGAATCCGAATAGTCTGGTCAAACTGGTACACCAGGACATTTTGGTGGGGACTCAAGCCTGATGAAACTTTTCTGGTAACTTGGGCTTCCCGTTTCCTAGGGGCAGGAGTGAGCTGGGGGCTCATGGTACAAAGAAGGAGCAGTTGGGCTTCCCTGGTGGCGCAGTGGTTGGGAGTCCGCCTGCCCATGCAGGGGACACGGGTTCGTGCCCCGGTCCGGGAAGATCCCACGTGCCGCGGAGCGGCTGGGCCCGTGAGCCATGGCCGCTGAGCCTGCGTGTCCGGAGCCTGTGCTCCGCAACGGGAGAGGCCACAACAGTGAGAGGCCCGCGTACCAGGAAAAAAAAAAAAAAAAAGAAGGAGCAGTGTCAGCCCAGTTCCTATAAGGATCTGAAAGTCTTCCTTTGGATCTTGGTATTCTTTTCTCAAGCAGAGGGCTTAAGACAATTGGAGAGCTAATATTCTAATGCATTTGCATCTTACAGTGAGCCCCATCCTGCAAGAACAATGAGGGGCTCAGAGTTCAACCCCACCTGCTCCAACCAGATACACGTAGAGGTCCGGTTCAGACCAGATAAAGCCACCTTGGTGATCCAGATGGGCCCCATGTCAGGAGTCAAGCCCGAGGACTCCAGAAAGTTCTCATTCACTGAGAGGGAGTGAAGGGAAGGCAGAAGGGTGATCCCAGAGATGCCAAAGTCTGGGTCATTGGGTGATCATTGTTTATAGGAATTGCTCAGCTGGGGGTGTCCATCTTCTATCACTCAATAGACCTGTGTGTCCTGCCTTGCTCTCTAGAGAAAAGAAAATCTCCATCGTTCTTTAGATATAAAGAGTCTACGTCAGTGGTTCCCAGATTTTTGTTTTGGTTTTGGGTTTTTTTTGAAGTGGTGGTAGTGGTAAATTGCTTTGGCATTGCTAAAATACAAGCATTAAGAAAACCCCCAAAACTCCAGATACATCTACAGTCATTATTTATTAATAGAGACAATATTTTTTCTCAAAAAACAAAACAAAAAAAAAGGTAGAATGGCCAGAAAGGCATAAATCTCAGGATAAAGGACAATTTTTAAATAGTAACTAATTCTCATTTAAGACAGCCTTTCTAAATTGTCTTTATTTTTAAATTTTGCTGTGGATTGAGGAAACTTCTTTACAAATCAGAACAGAGAATCAGGAGATCCGAGTTCAAATCCAGACTCTGAAGCTCTTTATGTGTCTTGGGCAAAGTACTTATTCTCTGCCATCTGTTTTGTTATTTCCTAAACGAGGGGATTATGTTAGTTGATTTCTCAAGGGCCTCAGGCTCTAACTTTCTTTGAGCTGCTATTTCTCTGATGACAACGGAGAAGGCTGAGATCTGTTTCTATCACTTCTCAACCACACGTTTTATGTAACATTTCATAACAGATGTTGTTTCATCAGTTTCCCCACCTGCAACCCAGCTAACAACTCCCTCCCTAGTATCCGTAAAGGCTTGTTATAGTATACAAAACCCAGTAATTTTCCCACTAGTCCGGGAGTTTCCCAGAATTTTCTGCCAAAGATTATTTTGGCGTCTAACAACTTTTGGGAGTTTTCTGTCATCAGTATTATCATCAACAAAAAAAACATTTCTTAAGTTAACAAGGAAAATTACTGAATAAAGACATGATTATTTTGTGGGTAAAAGCGCAGACCATATATGAAAGAGCCGCACTGTCCAAACAACATAAAAACACATCAGGGAGCTGGGATGCAGACTATGTGATTAAAACAGCAGCTTTGAGAGTGACATATTGTAGTAGTAGTTAGTGGAGAGAGAGGCCAGCACCTCTCTTCTAATCAGTCCAGAAAGCATCATCTAGAGAACAAGATTACTTAAGAAGACGGAGTAGGGGAAGGAAGGGAAAGGGAGACTTCATAGGGCAGGATGTCAAAAATCGTCCCACAAAATATAGCCACAAATTAGACTGGTTCTCTCCACTGGGGACGATATTGTACCTCAGGTGACACCTATCAATCCCGGCAGACATTTTTGGTCATCACAACCTAGGGTGCTATGGACATCTCGAGTTTAGAGGCCAGAGATACTGCTCCCTGTCCTACAATACACGACAGCCCTGCAATGCACAGGGCGGCCCCCAACAATAAAGAATTATCCAGCCCTAAAGATGTGAAAAAAAAAAAAAAAAAAGAAAAGAATTATTCAGCCCAAAATGTCATTAGCATCGAAGCTGAAAAACCCTGAGTTAGAGAAAACTTGGAAGTGAGCATGAGATGAAGAGCCAGAGGACATTTTGCACAGGTGTGGAACACAAGGATGGTGTTAACTTGGAGATGGAGAAGGAGAGTGTGGAGGCGTACTCGTTAACTGAAATCTGTCGACCTTCATCCTTTCTTAGGCTCCAAAATCAGTCTAGGTCTGTCGCTGCGTCTGTCGCTGCCCAGCCAGCCGAACATGGCGAAGGGGTGGAGAGCAGAGGCAGCTACTGCCTTTCCTCCTCTGCCTGGTGGATGTGCTGGGCTGAAGCCTGCTCTGAAGGAGGAGGAATGAGAGCAAGGCTGAGGGGTGACGTCACCAGGCACGGAGGTGAGGTGGGCAGAGCAGATTTGCTCCCTCTAGGTGTACAGACTGAGGCCCTGTGCTTTCCTGCCTTGAGTAGCTGAGTCTGTTAGAACCGGGCCACTTTGCTGCTGTCTGGATTTGGCACATAAAATCCCTGACCTAAAACATTCTGGGTAGTTAAATAAACCCAGGGTAGCTGGCAGTCCCAGTGGATTATTCTCCCAAGTTCATTTCCTCCTTGTCCCCACTGCCCCCCTCGTCATTCCAACCACACTCACCTCCTGCATTAATCCAGGAACACTCCTGCCTCAGGGCCTTTGCACAAGCTGCTTGCTCCCCTTGACTGGAATTCTTCTCCCCATACCCACATAGCTAACTCCTTCACACACCGCAAGTCTCTGCTCAGATGCCAGCTTCTCCATAGGCGTACCCTAACCACCCAACTCAAAATTACAACTCACTCTTCCACACACATTCCCCACCCCCATTCCCTGCATCCTTTCTTCTACAGCATTCATCACTATTTCCAATGCTCTATATAATTGTCTTAATCAGTTTATTCATTGTTTATCTCCCCCCATCTGAATGTATGCTTGAGGCTCAGAGATTTCAGTATGCATTGTTCACTGATAAATCCTAGAACTGAGTTGAGTACTTGCCATACATACATCCATATATACATATATATATATATACACACACACACTGTGTTTTTTTTTTTTGCGGTATGCGGGCCTCTCACTATTGTGGCCTCTCCCATTGCGGAGCACAGGCTGCGGACGCGCAGGCTCGGCGGCCATGGCCCACAGGCCCAGCTGCTCCGCGGCATGCGGGATCCCCCCGGACCAGGGCACGAACCCGTGTCTCCCGCATCGGCAGGCGGACTCCCAACCACTGCGCCACCAGGGAAGCCCCACACACTGTGTTTTAAATTTGTGCCACAGCTATTCATTCCATTGCTAGTGTGCTTTATGAATTAATAATTTAAATAAATCTTACAATTATATAATGATGATTAATAAAAACTGCATTGAATTTGCCCATTAAAAAATTTATTTTTTTCAGTGTAAACATTTTAGATATACAATTTTTTTTTTTTTTTTTTTTTTTTTTTTTGTGGTACGCGGGCCTCTCACTGTTGTGGCCTCTCCTGTTGCAGAGCACAGGCTCTGGACGTGCAGGCTCAGTGGCCACGGCTCACCGGCCCAGCCATGTGGGATCTTCCCGGACCGGGGCACGAATTCGTGTCTCCTGCATCGGCAGGCGGATTCTCAACCACTGCACCACCAGGGAAGCCCAGATAGATATACAATTTTAACTCTCCTTGGACGTGCCATTTTTTAAAAAAAATGAACAGAGACCCTTTAAGAATGGAAGCGGCAGAACCTCGATGTCGAGTTTCCCTCACTTAAGAAATAAGCCCAGGGGACTATTCACAATGGTGCGGCATTTAGAATCAACATGCTTCCAAACAGGGTGGGACTATTATGTTTTGTTTTAAAGCTGCCCTTTGCACATAACATATGGTAATCTCAGGAGACCAATGAGGCAATCAGGGAGATCTAAAGGCTGGGAACAGTATGTTCTTTGAAATCCCTCTGACAGGAGCAGACAGTCCCTCCCTCCCTCGAACCATCCTGAAGGGGAAGTATGTCGGCTTGGACAGTAATGAGACAGGGTGGGAATTCCCCCTTCTTTTTGGTCTACTTTACAGACAAGCTTCGTGAGGGTGAAAGATGGGTCATTCCCATCCTCAGATGCTTTAACTTGAAGCCAAGACTGCCTGGGAAATAAATATTGGAGAATAAGCGAAACTAATTTTAGTTGCCTCCAAAACAGAATTTTTATAGAAACTAGTGGCATTAAAAATTGCCGACCCTTAGACACTGCTGTTTCATAGTGTCACCAATAGATGGCAGCACATGATCCATCTTTCTTCATCGATAAGTGGATTCAAAGCTACTTTTCCCCGGGAAGGTCCGCTGCTCGCTTCTTCAGCTCCTCTGAAGCTGTCCTTGTCATCAAGCAGCAATTTAGGTGTGCAATAAAATCTTGGGTTTTTTCCCCTCTCCCTGTCTAGATTAAGCCTCTTGGTGACTTCAATCCACAACCACCAAGTCAATGGTGGTACTGTGACCTGGAAAAAACAGTGAGGAAATGAAAAACAAAACAAAAACCATACTGTGAGCTTTTCAAGGGAGAATTAGATCGTGGCAACCAGGCAGCCAGCAAAATAAATTGGAAACTAGTTATGTTCAGAAGAGTCAAAAGGTACAGGGGGATATTTTTGTGATTTGCCTTTTTAGGATGGCTATATCCAAACACAGAGAGCTTTAATGTGAATGCTAATATTTGGATGGTATATCCTGAGTTGACCACTGCAATTCCTTCCAGTTCCAAGCATTTCTGATCTGTGACCAGAAAAGTTCCAAAGGGTGTTTCCAATAGAATAAAATTATTTTATCTGGAAAATACTTCCCTATAAAATACTAGCCTTTGCTAGTATTTAAAAAACAGACTAACAAACAAACAAAAACCCAAATCGAACAAAAACCCTTTGGGTAAACCAAAATATTTAACAGAAAGAAACTCAAAACCCAGTGGACTGGCCAACTAGAGGACTGTTTTTAAACCACAGGTTGCCATTGATTCGTGTTTTGGAAATCAACTATGTAGGCCATAACAAGCATTGTGGAATACATTACATTATGATTCAGTATGCTATAGCAATACAATACAATACAATATGCTATAATACGATACAATACCTCAGAGTGCATCCTTGTGTATAGGGTTCTATCTGGGTCATGGCCAAAGAAACCTTGCAAAACTCTGCCATGGAGGGCTGTGCCTGCTTTCAACATGTGCACTTTCTATAGTCCAACACCAATAAGCTCCTCACTATCAAAACATCTGATTTAACAAATAGAATTTTAGGTCACTGTTAAGTGACATCAAACAGCAAGCTAAACTGAGGGTCTCCCCAACCACTGGTATATAAATATGGAGAATTAGGCCATTTCTCATTCTCATTATCCATATATTCATGATTTTCCAAAACCATCCTATTTTCAGGCATTTTGTTTTACTCTTCCATAAACACATTTATACTCATGAATTTATATGTCCTAACTTTCAGTTGAGAAAAATCTAGCCACTGATTAACTGATAGGCCAGGGGGTCAAAACTTAAATGTCTAAAGGAGCTAGTCAGATAAAATAAATGAGTGAAGCAGGCAAATGAGTGAAGTAACAAAGGATTGAATTTAGATTTTACAGGAAATATGTAATTTTTTAAAGTTGACACGTAACATTAAAAAAGGAAAAAGGAAAAAGATATTGTGCTGGGCAGAAACCAGCCCTGCTGTGGACTAAATTGTAGCCCCCGCCACATGAATTTATATATTGAAGCTCTAACTCTCAATGTGACTGTATTTGGAGATAGGGTTTTTAGAAGGTAATTAAGGTTAAGTGAGATCGTAGGATAGGGCCCTAATCCAATAGGACCAGTGGCCTTACAGGAAGAGGAAGAGAGAGATCTCCCTATGGACACACCAAGGAAAGGCCATGTAAGCACATGGTAAGAAGACGGCTGTCTACAAGCCAGGAAGAGAGCCCTCACCAGGAATCATATCAGCCAGAACCTGATCTTGGACTTCTAGCCTCCAGAACTGTGAGAAATACATTTCTGTTGTTTAAGCCACCCAGTCTGTGATATTTTGTTACAGCAGCTGGAACATTCTAATACAAGGCCTCAGGATATGCCCATGGTTCTTGAGGTTGCAACTTCTGCCCCAGTTATACTTCAGATTGAATGATGCACAGCCTCATCAGGGTAAGTATCTGAAATCACTTTAAGTGTCAGTCCTCACAATGGCTTTGAAGTCTCAGTACAACTGTGACAGGATATTTATTTGTTGAAAAAATATTTCAAGAGTATATGATTAAAACTAGCTTGCCTGTGAGTATACTTAAAAAGTATTACTTTTGTGTTAAGCACACCTCTAGGTGCTGAGATACATCTGTAATGAAAACAGATGAAAATTCTTATGTTTACAGCATATCCTAGTTGGGTGAGACAGACAATCAACAAAATAAATAAGTAAAACATGTGATATGCTAGAAGGCTGTAAGGTACGTTTGCAGTACTGTTTGAGAATGCTCACTTCTGCTCCGGAAGGAAACAATTGGGATGGATGAAACACATTTAAGGAACGGTAAGTCAGTTCGTAACATGTGAGACGTGTCAGAAAGACATAGTAGAGCATATGTGCATGAACATAGGTAGGAAGAAATGGCAGGGCCTGGATGTCTGATATTCATGACACTAAAATATATGGAGACATTGCATATTCATGAGTCCTTTCCTTGGCCACCCATTTGGGAAATTCATTCTGGCCCCAAGTGATCTTTGCCCCCCAAACACAAAAATGCCTAGCTGCTCAGCAGGTTAGTTGGCAAGCAACAGCCATGGCCACGTGCTGGCTCCAGTCACCTTCTCTGTCCACTGAGACCCCATGATCATGTTGAACTTTGACCTTGGTAATGATCAGGGAAGGCTGGTGTGGGAGAGGAAAAAACCAACATCCGAACATTGATGTAGCTGTGGACCCAGGTACTACTGTTCTTTTACCCAACTGCTCGCTATATTAAGCATGTTAACTTACCCCATCATTCCCCTAGAGTGAGTTTTAATTAATTTAATAAACCCTGTGATTCAATTATTTTAATTCAGTTTGTGAGCCTTACTGGGAGAGCTTGCCTGGTTGTAGACTTAGAGGCTGTCATAGCAATGAAATAATTTGCCATGTGACCAAAATGAAAAGTGCTTTAGCATCAAAAATAGAGTATAGAAGGGAGATGGAGAGTATTTTAAATGGAGTGGTCAGGAGAGGTCTGATTGAGAAGGTACCATTTGAGCAAAAACTTGAAGGGGTTGAGGGAACAAGACAGGCAGATATCCTCAGGATCAGCCCAGACGAGGGAACCATATGTACAAAGAGCCCCAGCCATGAGCTTTTCTGGCAAGCTCCAGGAACAGCAGAGAGGCCTGGTGGGAGACCAAGTGAGAGGTAGCACAGGTCCCGTCCATATAGGTGGGCCCTTTAGGTCCTTGTGAGAACTTTGGCTTTTACTCTAAAATGATTGCCATTGGAAGGTTTTGGACAGGAGAGTGGTTGAATTGACATTTTAACACTATCAGTCTGGCTGCTGTATATTGGAAAGGAGCAGGGGCAGAGCAGGGAGGTCAGTTAGGAGATGATTACAATGATCCAGGCAAAAGGTGATGGTGCCTCAGACCAAGATGGTGGCAGTAACGGTGTTGAGAGGTGATGCGATTCTGGATATGTTTTGGAAGCAGAGCCAACTGGGTTGGCTATCAGATTAGAGGTGGGGAGTGAGAAGGGGAGGAGTCATTGATGAATCCAAGAATTTAGACCTTAGCCACTGGAGATGGAGACACTGTTAACTGTAGGAGGAGAAAATTGGGAAAAGCTAGCATCATTTTATTGAAGAAGGAACGGAAGCTTAAATAACTTACCCAAACTCACATAGGAAGTGAGTTGTTCAAGCCAAGAATCAATGCAAGTTAGGTCACGCTTCCAAGCTCATGCTTTTTCTGTCTCTCAGCCCCCTGAGAAGATTATTTAAGGAGAGGACTACAGAGAGGAGCATACGGAGAGAGGGGTACAGGGCTCCCCGTCATCTGAGAGCAGTGTTCCTATGAAAACTTTCACGACCCAAAAAGGCATAAAGCAAAGAAGCAATTACCTTAGGACACATGTTGCTGATGGATGCACAAAATAAATTGAGATAAAGTGCACATGTTCACAGACACAGTTCACAGCTATGGGGCTTGATGCTGAGATGCTGAGGGTAGTGCCCAGGGAAGGAGCTTGGTGGTACCACTCTCACCACTTGCGGTGCCTGCTGCCTCTATAAGGCTCACTGCAAAATGAACACTGAAGGCAATTTTCACTTTTCGTCCTTTTTCTTAAAAGAAAAATCCTCATTGAATTTCTTTCAGTTAGCAAAGATGGGTACCAACGTAGGTCTTTCATAAAAGCATAGTGGCATAAAATGAACTTTCGAAAAGTGGGGCATAGCTGTGTACAAAGAGCAATTGCGAGCAGAGCAGAGAGAGCAACTAATTCTGACTGTGATGGGGGAATCAAAGATTTCACAGAGGAAAACTTACGGCTTGGCCTTTAAGGGTGACCAGGTCTGGAGAGGGGACTCCAGAGAGAAACTCGCATGAACAGGACTGAGGTGGAGAGAGTGTAGAGAAAATTCAGAGAATTACAAAGTCAGCACGTTCGAAGGTTGGGTTATACCATTTCAACCATGTTCCTTTAACTCAAAATTTGGCTTAAATATCTTCTGACCTCAATTTCTCTTCCATATGGACCTAGAGCATTATGCAGGGATCAAGAGAGAGGGAGATTTTATTTTCCAGGTGAGACGGAGTCTTTCGAACAAATTTTGCTCCCTGGTGCTGCCTGTCTGACACCAGCAATTAGAGACAGATTACTCATGCTGGGTGGAGCCTTCTCAGCCAAGGGCAAGTGGATAACCCCGGTCAGCAACTGAAATTATTTGGAAACATGAAGACAACTTGATAGCCCTCAACTCAGCACGTCTCAGTTCTTAAAGAGCAAGAGGATCATGGAACGCCAATTCCGATTCAACAAGTCTGAAACAGGGCCAGACTTGAAAGTCTTCACTTCTTTCAAATTCCCCGCTGATGCTGCCGTTCTGTGGACCACTTCTGAGGAGCAAGACCCCAGCCCTTTGTAAAGGGCGCCAAAGTCAGGGTCACATAAGAAAAAGGCCTAGAAATCAGGACATTTGAAGTCTAAGCCTGGATGTTAAGTAAATAGCATTGTTCAGATGTTAATTTCTTATTTGGAAGAAAGGAAAGGTGTCAAGTTTAGTTAGTGAAGCTACAAAATATAAACTCAGGGAAATCAGAAGGACATCTTCAGCTATCAAGAACTTGAGGAGAAAAAGACAAAATTGAAGAGGAAGGTATTACAGAATATTATTTGCCTCCCTCCCACCCCCCAGAGCAGGATGAGCCATGAAGCCAGCTGGATTTTGACCACACAGAGCAGAGGGAGAGTTTGACATTGACCTGAGCATGGATGACCCCTGTGACCTCTGTGATGGGCGTTCCTCACAGACTTGGAATGCTACAAAGGGAAAAACCACATAAAAGTGAAGTGAGCCTTCATTAGAGGTGGAGAAAATTATTATCTAGCCAGGTGTTCTTTGAGAAATTTCCCACAGGTATTTGGGACATTTTTGTGTAGCAGCGGATGAGATCATGAGAGGAAGAATTTAAGTACATAAAACGATGTTGGGGCAGTTATGAGCCCCAGCGCAACACGCCTGTGTGACTGCTGGCGGTGTCAGTGTACAGAGCTGACAGCTTTGGTTACACCGTCAGTTACCTACTAAATGATGGGGGGTGGGGGATCCATGTTGCCTCTTCTTCTATCTTGTTTTGTCTTCTGCTATCACTGCAGGGAAGAAAATCTACAGCTCCGTGGCTCCCGCCACCTGTTAGCTATGCAACTGTGGGCTGTAAAATGAATTTCAGAGTCATCATCTCATCAAAATGGTGACTGATTCTCAGCACAGACCAGCAGTTACAGGCATGGGCTGGGGAGACAGACTTCCAGGGTTGCAATCCAGCTCCACCCCCTGTAGCTGTGGACCTTGGAAAGTAACTTACCCTCACTGTGCCTCAGTTTCCTCATGTCTGAAAATGAACATATGAGTGGTACCTACCTCATGCCATTGTTTTGAGGATTAACTGAGTTGAGTTTCAAAGTGCTGAGACAGTGCTAACACGGTAAGTAGGACACGGGCATTTAAAAGACTACAAGGGGACTCACAGACACTTAGAGGTCTGTGGACCTATTTCCCAAAGGACAGAAATTGTTTTTTAAATCTTCACCTTAACTCCAGGTTCTTATCAGTTCATCTTGGATCATCTGGAGAGCCACCTTGTACATGAGGTCTGCCATGTTATTTCAATGCCCTTATGTGCACCCGTGTGCTGAAGGAAGAAAATCTCTTAGTGGTTTTAGTAGAAAAGTTGTGGGTGGGCTTCCCTGGTGGCACAGTGGTTAAGAATCCTCCTGCCAATGCAGAATGCAGGGAACATGGGTTCGAGCCCTGGTCCGGGAAGATCCCACATGCCACAGAGCAACTAAGCCCGTGCGCCCCAACTACTGAGCCTGCGCACCTGGAGCCCATGCTCCCTAATAAGAGAAGCCACTGCAATGAGAAGTCACCGCAATGAGAAACCCATGCACTGCAATGAAGTGCAGCCCCTGCACTCTGCAACTAGAGAAAGCCCGTGCGCAGCAACGAAAACCCAACACAACCAAAAATTTAAAAAAAAGAAAAGTGGTGGGAGATTTTAGGCACTTCCCAGCTCACAGTGAAAGAGGCAGACTGAGTTCCGAGGTTTGGTTTTTGGGCAGCCAGTTCCACTGTCCATGACAAGAGGATGGGCAGTCCAGATCCCATCTTTGCACATACAGTAAGTCCCCTACATATGAACCTTCAAGTTGCGAACTTTCAAAGACGCGAACGTGTGTTTGCATGTCCGATCACGTAAATTAGTTCACGTGTCTGGCATCTTTTGTCAAGTGCGAACATCCTCTACAAGTGGTTGTGCTTTTGTATACTTTACTATATAGTACTGTATAGAGTACAGTAGTACAGTATCTTTATTCCAAACCCAGGATGTCTGGAAGCAAGCGTAAAAGCAGTGGTGATGTAGCTAGTTCTACTGTACTTTTCAAGGTACTGTACTATAAGATTAAAAATGTTTTCTTTATTTTTGTGTTTATTTTTTATGTATTATTTGTGTGAAAAGTATTATAAACGTATTACAGTACAGTACTATATAGCTGATTGTGTTAGTTGGGTACCTAGGCTAACTTTGTTGGACTTAACGAACACATCGGACTTACGAACGCATTCTCGGAGGGAAATGTGTTCATATGTAGGGGACTTACTGTACTCACTTGCATAGTAGTAAACACAGAATGAAAACATTTTACTCCCATTTCTAGCAATAATCAGATTAGATACCTGCTTAATACATAGTGAAAAATTGCTGCAGTCTGGTCCTATCTTCAAATGAATCACACAGTTTTCTAGAATTACAGTAGTTCTGCTTTTCCTCGGTTTGTTACCCTCAGTCAACCATGGTCGAAAATATTAAATGGAAAATTCCAGAAATAATTCATAATTTTAAATTGCACTCCGTTCTAAGAAGCGTGCTGAAATCTCGTGCCATTCCTCTCCCTCCTGCCTGAGACGTGAATCATCCCTTTGTCCGGTGTCACCCTCCCGCAATTCACTAAGTCGCCCTCTCAACCATATTAATATTTCCATTTCTATCGATGCATTTCACAGAAACAAATCTTGTATTAATGTGTAGGTTGGCCCATAAGATCTTGCTGCTAAATTGTGTCATTTATTTTTGAGAACCCATGAGCTTTTTTCTTTTATTTCCCAAAGAGACATCCATTTTGTATTTCATGAGATGTGAACATGTTCCATATTATATTGATTTGCTTATTTGACAAATAAATAACTGAGGACTTATCATGGACCCAACCCAATGCTAAGTGGCCCAATCCAATGCTAAGTGACCAATGTCATTGACATCACGGAAATCACAATTTCATGAGAAGCAAGAGATAAATATATAAACATACAAACACAAGGTATTCTATGAGGAAGAATTCTATAAGAACAGGGCCAGGAGCATAGGAACCTAATTTAGTGTGTAAGTTTAGAAAGCTTTCTTGAGGAAGTAATATTTGAACTAAGACCTAAAGAATGCTTTAAAAAGTCAAGTGATGGGTGGGTGAGTGGAAGGATTTCTCAGCAGAGTCAAAAATAGAAGAGAAGGCTACAGAATGGAAAAGAACTTGACTCACTGGAGAAACAGTATGGCTAGAGCACAATGAGAGGTCTCTGTGAGGCTGGGGAAAAGTCAGATCCTGCATGGGTTTGGATTAAATTCTAAGGTCAACTGGAAGCTTTCGGAGAATTTAAAGAATGGAGTGAAATATACCACTGACTTTTTAATGAAGAATGGGTAACTGGGCAGGAATGGAAGGAGGTGGTTAAAAGGGTACTCCAGTGGTCCAAGTAGTGTCACCAGGTGTTGACATTCACATAGAGAAATGATGATGGCTTGGATGAGGGGAGAGTGGTAAGGAGAAGGGAACTCGATTTGAGATCCATTTTGAAGGTATAATCTGCAAGACTTTGTTTCTTATTGCATTTTGAGTAGGATAATTCTGGTTTCCTGGCTTGAGCAACTGGGTGACAGAGGAAGAGGGAGTTCCTAGAAGAAAGGACCCTGTGACAAGAGAAAGAATGAAGAGGAGGCCAAAAAAGATGTCAAGAGTGAAGGGCATTGTACAACCAACCACTATATGGTCCAACACTCCCACACACAAAAAAACTCACACACCAGAAATTAGTGGTAAATAACAGACCGACTCATGGAAGACAGACTGTCTTTATTAAAAATAGAAATTTCTGCTGGCCAAAACTTGAAGCAGAGCCATGAGTTTTTCTGTACAAACTTACCTAGGTTAATTCACTGCCATTTAAAATAGTTAATGCCTCCTGGTTTTAGAAGTAGTAAAAAAAAATTCTCTAGGAACAAATACAAAATCTTAAGGTCTACACAAGCCAGTCCTCTGGTGTCAACTTGCTCAGCACAACATCATAGCTATAGTCTCTTGGAGAAGAAAGAACCTTTGTTAGAGATGATCTGTGCCTTTTCAGAGATCTTACTGATTCAGAAAATGGCAGAGCCAGGATTGAAAACCTGGGGAAAATAAGAGATGAATTCTTATATGAATTAAGACAGTAATGATCAGAATAATCCAAACTATCACCTTTTGGCTTCAATAATTCCACCTGGCTGTCTGTTCTCCCAAGGTCACTGAAGTATTGTTCCATATGCTTTACTTGAACTGTTTGGATGTGGCCATAGGCTTTGAAATAAAGTCTTTGGAATTTAGACAGATTAAAAAGATTATAATTACAGCATTTCAACAGTCTTTCCCGTAGACTCTGAAATGATGGAGAAAAACTTTCTACTATAACTAACTACCAAGAAAAAATAATCTCTCCTAACTTGATTTTAAAGGTATTTCCCCAGTATTAATAATGATAGATTAAATCATTAGCTCTTACTGGGGAAAGGCTTTAAATGTAGAAAATGTCACACGCTGAAATTGATCATAGAATGAGTGGTTTCTAACATTTTATTTGTTTAACATCTTTACTGGAGTATAATTGCTTTACAATGGTATGGTAGTTTCTGCTTTATAACAAAGTGAATCAGCTATATATATATAGCTGATTATATATTATATATGATTATATATACATATATCCCCATATCTCCTCCCTCTTGCGTCTCCCTCCCTCTCACCCTCCCTGTCCCACCCCTCTAGGTGGTCACAAAGCACTGAGCTGATCTCCCTGTGCTATGAGGCTGCTTCCCACTAGCTAGCTATTTTACGTTTGGTAGTGTGTATATGTCCATGCCACTCTCTCACTTCGTCCCAGCTTACCCTTCCCCCTCCCCGTGTCCTCAAGTCCATTCTCGACGTCTGCATCTTTATTCCTGTCCTGCCCCTAAGTTCTTCAGAACCATTTTTTTTTTTTTTTAGATTCCATATATATGTCTTAGCAAACGGTATTTGTTTTTCTCTTTCTGACTTACTTCACTCTGTATGACAGACTCTAGGTCCATCCACCTCACTACAAATAACTCAATTTCGTTTCTTTTTATGGCTGAGTAATATTCCATTGTATATATGTGTCACATCTTCTTTATCCATTCATCTGTGGATGGACACTTAGGTTACTTCCATGTCCTGGCTATTGTAAATAGAGCGGCAATGAACATTTTGGTACATGTCTCTTTTTGAATTGTGTTTTTCTCAAGGTACATGCCCAGTAGCGGGATTGCTGGGTCATATGGTAGTTCTATTTGTAGTTTTTTAAGGAACATCCATACTGTTCTCCGCAGTGGCTATATCAGTTTACATTTCCACCAACAGTGCAAGAGGGTTCCATTTTCTCCACACTCTCTCTAGCATTTATTGTTTGTAGATTTTTTTGATGATGGCCATTCTGACTGTAAGACTTTATTTTCAATGTATCTGGGCTTAGTATAAATTACCTGTCATGTGACATCCTAGCTGAAGGTGCCTGCAGGTGAAAACAAAACAGGATGGTGAAAAGTTGGCCTTTGACATATTGGAGCTCCATTTATGGAGATGCTGCTTAATGGTTCAGAGGATAGACTCAGAGCCAGACCATCTGGGTTTGAATTCTAGTTCACCTCTTACCCACACCAAATTTCTAGCTGTGAGATCTTAAACTAGGTACACCAATACTTTTGAGCCTCAGTTTCCTCCTCAGTAATATGAAAATAATACTTTATCTTTAATGTGTCTGGTTTAAATGAGATACTATTTATGAAAGGCTTCCTCTGACGTACTACTTTAGTGTTAGCACAAACACACACACTCTGGGTAACTGCACTAGAGGTGGTGTTTGTTTGGGTTTTTAACTCTTCATGAGTGGACTGCAGGAGAATGTGGTGACTTGATAAATGGGGTGGCCCTAAGAGCAAATGTGGGTACCTAATTCTTTTTTTTTTGCAGTACGCGGGCCTCTCACTGTTGTGGCCTCTCCCGTTGTGGAGCACAGGCTCCGGACGCGCAGGCTCAGCGGCCATGGCTCACGGGCCCAGCCGCTCTGTGGCATGTGGGATCCTCCCGGACCGTGGCACAAACTCGTGTCCCCTGCGTCGGCAGGCGGACTCTCAACCACTGCACCACCAGGGAAGCCCGGTACCTAATTCTTTATAAAAGCATTCCTGGGTTGTGTTAGAACCTAAATATAAAGAATATGAAAAGACCTATCTTGCAAAGTAATTGATAATACTTAGATCCTTTTGATTCTAATTTATAACTTAGCTGATGGGTGACATCCACATTCAAGATGCTTATCCAATTTAAACACTACTTCAGAAACTTGGATGAGCAATAAATGATGGCTCATATTTTTAAAATTAATTTAATATTTATCAGGAATCTACCACATGCAAAGCACTTGTGGAAGGAATGCAAAAAGCCTGAAATATGATTGCTTCTACCCAAGCAGCTTATAGTCCTATGGAAGATGTGAGTATAATAGAAAATAAACCAAGCTGGGTGGTGGCAGTGTTGAGTGTAACTAAAATTAAAGCTTTCCAGACTCCAGCTATAACTCTGAATGCTGGAGTTATAGCCTAACAGCACTTTTAAGCCCCAAGAATATGCCAGAAGTGGAGTCTCTTCCTGAGGCCTGGGGCAGTATGTTATAGGCCAGGGAACAGGTTTTAACAGAAGAAGCTCCAAAGTTGTGGCACCCAGGGAGGGTCTATCTGGCTGGTCTTGGAGAGAAGGATGAATGATAGGGGTATGTCTTTGGTGCACAGTCTGATTTTTAGGAACTTATTGTTTCATAAGAGAGATAAGACATATGCCAAAAACTTATCATTTCACTCCCTGCTTAAAATACCTCAATGCCCTTCAGCACAAAACCAAAGTCCTTAGAAAGCATATAGGATTTTTCATGACTTGGTCCCTACCTGTCAGTATACATTAGGGATGCTTTCAGCTGAAAGTGATAGAACCTTCAATCAACAACAGCTTCAACCAGTGCTTCTCAAGTACTCATGTACCTTCCAATCACTGGGGCTTCTTATTAAAATGCACATTCTGATTTAGGAAGTCTGGGGTGGGACCTGAGATTCTGCATTTCTAACAAGCTCTGAGGTGATGCTGATTCTGTTGGTCTATGGCCTACAATTTGAATAGCAAGACCTTCAAAGAGTGGAATTGTCCCCCTTTCACAAAACAAGAAATTTGAAAGTAGATTTTGTTCAGATCAACAAAGTTAGTGCTCTGGGATTGGCATGTCAGGACTTGTCAAACTATGACCCATGGGTCAAATCTAGCCCACTGACTATTTTTGTAAATAAAATTTTATTGGAACACAGCCTTGTTCATTTTTTAATGTATTGCCTGTGGCTGCTCTTATGCTAGAATGGCAGAGACCACATGGCCCTTAAAGCCTAAAACATTGGGCTTCCTTGGTGGCGCAATGGTTGAGAGTCCGCCTGCCGATTCAGGGGACGCGGGTTCGTGCCCCGGTGTGGGAAGATCCCACATGCCGCGGAGCGGCTGGGCCCGTGAGCCATGGCCACTGAGCCTGCGCGTCCGGAGCCTGTGCTCCGCAACGGGAGAGGCCACAACAGTGAGAGGGCCGCCAAAAAAAAAAAAAAAAAAAGCCTAAAACATCGACCATCACCTGGACCTTTATGAAACAAGTTTGCTCCCTCCTGGCTTAGACATTATTATTCACTCTGGATGGACCTGGGTCCAGCACCTCTCCCAAATGCATTGAGGACTCTGCTGAGGAAGAAAGTCAGGACGTAACCATGCCTGCAACGTGGCTCCTCTCCCTCACATCCTGCCATCGTGTCCCCTAACATTAGTGCAATCCATCTTCCAGCCACGGCACACAACTGGCAGTTCCCCAAAGGCATTGAGCGTCAGTGTGGCTTCAGAAAATGCCAAGGATGTTTTGAGGACAGTGAGAAGATCACTGGCATAGAATGTTTGCCCAAAACAATGTAAAAAGACTTACAGCCAGGACAGGTTGTTAGGGGAGTGACATGGAGGATGACCTCAGGTTCCATGCTAAAGAGTTTTCATTTAAAAGTCAGTGAGTGGCCTTGAAGGAATTTGAAGCATGGAATCAGATTATTGTTTTATGCTTTATATGTTTTATATTGCTTTCTATGTTTATATGTTTTACATCGTCTTATTACAGTGTTTATGAAATTCTGATAGCACTCGTAGAATGGCCTGTATTAGTCTGCTTAGGCTGCCCTAACAAAACATCATAGAGTGAGTGCCTTAAACAACAGATATGTATTTTCTCACAGTTCTAGAGACTAGAAGTCCAAGATCCAGGTATTGGAAAATCCAGTTGCAAGTGAGGGCTTTTTTCCTTGTTTATAGACAGAGCTACCTTCTCACTGTGTCCTCACATGCCCTCTTCTCTGTGCATAAACAGAGAGAGAGAGAGACAGAGACAGAGATCTGATATTTCTTCCTCTTCTTACTGGATTAGGGTTCTACCTACCTTTCTGACACTAGTTAACCTTAACTACCTCCCTTGAATCCCCATTTCCAAATACAGTTACCTTGGGGGTTTGGGCTTCAACACATGAATTTGGGGGAGTCACAATTCCATTCCTAACAGCTGATGGAAAGGGAAGTTTTGGCAAGGAGGTAGGTAGAACCGCCCATGAAATGTTAGAAGCTGAAAATACCACCGCCTGACTCAGAGCTGTGGACTCTAAGGATGGAAAAGAAGCAAGGAGTGGCGAGAGAAAGGTGGTTAAAAATATATATTTACATCAGTAGGTCTTGGTAACCAAATGAATTCAAGGAAAAACTCTGGCAGCTTCATTTAAAGCCTGGGGATTAGGGAGTAGAGCCACGGTTAACAGGAAAATGAAGACGTGGGAGCACAGGCTTCTTTGGGCAAATATGACAGTTTGGGATCTATTCAATCTGAGGTACTACGGGGTTATCTACATGTACTTGGAGGATGATTAAGTACTCTTCCCTTAACCAAATGCTGCTGAAAGCACCTTTTATCAAGAAGTTGTTGAGCATATGTATATGTATAACTGATTCACTTTGTTGTAAAGGAAAAACTAACACACTATTGTAAAACAGTTATACTCCAATAAAGATGTTTAAAAAAATAAATAAATAAATAAAATAGCATTATAAAGTGAAAAAAAAAACAGCTTCCAAAAAAAAAAAAAAAAAGAAGTTGTTGATAATGAGGGTTTTTTGGGAAAGTCATCACACTCGCCCGTTGAGACCCCTTTACTCATTTGTGAGAAGATCGTCAGGTTCTTCATTATCTAACCAACCACACCAGTTCCCTTAATCTGATTGGTGGGGATGATTCTATCACCCCAACATGTTACAGTAACCTCTAAGAAATATTTAGTGGATATTCATTTATGTATGCATAAAAATGATAAATATATAGTAAATACCAACTGATCACAAGATACAGTTTCAGGGGTAGTAGGGGTTTAAAGATATTTCTCTAAAAAGGAGCTAACTCTAGGCTGAGTTGGAGTGAGCTCAATAGTTCTGTTGTAGAAGTGCTTACTCGTTTTCTCATCTAAGCTCTGACTTTCATCAGTTTTCTTTAACTGTCAGAAAATGAGGTAGTATTCTGAGAAGGATCTAGGTATATCACATGAAAGTTCTAGAAGAGGCTGGTAGAGGAGACCAGCCATGGGATGGTATTTCTGGAAGATGATCTGACAGCTCTGCCCAGTAGGAGCAAGCTCTCTAAGAAGCAGTCTGAAGACTGGGGTGCAAACACCGCACAAACCTACAATAACTGTGTCTCATGCTTGTTTTACCTTTGAAGACCATATCCTCATGCACCAGGGTAAGGTTTCACCCCAGCCTGCCTTCTTTAGTTTAATCATTGGAAGAAGAACAAGTCAGAGCAAAAGATCCTTCTAGCTGTTCCCTAAGATCATCGTTGCTGATAATGTAGCCTCTTGAAAATACTCTTTTAACTGGACACTATGAATTCCAAATACCTTTAATGATACCTTCTGTCCTTTGTAGGCTACAAGATCACTTGTGAAAGCTCTGCTTTCCCTCCATTGGCTGTGGAATATCCTCTCCTGTATGCTCTGTTTTCAAGTAAAATAACCCTAGCCCAGTGCCTTTTGACTGTCTGTACTTTCAAATAAACAAATATTTACTGTCTCCACATGGCATGCGTGACCTTGGGCCAGATGCTGTGAGTTAAACAAAGGTGAATGAGACTTGGACCTTGTCCTTCAATATTCAAACCAGCAAAGGACAAAGAACACAATTACAGGGCTGGTGGTTAAGGTCTGGACTTGGACAGACCTGGGGTGGAATTTCAGCTTCTCCACCTATCAGCCTAAACAAGTTATTTCAGTTCTTCTAAGTTCCTGTCTTTTTCTCCACAAAGGGTCATGATAATAATAATAATATCTGCCACCTAGTCTTGTTGCGAGGATTAATTAAATAATAAAGATAAAGGACAGTGGCCGCCACACAGAAAGAGCTTAATACAATTTAGTCTTATTATTTTTACTATTATCTTTATTTCCATACGGAAGAGGTTATTTAGACTTTTCTTTCTGAACTCCCCTCCCCGCTGCCCTGCTTTTTTTTTTTTTTTTTTTTTTTCACTCTACTTCACAAACTGCACAGGATTCTCCAGGTTTTTTTTTTTTTAAGAGCAGAGAGAAAGATGCTGTGCCAAGGACCTGAGATTTGAGCAGAAGCCTGACCGCAGATGTCCAGGCAGCTTGAGAGATGATGTTGGGTCTCGGTTTAATCCGATTCGGTTCTGTTGTCATCCTCTCATTCCTGACCTTTGAGAATCATTTGTTGTAGAAAAGAAGCAAAAACGCCATCACACAGCTGATGACTGGTCTCAAGGCATTCACTCCATAAATATTTATGCTACATTTCTGTGCACCGGGCCTGGGTCAGTGCTGGGGACAGAGCGGTGGACATGGCAGCCTCAGGCTCTGACCTCATAGAATATACAGCCCGGCAGGTGGCAAACACACACCCCACGACAGGAAGAGCTCTGGAAGAGAACAGAGCAGGGCTCAGCCTAGGCTATGAGGCATCACCGTGACCTTCCATCAGGGACCACATCGCGAGTCTCATAGGCAACGTGGTAACTCTCCGTTGCCAAACTGGAAACCCAGGGTGAAATAAATAATTGAAAACTGCTAAGCAAGGGATTAAGCAGGAAGAAATGGAAGTCCAATCGCGTCATTGGTTTTACATTGCAAAAGAATGTTGCCTAGGGGCAGTTTTAATGTCTCTAAACTATTTTCTGGCCAGAAAAGTTAGTTCTCCAAAGTCATCTGATGATGAAGGGGTGACTGTTGATACTTCCTGTGCCCTTCCCCAGTTTTCAGGATGACAATTCTCAGGAAACCACCAGTGGAGAGTAAACCATGAATTTGGACTCAAAATAACGTAGTACAGTTGGAGAGCACCAACTTCAACTGGATAAAGGACTGGAGGCGCTCCGAATTTGCTGGTTAGCAAGACTGAGCCGCTCTCCATGAAAATGGTGGCTTTCAGCGTCATAAGGGTTTGCAGCGATTTTAGGTAAAAATAGCATTCAGATGCCTAGCCATTTGACAGGGATCTGACTGCCATCCCTTGAGATTCAGGAAGTCATGATGGTCGGATCACAGCTGAGCACGGCCGTGGTGAGGGTGGACATGGGAACTGAGGCCTGGCGTGAAGAGTGTCCTCCACTGGGGTGGGTCAGGTGCCGGGCCAGGGCCCAGCTGACCTCAGATCCAGCCCCTCACACCTGTGGCTCACTCGGCGACGGCAGAGGCCACCTCTAACCACAACTTGAAGATGTCCCAAGAGATGTGTGAAGCAAACCTCCCGGCCTCTGAGGATGGGCCAGGCTGGGAGTCCAGGCAATGGTGCAAAGACCTGCCGTTCGTTGAGCCCTTACTCTGGGTCTAGCAGAGTTCTACGTTCCACTTGAACTACCCGATAACCATGACGCTAAGTGGTTAATGTGAGGGCAGTCCTGCAGGGCAGGGAGTGAAGAGCTAGAAAAATACGTGTACTTGGAGGGCTTGGATAAGAATTCAGAAACTGAGACCAAGGGAAAGGTTCCAGCTGTGTGAACCGGTGCCCTCAAAGAGAGGTTAGAGGTCTCTCGGGGTCACCCCAACTCAGGGGCCGTGTTAAGAGAATCGACACACCAGAGAGCAGAGAGGAGGACAAAGAGGGGCTCGGGAAATGATGGGGGGAGCCAGAGGTACTTTTGGGTTCCAGCTTCCAGCTTCCAGGTCTATGAGAGAGAGAGAGAGAACACACAACTCTCTCTTTACCAGTTGCTCCATGCCTGCCAGCCTGGGAAGAGGGCTCGGGCTGCTTAAATGCTTCTTGATCCATGATTCTTGGGGTTAGCAACTGTGGTCAGTGGAGAAAGCGGGAAGGAGAAGAGATGGGCGGGTTGCAAAGAGTAACACAGTCAAAGGCTGTCATTTACCGGAGAGGGATCACCGATTCCCATGCGAGGCTCAGGCATTTCTGAGGAAAAACTGGGATTACCTCACACTGTTGGAGAAAATGTACTTTCATTTTCACCAATGAATATTCTGCCTCCTCAGCTTCAGATAAGTGTCTCTTCCTTTCCCATCCGGGACAGGCAACTGACAGCAGAGCAAGTCTGCTAGACTCTTTGTAGTTAGAGGGAAAGGAAGTGAAGGACTACAGAGTCGTTTGTGAGGTGCAGCTGTGCATTCAGAGAGCATGGCTGGCACCACAAAGAAATAACAGGGGTGCCTTGAGGTCCCCTGTCACTCCTCATTGCCCAAGGAGTGTGGTGCGTGGCGAGAGGCAGGGCTGCAGAGGGGACGTGGTAACCAAAACAGGGTGGGTTTTAGGTTCTAAACTGGTTCTACCAGTTCCTGATTTATGAGGCTTGGGGAGACAGATCTGCTCTCTCTCAGCCTCCCTGTCTGCATCCCTAAAATGAGGGGGTTGTGTTTTATGATGCTGAGGATCAGATACGGATCAGATAAGATGACGAAAAATCCTGGTCCTCCCCCAGATTCCCATACCCCTCAGCCAGAAACCAGGGAGTCGAGGAGACACCGTGCTCCCTTGTTTCTCACCTCCTACTATTTCTGCCCCCTAAATCTCTCTTGAATTCATCCTGTCCTTTTTCTGCCTATTGCTCTTACCTAAAGTTACACTCGCATGCTCTCCCACATGGATACATGGTTCCTGGTGTCCACTTTCACCTTCCATTGACGCATCAGCCTCATCCACTCCCATCAACCATTAAACAGCTTCTAAGGAGGAGGCATTCCATCTTTTCTCTCTGCCTCATAAGGGTCAAGCGCAGTAATATGGAATAAGCTCCCCACAGAATGTCTGAGAAATAAATGACTAAGTGGTGGAATGAATTAATTGGACATATGTGCAAACAGCTTTTTTTACAAGATAGTATATGAATGCAAGTTATTCTTTTCTTTTTTTTTTATACAGCAGGTTCTCATTAGTCATCAATTTTATACACATCAGTGTGTACATGTCAATCCCAATCACCCAACTCATCACACCACTATCCCCACTCCCCCGCTGCTTTCCCCCCTTGGTGTCCATACATTTGTTCTCTTATTTGTGTCTCAATTTCTGCCCTGCAAACTGGTTCATCTGTACCATTTTTCTAGGTTCCACATATATGTGTTAACATACGATATTTGTTTTTCTCTTTCTGACTCACTTCACTCTGTATGACAGTCTCTAGATCCATCCACATCTCAACAAATAACCCAGTTTTGTTCCTTTTTGTAGCTGAGTAACATTCCACTGTACATATGTACCACAACTTCTTTATCCAATCATCTGTCGACGGGCATTTAGGTTGCTTCCATGACCTGGCTATTGTAAATAATGCTGCAATGAACATTGGGGTGCATGTGTCTTTCTGAATTATGGTTTTCTCTGGGTATATGCCCAGTAGTGGGATTGCTGGGTCATATGATAGTTCTATTTTTAGTTTTTTAAGGAACCTCTATACTGTTCTCCATAGTGGCTGTATCAACTTACATTCCCACCAACAGTGCAAGAGGGTTCCCTTTTCTCCACATCCTCTCCAATATTTGTTGTTTGTAGATTTTCTGATGATGCCCATTCTAACAGGTGTGAGGTGATACCTCATTGTAGTTTTGATTTGCATTTCTCTAATAATTAGTGATGTTGAGCAGCTTTTCATGTGCTTCTTGGCCATCTGTATGTCTTCTTTGGAGAAATGTCTATTTAGACCTTCTGCCCATTTTTGGATTGGGTTGTTTGTGTTTTTAATATTGAGCTGCATGAGCTGTTTATATATGTTGGAGATTAATCCCTTGTCTGTTGATTCGTTTGCAAATGTTTTCTCCCATTCTGAGGGTTGTCTTTTTGTCTTGTTTATGTTTTCCTTTGCTGTGCAAAAGCTTTTAAGTTTCATTAAGTCCCATTTGTTTATTTTTGTTTTTATTTCCATTACTCTAGGAGGTGGATCAAAAAAAGATCTTGCTGTGATTTATGTCAAAGAGTGTTCTTCCTATGTTTTCCTCTAAGAGTTTTATAGTGTCCGGTCTTCCATTTAGGTCTCTAATCCATTTTGAGTTTACTTTTGTGTATTGTGTTAGGGAGTGTTCTAATTTCATTCTTTGACATGTAGCTGTCCAGTTTTCCCAGCACCACTTATTGAAGAGACTGTCTTTTCTCCATTGTATATCCTTGCCTCCTTTGTCATAGATTAGTTGACCATAGGTGTGTGAGTTTATCTCTAGGCTTTCTATCTTGTTCCATTGATCTATGTTTCTGTTTTTGTGCCAGTACCACATTGTCTTGATTACTGTAGCTTTGTAGTATAGTCTGAAGTCAGGGAGGCTGATTCCTTCAGCTCTGTTTTTTTCCCTCAAGACTGCTTTGGCTATTCGGGGACTTTTGTGTCCCCATACAAATTTTAAGATTTTTTTTGTTCTAGTTCCATAAAAAATGCCATTGGTAATTTGATAGGGGTTGCATTGAATCTATAGATTGCTTTGGGCAGTACAGTGATTTTCACAATATTGATTCTTCCAATCCAAGAACATGGTATATCTCTCCATCTATTGGTATCATCTTTAATTTCTTTCGTCAGTGTCTTATAGTTTTTTGCATAAAGGTCTTTTGTCTCTCTAGGTAGGTTTATTCCTAGGTATGTTATTCTTTTTGTTGCAGTGGTACATGGGAGTGTTTCCTTAATTTCTCCTTCAGATTTTTCATCATTAATGTATAGGAATGCAAGAGATTTCCGTGCATTAATTTTGTATCCTGCAAATTTACCAAATTCATTGATTAGCTCTAGTAGTTTTCTGGTGACATCTTTAGGATTCTCTATGTATAGTATCATGTCATCTGCAAACAGTGACAGTTTTCCTTCTGCTTTTCCAATTTGTATTCCTTTTATTTCTTTTTCTTCTCTGATTGCCATGGCTAGGACTTCCAAAACTATGTTGACTAATAGTGGTGACAGTGGACATCCTTGTCTTGTTCCTGAACTTAGAGGAAATAATTTCAGGTTTTCACCATTGAGAATGATGTTTGCTGTGGGTTTGCCATATATGGCCTTTATTATGTTGAGGTAGGTTCCCTCTATGCGCAATTTCTGGAGAGTTTTCTATCATAAGTCGGTGTTGAATATTGTCAAAAGCTTTTTCTGAATCTATTGAGATGATCATATGGTTTTTATTCTTCAATTTGTTAATATGGTGTATCACATTGATTGATTTGCATATATTGAAGAAGCCTTGCATCCCTGGGATAAATCCCACTTGATCATGGTGTATGATCCTTTTAATGTGCTGTTGGGTTCTGTTTGCCAGTATTTTGTTGAGGATTTTTGCATCTATATTCCTCAGTGATATTGGTCTCTAATTCTCTTTTTTTGTAGCATCTTTGTCTGATTTTGGTATCAGGGTGATGGTGGCCTCATAGAATGAGTTTGGGAGTGTTCCTTCCTCTGCAATTTTTTGGAGGGGTTTGAGAAGGATGAGTGTTAGCTCTTCTCTAAATGTTTGACAGAATTCACCTGTGAAGCCATCTGGTCCTGGACTTTTGTTTGTTTGAAGATTTTTAATCACAGTTTCAATTTCATTACTTGTGATTGGTCTGTTCATATTTTCTATTTCTTCCTAGTTCAGTCTTGGAAAGTTATAACTTTCTAAGAATCTGTGCATTTCTTACAGGTTGTTCATTTTATTGACAAAGAGTTGCTTGTAGTAGTCTCTTGGGATGTTTTGTATTTCTGTGATGTCTGTTGTAACTTTTCCTTTTTTATTTCTAATTTTATTGATTTGAGTTCTCTCCCTCTTTTTCTTGATGAGTCTGGCTAATGGTTTATCAATTTTGTTTATCTTCTCAAAGAACCAACTTTTAGTTTTATTGATCTTTGTTATTGTTTTCTTTGTTTCTATTTCATTTATTTCTGCTCTGATCTTTATGATTTCTTTCCTTCTCCTAACTTTGGGTTTTGTTTGTTCTTCTTTCTCTAATTCCTTTAGGTGTAAGGTTAGATTGTTTATTTGAGATTTTTCTTGTTTCTTGAGGTAGGCTTGTAGAGCTATAAAGTTCCCTCTTAGAACTGCTTTTGCTGCATCCCATAGGTTTTGGATCATTGTGTTTTCAATGTCATTTGTGTCTAGGTATATTTTGATTTCCTCTTTGATTTCTTCAGTGATCTCTTGGTTATTTAATAACGTATTGTTTAGTCTCCATGTGTTTGTGTTTTTTACTTATTTTGCCTGTTATTCATTTCTAATCTCATAGCGTTGTGGTCAAAAAAGATGTTTGATATGATTTCAATTTTCTTAAATTTACTGAGGCTTGATTTGTGACCCAAGATGTGATCTATCCTGGAGAATGTTCCATGCGCACTTGAGAAGAAAGTGTAATCTGCTGTTTTTGGATGGAATGCCCTAAATCTATCTGGTCTGTTCTGTCATTTAAAGCTTGTGTTTCCTTATTAATTTTCTGTCTGGATGATCTGTCCATTGCTGTAAGTGAGGTGTTAAAGTCCCCCACTATTATTGTGTTACTGTCAATTTCCTCTTTTATAGCTGTCAACACTTGCCTTATGTATTGAGGTGCTCCTATGTTGGGTGCATATATGTTTATAATTCTTATATCTTCTTGGGTTGATTCCTTGATCATTATGTAGTGTCCTTCCTTGTCTCTTATAACATTTTTAATTTTAAAGTCTATTTTATCTGATATGAGTATTGCTACTCCAGCTTTCTTTTCATTTCCATTTGCATGGAATATCTTTTTCCATCCTCTCACTTTCAGTCTGTATGTGTCCCTAGGTCTGAAGTGGGTCTCTTGTAGACAGCATATATATGGGTCTTGTTTTTGTATCCATTCAGCAAGCCTGTGTCTTTTGGTTGGAGCATTTAATCCATTCACCTTTAAGGTAACTATTGATATGTAAGTTCTTATTACCATTTTCTTAATTGTTTGGGGTTTGTTTTTGTAGGTCTTTTTCTTCTCTTGTGTTTCCCACGTAGAGAAGTTCCTTTAGCATTTGTTGTAGGGCTGGTTTGGTGGTGCTGAATTCTCTTGGCTTTTGCTTGTCTGTAAAGCTTTTGATTTCTTCATCGAGTCTGAATGAGATCCTTGCCAGGTAGAGTAATCTTGGCTGTAGGTTCTTCCCTTTCATCACTTTAAGTACATCATACCACTCCCTTCTGGCTTGTAGAGTTTCTGCTGAGAAATCAGATGTTAACCTTATGGGAGTTCCCTTGTATGTTATTTATCATTTTTCCCTTGCTGCTTTCAATAATTTTTCTTTGTCTTTAATTTTTGCCAATTTGATTACTATGTGTCTTGGCATGTTTCTCCTTGGGTTTATCCTGTATGGGACTCTGCACTTCCTGGACTTGGGTGGCTATTTCCTTTCCCATGTTAGGGAAGTTTTCGACTATAATCTCTTCAAATATTTTCTCAGGTCTTTTCTCTCTCTCTTCTCCTTCTGGGACCCCTATAATGCGAATGTTGTTGCATTTAATGTTGTCCCAGAGGTCTCTTAGGCTGTCTTCATTTCTTTTCATTCTTTTTTCTTTATTCTGTTCCACAGCAGTGAATTCCACCATTCTGTCTTCCAGGTCACTTTTCCGTTCTTCTGCCTCAGTTATTCTGCTATTGATTCTTTCTAGTGTAGTTTTCATTTCAGTTATTGTATTGTTCATCTCTGTTCATTTGTTCTTTAATTCTTCTAGGTCTTTGTTAAACATTTCTTGCATCTTCTCGATCTTTGCCTCCATTCTTTTTCTGAGGTCCTGGACCATCTTCACTATCATTATTCTGAACTCTTTTTCTGGAAGGTAGCCTATCTCTGCTTCATTTAATTGTTTTTCTTGGGTTTTATCTTGTTCCTTCATCTGATACATAGCCCTCTGCCTTTTCATCTTGTCTATCTTTCTGTGAATGTGGTTTTTGTTCCACAGGCTGCAGGATTGTAGTTCTTCTTGCTTCTGCTGTCTGCCCTCTGGTGGATGAGGCTATGTAAGAGGTTTGTGCAAGTTTCCTGATGGGAGGGACTGGTGGTGGGTAGAACTGGGTGTTGCTCTTGTGGGCAGAGCTCAGTAAAACTTTAGTCTGCTTGTCTGCTGATGGATGAGGCTGGGTTCCCTCCCTGTTGGTTGTTTGGACGGAGGTAACCCAACACTGGAGCCTACCTGGTCTCTTTGGTGGGGCTAATGGTGGACTCTGGGAGGGCTCACACCAATTAGTACTTCTCAGAACTTCTGCTGCCAGTGTCCTTGTCCTCAGGGTGAGCCACAGCCACCCACCACCTCTGCAGGAGACCCTCTAACACTAGCAGGTAGGTCTGGTTCAGTCTCCTATGGGGTCACTGCTCCTTCCCCTGGGTCCTCATGCACACACTACTTTGTGTGTGCCCTACAAGAGTGGAGTCTCTGTTTCCCCCAGTCCTGTCAGAGTTCTGTAATCAAATCTCACTAGCCTTCAAAGTCTGATTCTCTAGGAATTCCTCCTCCCGTTGCCAGACCCCCAGGTTGGGAAGCCTGACGTGGGGCTCCAAACCTTCACTCCAGTAGGTGCACTTCTGTGATATAAGTGTTCTCCAGTTTGTGAGTCACCCACCCAGCAGTTATGGGATTTGATATTATTGTGATTGCGACCCTCCTACTGTCTCATTGTGGCTTCTCCTTTGTCTTTGGATGTAGGGTATCTTATTTGGTAAGGTCCAGTGTCTTCCTGTCGATGATTGTTCAGCAGTTAGTTCTGATTCTGGTGTTCTCACAAGGGGGAGTAAGAGCACGTCCTTCTACTCCGCCATCTTGGTTCTCCGGTTCGCAAGTTATTCTTTTCTTTTTCAGTTCAATAAGCATGAGTATTTACTATGGATCTGGCACTATGCTACTGGGCTGGGTATTGAGGACCTAAAGATGAGTTAGATATAGTCTCTGACATTCAATTGCCACCTAGGGAGCAAGGCAGGCTGCACTAATCAAGGTTCTCCAGGGAAACAGAATGCATAGTGGTGTATCTATATACAGAGAGATTTGTTTTCAGGAATTGGCTCATACTGTGGGGCCTAACATGTCCAAAATCTGTAAAGCAAGCCAGCAGTCTGGAGACCAGGAAAGAAGTGATGCTGCAGTTCAAGTCTGACGGCAGTCTAGAGGTGGAATTCCCCCTTCCTCGGAGGACCTCAGTCTTTTTCTCTTAAGGCTTTCAACTGATTAAATGAGACCCATCCACATTATGGAGGGTCATATGCTTTACCCAAAGACTGCTGATTTAAATCTTAATCATATCTAAAATATACCTTCACAGCAACATCTAGACTGGTTTTGACCTAACATCTTGTCACCAAAGCCTAGCCTAGCTGACACATTAAAACTATCTTTCAGTTACATAGATAATCAATGACAGCCCAGTGTATACTATTGTAGGTCTGTAAAGTGAGTTAGGTCTTTCTTTCATGAGAAATTTCTCTGTAGACGTCAACATTTCAACTAATATTTGTTAACTGCTCTCTCTGAATATGTCATTTACTCCACTGGGGATTCCACTTATATAACATTCAATCCTCATAACAACTTGTGTTATGGGTATTGTTATCATCTCTTAAAGGTGAAAGAGATCCCAGTAACCTACATGAGGTTCCACAGCTAATATGCAGAGGAGCTGAGATTTGAGTAAAGGCTTTCCAACCCAAGTTCAATGATCTTTTTACTACATCATGATACCTTTAACAAACACCTAACTTGAAGCCTTGCTTTTCCTCCAAGAAGCAGTTATTTTGCCCGAAATTCTGTCGTACCATGAGATTTTCATAAGAGGGATGCTCTACATTCAAGGATGTGAATCAGTTTTCCCAGCTCATTTCATACTAGCTCTGCATCTGGGAGAAGGGCCTGATTGGTCACGACTCTATTGGATCATGCTGAGTCAGTAACCTGAAGGAGAAGCTTCTCAGATGTCATTATTAGGACGGAGTTTTTTTCACACAAAAAAATTGTCTCAACTCCAGGCCAGACACAGAGCACACAGACACAGGTCTTTCTCAATGGAGAAGGTAGAATTGTCAGTACTAAGCTAATTTATTAAGTGTTTGCTCAGTATATAAAGAATACTCCACTTTAAACTTACTAAAATTAAGTCCAAAAATTGACTGCAAATTTAAAAATGCACTGTCTCTGGAGTTCCAACTTTCAACAGAAAAAAAGACAAATGATATAGACATGTGAATTCAGTAAATATTTATTGAAGGCCTGCTAAGGGCCAAACACTGTTGACCCTTCAAGGGATACAAAATGAGTAGGACATAGTCTTCAACCTCAAGGACACAAGGAGTGGAGAAATAATATTTCTTAAATGGCTATTATAAGTCAGTCATTTTATCTCATTTACTCCTAACAATCCCACAAAGTAGAGAGTGTTATCTCCTTTTTATAGAGGATGAATCTTGGTCTTAGCAAAATGGAGTGACTTGCCCGAGATCATCTATCTGGTAAATATTAGAGTTGGGATCATCTCCCAGATCTCTCTCTAAATCCAAAGCTCATGTGAGGATACTGACCAGGAAAGAAGTGATGCAGCAGCTCGAGTCTGAGTGTCTAGAGGTGGAATTCCCCCTTCCTCAGAGGACCTCAGTCTTTTTCTCTTAAGGCTTTCAACTGATTAAATGAGACCCACCCACATTATGGAGGGTCATTACAGAGAAGATAAAACAAATACACAAACTATTACAGCTAGGGCAGAAATATAACACTAAGAAGGGATCAAGGAAAGTTGGAGAAATCTGGAGGTGTTATTTGAAATGGACTTTAGAAAAAGATGGTATTTTTCAGGTGGAGATGAGAAAAAGTAGAAGGTGTTTGGAGGATAAGAGTTGCACAAGCTCTCATGGAGCTTTAAAACAAGGATAATCATTTTAGAAAGGGTTAATGAATACAGACTAGAGCAAAGCAGATTAGAAGAAAGGGAGAACAGGTAGGACATCCTTACAAGTGTGCTCAGAAGAGCCAGCAGGAATGGAAAGTGAGGACAGATTTGAGACACATCGCAGAGGGGATCGTAGGTGGTACTGAACTGAAATGATTGATCACTACATCCAGACTTCTGTGGATGCAATGAAACCAATTCTGGTGATGGAGTAGGTTACTTAGTCAGAATCACAGGCTAGAGGTCTTACTAAAGATGAAAGGAAAAACACAGGGAGAGACAGAGAGAGAGAGAGAAAGAATGAGGGAGAGAAAAGGAGAGGGATTTTAGAATTTCTGTCCTGGAAGCGGAGCAGATCTGAGTTGTGACCAAGTGTAAGATGTGACCTTGCTGCGGGAGTGGCTGAGATAGAATGAAAACAGAACTCATCTGAGTGGAAGAGACTGGAAGATTATGAATCTAGAAGTCATCATGGAAGCTGGCAATGAAACACATGGAAAGAAGTCAGTACTCTGGAGGATGTGACCATTGAAGGAAGTCAGAAAAAGCCTTCAGAATTAAAGGTAACTGGGGTCCAGGAGCAGAAAAGCAGAGGGCAGAAAAGTTGGAAATTTACCATGAGTCAGAAGAAAATATTGTCTGAAAATTGGAGAGTGTATTATTCTGCAATCATAGGAAGTATTTTTGTGAGAAAAAGAAAAAGACATCTCACTCCTAACTTAAAATCAGGAAAGAAATAAAATGTTAGACATTCATGTAAAGAATTACACTTTCCATATTTGCTGGCAAGGAATGTCAAGAGAGGCAACGAATGCCTCTCTTGAGCAAATGACAATGCTTTACCCTCCCTCACCTTTCCTTACCTGTCCTGCATCCAACCCACCCAGTCTATGTAAACCTGATAAGGAAGAGAAAAATAGAAGCTGAGCAAATGCTCTCCCATTTTTGTTGTGTCCATCACTCGCTATCACTGAAATAGGCTTGCATGTTCAAGGACACCTGCCCATCTGTATCACTTGTGATGTCAAGTTGAAAAGACAGAGTGTTGGTTCATGTAATGTGCAAGAGGACATGTGGTCTGAGTGAATAACTTCTAATCAGCATGAGGTATAAAAGGCAAGTCTGTCCCACATGGTACCATGAGCTAGCTGCATTCCAGACCCATGACGTGGTGTGAGGTTTCACGACTCCGTCATCAATTGTGCTCCAGTTGTTGCTTCTATTAACTACCGGGTTTTGCAAGCCTGGAACTTCCACCTATCCAGCGCAGATTGCTGAAGCTTATCTAGCATCTCTCAGTGAAGAGCTCATTGCACTGTCATGTATTTTCTGGTTTAGACTTGATTCGATTGTCACATAACCCAGGGGGAAAATAAAGAGCTCTGCGCACTGATCCTCCTGTAATTTCAATTTTTCTATTCTTAGTGCTCTGCCTGCTAGGGAATTCCAGAAAGTGTTGCTTAATGGTTATATGGCAGGTCATGACAAAGACATGAGTGGTACAGGGGTCAGTCAGAAGGGAAGACTGAAGGAAACAGTCCTGGCTGTTGGCAACTGACCAGATGCGTTTGCTTTGTGTTGACGTTAGACACTCATTTGGAAGGAACCTTGGAGGTCAGTGAGAACAATTGTTCATTCAAAGCAGCATTGTTGGAATATGGCCTTTCAGGATTAGGGAGCTGGCTGCCTTGTGGGACATGGCTATATTATCAAAGCTGAAACCTATATGAGCAGCTAATATTTACTGAGTGCCTACTGTGTGTCAGGCACTGTGCTAGTTCTTTAAATGTGTTATCGGAACAGCCCTCACAGCAAACCTGTAAGGTGTGTCCTCTCATTCTCATTTTCCAGATGGGAAACAGATTCCAGTCCTGTGGAGCCAGGATCTGAACACACACGTGCAGCCTGGAGGACCACAGAACACATGTTCTTTCAACTCACGTGCCATGCTGTTCCCCAGGGCCTCCGTGTTCCACCCTTCAGGGTACAACATTCACTTTGAATTCTCTGAATTGTTCCCCTGAGCCTTGTGTAACTCAAAAGTTCTGCCAGCTCCTCTCTGGGGTGTCATAAATCTATAGGTTCTCTCACAAGAATATTAGTAATAATAACCATGATAGGCTTTTAAATGATTTGCAAATATATTATTTTCTTTTCACACAAGTCTTATAAAATGGATAGAACAAGTAGCTTATCGTTCAGTTTACAGATCAGGAAACAAGACTCAGAAAACCAAATTCCTTATGTCACGGCTAGTCAAGAGAGGAATCCTGGATCCAAACCCACGTCTTCTAATGCCGAGGCCGGTGGTTCTCAGAGTGTGGCATCTGGACCAGCAGCATCTGCAGCATCTGGGAATTTGTTTACACACAAATTCTTAGGATCCATCACACACCTAATAAATCGGGAACTCTGGGGGTGGGTCCAACAATCCATGTTGGAAAAAGCCCTCTAGGGGACTGCAATGCACTCTCATTCGAGTCTGGTCTAAGCCCGAGCATCTCCCATCGCCCAGTACGGTGTGCACTCCACCAGCCCTCGTTCTGATCTCTGTAATGACTAGAAAGAGACAAGGTGACTGGTCTAACAGAATCTTTTGTACCTGAAGTGATTTTCCTCAGTAATTTCTTAAGTTTATGCTTGGTGTTGGAAAAACCAGATCTCAGCCCCAACAGAGGAGGTTGGCCAAGGCCATTGAACTTAATTTTCAATGACCTCAAGGGTGACAATCCTACCAAAGAGAGATTTTACTTTTTCTCTTCTGCGTCCAAAAAATTTTCTTTTACCTCCACAGTACAGCACTTATGAAACACTATACCATCATAATCCCAAACAGTGCTTATGGATTTTTGGTTTTGATAGAATTTGCCTATTATCATTAAAGTAAGAAAATATTCTTTCTAACACACTGTTTATTACAAATTAGCAATATTCATCCAAATAAGAAATCTAAGGTGATCACTTAATGACCAGTGGACATTATGGTGCCTGGGAAAGCAGACAATTTGGAAAGAAAGTTGAGAACTGACAACTCTGATCAAGAAAATGGCCATCAAGATCAGTAGAAATATCACTTGTCCAAAATTAATATCTGCTGGGAAGAAAGCGTTGCATTGAGGACAAGAGCATGGCCTTTGAAGTCAGATGGACCTGGGGTCCAGCCATACCTATGCCACTTACTATCTACAGACTTAGGCACATTACCTATCTACCCTTAGCCTCACTCTATGCATCTGAAAAATGAGGATCATATTCAAACCCACTTGAAGTGATGTTTTGAGAATTAAATGACCTTATATATGAAAAGTACCTAACACAGTGACTACCACAGAGTAAAGATCCCAAAACTGTTAGCAATTATTTTTATGTATTAAGTATATATATGTGACAGGCACATAGTAGGTCAAATGCCAGAGGCGTAACAATAACTGTCACATGAACCTTGCCCTCTGATCCTTAAGTCCAACCCTCTCAATCTATTCTGAAAAAGTCTGTTTTGGGTTTATTTTTAATGCAACAGTGGAACATATCCAGAATTCACCATATAACCTGGTAGGGCTGGGCTGGCCACTAGTAGGACTACTTCCCTAAGTATCATATGTCAACAAATCTAAGGCACCATCACTGAAAGTTGCATTATTTGAAGTACAATTCAGAAGGCAAAAAACATGGCCAATCATAATTGTAAGACACCATTCATTTAGTATATGAGGAGTTTAGTACTCCCCAATACCAGTAGGGAATATTAAGATATGCCCTAATTTCAATTCAAAAGGTGAAAAAAAAATCTGTGTTTTTAGACTCAATGCAATATGGTATTTTCATTTCCCCATCACTGCCTAGAATCCACAAAGACACACTCTGCCTGGACCGTGCATGTATGTGTGTTAACAGGGTGGAAGAGGAAGTGGCTTGTGAGAAAGACATTTCACAATAGACTGGAACTGTCTTGGAGGGAAATTGACTGAGCCAGAAAATAAATAAAATATCAGTGAGATTGATCCTGCACTTAGAGAACAGTGAATACCTGGGCTGCCTATGTGCCATCTCCAAATGACTGCAGCCAGGTCATTTAGGTATACATTTGCTTGGTCCCCACTCTACACCATTCACTATTGAACGTAGGGCTACAGGCAAAATAACATCTATTCTTTGTAGGGGTTCACATACTAGTAGGAGAGACAGACGTGTAAGCACAATGCAAATCGATGGTTTCAGTATATTGAAATATGCGCAAAATCTAGAAATAGTACAGGGAAAATGATTCATAGAGGGTGGAGGTGGGGAAGAGCAGGGAGTGTATATTGAAAAATGTTTCCTGTGAGTCAATACCTGAAGGAGATTTTGAAAGGTAACCCAGAGCTGAATGAGTAACTAGTGAGAGCACAGAATGGACAGAAGGCGTGGGCGCCTTGTGTCCACTCCAACTAACCTTGCCCTACTTCAGCCAGCTAGGAAGAGCAGTACCAAACCAGTGACTCTGCAAACTCATATGAAGTACCTCACTATTATTACACACATACAGAAAGACAAAATTTTAAAAAAAAACAAAAAAACCCCCCAAATCTGGCACAGATTTGGTACTTTTTTCCCCCACAGAGCTGACGAGCTCTTGCCTTTTTTCCCAAAAGCAACATTAGGACTCCGTGTCTTTAGGACAAGTTGAGATATACTTTTTTTTTTTCTAATTCTCTGTATTTCACTGTAGAGAATAAAAGAGAAAGGAAGGGAAAAATAGATTGTAATAAAGGAAGAAGGAAAAAAAAAACTTATCATGATGTTGATATAAAATACAGATAAGTCAGGGAAATGAAGGAGCATGTGTGATTTTTTTCTCAAGGAGGAGTTTTGCTATGTATTCGGGGATGGTCTATGTGAGCTGGGAAAGCGTGTATAAATTGATTCCGCTTTTTCTCTGGGCACTGGTTCAAATTTGTCTCCTGTCTGTCTCCAGGCAACGCTGATGGTGCAGTAAAGTTTTTATTATTCAGAGAGGACTCTGGCCACCTCTGACACTTCCAAAGTTAGTGATTCATTTCCTTGATTCTACCAGCTTGTCACTGCCAACATAGGGTCCCTCTGCACATGGCAGAGTATCCTGAACCACAAATTTACTGCTGCTCCTTCCTTGTTTCATTTTAATAGCTGCCATTCATCAAATTGCCTTCTTTCTACGTCTGCCACCCACTATACACCCTCATTTACACTCTGATCAACATACCACATAATGCCAGTTTGATCAGAGATTCATATACCAGGCCAAACATATACTAGGTGACTCATCTTTGGACTTTCTGGGATTTCAGGGTGAATTTGTTCACAAAGAGCATATGCATAACCCAGGATCCCTCTGAAATAAAATCCCGGATCAGTTGCACAATCCCCTGGACACTGATTATGGTTAAGCAGAGATAGACAACAGTATACGATTATGGTTCCAATCAAGGAGACCTCACCCCACATAAATATCTTTGCATGGTGATCATGTATACAAAGCCTTTAGCACAATGTCTGCCAAATTAAGACCATCGAAAAGTTCATTTCTGCTATGTAGAGTGATCGCAAGGGCATCCTACCCTAATCTGAGATGACAGGTATTTTAGACGGATCCAAAGCTGTGAAAGAGGAGAAACACAGAGGAAAGGGGAAGTTTGGTTTGTTTTTATCAGAACCTGTTTTGACTTAAACCAGGGAAAAGCCAAGCCTGACTGTCTTCCTCAATATTAAACCAGCTTAGAAAGCCACAAAATCTCATTTTTAAACACACTTTGGTGGACCAAAGAACATAGCATGCTGTGTATCAATAGGATTCCATGTTCATCAGATCACAGAGAATGTTTTGTGTACATAATTTTTATATTTTTGTGGAGCAAAAAGAATTCAGTTTTCATCAGGTGATTTTCTTTAAGTCAGGGCCAAACTCTTCCGTCTTCTGTGTCTGATGTCAGGTCACCCTGTTTCATGATGGGGAGTGCTGGGGAAATAATGGATGACAGAAAGCAGAGGGGAACTGGTGGGGTTTGATCTGTACAGGATGCACAGGTAACCCATCTCTGCCTCCTCAATACTTCCTTCTGGTCCCATGGATGTGGTGACTGGAGAACAAGTACAGCAGAAGGAATCAAATCTGAGCGATGACTCTTCCCTCCCCTCCCTTCCCTACTTATGCCCTGTGACATGCTTGTCATCTTTCCCACGGGAGTTTTAAATAAAGCCTTCTATGGCTCTCAGGGCTGTGGGAGAAATCCCCTCCCCTCAGCCTTTGACAAGATGTCGGTTGGCAAATCATGATAACACCAGTATGGTGTGGAGTTTCTAGTAGAAAGTCTTTTTCTATTTTGTGTTTGAGAAAAATGTAGGTATTGTGCTAAGAAATTAAATAGTTCATACATTTGGAGCCCTTTTTAATAGATATTAGTTATTAAAATGGTAGCATTTTATTCACTATATATTCAAATGAATCATTGAACATATAACAAATTACATTTAAATATTTAAATTATATTCACGGGGAGAAGTATATTTGGATCTTTTATTTATGTAAAGAGCACTCTGAATGATTGTGATTTTTGTTTTGTTTCGTTTTTGAATTATCATGTTCCTAAAAACCACTGAGAAGCATAAAATCCTAACGTTTCAGAGGTTAGAAAGCTCTTAGGCATCCCTTAGTCTACTCTAAATTAATCAATAACTTAAGTGCCTCATTCAAAAACAACCAACCAGATAGAGCTTGAGGGGTACACTGGAGAATTTTTCTATCATATCATGACACTCCTGACTTAACTCTGTCGATACATTGTACTGAATCATAAAATTTACATTTGGAGTAAAGAGTCTAAAGGATCTTATCCAACATAAACACAACTTGCCAGCATTTTCACTGACATTCTAAAGCAACAGGATCCCAACTAACAATTATTTCTTCATGTTGTATTTTTGTAACTGTCTGATCTGCCTTATTACTAACTCTGGTGTTACCCTTTCTTATCTAAATAAGTGCCTAAGTTTGACTCATGACAGTGTCTCTGTCCTGGATCTGTTTTCACGTTCTCTCTGGCTACCCCTCAGTGACCAAAACATCTTCCTAAAGCTGCTCTTTGGCTAACAAAGAGAAGCTTCAGCACCAAGAAGAATACGCTCCTGTCCAATCAGAAGCAAAAATTTCTGTGAATTCTCTTTGATAGTTATAAATTCACTCATTCATTCATTTAAGAATTTTTTTCCTGGGACACATCCCAAGTCCCAGGCGCTGGATTAATGCTGTGAAGAATCAGAACTGAATGAGACACTGACCCTGGACTCATGGAGCCCACAGTCTGGTGAGGGCAAGAGGTGCATGCCAGGCACTGTTAATACAGGGCAAAGGAAGCAATAAATAGAAATATAAGGCAGGTGCTTTGGAGAAGTAGAGAGGAAAGAATCATATCTGGGAATCATAAGGAAAAGCTTTGTCTAAATATGCAAAATCCAAGCAGTCAAGACACTAAGGTGCTAGACTCTGCCGAAAACAAGTTAACTTCCCTGCAATGGGGAAGACACAGCCCAGCTGTAAACCAGCATCTGGGCATTCTGATCATAGGAATGTCAACAGTCATTGCCAGATCACCACCCAGAGTGGGTCTTAGGACCTGGAGTAGAGGCAGAAAGTCAGAATCAGAAAGAATGGGTCAGAGACAATCTACTCGGAAACCAAGCCAGCCATCCCTAAGCCATTGGAGAAACAAACTACACAGCTCTGGAAACACACATTCTCAGCTGCTCAAGCAGGCAGATCAGGCTGGATTGACTCTGGGAGATCTAATCAGTCACAGGTACATCTTGGCCTTTTAGGTGTATTTTGGCCAAAGAATCAAACTGTCATTTCGCACAGCTGAGGCAGAGGGGTAGCAACCTGCACTTTCTTTCTACTGGAGCTGACACAGCACCAGCGCCCGGGTGCTCTCATACCTCTGCACGTGCCTGGGAGATGCCCAGATCGCTATATTGCCTAAATCTCAAACCTTTCAGATAACTGTTTGTGGCTCTGGGGACCAAGGCTAGGATGAGACCTGTGAGGCATCTAGGATACAAAATACAAGGAGGCATCTCCAGTCAGGTACTCACCCTGCCTCTCCCCACAGAGTGGCTTTCAATTCCAGAAGGTGGAAGGGCTTCAACAATTCTATGACAGGTAGACACTTAAGCAAAGACAGGTATGGGGCAATGAGGAGCCTGGTCAATTTCCCAAGGAACTGCGGTTAAACGTTACATTAACAAAGTCCCAAAGGCAATGGTATTCCAAATGCCCAGTCAAAATAGGGCTTTTCTGATTTCTTTTTTTTCAAAGGAAAGATTTGATTCATCTCTTAATTTACCTCTTTCCATGAACCCTCTTCATATCTCCCCAGTTGAAAATGCATTTCACAGCTTCTTTCCCCTCTGTTCATTGAAATCAGAAATTCAAAATATATGTCACTGAGAAGAAAAGTTTCCATGTAGGATAGTTTTCAAATTCTGTTGTGGCTGAAGCCTTGGTTGTTAACGCCTGAGTCCTGCTAAGGAGTGCCAGCTCTCGTGTTCAAACGCTGTTTTAGGATTGGTGCATATCTATTACAATGCCCTCTGGTTCCCTCTCCCTCAGTGAGACTTGAAGTTAGCAATCATTTTTACAAACAGAGTGATAACCACAAAATATTCAACAAATTAAATATATGGTTTAACAACTACATAATCCAGAAAGAAAACATAGACATTATTATTTTCATAACATATTCCATCTTCTTCTTCATTATCCAATTTGATTCAAATTCATTATTCTCCTTTTTTTTTTTAAGAAAAATAAAGCTAGTATTGTCATAAATTTGTACCCATGTTTTCCTTTTTATTATATTCTCTTTTTCTTGTAATATCTTTATTCACACTCAAAAAAAAAAAGTCCTATTTGGGAAAGAGAAAAAAAAATAAGGGGAAGAAATTGTTTATGAGGCTGGAGAGATTTTATTTACATAGCCCCATGACTTCAAAAGAAATTGGTAGGTTTTTCTCAAAGGACAAGAAAAGAACTAAATATGTTGTGTTTCACAGTCACAAATACTTGGATATGCGAAGATGAATTACAACAGACAGAGCACACTCTTTCCTGAACACAGAGAGGTCAGATGCTCACACAAAACCTTCACAGCACAGCTGAAGGTGAGCTCTACTACAGCAGGCCCATCGTACCGGGTTCCCAGACAGAGGTCACTTCCCAGTGAACCTGAATGCAGCCCATCCGACTCACAGCTGAGGTCAAAGCGTCCAGCAGCACAGAAATGCGGGCCTTTCCCTCAGTGATTCATCCCTGTCAGCAATCAGGCAAACTGTCGCTGAGAGTCTGGCATAAATTACTTCATCACTGTCAATTTTAATTTAAAGCCCATTTAGGGACTTCCTTGGTGGTCCAATGGTTAAGACTTTGGCTTCCAATGCAAGGGGTGTGGCCTCGATCCCTGGTCGGGGAGTTAAGATCCCACGTGCCCCGCAGCCAAAGAACCAAAACAGAAAACAGAAGCAGTATTGTAACAAATTCAATAAAGACTTTAAAAAATGGTCCACTTCAAAAAAATCCTTAAAAAAAAAAAAAAAGACCATTGTAGTCTGATGAAGACGGACAAGAGAACCCGAAAGTGTTACAAATGTTTTAAACAATCTCACCCAAGTGGGTAAAGGGAGATGTGCAGACCTAAGTCACTTTGGAAATGAGAGGAGTTGGTAAGACTAATAGCAAATGGAACTGTATATGAGCACTCACTCTAGTGGATGGAGTTGTTTCTCATGGGGTTGCAGGTTAACGATTCTAATTCTACTCTACGTGTATACTGGAATGGAATAATTAAGTATCTTCCATTCAGAAGAATTCCAAATAATTTATGTAAGTACTTTTCCTTGAAGAAGGGGAAGCATAAATCCCCACTCCTTAAGTGTGGGCTGTGCATAGTGACTTCTTTCCAGAGTACAATATGGAAAGTGGTGGGAGAAAAGAGTAACTTCAGAGGAGAAACCTGACAAACACTACTTCAGCCAGGTGATCAAGGTCAGCATCAATGGTCATAAACCTTGTTGACACAACGCACCCTTGATATGACGTGATGAGAATGACACTTCACCTCTGTGATCTTTCTCCCCGAAAGTCTATCTTTGAGAAAAATATCAGACAAATAAAGAGGTATCTTACAATATACCTGATCAGAACACCTCAAGAGTGTCAAGATTATCAACAAGGAAAGTCTGAGAAACTGTCACAGCGAAGAGGGCCTAAACAGACATGCCAACTAAAGTAATATGGTATCCTGGATGGGATCCTGGAACAGAAAAAAGACATTATGTAAGAAGTAAGGAAATCTGAATAAACTATGGACTTCAGTTAATAATGTATCAATATCTATTCATTAATTGTATCAAATGTATCATACAAATATAACATATTAATAATAGAGGAAACTAGGTATACAGGTATATGGGAACTCCTAGTACTATCTTAATTTTACTATAACTCTAAAACTGTTCTAAAAATAAAGTTTATTTTAAAAAAAAACACTGTAGTCTGAATGCAACTGAAGAACAGCTAGCTAATTTGTCACTTATGATTAATTCTGGCTGTTTTATATAGTTAAGAGCAAGGAGACAGAAGGGGTGATAAAATATTAGTTTATCCAACTCTAACATTAAGAGAAAGCCTCAAATATTTAGATAAGTTTTTAGATTTCGGAGACTCTGACATCCAATTCTGTACAATTTGTTAATAAAGTCAATCAATATCTGAAGCTATAAGCAAAAAATTGAGGCAGTCATGAGTAAACAGTAATAACAGGAGCAGTAATTTTAAAAAATAGCCACCATTTACAACATATTATTTCACTGAATCTTCACAAAAATGTTGTGAGGTAGGGTTGATATTTTAATCCTATTTTGCAGATGAGAAAGCTGAGACTTGGAGGGATTACGAAACTTGTTCAAGAGTGAAATTCTAGCAAAGCTGGGATTTGGACCAGGAGATGTTCTGAATCCACGTTCATCCGTCTAATAATACTAGACTGTTTAATCCAGATGATGGCTGAGTTTATTATGACCTGTAGGTTCAACTGTAATAAATAAAAATAATCCGTGTGGCAGACAAGTGACTCCTGTGTGCTTGGAAAAGTAACCTTGTCTTAGAAGCACTGACCTCTTTGGGAGTATGAGATTAACAGATACAAACTACTATACATAAATTACATAACAGCAAGGATTTACTGTGTAGCACAGGGAACTATATTCAATATCTTGTGTTGTAATGGATAATAATCTGAAAAAATATACATATATATACATATATATAACTAAATCAGTTTGCTGTATACCAAAAACTAACAGTACTGTAAATCAACTATCCTTCAATTTAACAAAATAAAACAAACGGTTGTTACCTTTGGTAGCAAGAAAGGGGTAAAGGGATAAGACAGAGTAGACACATGTAAGTAGATGTAAATGTGTTGGTAATGTCCTAATTTTTTTTCACTGGGCAGTAGTTTCATAATTTATCATATTAAATTTATAAATATTAAATTTATAAATAAAGCCAAAAAAAAAGATGTCCTGAGAAGAACAGAAAAATTTTATGTTTCTAACATTCCAAGAATTACATTGGTAACACTTTTTATAATTTTTTTTTTTTTTTTTTTTTGCTGTAGCCGGGCCTTTCACTGTTGTGGCCTCTCCCGTTGCGGAGCACAGGCTCCGGACGCGCAGGCTCAGCGGCCATGGCTCACGGGCCCAGCCGCTCCGCGGCACGTGGGATCTTGCGGACTGGGGCACGAACCCGTGTCCCCTGCATCGGCAGGTGGACTCTCAACCACTGCGCCACCAGGGAAATCCAACATTTCTCACAATTTAACTACCATGTTTTAGATGGGATTGTAGACTTTTATGATCAAAACTTCCGTCAAGACTAGTTGGCCACTGAACCTCTCTCTCTTACTTTCTCTCTGCTTTTTCTTCCTGGTTCTCACTTCCACATTGCACATTTCATGTAATTCTACATAAGGTTTGCTGACCACTCAGCCTTCTGGCCCGTGGTAGTGTCTTCAGGGGTCAGAAGGTGTGCATATCCCTCTATTCAGGTTGCAGCCAATAATTCACGGAAACTGGCTGCTGTTGGGGGAACATGAGAAGTTAGGGGGGTTCCCTATAATTTGCACCCCTGAGTGTGCTATTCAATTCTTTTGGAAATCCCCTCTGAGCAAAGTATTTTAGCTTCAAAAACAAAGGTTTTTGCTTCAGCATTGGTACAAAACCTTGACATTTCAGAACTGAAAGGAACCTCACCAGGAAAAAAAACAATGGTGAGAAAATAAGTAAACCAGGTCCAGTGTAAACAGAGGTAGAAAAATATTTTTAATTATAGAAATAAGGCTTTTAAGGGCAAGCAGGGATGAAGGCTAAACATAAAAAATAGGAGATGTTTTTAGAGAGAAAAATACTTGGCAAGGTTTCCCCGGCCAGCTTACATTGGACAACAATTTATTTCTGGTCTGTGAAGTTATTGGTTTGACTCAAGACGGGTATTTTCCATTAATAAGTTTAAAAATTATCAAATAATAGCATAAATTCGTTATCCATTAAATATTATCTGTGTGTATTCCTGCTATTGTACTGCTATATGATTTCTGTGGAATATGGCATTTGTGGTTAGACTAGGTAATTTATTAAACTGTTATTTTATTTGTTCAACTGTAAGTAACAGAGAACCTAAGCACAATGGCTAGAACAAATATGAGTTTACTTATTCTTACATAACAGGAAGTTGCTAGGGTGGCTGCTAGAGTTGTTTCAGTAACTTAACAATGGCAGGGTCAGTGTCTCTATGATTCCCTAGCCTGGTCTTTTCCTCATGATTACAGGATGACTGCTGAAGTTCCAACTATCAGGTCTGTATCCAAAAAAAAAAAAAAGGAAAAAGAAAAGGACATATGTCCTTTTTAATGATGCAAGCAAAGTTTCCCCAAAATTCCAAACAGATTTTATTTATATCTCATTGGCCAAGAACTGTATTACTCGGCCATTCCAAGAAAGCACGAACTTTTTGAACAGAAGCAACAAAAGGAGAAAAGAGTTAGAAATGAATAATAGATCAACCAACTCATAATGTCTGACAGAGTTTTTGCCTGGATATTTCTGATACATGATAGTATGTAAACAGTCCTGGAAATAAATAGCTTCGGTAATTCTGAGTCACCTGAAAATTCCAGTGTCACCTAGTCTTTTGTTTTCACTGCAGATGAGGAATCAAATGCAATCTTAAAAGTGTCAGGGGTAGATGGAATAATGGACCCTCAGTTCTGTCCACATCCTAATCCCCAAAACTTGTGATATTGAAACAAAGAAATGGGAAGGTTATCTTGGATTATTTGGGTGGGCCCAATGTAATTACAAGGTTCCTTGGAAGAGGGAAGGAAGATTCGAAGATGCTACGCTCCTGACTTTGAAGATGGGGGGGGGGCATGCACCAAGGAATGCCTCTAGAAGCTAGAAAAGACAAGAAGATGGATACTCCCCTGAGCCTCCCGGAGGAAAGCAGCCCTGTGCTGTTTTCAGCCACTATATTTGTGGTAATTTGTTACAGCAGCAGTAGGAAACTAATACAATAACCTAGATCAAACTAGCATGGAAGCTTCAAATTGCTCTTGAAAAGTGAAAACTAATGTCTTATATGAATATGGCTACAAGCCTCAGAATTATCTCCTATAAGCATGCAAAATTGTGGCAAAATCTTACTGCTAACACTCACTGAATTGCTAACACACATTGAATATTTACTATGTGCCTGGAAGCAGTTGGTTGCTACATCTGTGGCTGGGAACCCATGAGACCATGGGGGACACACAAGGTCACTTAGGGGACTCTCCTCACTCTTTTCACCAACACTAGGAAACAGTTGACCAAGGACCAGAATTGTAGCTGACCCACTTGGTGACATCTTGAACTGTGCAGGAGCCCTTTGTGTTTGTCCTGCACTCTGTGAGCAGCCCGAGGCTGAATTAACAGAGGAAATATATGTCTGTTTAAGGCAATCTAAATAACTTATTAATAATTTTAGAGAAAAATGCCACTGCTACAACACAAAAGTATTCTATTCTCCTAAAAGTGATGTTTGAATCTTGACAAGGTTAAATTAAAAAGCACACAGCAGCCCTCGCTTTGCATGGTTCTGATACAATGTGTTTCAGTTAACTGGGCACATGCAAAACAAGGATTGCCTGTAATAAGTTCTCAAAGGAGCAAAAGGGAAAAAGTCCAGAAAATTACTCTGCAAGGATTCAGATATTAAACATGTATCAGATGCTACTGCCTTGGAATTTATATCTATCAAAGGTAATTATTACAAGAGTACGCTGAAAATTCTGAAAAGATGCATATAAAGAAAAGCAATTCTTTAAAACGTACTGATATTTACAAAGAAAGCTTCAAAACCTTTCATTTATTATGAACTTATTTGATGTTTAGTGAAAGATATTCCAAAACATAAGGGACATGTAAGTTTTTTAAAAAGTGGTTGATACAATTATGGATAAGAATAGCTCAAGAATGCTGAAAACTTAAAGGTATGACATGTGCAAACACCAGCACCAAAGTGAAGGTTTAAGAGCAGGCAATCTTAAGGGGCTTCCCTGGTGGCACAGTGGTTGGGAGTCCGCCTGCTGATGCAGGGGACACGGGTTCGTGCCCTGGTCTGGGAGGATCCCACGTGCCGTGGACCAGCTGGGCCCATGAGCCATGGCTGCTGAGCGTGGGCGTTTGGAGCCTGTGCTCCGCAACGGGAGAGGCCACAGCGGTGACACGCCCACGTACCGCTAAAAAAAAGAGCAGGCAATTTTGATATTATCAGAGCGAACATGATCTCAAAGGGACGTTTAATTCCATTGTTTAGGCTGCCTTGCTGTACTTTGTTTTTGGAAAAAAGAAACAAAACAAAAATAGCTCTTTTCAAACACCTTCCTTTTTTCTGTGTTTAACCTGGATTTGGGACCAGTCTAAAATTTTGTGGAGCCATGGCAAAAGAGGCCCTACAAAAACTGCTACTGTGTCCCTGAGGGAAGGATCATCAAGCTGATCTTGGGATCCTGACAGGGGAAAAGAAAGTCTGTCTCACCCTCAGGGAACAGAAGGAGATATACAGCCAAGGAAATGACATGACATGTTGGGGTTCAAATAGTAAATCTGATTTTCTGTCAGATGGGCAGTTTACATGACTTAGGAATGATTATTTGAGATCTTTGTACTATACGCTCTTTTTACATCATTATCCTTTGTCCTAAAGGATGACAGTCCTGGCTGTTACTTCCTGTGTACGTAAGGGTGTCTGAAATGAATGAGACATAGCCGGCCACCTCATTCCCGTTTCCTCCAGTTTCCGTGTCCCACTCAGGCTGTGACCATGGCTTCCAGGACCCGCTGCTATTTCTGGTGATGCCTCAGACCTGGTACAATGGGAAGATTCGAGTTCAAACGGGAAGTTTTCCACTTGACAGTCTCCTTTGTCATTTCCAACTCTTGTCACCTGCATTGGGTGACTTCTGACTGTGCTTCATAGGTGATTGAAGGATCTCTCCTGTCCATTTTTAGAATATTCCAGTGGCAACCCTTCTCTTTAACATATATAATTCAGCACAAGAATTTTAGGTGCATGAGTGAAAGGATTAATAGGCTCTAAACAGAACAAAACAAATTGGGAATGTTTACCACGCAACCACTAACACTGCCTAACAGTGTCTCTGTGTGCCTGTTAAAACCGTTCCTTGGGCTTCCCTGGTGGAGCAGTGGTTGAGAATCCGCCTACAGATGCAAGGGACACGGGTTCGTGCCCCGGTCCGGGAAGATCCCACATGCCGTGGAGCGGATGGACCCATGAGCCATGGCCGCTGAGCCTGCGCGTCCGGAGCCTGTGCTCCGCAACGGGAGAGGCCACAACAGTGAGAGGCCCGCGTACCGCAAAAACAAAACAAAACAAACTACAGTATCAGGTGAGGAGTGTTCTAAGGAAGAAGTGGGAGGCCAGTTATCTAGTGGGAACAGGAAGCCAAGAGCTGAGAACAGTTAAGGAGATGCACTGAACTTCACCTCATGCTTGGTCCTGGCCACTTGGAACCCAGCTGGGCCAGTTCCTACCCATCTTGGCCTGTTGTGGTCGGGTGGCCCAGCTATCAGTCAGGAGAGGAGGAAGCAGCAGGCCAAGGCTGTCAGGAAACCTCACACCTAAAAACTCCTCACACATCTGCAAGACAAACAGGGAAGGACTGAAGACTCCAATAGCAGCACTGAACGTCGGTCTCAGCTCAGCACTAATGCTTGCTCTTTCAGTCAGGGGAAAATAAGTTTTGAGCTCAAGAAATAAAAACATCTTACTGCTGTATTTTTTAATATGGAAAAATAAGAAACAACCCAAATCTCATGAGATATCAGCAAAATCGTGGAGCAGCATTTGATCAAATAAATAGTATGTAGGCATCATAAATCATGTTTTCAAAGAAATACTGACTATCCCAAGGAAATGCTTCTAACATGAGAGTATAGCAAAAAACAGCCTAACCTACCACAACGTGCTCTGGATTCGCTGGGGGAAATTATATTTATGCTCAATAAAGAAATGATTCTGAAAAATGTAGCTTTGTCTGACATAATAAATTCATACAATATTGATAGTACTGTTATACTGTTGGAACAGTCAAGGTTTATGAAATATAAAAATGTCCTTACTTTCATAACACTGTCATATAATTTATTTTTTTTAAAGCCTGTCACCTGAAATGTCTAGAAATGTTGAAAATAATTGGGATGGAATTTACCTCGTTTATGTTAGCTTTCAGCAACTTAGTTTCTTTTTCTCCTCTTGGAACTAAACACCAATTATAAAACTTAAAATTACTACATGGAAATTATAATTATTCACATAAATTTTTCCACAGAGCAGATTAATACACATTGATCTTTACTTCTTTTTTTTTTTTTTTTTTTTTTGGCGGTACGCGGGCCTCTCACTGTTGTGGCCCGTTGCAGAGCACAGGCTCCGGACGCGCAGGCTCAGCGGCCATGGCTCACGGGCCCAGCCGCTCCACAGCATGTGGGATCTTCCCGGACCGGGGCACGAACCCGTGTCCCCTGCATCGGCAGGCGGACTCTCAACCACTGCGCCACCAGGGAAGCCCTTTACTTCTAATAGATGTGAACAAAAGTAGTTTTTGTAGTAGTATTTTTATTAGGTTGTTATCTGATCTAACTACCTGAAGGAAAAAAAAGAAAACCCTCTTTGCGCATAATTTAATTATTTGGAACAGTTTTGAATGGTGCGGACTTTCTGTTAGAATAGACTGAGAACCAACCAAGTATAGGTAGATTTTTACTTCCTGAGGCTTTGAAACCATAAAGTAGAGGGAAGGAACCGCCCACACTCTTGTTTCGTTTTGCATGATATCCAACGCATGAAGTTAAGTTGCTTGGCTACAGGCACAAAGTGTCACTTCAGCAGCCCTCCAGAACTTGGTGGCTGGGAAGTGCATGAGCCTTGTTGATAGAGAATGGGTTTTTGATTTCCTTAAAGACTAATAGAGGGCATAGGAGTGACCTGGCATAAAGGAAGGGCCGACTTTAGTGAAAAAGTGCAGATGGGCAGGTAGATCTCCTTTCACATCCCGCTGGAAAGAGACAAAGCCACAGATACTAGGCCCGCAGCGACAGGAACCTGAGGATCAGGACGGGTTGATGGGCAAGTGGGTTGGGGGCAGGACACAGGAAAAGCACAGGAACCACAGGGAGTTCTGGTAAAGGAGTGTGTGAGTTGGTGCCAACAAGGCAAAAGAATGGTCAGTTATAGGTCAAGGAAGCTAAAGTATGGGGTGTCTGGAATCCCATGGTGTAGCCTCTTAGTTTCTGTGCAAATTGATCAGTAAGTCTTAGGTCTTCCATATTTCCTTTCTTCTATATTCTCGGGTCTCCTCTATGCCCAAGAGATACAACAGCTAATTCAGGCACTAGTGGGCAGCTGGCAGCCAGGCTTCTGGGTATCATCCATCTGCAGAAGGGTACATTGAGAAGATGCTGGGGAGTGTGGGTGTGTTTGAAGACAAGGCTGGGGTGGAAGGAGGGCTGAGGTCAGAGATCTGTCCTATCTCTACTGCTCTGGGGTAATTCTTGCTAGTGTTCAGATTTGCCCCACTAAGTAGAGGTATAAAAATACAGCTTGTACATGAGGTCCTGGTCAGGATATCTGCCCTCAATTCGGTCAAAACTATGCTCTCTCTTTTTGATTCACCACAAGCACTTCCCTCACTCTCAATATTTGTCTTTAAGATGTTCAGAATGACATCACTGAATCGTTAGGACAGTTCCAAATGCATGTATTCTTTTATGGTTTCTACTTCCCACTCCCCTCTCCACCCACACCCGTTTTGAAAAGGACTTGAGGTCTATAAATTTATGTCCTATATAAACTGAAATAGAGAATGAAAAACTCTGTGGAGAAAGGGGGAAGCAAATATACAAGCTGATATAATTCCTGCAATAGAGCCAGCCACAAAAAAATTGATTGAGGAAGATAAAACTACTAAGTATTATTTTCTATATCTACTAATATCTCAGAAAAAAACTCATTTCCATGATACTAATTACTATCAGTTTCATTGTACCTGATTAAAAGTTGTCTTATACCTATAAAGAAAACTAACCCCAAAGATTAGTAAATTTCTTAATATCAATCTCAGCAAAAATGATACTAGATATCAATAGCTGTATAAAGGCAATCATTTGGTAAAATCAAATGTGAAAGATAAATACAAGGATGCTTAGCCACAAATATGGAGGCTGGAAATCAAGTAGAGTGAAGCAGTGTTGAATAACAGAAAAATATCATGGGATTTGAAATCAAACAGACCTTCTCAATTCAACTTGGTTTCACAACAATTAGCTGTGTCACATAACCTCTCCATGCTTCAACTTATTCATATTTAAATCTTTGAAAGATTGTTTTGAGAAATAGAGAGAGATATCTAATGAAGCTACCTGGCTCACAGAGCTCACTCAATAAATGGTATATATTTACTAATTGAGCACCTGCGAAGAGCCAGATACTATTCTCGGTGCTAAAATTACAGTGGGGAATGAGGGAAATCTTGGTCTTAGTGATGTTTATGCTGTGATGGGGGCAAATAGCCAACAAACAGGTAGGAAAAGAAGAAGGAAGGGAGGAAGACAGAGAGCAAGAGAGGGAGTGAGAAGGGGAGAAGAGGAGGGATGATTCAGAGAATGATGTTTCCTAGAGAAACCAATAAGGTAATACGATAGAGGGTGTCTTACAGCAAGGAATAACTACTCTAGCTAAGTAGTCAGGGAAGGACTCGTTGAAGAGATGTCATTTTCTCTGAGTCTCGGATGATGAGAAAAGAAGCCAGAGTAAGTTGAGATCTTAGGGAAAGACCATTCCAACCAGAGGAAATGGCAGGAGAAAAGGTTGTGAGACCAGAACAAATTTTGCATTTTCCAGAGACAAAGGGAAGAGAAGTGAGTGGCAGGGAGAGGAATGTAATAAGTGACAGGGAGAGGGGTACAAGATTAGGTCCAGGATGTTGGTGAGAACAGCTCAGGTAAGCCCTTGAGCCCTAATAGAGTTTAGATTCTATTTAATTACAATGGGAGCATTTGCAGTGGGGAGTGAGATGATCAAATATAATCTTTAAAAAGAATATTCTGTCTGATAAATGAAGAATGAAAGGGAGGTATCTGTGGGTAGAAAGAGCATGAAGGTAGGCAGACCAGTTAAGAGGCTGTTTGAACAGTTCAGGTGAGACACAATGATTTCTTGGACTAACTTGTGTAGCAGTAGTGGGAGTGAGATGTGGTTGGATTGGGGATATATTTTGGAGGTATAGCTGACAGGACCCCCCAAAGAATGGGATGTGAAGGAAAGAACGAGATCATGGCTGATTGCCAGATATTAGACTTGAGCCACAGCCTGACTGGTAATGCCATTGCTAAGATAGTAAAGAGGAGGGAAGGGGTGGTTGGTGTGAGGATTGTCAGACACCTAAATGGAGATGCTAAGCATACAGCCTAGAGATCAGGACCACTCCTGGAAGAAAATATTTTTTAAAGTATAATGTAAGCTTGCATTATGTAAAATGTCCAATTCAGTCTTACCACATTGAAAAACAAAAAATTTAACTCTATTAACTGGTGATATGCACTGTTGTTTGTGAAGTTAGGTCTTCTTGAAAACTTTTATTTAAATGACTCTTAAGCTGCCTTTGTTGACACACAAGGGTTGGCTCAGTAAAAACCATAATTTCTCCGTGGTCATCAAAACCTGATAGAAGCAAGTGATGATTCAGTTATAGTATCAAAAACATGGTTTCCATATCAACAGAATTCTTACAGCATATAGTCATTTATTCTAGATAAAATGCTGATTCACTGATTCACCCGTTCATGTCTTGTGACTGGTGTAGTTAAAATTCTTTCTTCTGAAAGGAAAAAAAGAAAGAGAGGTACCACCAGAGTTATATTTTTCCTGCAATATCTAATAATATGAAAACTAGCCTGGCATTAATTATGATAAACTGATTTGGTTGAATTTTTTTATTCTGCTCTGGTAGGGTCCTAAGGCTGACCTATTCCCACTATCTCAGAGATGTGATCTAAGGCAATATATCCAATCACTATGCTACATACTCAAACTCCCAGTTGAAATGAGCATCAGGTGGTGACTAGAGTTACCTGCCTCTACTCAAACATCCAGTTAGATCTGTCTTGAGAAATCAACTATTCATTGACTGATAACTACAGTGATACTATCTGTCAAATGTCTACTCTATTCCAGACTGATATATCGTCTCATTTTAATCACCACAACTAATTTGGAAGGTTTTTATTTTAGAGATTCAATGAGAGTGTTACTTGCCCAGAGGTAGAACTTGGATTTATACACAGTTCTGTCTATATCTAAATGTAGTTCCATTACTTTTTGCCCATCAGTAAGATTAGCATCATGAAGCTGAAGACACAGGGGTGAGTTGTTGCAAGGACTGCACTTTCACATGGTTCTGCAAACACATACAGTTGATTCACAATATTTCCAGTAGTTGTATTCTATAAAATCACAGGGAATACTGATTAAGCAAAACTGAATCACTTTGATCCTGGGGAAATACAGTGTTAGGTTCCCACAAGGCTCTCTGGTCACATTTCTATCAACCAACCAATACTTAACCTTGTTTTATGTGTGTTTCTGTTTAAAGACACCCTATTTAATATATATTATTGATTCATTTACATTGAGCTCACAGCCAACAAAACTAACTCATGTCTGAACAAAGCTTATCTAATACCCATATTTTCTCCATAAGGCGTATCCCAGCCTTCTTGTGCTTGGGAACACTAGACAGCGCTTCAGCACTCTGATTAGGGACCATTTCAAACAGTGAAATCACCAAAACAAAAAATGAAAAAAATCCCCACAAACAAACAAAAAAACAAACCCTAAAACATGGCACTAAATAGATTGTGGAAAAGACATTTGTTGAGTGCTGGGGGTTTGAGGGGAGATTGCAAATACATGAACCCTGCCATCAGGGAGCTTCTAGTCTATTAGGAGAGACAAGATTAACACACATGAATCACAGGTAAGAGAACATAATTGAGAGTGTGAATGAGATGAGAATGTTTTACATTGATCTACGTGTTATTGGTTGATTTTATCCTACACTTTCTCAGGCTTTTCAAGTACCAGTGATACTTTCTATATGAGCTTTTGTCAGGGGAGAGCAGATGAGCCTAAAACAAAGAAGTCTATGAAAATTGTGACTCGATTTCTTAAATGCAGAGCAGACACTATAATCTGAAAGCCAAAGGGTTTTGTTGTTGTGGTTTTTTTTTTTTTAATTTGCAAGAACCAGCTTTTGTTGAGAGAAATGAATGGCTTGTGTGGAATTCTAAGAGCAGGGCTTTAATGATCAAGAACGTACTTTGGTGGGCTGAGCACTGAGTTTGCACTAACTTCCACAGAATAGTGAAGAATGTCAGTTTCTGTATCTGTCTTCCTACCCAAAAAGGAAATGAAGATCTACCAATGAGCAAGAGAAAGAGATTCAGAGAGAATAAGACAGGGTGCTTAATGAGTAAGATAGCTGGTGGTGAAATCTGTTCCCTCCTGCAGGCAAATCTTAGGTGCAGTGTGGTAAAGACACTCAGTATGACTTTCCAAGTCAGAGCCCAAGAGGACAGCCAGTCTCATAGAAAAGCTTTGATTTTGAAGGCATTAAAGCAACATGGCTCTTGGGTCATAAATTGGCAATGACTGAGGGAAGCAGCTAGGCAAACATATTCAAAGAGCCTTGCAGGGTCCTGCATATAATAGAATAATAGGATAGAAAACTGAGAGTTTTGATACCCCAAGCAGAGGTGTGGAGGGGCTACAGGAGTTGGTGAGTCACAAGAGATCTAGGAGCAGAGCAGAAGTTTGCAGAAGTGTGGGCTTCGTGGTTGATCACTACCAAGGCAGAGACCAGAGTCAGCAGCAATGGCTGCCAGCACACTAGGTCGAAGACCAGGCAGGATGGGTGATGCCTCATGGTTGACAACCACAATTCCCCAAAGCCTGGAGAGTGACAACACAGTGGCCAGCAAAAGCAGAGGATTACAGGAGAACACAGATTACTCCTAAGCCTCCTGCCTCCTGCGGTCACTCTGAAGGAGAAAAAGAAAACTGAATTTGACTGCAACCTTACTAAAAGAGGCAAAATCTTAAATTGGACGTAAGGAGTTACCTTAACATGGAAAGATTAAGAAATATAGGCTATCAGTAAAAATGAAGTCTACACATGGAGCTGAGCTAAGTTTAACTACAGAAAAAAAATCTTTTTTTTCCCCAGTACATATTAAAGAATTATTACTGGGCTAAAGTGTCTCATTTTGTTTTTTACACACACACTGTATTTTATTTTACAAGAGATAAATAAACTGACACCAAGCATTGTAAATGGATGACCACAACAAAAGCCAAAATGATTGTAATTACCAAACACGAAATACACTCATACTATGTCATAACATTGACATTCAGTCCAGTAATCCTCCCAGAAAAAATTTTTTTAATGTGACGTTTCTTCACATCTGATTTTTGGAACTTGCTGCGTTGGCTGAATTGTGATGCACCAACAAAAAGCCCCATAGCATTTTAAAACTGAGTGACATGAGTGAGGAGAGGCCTGGGCAGGTAATGGGAAGGAAGTGAAATGAGATGACCTCCATAGCAGGCTGGGCGTAACCAGACAGCGAAGGGCAGGTCACTGGGTCAGAGGCAGTGTCCTAAGTTGCATAAGCAGAAACCTGCTGGGTGAGATAGACATCTGGGATCATCAGAGGGCACCTATGAAATGAGAAATTGCACATTGGGAATTGTAAGTCCTGTAACAGAGAAGTTAGTTAAGTTTAGCTTTCTTGCCCTGTCTTGATCCTTAGAGAGTCTACTCCTAGCGTCAAGGAGATCAGCGCCATGGGCCCTGAGCCTACCTGCTTTCCAATGGCACCCTCAGTTGAATGGACAGAGGGTTATACATGCTGGACCCAAGCAGACCAATCAGGAGTCCTTTCCCAGGAATTTGGAATTGGGACCCAAGGACTCCAGTTCACTGACCCTCAAGGTTTAGCGTGCATAAGAATCACACAAGATTCCCAAGCTCCAGCAGCATATCTTTGGGACTAGAGCTGAAGGATATTTGATCTTCAGGATGTGTCTGATACAGGAGGTTTGGAGCTCAGGATCCTTTTAACAAGTATCCCCAGTAAATCTAAAGCAGAAAGGCCATGGTTCACAAATAGAGAAAGAGGCCTCTGGACTGGGAGTTTCTCTAGAGCTAAGGTGTTCATTTGGGGCCATCTAAATTGTGAAGCAGAAGAAGGAGGTCTAGAGAGAGAGAAAAGTGTAAGGCAGACATGCAGAGAGAGGTTGTGGTGCAGGCGGGAGGCTGGCTGATCAATCCCCCTTTCTCCCTTGCTTACCTCACACTAGTAGAGACTAGAAATTCTAAGCACCTGTGCCTAGTCTTCTTTGAAGCCAGGAGGTCACATGACATACTTTGGGCCAATGAGAGGTACATGGAAATCTGCTTTGTTGGGACTGGGCATCTTGGGAAAGCTTTTGCCTTCAGGATGGAAGGGTAGCCACCAGGCTGCTGCCCATGTTTGCTCTTCTTCCTACATAACACCTGGAGCAACAGTCACCTGTGATCCATGAAGCAAGAGCAACAGAGTCAACGCATTAAGGATATAAAGTGGGAGAAAGCCATCAAGTGATGGGTCCAATGCCCTCATCCCTGCTTGTGGCACACGTGTATAGTAGAATATGTTTAAATATTTAGTGACTTTGTAGAAGTGTAAGCAGGACTATGAGAAGAAAACTGTGGGTGAGCACAAGTCCAGGGCATCCTGGAGTTGTATCAGTGACAGGAAGAGCCATTCATTACTGCTGCGGGTCTCACATAACCACCAGGAAGAAACAGCTGAGGGCAAGGAGGCGTGTATAATAAATAGTCAGTTCAGGAGCAATCTTAACAGGGGCATTCTAAGATAATCTGAAGGAGAGCTAATGGCCTATCCAAGAAAATGAATCTGCTGGATTTTCCTAACTAGTGTAATGAACTACCCATAAGAAATATATAATTATCCTACAGACTATGTCACTATATTATAGTTATAGGCCAAAAGAAAAATATGAAAAGAAAAACAAAGTCAATAGGAAAGGCAATGAACATTCTATGACAAAACCAGAGAGCACTATCACAGAAGGACCTCAGCTTATGATTGGTGGCTCAGGTTTGAATAATCTTGGCCTGTATAACCAAGCTGTAGGCCCCAGCCGAGTTAAGGAGTCAACACACACAGAAGATGCAGCCTCAGCTGATTGGAAAATAAGATTAAGAAGCAAAATCATAACAACTGTATTTTTTTAAGCGGGAATGATGAGAAGATATTTAAACAGTTTTGTAACCATAGTGACAGTTTAGGTTATTCTGTTTGCTTCTGAGGGTGTTAAAAAGTATATTAGTTTCCTGTGCCGGCTGTTACAAATTACCACAAACTTGGTGCCTTAAAACAACAGAAGTGTATTCTCTCCTAGTCCTGGAAGAGGGCAGAAGTCCAAAATCAAGGTTGCACTGCCTCCAGAAGCTCTGGGGGAGAATCCATCCCTTGCCTCTTCTAGCTTCTAGAAGCTGCCAGCATTCCTTGACTTGTGGCTGCATCATTCCAATCCTTGCCTCTGTAGTCACATGGTTCCTCCTTTTCCTGTGTCTGTCTAATCTCCCTCTTTCTCTTATAAGGACATTTGTGATTGGATTTAAGGCCCAGGCAGGTAATCCAGGATAATTTCCCCTTATCAAGATAATTAGTCACAGCAAAGGCCATTGTTCCTTAGAAAGTAACATTTATAGGTTCTAGGAATTAGGACCTGATATCTTTAGGTAGCCATAATTCAGCCTAATACAGAGAGTTACTAAGAAAATCTGCTATACTTGACTTGCGATTTTAATTTACATTTAGATAGGTTTAAGTTTATAATCAACTTATGAAAGTTTAGGGAATTATAAAATAAACTGATCAGTTTAATATATCAGACTTTTTTAAATGGTAATGAATTTCTTCTCTACTATATGTTCTTGGACTTTAACAAGTCTATAACATTTTTTACTCGATGTCTCTCTGGATTTACTCTGTGTGTGTGTGTGTGTGTGTGTGTGTGTGTGTGTGTGTGTGTGTGTGTGTTTCAGTAAACCTTGATAGATTATTTCTCATTCTTACCCTAAAAAATGAGGAGGGAATTGAAAATGATGCGAAAAGCAAACTTACATGTGCACGCCCACCTGCATAGCCCATGAATGCCAAGAGGTCAGGAAGTAGAGGGACTGAACACACCAGGTCATTCACATCAGTGGGCAGTGGCCCAAGTGTGACTTGAACACAAGCACAGCCTCTGAGCTCACCAAGGAACTGTCACTTGCCTCATAATGACTCGTGTCTTGTGCCTGTGGGTTTTGGTTCCTTTAACAATGGGTCTGTTACAGAACGCTTTGCTTTGTTTATTTCCACTTACCAGGCTAAGTGTGTCCTCAGTTTTAAAGCTATGTTTTGAAGGATGTTTGCTGAGATGCCCTTTCACAGTGTACTCTGTTCCATGGGGCACATGACTGAATTCAGGGATTGCCTGTCATTATTCAGTTAAACATCTAGACAAGAAAAAACAATTTTTTAAAATTAAAGTGCAGTTGATTTACAATATTGTGTTAATTTCTGCTGTACAGCAAAATGATTTAGTTATACATATATATATATATACATTCTTTTTTTATATTCTTTTCCATTATGTTTTTTCATAGGATGCTGAATACAGTTCTCTGTGCTATACAGTAGGACCTTGTCACATATCCATTCTATATATAACAACTTACATCTGCTAATCCCAAACTCCCATTCCATCCCTCCCCCAACCTCCTCCCCCTTGGCAACCACAAGTCCCTTCTCTATGTCCGTGATGGACAAGGAAGTTTTGAGAGAAACAAAAAGCTTTGCCCCAAGACATCTGCTCCTCTCCTCAGACTATTCAATTTTTAAGGTCATTCCTTTCCCGGCCACTGGCACTTCTTTTCCTCCAAAGATTTCCCACCCCTGGCTTCTCAGAGATTTCTGCATGCCTGAACAGATAGATGGTCTCACCTCACAGGGTCTGCATGAATTGCATGATGTGGGGCTCTCCAGGAAAGCGGTAATAGATCAAGGAGTCTCAGAGGCATGTGGAATGTTTTTTGTCTTCCCTGTATGTTGCCTATTGGTTATTTTTGTGTCTACTGAAACCACATCCACCACTGAAGAAGATTTTTCCTCTGGTCCTCTTTCAATTTGACGTGTGCTCAAAATGTTGGGCCAACGCTTTATTTCACGCTACTTTCCTTTTTGAGAATGACTTTATTGAATACAATGCACAGTATGAGTCACAGTAATTCAAGGCCATTTAACTCTATAGGTTACAACAAACACTATAGAGTGTTACTAATTATGCTGTACATATATGGCTTTTGATCTTCAGGATATGTTATAAATAACAACTCAGTCACTTTCTTTATCATGTAATCAGTTCAACATGGCTGGCCCCATTTTTTTCCTTTTCTTTCTTTCTTTCTTTCTTTCTTGTTCCTGCAACTGAGGAAATTGGAGGAAGACAGCTTAAGTAATTTACGCTGGGTCACAAAGAGGCATTCTCTGTCAGAGAAGGAATATGCTCTTTTATGATGACTAGATAAAGTAGAAGTCATTTCAAGCAAGAAACACTTTAATAACACTAACTTAGTATAATTTTTGAGTCACTAAAGCAGCATTTCCTGAGTACTCTGGGAGTTACCTTGGACACCTTCCACTGAAGTACAAATGAGTCCCAACTCAATTAAGTCTTTGAGAAGAAATGAAGCTATGAGGGGTCCACATGGCATTTTTGTTTCTTCAAGGATGTGTTGATGGATGCGAGACGAAAAGTAGTTAGTCAAGAGCATTCCATAAAATTGAGAGGAATGAGAAAGGAAATTAATGATGAAGAATTTTAACTGGAAAGGTAATAAAATGTGCTTTCCCATTCCTAATAATATGTATGCTTTCTAATGTTGGGTTTTCTGACTCCTTAATGAAAATGACTCTAGAAAATTGGAGGGGACATGAAGAAATAGCACAGATTTGGAAGTCTACAGGGAAATGTCAAGTTCCTGGTTGAAGATTACATTTTAAACACACCTTGATCGGCTTAGTCACTCGAGTGCCTGAACATTGCGGGTGTTTGTTTGCCATCTGACTGCGTGGGAATTTCTTTTGGTGCTACTGAGAACAGTGTATAGAAAATCTCAAAAGTCATTGCAAAGGGTAGTGACTAACTTGAAACTCCTTGAAGAGAAAATGGGGAAATTTCACAAAGGTCCCACCAGAGGTGGAAAATAATGAGTATTAAAGTTTTGGGAACTGATTATATAAGCACATAAAATCAACAGAGTGGGAAAATTCATTTCCCAGGGATTCCTGAAGGCAGCCATGCCAAGTCATCCCAAAGCCTGTGTCTAATAAATCCCCACAGACAGGACCTATGTTACCCAAGAAAATATGACAAAACTCATGTGGAAATCCTCACTGTGTCCAGCAGAGTGCTTTTCAAAATCATATTTTTCAATCAAAATAAAATTTAAAATATCTATATAGCTAGATACACACAACAATGTAGATACCCATACAGAATATAGTATAAAGAACATGGAATTAAGAGCCAAAACCCCTGGGCTGAGAATCATCTCTACCTTTGTCCCTCTGGAAAATCTTTGAACTTTGGTTTCCTATTTGTAATATGGGTTAATAATGCTTTTTTAAAAATCTAAGTTGTTATGAAGCTCAAATAAGGAAATAAATAAACATGAAGGCACTTTATAAACTAAATAACTATTCAAATATAACTTACTATCACGTTCATCATTATTTAAGAAAACTCAGTATATAGGGAAAACCTCAATATTCTCTGATGTTGTGGTCATATCAATACAACACATGCAAACCAAGACCAAGTCTGGAGCTAAAGATAAGGGGTTAGGGACGCAGACATAAGGTGCCTCCTAATTTGATGCTTTTTGCTGGACAACTTAGAATAAAGCAGGAGTCACAAATAGTTATATATTTCCCCTCAACTCATTCCACCAGAGACTTCTCTGGGTAAATAAGGTCCTTACAAAAAATGAAGAAAAGTTATTCCTGTTAGTAATAACTGACAGGAATTAGGTGTGGTAAGAGCAGGACCCAAGCCACTGAGCTTGCTTTGCAACCACTTACTACTCTCAGGGCCCCAGCCTAGATGGGCCTGTGCCCCCACCAAGACTCCCTCTTTGCTCCATCAAGGCTCTCCTCAGCCTCTCTCTCACTTCCTGATGCTTCTCCAGTCCTCTCTGATATATCTGGGCCCTTTTGTCCCAGGCCCCTTCTCCTTTCACTGATGCAAAGGTACTGTTTTTTCTACTCACAAATTACTGAACTACAGTGGAGCTGCCTGCCTTCACACTAATAGACTAGGGTGACCCCTTGATAACAAACCTCTGGAGTTGGTTGGACAGTTGAAGCTTAGCCTCAGCTAGGAAGGAACTAAGAAGTTCCCTTCTCACAGGATCTGTAATTTGACCTCCTTCTCAGAACAGATAAGAGGGATGTGGTTTTTATTTACTGGCCTAAAGGCACATCATACATTCATTTTACAGATGCAAAAATAAAAATTAAAAAGGAAGCCTTAGAGAGATAGAAAATGTTATACGAAATTGTATAATGAAAATCTCCCCACATGTCTTAAAACCCAAAGAAAAGTAAGCTACACCTGAGTGTCAGGACTGCCAGGAATTTCCTAAGATATATCAAAGGGATCTATAAACATAAATCACCATGGGCTGCCCAAGTGTACAGGTGAAGATAATACCTTAGACAATCAGACTGCTCTGGTTTACAAAGGATTTTCATTTTTACAATCTTTTTTGATGTACATAACCCTATGAGATAGTCAAGCCATATATTATTATAATTCCTACTTTAGAGATGACAGAACAAATGCTTAGGGAAGCAAAGTGACTTCTAAAATCACACAGCTCATAAGTGGTGAACAGGGGAGACTTGGATCTCTTGACTCCTAATCTTATTCTCTTTCTACAAAAGAACTAGGACTGAGGGTGGTGGGGAGAACACACTGCAGGAGAACACTGTCGACATCTCTGCCTGACAAGTTGCTGCATCAGCTTTGCCTTTGGGACACCAAACCCCTAGTAGACCCCTCCTGTTTGCATAGACAAATCAGCTGAAGAAATCAAATCACTGAAGAAGTCAAAGAGGAAATTAAAAAATACCTAGAAACAAATGACATGAAGACACAAAACCTATGGGATGCAGCAAAAGCAGTTCTAAGAGGGAATTTTATAGCAATACAACTCTACCTCAAGAAATAAGAAAAATCTCAACTAAACAACCTAACCTTACACTTAAAGCAATTAGAGAAAGAAGAACAAAACAAAAAACCCTAAAGTTAGCAGAAGGAAAGAAATTATAAAGATCAGATCAGAAATGAATGAAAAGGAAATGAAGGAAACAATAGCAAAGGTCAATAAAACTAAAAGTTGGTTCTTTGAGAAGATAAACAAAATTGATAAACCATTATCCAGACTCATCAAGCAAAAAAGGGAGAAGACTCAGATCAACAGAATTAGAAATGAAAAAGGAGAAGTAACAACTGACACTGAAGAAATACAAAGGATCATGAGAGATTACTACAAGCAAATATATGCCAATAAAATGGACAACCTGGAAGAAATGGACAAATTCTTAGAAAAGCACAACATTCCAAGGCTGAACCAGGAAGAAATAGAAAATATAAGCAGACCAATCACAAGCACTGAAATTGAAACTGTGATTAAAAACCTTCCAACAAACAGAAGCCCAGGACCGGATGGCTTCACAGGCAAATTCTATCAAACATTTAGAGAAGAGCTAACACCTATCCTTCTCAAAATCTTCCAAAATATAGCAGATAGAGATACACTCCCAAACTCATTCTATGAGGCCACCATCACCCTGATACCAAAACCAGACAAAGATGTCATAAAGAAAGAAAACTACAGGCCAATATCTCTGATGAACATAGATGCAAAAATCCTCAACAAAATACTAGCAAACAGAATCCAACAGCACCTTAAAAGATCATACACCATGATCAAGTGGGGTTTAACCCAGGAATGCATGGATTCTTCAATATACATAAATCAAACAATGTGATACACCATATTTAAAAATTGAAGGATAAAAACCTGATAACCTCAGTAGATGGAAAAAAGCTTTTGTCAAAATTCAACACCCATTTATTATAAAAACTCTCCAGAAAATAGGCATAGAGAGAACCTACCTCAACATAATAAAGGCCATATATGACACACCCACAGCCAACATCGTTCTCAATGGTGAAAAACTGTAACCCTTTCCTCTAAGATCAAGAACAAGACAAGGTTGCCCACTCTCACCATTATTATTCAACATAGTTTTCGAAGTTTTAGCCACAGCAATCAGAAAAGAAAAAGAAATAAAAGGAATCCAAATCGGAAAAGAAGAAGTAAAACCGTCACTGTTTGCAGATGACATGATACTATACATAGAGAATCCTAAAGATGCTACCAGAAACCTACTAGAGCTAATCAATGAATTTGGTAGAGTAGCAGGATACAAAATCAATGCACAGAAATCTCTTGCGTTCCTATACACTAATGATGAAAAATATGAAAGAGAAATTAAGGAAACACTCCTATTTACCATTGCAACAAAAAAGAATAAAATACTTAGGAATAAACCAATCTAAAGTGACAAAAGACCTGTGTGCACAAAACTATAAGACACTGATGAAAGAAATTAAAGCTGATACAAACTGATGGAGAGATATACCATGTTCTTGGGTTGGAAGAATAAACATTGTGAAAATGACTATACTACCCAAAGCAATCTACAGATTCAATACAATTCCTATCAAACAACCAATGGCATTTTTCACAGAACTAGAAAAAAACGTTTACAATTTGTATGGAAACACAAAAGACCCCGAATAGCAAAAGCAATCTTGAGAAAGGAAAATGGAGCTGGAGGAATCAGGATCCCTGACTTCAGACTATACTACAAAGCTACAGTAATCAAGACAGTATGGTTCTGGCACAAAAACAGAAATATAGATCAATGGAACAGGATAGAAAGATCAGAGATAAACCCATGCACATATTGTCCCCTTATCTTTGATAAAGGAGGCAAGAGTACACAGTTGAGAAAAGACAGCCTTTTCAATAAGTGGTGCTGGGAAAACTGGACAGCTACATGTAAAAGAATGAAATTAGAACACTCCCTAACACCATATACAAAAATAAACTCAAAATGGATTAAAGATCTAAATATAAGGCCAGACACTATCAAACTCTTAGAGGAAAACATAGGCAGAACACTCTATGATGTAAGTCACAGGAAGATGCTTTTTGACCCACCTCCTAGAGAAATAGAAATAAAACCAAAAATAAACCAATGGGACTTAAGGAAACTTAAAAGCTTTTGTACAGCAAAGGAAACCATGAACCGGTGAAAAGACAACCCTCATAATGGGAGAAAATATTTGAAAATGGAGTAACTGACAAAGGATTAATCTCCAAAATTTACAATCAGCTCACGCAGCTCAATATCAAAAAAACAAACAACCCAATCTAAAAATGGGCAGAAGATCTACATAGACATTTCTCCAAAGAAGATATACAGATTGCCAACAAACACATGAAAGGATGCTCAACATCACTAATCATTAGAGAAATGCAAATCAAAACTACAATAAGGTATCACCTCACACCAGTCAGAATGGCCATCTTCAAAAAATCTAGAAACAATAAATGCTGGAGAGGGTGTGTAGAAAAGGGAACATTCTTGCACTGTTGGTGGGAATGTAAATTGATGCAGCCATTATGGAGAACAGTATGGAGGTTCCTTATAAAACTAAAAATAGAACTACCATATGACCCAGCAATACCACTACTGGGCATATATCCTGAGAAAACCATAATTCAAAAAGAGACATGTACCACAATGTTCATTGCAGCACTATTTACAGTAGCCAGGACATGGAAGCAACCTAAGTGTTCATTGACAGATGAATGGATAAAGAAGGATGTAGCACATGTATACAATGGAATATTACCCAGCCATAGAAAGAAACGAAACTGAATTATTTGTAGTGAGGTGGATGGACCTAGAGTCTGTCATACAGAGTGAAGTAAGTCAGAGAGAAAAAAAACAAATACCATATGCTAACACATGTATATGGAATCTAAAAAAAAAAATCATTCTGCAGAACCTAGGGGAAGGACAGGAATAAAGACGCAGATGTCAAGAAAGGACTCAAAGACACAGGGAGGGTGAAGCGTAATCTGGGACGTAGTGAGAGAGTGGTATGGACATATATACACTACCAAATGTAAAATAGATAGCTAGTGGGAAGCAGCTGCATAGCACAGGGAGATCAGCTCGGGGCTTTGTGACCTCCTAGAGGGGTGGGATAGGGAGGGTGGGAGGGAGACGCAAGAAGGAGGGGATATGGGGATATATGTATACATATAGCTGATTCACTTTGTTATACAGCAGAAACTAACACAACATTGTAAAGCAATTATACTCCAATTAAAGGTGTTAAAAAAAAAAGAAATAGAAAAAAGGTTTCTTCCTTGTGAGGAGAACTCTAAGGATTTACTTTATTCACAATGTTCATATATAACATACAACAGTGTTAATTATATTTATCTTGTTGTACATTACATCCCTAGTACTTCTTTATCTTACAACTGGAAGTTTGTACATTTTGACCACTTACATGCAATTCCCTCCCCCCTCACGCCCATCTCTGGTAACCACAAATCTGATCTTCTTCTATGAGTTCTTTTGTTTGTTTGTTTTTCAAGTATAATTGACCTACACTACCTCGTTAGTTCTTGATACACATAACATGGTGATTTGATATTTCTATATTACAAAATGATCACCAAGATAAATCTAGTTAAGGTCTGCCAACCATTCAAAACTATTACATAATGATTAACTACTGTAATTTTATGCTTAGGATGGGCAGCATCTCCAAGTCCCAGAAAGACATCTTAGAATAAGGAGCAGAGGCCTCTTCTAAAGGGACAACAGTGTGCTGGCAAGGAGGAAGCAGGTTCAGGCGTCTGGAGTACCTGAGTTCAAACTTGAGCTCTGCAATGCGCCCTCCATGGGCTAAGTTACTGTCCTTCTTTACTTACCTAGTATGTGAAAACGGGGCTGTGGTAGGGCCTACAGCACAGCGTAACTTAGGGGACTTCATTTAATAAAGGGACTGATCAGGTTCCAACCCTAGCATCACTCCTAACACTAGACCTTGGACAAGTAAATTTATTTACACTCCAAGGGTCTCATCTGTAAAAGAGTAAGAACAGTACCTCCTTCAGGGGGTTGTTATGAGAATTAAATGGCACACGTGTAAAGTCCTTAGCCCAGGCCCTGGAACATGGGAAACACTCAATAAATGCTAGTCTACTAGACCACATGGCTCCCCATCATCATGGCAAAATTCTTCAAGACAAGAACTTTAATCCCTTTTCAAACTGGACTTCATGCTCCTCATGCGAGAACCAGGTCAAAACAGAGCTGTGGTTACTGTGTTCACCTTTTCCTGGGGTGTGGAGGAGATCAGAATATGCCACCCCAAAATCTACTACTTTGTCATAAGGATGATTCTGAGTTGAAGGCAGTTGAGAAGAAACGGATGCCTCTCTGGCCTCCCCCTCTCTACCAGGAAGGGTAGGATGATTCTTAATCACAGGAGATGACTCTAGACTCTTACCAGCCTGGAGATGACACCAGAGGGATCTACATAACCAGTGTTACTTAAACAAGCCTTATCTTCCACTAGTTTCCCCAATACTTCTGCTTTCCCACAGTTTGCCACCCCTAAAACTCTAAACCCCTTTTTCCTTTGTCTTGTCACTTCTCTACAAAAGTGATTGTTCTTTATTAAGATATTATATAATTTCTAGTTCTAAGCACCCCTTTGAGTTACTTATCATTGAGTTCTCCTATGTGTATGTGCCATACATGCATTAACAAACTCTGTTTTTCTCTTGTTGCTATGTCTTTTGTTGGTCTAATTTGTAAGGCCCCAGCCGGAAAACCTAGGAGGATAAAGAAAAGGGTTTTTTTCCCCTTTCCTACAGTGGACCAGTCGTCCAAAACAACTCTAGTTCTGAACTATTGTCAGGAGCTAGACAATCTCTACACCTGCGGTGGTGTGGGTCCCCAAGGTCAACAGCATGCGTCCAGATCCAGGGCTTACCTCTCCTGTTCACTTCTATACCTCCTGTGGATTCAACACGAGGCTATTTGAGAAGAAGCATCGAACCACAGTGGCCACTGGTCTCATGAGGTATTGCTTAGGGCTAAGCTCACCAAAGTTCATCACCATTACCAACACTATTATCCCTGCGATCACTGTGGACCCATGATGTGGTGAAGATGACCTTGAACCAAGCTTAGTGTTTATGAAAATAAGGGCTGTGATTTTTAGAGTTCTTATCTGCGTTCAAATTCAGTGTTTCTTAAATGTGTCAAGTTCTAAACAAATCACTGTATGAGGAGCAAAAAACCAGAGGCAGCCAGCTCTGCCATATGAAGCAGCAGACTATAAAGACTGAGGGCTTCCCTGGTGGCGCAGTGGTTGAGAATCCGCCTGCCGATGCAGGAGACACGGGTTCGTGCCCTGGTCCGGGAAGATCCCACATGCCGCGGAGCAACTAAGCCCGTGAGCCATGGCCGCTAGGCCTGCGTGTCCGGAGCCTGTGCTCCGCAACGGGAGAGGCCACAACAGTGAGAGGCCCGCGTACCGCAAAAAAAAAAAAAGACTGAGTACACATTGAAAGGAAAGCAATTTATGATGCCTGCAGAACACCGGCGGTCCCATTGTAGCTTCCAGAAGACAGAGCTCACCCCAGGCCAGGCTGGGCTGAGATTGTTTTGTATTTGGTGCAGAGAAGCAGAGACCTGAGGTCAAGGAACTGTCGTATGCAGTGACCTGTATTCTGGGAGAATAAGCCAATGTCCAACTAGAATCCTGGATCACAGAGACTCTCTCCTTTCCATCTTTCTATTCCCAGCATTTGGCTCAGAATGGATCCTCATAAATGTTAGAGGATGATGACAGATATTCCATGGTTTAAAACAAGACAGATTTCTGAGTTAATGTTTTTATGGGAAGAGGTGTGTTATATGGACATATGCAGGTTTAATACATACCTACATGCATGAACATATGTGAATATAGTCAATAAAGATAAGAATTTGCATTTATTTTATAGGACAAGGGCTGAACTGTGCTACTGAGAAACTAGCTACTCACTACTAACTAAACTACTGAGAAACTAGCACTCTTGAGTCTTCCCCTTTACCATTAATGGTAAGACGCTAAGCCACTAACTTCCTCTGAGAATCAGTCCAACACATATATTCAACATGAAGAAAGAGCCAAGCATTTATTTCCAGGCTGACTAAGTGTGTATATGTGTGTGTAAAAGTTTATTTTATAAGGTCATGCAATTCATAGGAAATTATATCTGGGTTAATACTGATTATGATACATTGAAGAATCATTTACTGTTTCAATTATATGATCTCATTTTCACCACGACTTTTTGCTGTGATATTCTGTAAGGAGCTGTTTAACTGGCACGTTTTGATGGACTTATCCAAGGAAATATTGACTTAGCTACTATCCAGAGCCAAAAACTCCTATCCTACAGGCACAGTGTCTGTCTCCTTTAAGAGGAAAAGGAGGGAAGAGATATGGGAACATATGTATATGTATAACTGAGTCACTTTGTTGTAAAGGAGAAACTAACACACTATTGTAAAATAGTTACACCCAAATAAAGATGTTAAAAAAAAAAAAAAGAGGAAAAGGAAAAGATACCTTCCATAAACCCTAGAGCTTTCTCAACATACTGCCTTGGAATTCATACTTCATATAAGTACTCAGAATTTGATGGAAATTCATAGTTTTGAGAATATTACTGCCTTTTGAGAGTCTGTATAATATCAGAATAACTTTCATTTTCTGGTAGTATGGGCACTGGAAAAGTTCCAGAAAACTGAAATAGAAAAATGTCCTTTTTTTTTTTTTGTACGCGGGCCTCTCACTGTTGTGGCCTCTCCCGTTGCGGAGCACAGGCTCCGGACGCGCAGGCTCCGGACGCGCAGGCTCCGGACGCGCAGGCTCAGCGGCCATGGCTCACGGGCCCAGCCGCTCCGCGGCATGTGGGATCTTCCCGGACCGGGACACGAACCCGCGTCCCCTGCATCGGCAGGCGGACTCTCAACCACTGCACCACCAGGGAAGCCCAGAAAAATGTCCTTTAATTAATGAAGAGAAAATAGAAACTGAGTTCTACAGAATAGGGAGTTAATGTTTATTCTTGGCAAATTTCCTAAACCTGTTATTAAGCATGTGGTTTAAGAACATATTTTTTTTAATGTAATTATCCGTAGGGGCCAATATGGGTTTTCAGAGGCATAAAATCCCAAAATAAAGTAATAGACTTTTTTGATAGTGATTCAGAATGATTGCTTTCTCTGAAAGAACCTTCATAAAGAAATTGCTTTATTCAAACTCACAAAGGCTGTCCCAGAGGGTGGTGTCTTAGCCGTCCTTGTTTAAGCAAACTTCTCAAACTATTCTCTGGTTTTCACAATTTCTCTCTCTTCCCTTGCTTGGCTCTGTCTTCCAGCGATAATTTCTACTTTCAAGAACTCCAATACCTTATATAATAGTGATAATGTTTTGAAGCTATTATATCCATGGATCTTTTATTTCCTTTCCCACATAGCATGTGTATAATGGGCATTCTGCTGTGATAGTCCAAGGAGAAAGGAGGGGGGTGAGTGACCCTTCAGAAGGGCACAGTTCAGGAGAAGGTTTCATCAGATAGCAAGATAACGTGGAATGACTGCCCACTGGGTCTTGATGGATGATGAGTAGGAGAAGAGAGGCAAAGAGGGAGGGCAGAAATTTCAGAACTGCAAGCCAACACTTTAATGGTGGAAATACCCATATGGGTATAGAAAAGACTGAGATCATGCTGGGCTAACAGCACGTTTGGGATGCAGCCGCATCAGCACGGAGAAGGAGCCACAGAGCAGCACTTGTGGATGGCAGTGGATAAATGATGCATCTGAGGCAGCACTGCAGATTCCCCATGACCCGCGAAGAACACACTGTAACTAGAACCTGCCATGGCCCATGTTGAGGTACACCAAGACCTGTGGTGAAGAAGAAGACATGGTGTATGTCTGGGTGTACAGTCACCTGTGAGAGGTACCAGGATGATGGCCAAATGACCACACAGGCACCATGTGACTCTCAGATCTTGTCTCTCCTCCACCATCACAAACCACGGGAGCCTCATCCCCCTGACATCAAGATGCCACCTTGGAAAGGAGCAGGGGGCAGAAAGTGAACTAAAAAAGATGGAGCAGTTCCCTGAAACAAACTATACTAGAAGAGAAAACAACATCATAAATTGTCAAACTTAAAGTCAGTTTTCCCCTATGTAAAAGGATACATTTTCTCAAGTATAAAACCATGACTCTCATGGGTGAAGGATTTTATTAACTTAAGTTATGTGGAAACTGATAAGATTTTACAGCATTTCACAGGAGAATTCAAACACACATGTAGAGAGGCCATCAGGAAGACTGAAATGAATATCCAAACTGGTCAATATCCAAAGGTCAATAATTAACTGCATCCGCACCAGACACAATTTGCAAGAGACATTTGCATTACTATCAGTATTCTACAGCTCACAGAGTTGTAAAATAGCTCAAAGTCAGTGACAGGTAGAGATAACTTAGAAGGGTGTACTAGATAGGACAGTCATCTTTTTTGCCCGTTTCAAAGTCTTTCACAATTTTTCTACATATCTGCTACTAAGGGGTAGGGACTCTTGCAGAAGCTCAAATCAGTTATAGAAATTAAAGTTGTATATTCTTTGTATATTTTAGAAGTAATGTGTAGATTACAACTCTCTATGACATCACCTTTCAGGGACATTACTACCATCTGACATTAACATCCATGTGAATGATCCCTCATCAATGTTCTGTAGAACCAATGGTGACACACTGAGCCAAAGACCCTCAAAACCCAGAGTTCCTGAGCAGGAAACCAGTGCTGCCAGGGTTGGGACTTCAGAAGACGTGAGAAAAACACTTCTCCCCAACTTGAGGGCCAACCTCATTTATATGAGGAGATGGAAACCCATGCTCTACAGGCTCATGTCAACTTCGAGAACTGTCCTTTAGATTTTATTTGGAGCCCCTCTCCCTACTAAAGATCTTTCAGGTGCATCCAAAGGGCCATCTGAGTACAGGAAATGATCTTTAGATGCATACTCTCATTCTTTGACAATCTTTGAAGACTGCTGTTTGTGGTACTCTTCCACCCATCCATCTAACCACCTATCCAGTCTTCTAGTTGTTCATACTAGGCCAGGCACTGGGCTAGGCTTATCACCAATTAGTAGAAGTTTCCTATGTCTTATCAACTGATACTCGTCCAGAGAGTTCTGTCTCCTGATTCAGGGAAATAGCATGGTGTCTGGGGGAAGGGGCAAGGTGCAAGAGTCAAATAAACCCCAATTTTTTAGTTGTCTCTCTTTCTTTCAGACAAATTATTAACATCTGTAAAATATGAGGATGTAATTCTCACCACCTCATAACCTGCTGAGGTGCCAGCATGTGGCTGGGTCTCAGGTTCAGGTCAATTGCTGGGAACCCATACTCTCTCCCTCCCACTTATATTCTTATTTTACTTCAGTCATTCATGCAACTTTTACATCTCAGTTCTGATTGGTTTACTAGCATAATATAATCTTTCACATTATTATAACTAATGTTAAAATGTCATAATTCTGTTAAATTATTGATAACCTAATTAACATGACTGCTTTGGACTATAATTATCTCATTTTTCTCTTCTTTCACTATACACCTGTCATGAATGATTTCATCTCTTCCTAAATTTTTGTCACTTTCTTCTCAACTCCTGATTGCCTACTGCATTTTTCTCATTTCTTATTTATAGCTGGAGTTGCTAATATGATCAAATCCAGACTCATCAACTCCCTGCTGCCCCTGCAGAATCTGCTTCTCTTATTCTAAGCATCATCTTGTGACCAGTACAGCGTCCCAACATTCCAGTTTGTTCATAACCTGACACCTTTCCAGCTTTCTATTGTTCCATAAACATTGTTCTTTGTCAGGCCAGTGCTAAGAGATGGAGATAGAAGGAGATAGAATGCCCTCTGGAAGTTCAAAGACAGTCTATGGGAATTAAAGAGAGACAGTTATTTAATTCAACACATGGAATAACTTTCTTAAAATTTTTGTTTCTAAAGTTGAATGGGCTATTCCAGAAAATGGTGAGCTTTCTTTTACTGTACTGTTCAAGCCAAAGCTAAAGACTAGCCTACTGGGGTGAGAGAGGGCAAGTAATGTAGCCTCTAAGCATAGATGTTTCTGGTTACCTATTGGGACATTGAAGAGGCAGCTCTAACCACAGTAGGGAGGTCAACCCTGCAGCTGCCTCCTTCTCCCTCTCCATCTAAGGAGAGGGCCCGCAAAGTCGAGGAGTAGAGAGGCAGGTGGTAATTGGAAGAGGGTGATAAAAGGAGACATCCTTTATCCTGGTGACTTTCACTTATTGATTTCCACAGGACTAAAAGAGCCCAAACAAAATTCCTGTTTGGCAGCACAAGATTTAAATTCATACCCTCTATCATTAAACAATTATTTATCCAGTGCCAGCCATGTGAAGTGTCTAGTACAGACTAAGTGAGAGAATGTTTGCCAAGGACATAGCACTTACTAGCACAGTAAACAATGAATAGGAGTTCCCTTTGGCCACTAGTGCTGTGTTGTTTTCACTTACGTTGCTCTGGTAAAGTCCTGCTATTTAATTTGAGGAGTAGCAAATCTTCAAACTGCAGTCTCTGTCCTGCTCCTTGAAATTAACATGAAAAGCTCATCTGATCCTGACTGTATTATGTTTGTAGCATAACCGATTTCTGTACCACTCATGGGAATACTATATCTGTCATTGACGGCCCCCCTTCAGCAGTGAGGGGGTATTTGTGTGTGTTCCCCCACGTGTTCCAGATATACTATTACTTCCCCGAGGACAAGGATTATCTTTGGATTTTCTTGAAGTCTAGCTCAGAGCCAAATATATTAAATGCTTATAAAGATGTTCATAAAAATGACAAAGAGGGGACTTTCCTTCGTGCAATGCTTGTCATTTTTGTCTTATTCTAGTTTCAGATGAAGAACAAAGTGTTCCATCCATCCTCACTCCAGTTTGTACTGACTGAAGAAAAAAAAATACATGTAAAGACTTAAATGTTTGATTAGTTGTACGTGAAGAACTCTTATCTGGAAAGGAAGATGACAACGCTAATGATAAATTCACTGAGGAAATGCATTAGATAAAGCAGATTGTCATCTTTTTTTTCAAATCATGCGAAAAGGATTGGGGGACACTCCTAACCATAGTGTGTCAACCAGGAGGGTGTTTTACAGGTTTTCGGATCTGATATTAATGACTGCAAATGTTTCCTAGCAGGCTGTAACCACCGATTATTCCAAAAAAAGAAAAAAAAAAGTGAAGATGTCCAACTTTATGATTAATTTATTGTATGATCTCCAGCATCTCTCCTGCCATTGTTTCTTCGTGGATGGCACAGCTATGATGACCCTTGTGTCTGGCTACCTCCTGGAATATCATTATTGTCAGTCATATGACATTAGCGAAGGACATCCAACTCTTGGTCATCTGTTTCAAAGAAATGCAGCCTGAGCCATTGATAGCACAACCCAGATGGCTTTAGTCGTGTGCCACAGCAGAAAAGTAGACTGGAGACTCTGGTAAATGAAGCAGGTGGGAGGTTCCCAAAGGCCCTGCATCCTGACATCTCAGAAGCCTGCCTCTAAGTGTGAGACACATAAACATTAGTTGGTGGCCACTCAGGGTTCTCTGCTGCCTCAGTGGCTATGGCTTGACCTCAGGGCCTTATGCAAAACCATGACGATGGAATAACTCTTCTTATGCCTCTTCTCTCCTCTCTCTCTGGGCCCTTTCCTTCCATTTGGTGCCCCCCAACCAGGACCGGGTAAATAATTTGGGGGACCCATGTAAAATGAAAATGCAGGGTCCTTTGCTCAAAAATTATTAAGAATTTCAGGATGGCGACAACAGAGTATTAAACCATACATGGGCCCTTTTAAGTGTGGGCGTCCTGACCAAATGCATTGGTCTCACGTCCACGAACCATCCATGCTCCCCACCCCTCACCTACAACCTCGGTCTCCTTACACTGCCTTAAGTTTAGTAAGAATCCGCACTCCGGCTATTACAGTGGAACGGCCTTTCCTACAGCGCCCTGTAGAGCCCCCTTCTCCTTTATTTCCTTTCTCTAGAACCCTGCTCTCTGCTGAATTCATTTGTGGTCAGATGCTGATGCCTAACAATGGAATAATGAGGAGTGAGGAGTTTGCATTGGACCCAATGCTGAGTCCCTAGTGAAAGAGTCTGAGGTCCTGGGACAAGCTTCCGGAAGAAGGTATTTAGGCCTTCTCAATCAAGCACCAATTTCTTGCCTCTTCCTACCTGTGGTTTGGCCAGGAGTGTTGGGATATTTTTAATCCATATATCCATCTAATGTGTATTGAGCACCTACTATTTGACAGCCATTGTGCTAAGTACTGGGAATGCAAGGGTCAATGAGATTTGTTCCCAGCCTTTGAAGAGCTCCCTTCTACTGGGGTTAGCAGAAACAAAAGACATAATCATAGAGCTGATCCTTGTCCCTCCCCTAGAAATGTAGAAAAGAGCAAGTGAAGAGGGAGGTGGGGAAGAATCTCTAACTATATATTTACTCCTCACCAATTGTATTTGAGCTGGGCAATGACTGAGATAATATAGGTGAATTGGCATGAAAAAAATCACAGCATTGGGTTTAGTACCGTAGAGAAGGATAGACTTTTCGTCTACCCTCTTAGGTTCTGTGCCTGGGCCTGAGAATTAAACTGAAAAGATAGCTGAACAATTTTCTGAGCTTATATAGATCTGGGAGAAATTTGAGCACCTACCAGCAAGAGTGAAAAGACCTTGTTGAATGCCCAGTGCATTCAGTGGAGACCTGTGAAGGATCACGCCTTAGCAGTAAGGTTAAATTAACTCTAGAGTATAAACTATTTTAGAACCTTCCTAACAGAGCTGAAAATTTAGTCTCCACAATCAAGGTGATGGCAAGTAATGTAATTGCCTGCTAAATAACGTTCAACATTCGTCAAAGGAAGACAACAAAATCCAAACACTCAAGAGCATAACATTCATACCATGTGGCATTCAATGAAAAATTACTAGACATGCAAAATAAAGCAGCAAGTCTTATAACCAGGAGGAAAATCAGTCTGTAGAAATAAAGCCAACATGGGTGATGGAATTTGCATATAAGGATTTTAAAACAGCTATTTAAGTATATTCTCATATTTAAAGGTGAATATAAACACAATGAGTCTTTCAGTAATTACACTAAATATAAATAGCCTCCATTTTGGATTTTACATTTTATATTTGCATACACTTCGATTAAAAAGCAGAGATTGCCAGACTGGATGAAAAGCAAGACCTAGTACAAGCTGCTTTGGAAAATACCCTTAAATATAAAGACAAGGATAGATTAAAAGTAAAAGGATAGAAAAAAATTATACTATGTCAACACCAATCACAAGAAAGCTAGAATAACTATGTTAATGTCAGATAAATGGACTTGAAGAAAAGGAAGATTATCAGGGTCAAGGAAGGTCATTTCAAAAACAGAAGTAGAATCACAGATGCAGAAAACAAACTTATGGTTCCCAGGGGATAAGGGGGTGGGGGGGAGGGATAAATTGGGAGGTTGGGATTGACATATACACACTATTATACATAAAATAGATAATGAATAAGAACCTACTGTATAGAACATGGAACTCTACTCAATACTCTGTAATGCCTATATGGGAAAGTAATCTTAAAAAAGAGTAGATATATGTGTATGTATAATTGCTTCACTTTGCTGTACACCTGAAACTAACACAACATTGTAAATCAACTGTACTCCAATAAAAATTTTAAAGAAAGGTCATTTCATAACAACAAAAAGGTCAGTTCATCAAGAGGACATAAAAATCCTAAATATACATTTTTTTAATAATACAGCTTCAAACTATGTAAAACAAAAACTGATAAATTGCAGACAGAAATAATCAAATCCACAAGTATAGCTGAAGATACTTGATTAAAAAGAGGTCAATAAAAAAAAATGGTCAATAGAAAATCAGTAAAGACCTGGGGACCCTAACAATCAGCCAGCTTGACTTAAGAGAATGCTACACTCAGTAACAGCAGGATACCCATTCTTTTCAAGTGCACATGGAACATTAGCTAATACAGACCATATTCTAGACCATAAAATAAATCTCAATACATTTAAAAGGACTTAAATCATATAGAGTCCTCTGCTCAAAATAAAATGAAAATACAGCACAATAATAAAACGATATCTGGAAATTCTCCAAACATTGGAAATCAAGCACGCTTCTGAATAACTCATGGGTCAAAAAGAAATCACAAAGAAATAAAACACAGTACAAGCAGTCCTTGCCTTGCACAGGTTCTAATATGCACGGATTTCAGTTACCATCAATAACACCAGTCCCCCAACAGCATGGTTCAAATTTCAGTTCCCACAGTATACTAACTGTAAGTAATGCTATAAGGCAGCGGTCCTCAACGTTTTTGGCACCAGGGACTGGTTTAGTGGAAGACGATTTTTCTACGGACTGGGTGAAGTGGGGCCGGGGGCGGGGGCGGCGGGGAATTGTTCAGGCGGTAATGCAAGCGATGCAAAGTGGCAGATGAAGCTTTGCTAGCTGGCTGCTCACCTCCTGTTGTGTGGCCCGGTTCCTAACAGGCCACGCACCAGTACCAGTCCACGGCCCGGGGGTTGGGGACCCCTGCTATAAGGTATAAACTTCATTGTGAGGTCATCAGTCCATAAATCACTATGCAAATAACAGATGAGCGTCATGATCAGTGACCAATCAGTGACCAATCACATCACTCCTCCCGAAATCTGTTGGCGATTCCTTGCTGTGTATTTATTATTCAATTCACACATATGTAGTAAAGTTGTTTCCTCCTCGTCTGCCACTAATAAACCACATGACATTTTACTGAAATGGGTGAGCCAAAGAAGGAACTGACCAACAAAGATGAAAGTGTATCACATAAGTGAAAAGTGATCATCTTGGAGGCACAATTGGAATTGAACGCAAATGGAAGTATCAAAGAAATAGCTAATGTGGGAATGTTAACATTACTGCTTTTTGAGAGACTCTAGATTTGCAGTCAGAGGAATGTAGTGATGGTGACGTAATGAGGAAGTGACACTGGCAAAAATGTAACGTTGAAGGAACACTCAGATTTTTAATACCATTGAATGTGCAAAGGATAAACTGTGAGAAACTGGGGCACAGAAAAAGTGCTCACTGCATATCATAAATTATACTATGAAGAGGGAGCAGCACTGTTCAAACGACTCCTGATGCGTTTTTTTTTTTCCAATTGTGCTAACATATACATAATATGAAATTTACCACTGTAATATTTCAAAATGTGTAGCTCGGCGGCATTAGTACATTCAAATTGTTGTGCAGCCATCACCACCGTCCGTCTGCAGAACTTCTGAAAATCTTCCCACACTGAAATTCTGTATCCATTCCCTAAGTTTTTATGAAGAAGTAATTACTTTAACTCTCAAAGTGCTTCATTAGAAATAGTAAAGCATTTTTAATTACAGTATGCTAAATCAATATTAATTTTACCATTTTAAAAATTGTCCTATACATTTATAACAAGAGTTTTTAATGTCATGACAAAAAAATGTAAAGGTCACGGAACAGTTGTTATTTTTTCCATGTTTATTAAGATCGCTTTGCATGATTTTAGTTTGCATGGTCATTTTTATTTACACTACTGTGTAAAGCAAGGACTGCCTCTATATCAAAATTTATGAGGTGAAGTCAATGTAATCCTTAAAGGAGAATTTGTAGTTGTGTATGCTCATGTTGGAAAATAAGAAAATTCTTGCAATATATACAAGTGTCTAATCATCACATTATACACCTTAAACTTACAATGTTACATGTCAATAATAACTCAATAAAACTGGGGGAGGGGAGAAAAGGAGAAAATTCTCAAATTCAATTATCTAAATTTTCACCTTAAAAGCTAGAAAAAGAAGAGCAAATTGAATACAATAATTAGAAGGAAGGAAATCATAAAGAGCAGACCTGATGATATTTGTCACAAAATTTAAATAACAATCCTACCCAACCATAAAACAATAAAGAGCAGAAATTAATACAGTAAAAAATGCATAAACAACAGAGAAAAATCAGTGAAATCAAATGACCCAGCAATATTATTCCTACATATTTATTTAAAAGAAATGAAAACATATATATGTCCACCCAAAGACCAGTACACTAATGTTTGTATAAGCCTTATTAATAATAGCCCCTAACTGAAAATAACACAATGTTCATCAAGAGGTGAATGAATAAATACATTGTGGTATGTCTATTTTAATGGAATATTACTTTTCAGTAAAACCGAATGAACTACTAACTTACACAACAATGAACTACTAACTTATGCAGCAAAATCTTAATATTTTGAAAGCATTATGCAATGTAAAAAAAAGACCAGCCACAAAAAGGTACAGCCTGTATATAATTCTATTTATCTAAAAATAAATAAAATAAAAAGTCTGTAACCGGCAAATCTGATATTATTGACTGAAAGTAGATCAGTGCTTTCCTGGTACCTGGGGTGAAGTGGGGAGATGGTCTCTAGAAGAGGATCGGAAACTTTTCAGGGTGATACAAATGGTCTATATCTTCACATGGCAGTAACTGGGTGTCTCTGTTTGTCAAAAGACATGGAATTTAACATGTGTGTATTTTATTGCAAATAAAATACATCGTAATCATAATAATCGTGAGGAATACTAAACTGTGAGTGGGAAGGCTACGCTCATCAGCTTTGGATTCTCGTGAACCAAGAGGATCGATGGTGGTGTAGGGGAAGTGGATACTTTTACAAGGCCGCATGTTTGTGTTTATATTTGTATGTTGGAGTGTGGGAGGTGACAGATGGTGGATGGTTCATTTTGCCGTCTCCCACCACTCTGCCCCGAAGGAGGCACCCCTTCCTTCACTTTGCTTTCACTTACTCTTCAAGGCGCTTATTTTCCAGCAGACAGAACTTTTGCAGCCTGTGTTCTCTGCATTAAATGCCTGGACAAATCCAGAACTGAAGGAAAACACGTTTTTCTGCCCAAGAGTAATTTACAGCCTAATGCTTTACTACTAAGTGAGTATTACTCTCTCCAAATTCCCAAACAATAAGCCACTTACTTCCTCAGGGTTTTTTCCAGGAACTAGGTCTTTCAGGCATACTGAGGGGTGATAACACACACACACTCTGTGCTGTACTTCCTGGGGGAATTCAGACCCAGTCTGAACTAGTTACCGCATCTGGCAGTTCCTCCACAGCCTGTGGCTTAAGAGGATGTGGGCTGCCACTAGCAGCTAGAAGTCAGGATGGAAAGCAGCAGGACCTCAAAAACTGTCCCAGATGGTGCCCAGTTTCCTGCTTTGAAAGACAGCCCTGCTTTCTTTGAATCTTGGCCCCAGAGCAAAGGGTAACAGGCCTTATTGCATTTCAAGGGTCATGTTTCCTGGGCCTAAACCTCCTACTCTGCAAACGGATGCCAAAGAAGCAGGCTAGGCAGCATCTGGCCGTCGGCGTCCTTTCTGAAACCAGTAGCCAGGACTTGGGCTTCCTCCAGCACCAGAAGTCGGTGCATGCTCTCTGCTGCTGCAGACACGTGCGTGCTATGGAAACTGTGCTGGGCTCTGTCTCACCCAATCCTTGCTGTTTTGCTTCTGTTCATTCCTCCATGTAGGACTATTTGTAAAGCCCAGAAGCGGCCTACCCAGCTCCTTAAACACCTTCTTCACAAGCTAATTTTTTAAAGTGGTTGTATAGTCGGTCCTCTGTATCCTCGGGTTCAATATCCGCGGGTTAGTTGAATCCATGGAGGTAGAACCCGCCGATTAGGAGAGGAGATTTTACTGCAGCATTTGAATAAGGAACTTGAGCATCCACAAGTTTTGGTTTCCTCGGGACCCTGGAACCAATAGCCCGCAGATACCAAGGGATGACCCTATGTTTTATTTCAAGGTTGGATCACATGGGCTGCTTCTTGGGGATGTTACACACCAGTGAGCTTGGCATAAGTCCGTTTTGTTTTCTTAAGCTTGTTTTCTCAAAGTTTCTAAAGCTTCCAATGACATAGAGATTACGTTCTAGACTAGGATATTCTACATCTACTCCTTTCATCCAGAAAATTGTATCATTCAAATTGATCACACCTAATATTAAATATTCAATAATAGCTCCCCAAACCAAAAGAGCTATGAATTGCTTTTTTTCACGTTCCAAGTTTTTGGATACCACTGTGTCATTTGAGAAACACTAGTTTCCCTGCTGGAGGCTGAAGCAAGTGTGGACAGCGTGCTGGTCACAGAAGCCAGACCAACAATGCAGAGATCTGGGCTAAGAGGCTCTGCCGTGTGCCCATGTACAGCTTTCTACTGGGATCTGAACTTGACTTCCGAAACCTCTGACCCACCAATCCAATGGAGTCCATTTAAATCATTTCCAACTCCCTCCCTCATGTCCTTCTTGAGACTGGGTACAGTGAGGCAGACAAATGACCTACACATTAGGTCTAAAAACTCAAGACTCTAAAGTTTAATCTAAAGCCTAAATTCATTTTCTTTGTTGTAGCAGAATTTATTTTGCTCCCAGAAATGCTGGCCAAAAGATGTTAATCAAGTTCTGAACTGAACCAAAAGTCAGAAACAAATTTTTTGAATCTACCTGTTAAAGAAAAGATCTTGTACTCTTTTGCTCACTTATATTGCTGGCTAAGTTTTCGGCTTGAAAAACATGTAAGTTGTTTCATTTGTCACAACCATAGAGCCAATGAAAATCATGTGTATTTGAAAATATTTACATCTTAAAAAAAATTCCTTGCACTGCCTTTATAAGTTTGTTTATTTTTTAATAAATCAAGCTTAAAACGACTTAATCTTTAGGAGACATCTGATGTGGAATCCTAGATTTGAAATGATAAAATTAGTGTTGTTTTAGAATCTGATTTAACAGGTACCATCGCTCACAAACATAAATTCCCATCAAGTTTACAAAAAAACCTTTTATAGTTAAGTAAAATAAGAAGTAAATACCATATTTCATAAGACAGGAAAAATTTCCCCTCTCTGTGTAGTACATTAGGTACATTACAGGTGAGTTTTCTTGCCCCAGAAAATTATTAGACTAAATATTAATGGTATTGCAGGCAGCAGTAACTGTGAACTTAATATAATAGGGTTATTGCCAGCCATTTTTTCCCCAATGATGTTAACATTTTCCTAAAAATAAGGTACGCATTGATAGCACCAAACAGGAGTCACCTAATGTTACCCTGACAGTGAGCTCTGATTTAGTGCTGGGGTAACTGATGGGAGTGGAGAATAGGTGGAGAGGGGAAGGGAATCCCACTTGAAGCACTGACAACTGGTAGACCTTTTGAACATCCTTGAAATTTGAAACAGGGATACTGGCAGCAAGAATAAAAAGAACACAAATCAGCCGAGAACAAAAAGAAGTTGCTGTGTGTGCCAATTCCTCATTTAGGTGAATAAGAGATTGCTAAGGTAAAACTTAGAATTAACTAGAAGCTAATGTTGGCCCCTATAAAAATGTGTTTTAGTACCTAAAGTATCCATTATTAAAATGGTTCCAGACCGTGTTAAATTTCCTACTTAAGAAATGTCATACAATATTCTTGAAAATGCTATTTTTTTTGTTTATAAGGATGAAAAGCTTACCGTTGGTTGATAGGCAGATACAATTTTGCCTTTGCCAACGATCTTCACAAGTTTCATGGAATTAGATTTTCATCTAGTTGATGAAAGGAAATCCGAGAAGTAGGGTCCTGACTTCCAGTATAAAACAAGAAACAGGCCAGCTAAGATTTCTGGGGAGAAGTTTTGAATGTCACAACCAGAGCTACACTATAAAGACTAAGGCTGACTTATGTATCAAATGAAGACACCCTCCCCCATAGGATTGATAGTTGATTATAGAGTCAGAATCCCATTCCAAATCCTATTTAAGATATGTGTGGTTAACATTTGCCACCACTGTGCTATTAGGAACTATTCTTCAGGAATGGAAACAGTCAGGCTGCTCTCTGTACAAGAGTCCTCATGGCGCCAGGACAAAATACTCAGGGCACTGGTACCTGTCTAGAAATGAAGAGAAGTTGCTAGAACATGGTCGAGGCAGTCAGTCAAGATCTTGTGTACATTTTAAACTCATTTATAGTTTAATCTGGTGGCAGAAATGGTACCTTCAGCCAACTCTGGAAGTGAAACAACTTCAACTCACTCCTTTGACTAATGCCACCTCTGTTCTATACAAGACAATAATACAATTCTTAGAAAAGAAATCTCACATTGCTAGCATGCCTGCAACCCCCAATGTGATCTAGATCGGGAAATTGGGTGGGAGGGGTGGGAGTGGGGTAGAAGTTCCTCTTAAACCCAAACTTCCCAGAAACTTTTTGTCTGAAGTTGCCAAAGTATTGGTAATTTTTTATGAATCTACTCTATGTTTTACAAATGTTAAACTCTTGAGAGCCCTGTCTCACCAGAAGCAGAAGTGCCCGGTATTGTGGGATAACAAGGCCCCCAGGGTATTTCCAAACAGACTGGCAGCGAGAAGCAGTATAATCATCTAGCAAAGGAAATATCATTCTTGTGCATTACCCCAAAACTAGTGCTTAGCCCCAGGCTGTGCAGAAGTTTTAGAGAGTGATGTGGAGACTGGCCAGCCCCCAAAAGAGACCCCACAACTCAGCACTTTCCTTGAAGAACCCACTACTTCCCCAAATTTTGTTCACAATCTTGTAGGTGCAGAAATGATCTTGTAAGTGTCCTAGGGTTGTCTAGACTTGAAATGCTGACTCATTCAAACAAAGCCCAGAGTCAATGATGTATAAATCTAGAATGCTAATTTACAAATTTACATTCATGATGGCCTGAGTAGCCTACTATTTCCTTCCAGACAAGCTACATTATCACCAAAGTGTTTGGTGAGCGTGGGTGACAACCAAGGTAAAGAGGGCACAGGCCAAATACATAGTCACTGATAGAATACCTTCTTCTCACACATGTCTTTGTGAGTCTCCTTTCCCTATGTGTCCATTGCTGATGAATTCCTTTTCTGGTTGGCACACCTTTTTTCTTTAGCTCTGAGACTTTCCCTTCAGTTTACCAATAGTCATTCAGTAGGATCACTCTCTATGGCTATGGTGGTCTGGTGTGCCGATTTCTTTTCTCTTTCCACCTTTAAAAATATATATTTATAGGAACAATTCCCCATTCTCTGGGACTCAGGAAAAAAAAAGATCCATTTGAGAGGAAGTAAACAGTGGAGACCGATGTAGCTCCATCCCCAAAACCACCAACGCCCAGGTCCCAGGCCCGTGTTGGGCCGATGCTGATGGGAGGTGAGCCTAGCAGTCCTTTGAACCCACCCTCTCCAGCCTGGAATTGATTTTCTTAATTTAACGTAAAGAGTGCAGTCTCATTTCAAGTTGTATGGGGCACTTCTCCAGTGCCTACGTTTTGAAAGGATGTGAAGATATTGGATGAAAACCTGAAGGCCTTGTGATTCTTTGAGAGTTGGTAGCTCATGGAGGGGCAGGGGACATTCACCTTTTCAAGAACAGAATGGAAAAGGTGTCACCAAGATGATTGTGTATCTGGAGGTTTTTATCCTGAAAAATATTTGGTTACAGGATTACCAAGGTGCAACAATTGAAGGAGGAAGAAGGAAGGGGAAAAGACACACATTGACACCCGAAATTTGGAGGTGTGGCAACCACACCTTGGTTCTGACTTGACTGCTTCTGGCTCAGGTGTAGTTCCTTCCTGAGCACCTCTCATCATCAAGGTACAGAGCACTGTGCTACTAGGCTTTCCGAGAAAATGAGGACAACTTGTCACAAATGATTCATGAACTTTGCTCTTTTGGCCTTGCCAGAACTTTAATTTTTTCTCTTCATTGGCCTGGAATATCTAGAGAAGAGGAAGGCAGGGCACTCACTGCAGGAGGAGATTAGGGAGATTTCTAGAAGGAATCCAAAGAGATGGAAGATAATAACCACTTTCTGGCATTCCAAAACAGGAATTTGCAGAGTAACATCAGCTTTACAAACTTGCCTAAATCCTTGAGAAGAGATTGTCCCCAGGTCTTTACCCCTTTAGCTTAGCCATGAGCCTGCCTGACCAACTAGATCACAGAGTTTTACATGAGGTACTTCAAGAACAGGAAGTGGGTTAGTGAAGGGCGGTGTGTGTGGTGGAGCAGGGGGTTGTCTTTTTCTGACCCCAGAAAAGTAAGGAAGGAGAAGAAAAGGAAGAGGGAGGCCAGTAGGCAGATGAGTGTCCCATTTGCCCCTTCCTGGCTTTTGGCAGTGAGTGGGACTATATCCAGTCAATTCTTATTCACTGCAGTCTGTTCTATAAAATCACTGCAAAGACTGAATTAGCAAATACTGGACCACTGTTTCTGGGGTTAGGTTCCTGTGAGCTTGTGGTCACACTTTTTTTTTCCCTTTTAAGTAAATTGTATTTTTAGAGCAACTTTAGGTTTGCAACAAAATTAAGCAAATAGTACAGTGTGCTCCCATGTCCCCCCCTGCACTCTCCCTGCACTCGCAGCCTCCCTGACTATCAATATCCCCCACCACAATGCTGCATTTGTTACAATGGGTGAAACCACACTGACACATCATAATTATCCGAAGTCCATAGTTTACATTAGAGTTCATCCCTGGTATTGTACATTCTATGGGTTTTGACGAACAATGACACGTAGCTACCATTATAGTATCATATCGGATAGTGTCACTACCTAAAAATTTCCTGTTTATCCCTTTCTCTCCCCTAATCCCAGAAACCACTGATCTTTCACTGTCTTCATCGTCAGTCATATAGTTGGAATCATACATTATGGAGCCATTTCAGCTTGGCTTCTTTCACTTAGTAATATGCATTTAAGGTCCTCCCATGTCTTTTCATGTCTTGATAGCTCATTTCTTTTTAATACTAAATAATATTCCATTGTCTGGATGTACCTCATCATTATGGACTGAACTGTGTCCTCCCAAAATTCATATGTTGAGTCCTTAGCCCCTGATGTGACTATATTTGAAGATAAGGCATTTATGGAGGTACTTATGGCTAAATGAGGTTGCAAAGGTAGGGCCCTAATCCAGTAGGACTGGTGTCCTTATAAGAAGCATGCCACACAGCAAACAGGCCATGTAAGGACAGAATAAGAGGTGACCATCTGAAAACCAGGAATAAATCTCTCACCAGTGACCAAAATTTTCAGTACTTTAATCTTGGACTTCCAGCCCTCAGAACTGCAAAAAAAAAAAAAGTTCTGTTATTTAAGTCATACAGTCTGGTTTTAGCAGCTGGAACAGACTAATGCACACTGTTGATTGGTCTTTTCATGTACTGGAGGACATCTTGGTTGCTTCCAAGTTTTGGCAATTATGCATAAAGCTGCTATAAACATCCATGTGCAGGTTTTTGTGTGGACATAAGTTTTCAACTCTTTTGAGTAAATACATTGAGTAAAGGACTGTGACTGCTTGATCATATGGTATGAATATGTTTAGTTTTTAGTTTTGTAAGACATTGTCTTCCAAAATGGCTACACCATTTTGTATTCCCATCAGTGATGAAAGAGAGTTCCTTTTGCTCCCCATCCTTTCTAGTATTTGGTGTTGTCACTGTTCTGGATTTGGGCTATTCTAATAGGCATGTGCTGGTATCTTATCACTGTTTTAATTTGCTTTTTGCTAATGACATGATGTGAAGTATCTTTTCATACACTTGTTTGCCATCTGTATTTCATTGCTGGTGAGAAGTGTGTTCAGGTTTTTTACCCATGATTTAAACAAGTTGTTCCTTTTCTTATTGTTGAGTTTTATGAGTTCTTTGTATATGTGAAATAAGAGTCCTTTGTCAAATATGTCTTTTGAAATACTTTCTCCCGTTCTGTGGCTTATCTTCTGATTCTTTTGACAGTGTCTTTCATGGAGCAGAAGTTTTTAATTCATGAACCAGTTGATATATAACCCTGTTTAATGTGTGTATCTGTTTAAAAACACCGTATTTAATGGATATTGTTAATTCAAGAACACTGAACTCACAGCCGACAGCTCTATAACGCATGAAGGAAGCTTATTTAAAACATGTTGTCTTAGTCAGCTCAAGATGTCATAACAAAATACCACAGACTCTGTGACTTAACAGAAATTTATTTTCTCACAGTTCTGGAGGCTGGAAAGTCCAAGACCAAGGTTATGGAAGATTTCTGGCCTTTACACGGCCACTTTGTCCTCACATAACTTTTCCTCTGATTACCGAAAGAGAGCTCTCAACTCTCTTATGACATTAATCTAGGATCCACCCGTAAGATCTCATTTGACCCTCATTGCCTCCTTAGATGTCCCATCTTCCAATACAAGACACCGGGGATTAAGATTGAATATATGAATTTTGAGGACACAAGCATTCAGTCCACACCATATGTATTTTCTCATGTGTTCAGTACATACAACATGTGTTTTCTCGTAAGGCACTTCACAGCCTTCTTGTTCTTAGGAAGGCTACATGGCACTTCAGGACTACATTAGTGGGCCCTTTTAAACAGCAAAATCACCAATTCAAAACAGAAAAATATGAAAAATGTGGCACTAAATAGAACATGAAAAGAACACTTGTTTACCGTGTGAGCACTGAAACAAGAAGGCTAAGTGTCATCTCATAGGATTCACCTAGAAACATACACAAAGGGCAACTCAAATTTTTCACCACTCTGCACATGTCCACGAATGATGGTGATAGTGCAAGAGTGTTGATTTGGGGATTAAAATAAATTTTAGCAAGTGGGCAAATTCACAAATATGAAATCTGCTAATAATGAGGATTGACTGTATATATTTTAGATAAATTTAGGGAATCACTCAGGGAATCACCCCTCAGGGAGATGATTATAGTGCAGAAGGTACATGACAACATGTGGTCATCTATGTACTCAAGAGGGTGAAAGGACATGAGCAGATAAGAAAGGTCTAGCTGGCATTCTGGAACCTCTCTTGTTTCTTTTGCCCCACAAGATGCTGGAGTTGAGTGAAGAGGACCAGCCACAGGCAAGGTGACCCCACAGCAAGTCATGAGTAGATAGCCAGGCCAAGGAGCTGAAGGGAATACAGCAGAAACCCAGGGGTTGTAGTTCATTACTGTTGAAGAGCAGCAGAGTCGGTGAGCAGGAAAGGCATGACAAGGTATTTTCAAGAACCTTGCTGGAGCCAGAGTTTGCCACCTGCAGATTTTAGTCCTGAAATGCAACCGGGCGTCCTGGGCAAGGAGCTGTCTACTGGAGATGGGCAGATTCCCGCCAGTACAGCCCATGAGCCCTCATGAAGCCAGGGGCCTGTCCAAACCCTCCTCTCCTCCCCCCAGTACAACAGGGAATCAGTAAGCCATGCTCTAGACTCCACCATGTCAGCTAGGGGAAGACCAGGGTAACTGGGTCACTGAGCAGCTTTATCCAATAGTGATTTAAAATAGCCTAAGGAACTATTAAAATCACTGGAGCTTTAAATCAGACTGGACATTTAGCTTTTCTACTACTTACCAGTGGGTGGGGACTTGGGAGGAGAGCTGCTTTAGTCGAACAAACAATAAATTCCTTTTGCTCTGTATACCTCAGCTGTACTATGAGCTGAACTATGTCACCCAGTTACATGAAAAACTTTTTCTCAGTTGGTGATTTTTTTGAATAGTGGTCATAATCTAGTGAGGGAAATAGATGCTCCATCATTAATCATAATGAAAAGGTAGTTTATGTTGAGTGTTCTAAGCGTTAGTTAACATTGATTTGTTTTATCCAGGGGGCAGCAGTGAGCTTTGGCAATGCTGTTAGCAAAGAAAGACATTGGATTGGTACACGGGAGAGCCGATGCCGTCCAGTCTGTCTGGAAGGCTGCTACAATACGTGTGGATGTAATTCTCATGGTTTTCAGTGATGACTGCAGCAGAGTAATGTGTCAGGTGCACAAGCACCAGATCCCTGCCCTACCATCTTCTTTCCTCCTTCTCATGCACTCTCTTAGGTCCACATCTCCATCCTGAGTCCCAGGCATCTGACCTGGAACACCTTATATAACTGATTCTCTCCAGTAGTTATTGCTTCCCTTTGGTCTGCTCACTTTTTTAATTGACCAGCAATTCTTCATGTTGATGCTGATTTTTTTTCTTGAGATTTAATATGTGCTGATTATTTTCCATTGCTACTCGTGACATTCCCATTCCTCTGCCCTGTACGGTGCCCTTGAAGCACTTGGGGGAATGCGTTCGGGATTCTTTCTGGCCTGCTTCCAGTTGTGTTCCACCTTGAAGGGCTCTCAATCCCTTCCTCCTTGTACCTTCCCTGCTTTCATGCAGAGTCTCCGGCATTTGCTGCATCTCTCCTTCCCCACAGTCCCTGCTGGGAGCCATCCTCATCAGGCCTATTGTTCAATGGGATTTAGTGACACTATTGCCCTCCTCTTGTTCCTTTGGTCCTGTGGGTGGTGAGGACTTCCCGCTGTTGCCAGGTTCTGAGTGCTTTAACATCTCCTATTGCTTCCCTTAAACCTGCCCACACCCCTATCATTTCTTCCTTGAGATGTCTTTATTCAGTCACAGGAGTTGGGTTCTGCTTCCTGGTACTCCAAGTAATCTCCAATTTACTATTTGTGATACTTCTTTCAAGCTTTGAGTTTTTCCTAGTTCAGACCACAGACCACCTGCTTTCAGAATCATCATAGTTGCTGGCTAAAAATGCAAACTCCTGGGGCCCTTCCCAGCACCTTCCCAATTAGAATCCCTGGGAGAGCTGGTGAAGATCAAGACACCTTCATTTTAACCGGCTACTGAAGAGCTTCATAGCCAAACTGAAACCAAAGAACTTTGTACCAGGCTCCCCTCTGCTTGGTGTTGACTAGCACCTGAGTGTGTTCTTGGGTACATCAGTAGCTTTCCAGAACCTTTGCATAAAGTCCCTTTTTATTCTTTAAGATGAGACAAAGATTAATTACACATATTTCAAGTGATTTAAATTTCTAAGAGAAAAAGGAATCTATAAGTAAGATATTTTTGAGCCAAGCCCACTAAATGTTTGAAGGCTTGCCTGAGTGTGAATCCCTGACTATACTCTTAGGAGCATCCAAAATGTGTCTATTAAAGGGGACCTGAAGTGTACAGTCCAGTTTGCTCAGTCACGAAATGGTCCGTATTACAAAGGCACCCCCATTCCTGCTACACTCACTTTGGGGGATGCTCAGAAACTTCAGAATCGCAGTAAACAGAGCAGCCTAGTTACCATCCGTTTCAACTTACTCACTTTGTAGAAAGGAAACCAAGCTGAAAGGACTCTTCCAGACTCTCACACACAGTTTGTTTGTTTAGTGTATTTTTCAATAGGTTTTCCTGCTTCCATAAGGACTTTAGGTGTTGCTTAGATATAGGTAGTGACGAAGTTGACCCTCTGGGTCCAGTCCTTCCACTGACTCTTAGTTGATGACATAAGATTGAAATGTCACCTTTTTGTTTTGTTTTGGTTTTTTTGAGGTCTGTGTTAGTTTCCTATTGCTCATAATAAATTACCACACACTTAGAGGTTCAAAACAACAATCATTTATTATCTCTACAGTTTCTGTAGGTCAGAAGTCCAGGCCCAGGTGAGCTAGGTCCTCTGCTTAGGGTTTCACAGAACTGAAATAAAGGTGTTGGCAAGGCTGCATTTCTTTCTGGAGCTCAGGGTCCTTTTCCAAGTTTATGTGGTTGTTAGCAGAATTCAGCTCCTTGTGGTTGTGGGACTGAGGCCCCTGTTCTCTTGCTGGCTGTCTGCCAGGGCCACTCTGTGCTCCTAGAGGCCACCTGCAGTTCACTGTCACATGGCCTCCCCCATAGGCCCTCTTTTGCTTCCAATCATTCTGGTTTTTTCTGTCTCTGACTTCTAAACCCAGTTGTAAAGGACCTGTGCGATTCCATCAGGCCCACTAGATAATCTCCCATGAAATGAACTCAGAGTCAACTGGTGAGTAACCTCATTACAAGAGTGATGTGCCCTTGATCCAAAGGTTCTGCCCATATTCAAGGAGAGGGAATTACACAATGAGTGTATCCCCAGCGGCAGGAATGTTGGGCCCACCTTACAATTCTGACTATCACAAGGCCTTAAAGCAGCAGACATTTATGAGTGCCAAACACTGGTTTAAACCTTGTTAAACATAAACTGAGGCATACTTTTACATTCTAAGAGTTTATCTGAGCAAAATTCAATTCCAATTGGGTAGCACCAAACTGGAAGTGGTTAGGAGTGCTCCACCAGTAGAAGCCAAGGGTAAGACTTTATGGAGAGGGTACAGGAGCAAAGAAAGGAAATTATTTGATTGGCTATAGCTTGAAGTCTAGTTGGCTGTGGTTGGTTGTCCTTAGCATTTTGATTTTGTAAACTTGAGGCATTTACAGGCGTGGATTTTGGTTTGTTTATGTACGCCACTGACAGCATGAGAGCTACCTCATTCTAATGGTCTCCTTGTTTAATTAATATAACAACTTAATACATGTTTTAACTCATATAATTCTTACAGCAACTCTAAGAAGTAAATATTATTATTACTATTATTCTCCTCTTTTTATATACAAGTAAGTTGAGGTATATAAAGGCAAACACAAATTAAAAATTAGAGGTTTCATCCCCTCTGTTGAAAAATCAGGGAAGAGACTCACAGCTCTGCCCTTTCTTGCAGAACTTCTTTCTTTGTCCTTTTCAAATGTACATAAATCTTTTTAATGGCTAAATAAACTGCTGGCCAGTCTCACAACTCAATGACTGGGAGCTATCTCTTTGAAATGTAATTATCAAGAAAGCCGGTGACCAGTGTTCCAGTGTCCTGGGAAGAGATGGGCCTACTGGTCACCCTACCGTCAATTGCAAAACCCACCTAATGGAACAGATTGGATCCCCTTAACTATATGAAAGAGTGAGATTTCTTTCTGTCTTAGCAATCCCTTTAGCAGGTTGCTTGTGATGTGTATCACATTCTGGTTTAATGTTTAATCAATAATATAATTGTCTTCTTTTTCTTCTACCTTTGTAGCAAGGTTTTCTGGGTTGGGAGGAGATGGTGTTTTTAATTATGTTTTCCCAGTAGGTAGAGAGAAGGTAACTAACTTGTCAATGACATCTTGCTGCTGAGTGGCAGAGTTCAGATTGTGAGCTCAAGAAGCCCATGTATCTACCCATCTCACTATCTTGCTGTTGTTTTACCAGAAACAACTTATGGTTGCTAACTGTTCCTTAATGGAGGCTTCTCTATGCACTCTTCTATGACCAGTAAGGCCTCACATCTAACCCTTTAGACCAGTGTTCCTCAACCTTAGGAATATTGACATTTTCGGCCATGTAACTCTGTGATGTGGAAGTTGTCCTGTGCATGGTAGGATGTTTAGCAGCATCTCTGGCCTCTACCCACTAGATGCCAGTAGCATACCCAGTTGTGACAATCAAACATGTCTCCAGACATTGACAAATATTTAGGAAGGACGGGGCAAAATCACCCCAGGTTGAGAACCACTCCTTTAGTTGAAGAAGTAAGAAACACACACACGCACACACACACACACACACACACACACACACCATTGCTTGGCAGGGGACAAGGACAGAAGAGGAACCACAGACGGGAGAAAGGCATTGACTTTCACAGAAGGGCTGAGGGCCATCTGTCTGGTAGTTGAAGCTGCAGCTTTCTAAGTCTTGATTTTGCAGAAACAGGTAGAGACCAGGGTTGGGTTAGCTTTGGCCTCATTATTCTTTCACCCTATTCTTTTGTTCTGGTTGGGTTGAAGAAGTGCCAGAGAAGAGCAAGTCACAACAAAAATCATTCTCCTTACCAAAGATTTGGGCAGCTCAAGTTTGTCCTGTATTTCCCTACTTTGACGAAATTTAAAGTTTTGTTAAATCCCCTAAAGCAGGGGTCCCCAACCCCCGGGCCTCGGACTGGTGCCACTGCCGTGGCCTGTTAGGAACCAGGCCACATGGCAGGAGGTGAGCGGCGGTCGAGCCATCAAAGCTTCATCTGCTGCTCCCCATCGCTCCCCATCACTTGCGTTACCGCCTGAACCATCCCACCATCTCCCCTGTGTGTGGAAAAATTGTCTTCCACGAAACCAGTCCCTGATGCCAATAAGGTTGGGGACCGCTGCCCTAAAGGATCTTTGCTAGTGGGGGGATTCGTGAGTTGGGTCAAGGACTACACTTTAGACTTTATCCAGCTGCAAACCACAGCATGAAGGTGACTTCATCCTGGAAAATTCTCAACCTAAAGCCTGGGAAGAATTAAATAAAAGACTTTTAAAAAAAGATTATTTCCTGCTACGTTCAAAACCTTCTGTCTTTCCTGTTACTAACAAGAAACTTACACACACACACTGCACATATATCTTTTGGAGCAAGATAACTTATGAACTGAAAACCAACCCAGTGCACTTTCACCTCTTTGCCTGAACACTCTGTACTTTAAATACACTTCAGAACTATTGCTATCTTTGTTCCGTGGCCATTTCCTTCCAAACTGTATAAAGGACTATTCCTTTCAAGCAGTCAGCAAATAATACGTATCAAAGATCTGCTATCTTGCCCATACTTTAGGAAAGACAAAGAATCATAAGATCCAGTCTCTCCACTCTCAAATTAGGGCACTGCTGTGAGAAACTGGTTGTGTATCTGAGGTGGGAAAGCATTTGCAAAATTTTCCAATCTGGGAGCTCTTCTGTTCACAAGCAGGTCAAGTTTCAAAAGTTTATTCTTTTGTTTATAAGTAAAAGGAGGCCAAAAGGTGGTTAATATTGTCTTGCTTCTTGATGTATTTCCACCAAATAGAAGGGAGAATGACTTCGTTCATGTTTTAGAATATGATAAACTCTTTTCCTCTCTACTTGGATATGTTGTCATTGAGTTAAGCATCTTTTTTCTAAAATAAAGCAACTTTAACTAAAATGAAGATCTACTGAGGAAAATTATATCTCACTTGATGATATTTCCAATGTTCTATGAAACCTCTTAGCAACTATGTTTTGATGTTATACAAATCTTAACAGGCATTAAATTTATGAAAACCTCAGTCACATTTTCACCATGCTGAAGCCTGGAGTTATTGAATTCACATTCTAGACTTCTCTAAATTTACCTTGGGCTATTTTGTGCCTAGCCTCCTGGCTGGGTGGCCAGGTGGATCTGTTTTATTTCTGCCACCACAAGCCTAATGGTGAGTCTTTACACAGGTCCCTCCAGTATTTTCCATTAGGTGCTGCCAAGGTCAAAGGCTGCCTTCGAAGTCTCCAACACAGGAATCAAAGGCAACTTCTAACCTTGGGAAAATCCCTGCTAAACTGATTATGACATCATGGACAATAACACAAGAGGAGGCTGACCTGACCTCTCTATCTCTCAAAACTCAAGTTCCTGGTGGTCATTATATAATCTAGGGGAGGAAAAACTATTCCTTTACCCTCTTAGGTTCTTTTTCTACAGGCTGTGAATTAAAATAACTGAAGGAAACCAAAATATGTTACCCTAAAATATGCTACTTGGGCATATTGATTATTTTGAATTATAGGCAGTTAAGAAACAGCTGGTACAAGAAGGACACTCTGATCCTTCTTTTTCTTCCTGAAAGCTGGAGATAAAACTCCCTTGTGAAAGGTGCCCTCCCTGTGTCAGAACAAAGGAAGACATTCTTATCACCCACCAGAGGTGGGGAGTTGGGGGCTAAGAAATCTATACAAACAAACCTTGTTTAACTAACACTTATCTTCCTAGCAACTTCTTCATCATTTACTACCCCCAACCCAAACCCCTGTGTTGTGTGAATTCTTCACAAATTTATTGTTTCTTTGTCTCAAAAGTATAAAAGCTTCCTGCTTTTGTCACTTAGGGGCTTCATTCTCTTGAGAAAGCTTCCATGTGCATGTAAAAATCTAACCCAATGTGTATGTTTTTCTCCTGCTAATATGTCTTATCACAGTTTGATTCTTAGGCACAGTCAGAGACCCAACAGACTAGAGGAGAATTGTACCTCCTCTACAAGACAAAAGACAGATTCACAGAAGAAACGCATACAAATTTATTTGATGTTAACATTTTTATGTGACATAGAGGTGGGGGAAAGACTTTATAGGAAAGAAATTAAGAAACCCCAAGACTTGGGAGCTTATATATCATCTTTTTTTTTTTAACATCTTTATTGGAGTATAATTGCTTTACAATGGTGTGTTCGTTTCTGCTTTACAACAAAGTGAATCAGTTATTCATATACATATGTTCCCATATCTCTTCCCTCTTGCGTCTCCCTTCCTCCCATCCTCCCTATCCCACCCCTCTAGGTGGTCACAAACCACCTAGCTGATCTCCCTGGGCCATGCGGCTGCTTCTGCTTCCCACTAGCTATCCACCCTACGTTTGGTAGTGTTTGTATGTCCATGCCACTCTCTCACTTCGTCACAGCTTACCCTTCCTCCTCCCCTTATCTTCAAGTCCATGCTCTAGTAGGTCTGTGTTTTATTCCCGTCCTACTGTCATCTTAACAAGGGACAATAAATTGTTAAGAAATGACTAGGCAAAGGAAAGGAGTTTAGGCGTCCAAGTATGCTAAATTATGTGAAGTGACTAGGAAATACACTAGAGAAACTAATGGAATTTTGGGACCCAGGGCGGGCCAGCCAAAAGTATGCCCCAATGGCATATTGATTATCTAGAACAAAAGTTACTTAAGAAATGTCCAATGCAATATGGACATTCTGACCTCCTTTCTGTCCCACTGAAAACAGGAACTAAACCTCTCATGTGAAAGGTTCAGTCCCTGCATCTGGAGGTAGAAGGACACCCTGATCACCAGAGAGAGGGAATTCAGGCCGAGAAGCCTGTAAAACAAACCTTGTTACTTCTTTACTAGCCCAAGCCCAAACCCTGTTGAGATTCTCACTAATTGAGCATGCAAAGCCTAAGTTTCTTTGTCCTGTCAACTCCTTACCAATTTATTGTTTCTTTGTCTAAAGAGTATTCAATATGTCTGCTTTGTCCACTTCTTAGGTCCCTTTTCTATGAGAAAGTTAAAGTTTGTTTCTTTTTCTCCTGTTCATCTGTCCTGTGCAATTTCATCCTCAATGCAGCCACAAGAACTCAAGATGGGTAGGGGGAAATTTCCCCTCCCCAACACAAGAGAAAGGTTATTTTCAAAAGGTCTGTTTGTGCAGGCTCATCTGAACATCAACTCCCCTGCTCCAGTGATAAGAAGTGTCTCTTCTTCCTGGTACTGGGAGGGCACATTTCTCATGGGAAATTTATGCCTGGCAGAAGGAGGAGGGCAGAGAGGCCTTCCTGAACCTGCTGTATTTCAATTGCTTTCAGCTCAAATAATCAATATGCCAAAGTGACAAATTTGAGGGTGGCATGTCCTGATCCCCTTCAATGGGCTCCAGGGTTTTCTTGCTCGATTGTCATTTACTTGCCCCGGCAGGGGGCAAGCCTGGATGTTTGAGTGGTTTTCAGGATATTCTCAGGGATGGCCTCTGGGTGTAGCTGGGAGGTCCTCCACCTCTTGCTTCATTTGCTGTGTTTTAGTGAAGGAAATGGCATTGGATCTTAGGCATGAACTCAAGGGCTGACTTTCACATTTGCTATATTGGCCCACCCGATACATTTATTTCCATCTCCTCAGTCCTTTGTTCTCTCTAGTACTGATTACTGAGGCGTGCCCAGATGGATCATTCTTCACAGGTGGCATGATTCACTCTTTGCCCTTTAAAATATTTGTCCAGCAATTCGTCCAATTTTGCCTGCAAGGCTTGCCATGTTCTCACAATTTTCGATTTATTATCTGTACTTATGTTTTTGTCAGAATGACACATTTCTTCTAAGATAATGATCCTAAAACATCTTTGCAACCAAACCTCATCCGACAGAAAAATATAATGGCAAAGCTGACTGTGCATGCCTGTTGAGAGTATCTTTTGGTGCTGGCACACTTGAAGTGCCTCGTCTCTGGAAGAGTTTTATTCTAAGTTTATAAATGATTTAGTAGAAAGGGCTTCTGTGGTATTAGTTTGGAGTCAGTTACACCAACAATTCATTGCTTATCTTCTCCTTGTCTCTTAGAAGACAGTGGGCTGTAACGGCAACAGGGATGGACTAGGAAACACGGTCCTTGCCACACCCCATAGCTCATTTGTTCTTGGACCCAGGTCTCTGCACCTCAATTTGGTCACCTTTGAAATGAGGGGGTAAACTAGATTATTTGAATTTTGCATTCCAATGCTTAGATCCTATAAATGCTATTCAAGGCTGTGCATTTCTGTTCATCCAAAAAACTTTTATTGTGTGCAGGCATACGGTGCTAGGTGTATTATGCAAAGAGGAATCAGAAAAGTTGCCACTGTTTGAGAGTTTGAGAGTTAATAGTCTAACAGAAGACATAAGTGCATAAATCATAACAAACAATTTATAAAATGATAGACATCTCTAGAAAGGAACAGAGAAAACAATTTCTACTTCAAGTTGGCCGTCCATTTTTGGAGAGCCAGTTAAGATTGCTACCCCTCAGTCAAATTGCTTGTATAAGTAAGATTAAGGGCAAGGCAGACGGCTCTTTAATACCTTTTGTTTTTGTGTACGTGAGAATTTTTATGATTATAAAAGTGATGCATGAGAAAATGGGCAAGGGATTTGAACAGACATTCACAAAAGGCTAAACAACATATGCAAAGGGGCTTCGGCTCATCAGAAAACAGGGAAATGCAGCTAACCATCCTGAGAAACCACTACACACCCACCCAAAAGGGCTAAGATGATACCACGTGTTCACCAAAATGGGCAACAATGAGAACTCCCCTAAGCTGCTGGTGAATGTGTAAATTCATACACTCACTCTGGGCCACTCTGTGGCATTACTGCTTAAGCAACTAACCCTCTCCACACTGCAGGACACAGATATTCTACTTCTAGGTGCAACCCCAGCAGAAATGTGTGCACTCGTGAATGAAAAGACATGGGAAAAGAACGTTCATAGCAGCATGATTCATCACAGCAGCACTGCCCATCAACAGTAAAGCAGGTAGATACATTTTAGAAGATTCATCGCTGTAACTACTATGGTATTTTTCTTTACTGTCCCTTTTGTGCATATGTAATATTAAAGATACACCCCCTGTGCCCTTCCATTAAAAATGTAATAGCACAAGCGTTTCGTCCTAAGATAACAACTTATTGTAAACCTTTTAATGGTCACACGAGAGTTGACCGTATTCTTGTTACTGTGATAATTAACATGCAAGCACTGTGTTCCGTGCTTTGTATTCTCTATCCAGCCTGATCCCAGAGTGCTGTGCTCCAGCACAATCATTGTTTCATGTCATCACCTCCGGCTGAAGTCCAGGCAATCTGCTTCTGCCCAAAGCCCCAGCCTCTGAGGCTGCTGGTCCACTAGTCCTCAAAGAGTTTTTTTTATCTCCTTACCAAACCATTAGCAACCAGGGTCACAACCTCAGGCCCACTGGCCTAGCCAATTCCATCTACCAGAGCAATGCTAATAATTGGAACAAAGTGGACATGGTACCACACTTGCTGCTGGTATGGCTGTCCTCCAGTTTATCCATTCCTTTATGGAAATTTCAACTTTATCATCTCACTCTTACTCTCACAATTCTGCCTCAAAAATTTGACTGAAGACAGGAGATTAAGAACCCTGACAGTGTACTTCCATAATCTTCCTATTCTTTTTTTCCTTCCCACTATCACCCAGGCAGGAAGGAGCTTGACATTCCCTCTTCTCAGCTGGAGCTCCTCTTCCTTAAGGCAGTAAAACCACATGGCCTAAGAGAGACCAATGGGAATCTCTTCTATGCCATGTAAGGAACTCTATGGTCTGAGTCCTCCAGACTTAGCCCTTGATATGGAACCAGAAGACAATACTAGCAATTGGTAAATATCCCAAACAAAAATACATTGCTCTACTATCCAAAAATTTATCTTTGTCTTACAATTACTATTTTTAGTGTAGAGTAAATGCCTGCCTCATGTCTCTCCTGACCTGTATTTATGTATTTTTTAAAATCACAACATTTACAGGACAGAAAGAGAGAGAAAAAAAAGAGATAGAAGAAAAGAAGTAAAAGAATCTTCAGTTACTTTAATTTGCACATTTTAAATTTCTAACATTGAAATATTTTTCATTTGTTAGCAATTTTTATTTATATTTCTATGCAATGTTATATCCTTTATTCATTGCCTTATGTGGGTTTTTTTCTCATAGATCTTTATGACCATTTACTTTTAAAAATTAAGCACAATAACATTTTGTTTGTCATATTTGCTGAAGATACATTTCCCAATTTGTTCACCTTTTAATTTGATTTATCTAGTTGGTTTCTGGTAGTTTAAAATGTTATATTATCAAATTGATGGGTTTTCTGTTTTCCATTGCCTTTAAACTTGAAAAGTCCTTCCACATTCAAAGACCCAATAAATATTTACCTTTGTTTTTGAAAATGTTTATGGTCTGATATTCTTATAACTAAAGAGTTAAGTAAAGTTAAAAATCTAATATGAGTACAATTACTCTTTAAGTAAGATACATTTCTGAGTTGGAAACTGGTTTTTTATTGACTCTCTACGATGTACCACACATTTTATATGCACCTGCATTTACTCTACCCCCAAATGCTTGCAGACAGACATTACTGTTTTCCCTTCAAAGACGATACAACTCAAGATGAGAAAAGTCAAACACAAACTTGCTCACGATAATACAGACAGTGACCGGTGCAACTAGACTTAAACCCAGCTGGGACTACCCGTGAGATATGACTGGCTCTGAAGACCATGCTATACGTTATGGACAGCGTAATAGCTTAGTCAAGCGTTTAAAAAGCCAGCTCATGGGTGCTAGTGTTTAAACTTAACTGATTTCTCCAAGTTTCAGCTTCCAAATTCACAATGCCCCCCAAAATAATTTAAATTGAAGTGAAGGGACCGATTGTGCTACATTTCCTGAAAAAGTGATGACGTTTTACTCTTTTTTTGGTCTCCAGTCCCACTCCCAAACAATTTTATTAAAAAGCAAAAGCAACAACAAAAAATGTCCTGAACCATTTTTCCTGTCTAGCTGTAGCATTGCACTAAAATCTGCACTAGTACCGCCCAATAGAATTATCTCTGATGATGTAAATCTTGTATATCTGCACTGCCCAATACTATACTGTGCCACTGGTCACATGTGGCTATTTAACACTTTAAAACGGGGCTAGTGTAACTGATGAACTAAATTTTTAATTTACTTTAATGAAAATTAGTTTAAGTTTAAGGAGTCACTGGCTACTAACTGGCAAGTGGCTAGTGTATGGACAGAACAGGTCTATAGATTAAGTCCTTGTAATTAAGTATCAAAGACTTTCAAATGCCAAATGTTAAACCTAAAATTTCTTCCCTTATGCTAGTCCATTGTCAGCAAAATAATTGTAGTTTAGCATCTGGTTCACTTTACCAGAATGGAATTACTAGTCACATCCACCAGTAGAATGTCAGTAAGAGCTTCCTCGTGGGCTGCTATTTCTAAAAAAGAAAATGTATAGACTTAATAGCACATGCATGATTTATGTTAAAACTGCTTGCAATGGGTCATGCCAAGTGGGAAGAATAACAGTGTCCATCATCACTGAATCCTAACTCTAACGTGCCCAAATCTTCCACATCTCTATCCAAATCTTCCTGAAATCCTTAATAAAAATGGTATCTGACACCAGAAATATTGAAGGCCTAGAGAGAGACTCCTATTTCTCTTCGAATATTCACCAGTAGCTTCACTGCTTTCAGAAAACAAAGGTCATAAAAACCCAAAATAAGGGTGAAAAAAACAAAAGACTGAGAGTACAAGAAGTCAGCAGAAATAATACACTTTTCTGAATTGGACAGGTTACCAAGAGTCTCAATTCAAAGTAAATGAGGTCTTTTCCACACCTTGGCAATCGTAAATAATGCTGCTATGAACACTGGGGTACATGTATTTTTTCCATTTAGTGTTTTTGGGGGTTTTTTGATATATAGCCAGGAGTGGAATTGCTGGGTCATATGGTAGTTCTATTTTTAGTTTTTTGAGAAACCTCCATACTGTTTTCCACAGTGGCTGCACCAACTTACATTCTTACCAAGAGTATATGAGGGTTCCCTCTTCTCTACATCCTGGCCAGCATTTGTTGTTTGCGGTCTTTTTGATGATAGCCATTCTGACAGGTGTGAGGTGATACCTCATTGTGGTTTTGATTTGCATTTCCCTGATGATTAGCGATGTTGAGCATCTTTTCATGTGCCTGTTGGCCATCTGCATTTCCTCTTTGAAAAAATGTCTGTTCAGTTCTTCTGCCCATTTTTTAAGCGGGTTATTCAGTTTTTTGATTTTGAGTTGTAAGAGCTGTTTATATATGTTGGATATTAATTCCTGTGCGTCAAATCATTTGCAAATATTTTCTCCCATTCAGTAGATTGTCTTTTTGTTTTATCATTTGTTCTTTGCTGTGCAGAAGCTTTTAAGTTTAATTAGGTCCCATTTGTTTATTTTTGCTTTTGTTTCCATTACCCTAGGAGACGGATCCAAAAAAACACTGCTGAAATTTATGTCAAAGAGTGTTCTGACTACGTTTTCTTCTAGGAGCTTTTTAGTATCTGATGTTACATTTAGGTCTTTAATCCATTTTGAGTTTATTTTTTGTATATGATATTAGAGAATGTTGTAATTTCATTCTTTTGCATGTATCTGTCCAGTTTTCCGAGCACCACTTATTGAAGAGACTGTCTTTTCTCCATTGTATAGTCTTGTCTCCTTCATCATAGATTAATTGACCATAAGTAGATGGGTTTATTTCTGGGCTCTCTATCCTGTTCCATTGATCTGTGTATCTTTTTTGTGTCCATCAGCAGATACATGGATAAAGAAGATGGGGTATATATATACAGTGGAATACTAAGCCATAAAAAAGAAGGATATTTTGCCATTTGCAGGAATATGGATGGACCTGGAGGGCATTATGCTAAGTGAAATGTCAGACAGAGAAAGACAAATACTGTATGATATCACTTATATGTGGAATCTAAAAAATACCACAAACTAATGAATATAACAAAAAAGAAGCAGACTCACAGATATAGAGAATAAACTAGTGGTTACCAAAGAGGAGGAGGTGAGGAGCAACATAGGAGTGAAGGAGTGGGAGGTACAAACTATTGGGTATAAGATAGGCTCGAGGATGTATTGTACAGCATGGGGAATATAGCCAATATTTTGTAATAACTATAAATGGAATGTAACCTTTAAAAATAAGAAGTAAAAACATTGATGTAGCAATTAAAAAATAAATAAAAGTATATTTAAAAAAAGTAGATGAGGTCCCTCTTTGCAATGCATCCCACCCTTCCCTTCAGCACTGGACCTCCGGGGACTTGCTCTTTCATTGCAAATGGCCAACCAAACTTTTCCATCCTGCTGCTGCCCCAGAGCCTTTTAGGTTTGGCTCTGGTCCCTGAAAGTAGAAAGCATTTCTGTCTCGTTCCCAGAGTATTCACCTTTGGCTTCGAACTGTGGTACCCTATTCTGAACAAGGCCCTACTTCACTCCTTTTCCAAGGTTTTCCACTGTCTGTGACCCCTAAAATTCTCCCTTTATTCCTATTCCATCAACCTTTACACTGGATGGTTTACCCATAGAGTTTTCAGCAACCAGTTGTTAAAAACGTAGTCTACTTCTCCTATGTTTGGAATGAAGTAGCTACTGAACAAATATTTTGTGAATGACTCATAACCCGGGAACATTTAAGCTGCTGAATGAATGATCAAGCCCCTCCCAGCCAGGGAATTGATGTCACCATCACCCACTTCAGGGTAGTGTCACAACTACTAAAATACATTAAATATCTGTGACAGGAATAAAATTTTTGAGGCATTAAGTCAATATCTTCTGGTTTCTGGTGATTCATTTTCCCTAACTGTTCTGGAAGTTGCTACCCATTGGACCCAGGGCCAGAATTGGATGAGAACAAGAGCCATCACTGCACTTTGTTGAAAAATGAGGTCTTAAAATATTATAGTTAGACAAAAGTCTAAAAACAAACACTCCTGTTTTGCAAAAGCTGAGTCTTGCTGAGAAAAAAAAAAAAAAAAAAAAAGGTTAAAAAGGAAATGTGTGTGGTCTGATGAGCTGGTTGTCAGAGGACTGGTTCTGGGGAAGAAGGGAGAGACCAGCAGTTCTTAGTCCCAAGAAGGGATTCATCTCTAAGCCCCCATGACAGCCTTCCTGGGCTGCAGAAAGGAGCTGATTGAGGGGTAGGGGAGAAGGGCCAGGGCCAGACCTGGGGTAGGGAGAATCAGAGAGGTTTGGGGGGAATCTGTGAACACAGTGTGAACAGGGAAAATAGCCAGCTTCTCATAGATTTCCAGCAATCCTGCCCCGGGGGAATGGACCTGGGGCCACCCCAGCCCCCAGGGGTCTCACACACTGCAGTGTGCTACTAAGATGGCAAAGAGAGGATGGGACTGGGAAGAAGGAAGATATAGGTACCAAGGGAACCATCTGACTGGATGAGGCTTGGAGACAGAGTGCAGAATCCACAGACCCATGGAGACCATGTGAATGAGCCACTGGACATCAGCAAGGGACGTCAGCACAATATCCAAGGTGCATGGGGCTGATCACCCCTCTATGAACAGCAAAGCCTGGGGAGCTGGCTCCTCTGCAGAAGCCTATGGGCTGCAGGGGGCAACCTAGGGAGCAGAAGTCCTACCCCCTTTACTTGGCACACAGTTTTCTAGTCTAGAACAAGAAAAGAAAGACAGAAATTCCTGAGAGGGGAGAAACTGCCCTGTATGAGGGTTTGAACTTTGAATGGACTCAATATTTACCCCAAAGAACTTTTTAGCCTGGAAAGAATGGAAATTGTCATCACTGCAAACAGGGATTCCAAGTAAGATGAGCTCAGTGAAGGAAAATAAAGATGCATTTCTTCATTTTTTAATTTATGCATATCTGATTCATGGTGTGTGAATTTTGACCCCACTACAAATACATCACTATATTTAAAACTATCAATATATTTATTGAAATCTTTTTTAATCTAAATTAAGAAATCAAACTTTACTAGTATTTAATATGGAGATTGACAATAGTGCATATATTTTGTGATCAGAGTACATGACCAAAATGCGTAGAAACGAACTCCCTTAGAGACTATTTTTCCAACAAGATTAAGAGGAAAAAAAATGCTTCCTACTCCTCATATTAGAAGCAATGATTACCAGATTGCATCTTAAATCTAGAAAACTAACTCATTCAATACACACTGGTTTCTTACTATGCACCATGCAATGTGCAAGCTCTGTAAGTCCAAATTTAAAATGTAATATTCATTTGGGACTTTGTGAACAAAATATCCTCACTGCCAGAGAAAACGTTAAAATCCTTAGAAAGATGATACCTGCATTAATTATAATAATAAAACACAAATGTCTTCACCTTGCTTCTAACAAGATCCCAAACTAAGCTTATGCATGTACTCACTGGTCACCAACATGTTGTGACTTCATATGCAGTTAGCACCACCACCTCCAACTCTTCTTCATTACCTGTGAATGGATGTTTACAGAGTATCATGTCATTTGCATACAATGACAATTTTACCTCTTCCCTTCCAATTTGGACACCTTTTATTCCATTTTCTTGTCTGATTGTTGTGGCTAGGACCTCCAATATCATGTTGAATGGAACTGGTGAGAGTGGACGTCCTTGTCTTATTCCAGATGAATGGATGTTTAAATTACCACTTTAGTCCTTAAAATTAAGCAGTATCTCTACAAGCAAAATTATTCTTAAAGTCATAATATATCACCATTAACAACAACTTAGGCTTATTATGTGGGTTACAGTTTACACTGTGATTCACATTATTTCACTTAATGTGATGGCAGGTAGGGTATTTATTACATCCATTCTACAGATGAAGAAACAGGCTTCACTCTTCAACTGTCTTTCCGAACCAGGACTAACCCAGATCTTCAGACTCTCATACCTGCAACCACCCTCCTACTCAAATATCTACCTTGGCTACCACCATTCCTGGGATAACTGATTTGATCTTTGCCACTTATTTAAAGTGGACTCTGTCTGCTTTAATGTGGAGTATAGTTCCATATCCTCACTTTGCACAAATACTCCCCTGACCAACATTGTCCACACTGATCTCACCTTCCTCTCAATGCCCACAGCATGTCTGTTCTCTTGACATAGCCATTTGATAATCTGTCATACTCTCCCTTGAAAGAACTCTTTTTCTAGTACTCACCCTTCAGTATGTTTACATCTTGTAGTCCTCAACTAGATGGAGCTCCTCAAAGATCTTCTCCTCTCCAGCCTTCTCATACTCCCTTGCAGAGTACTTGGCACACAACAGGACCACATATATTTGCAGATTCGTTGATAGGCTGAAAGAGTTCACTTCCTTTCCTTTGAAAGGAAAAGGGTTCCAGAAGGTCCCTGAACCCCTGGGACAAGAGAAGAACTCCAAAAAACAGGCAACCACTCTGAAAGGGAATATGTCTTGTTTCACAGTTTTTCTTATGACCATACTTGCTGAGACCCCAGCAATTAATTTTTATTTAATTCAGTCCAGTGAAGATTGGGTGATCTCATTCTGCTGACAAGAATGCTGTTCTGTATTTGATGACTAAAACATATACGCATACCTTGCAAATATTATAGTAATGTCTTTATATAAAATCAATGCATTCCCAGGGTACTCCTGTGCCTTGCAAAGAACTATCAAATGTAATTGGGCTTTCTGACCTTGTGACACAGCCTATCAGCTACAAAGTGCCTCCTTTGTTTCCTTTTCTTAAAAAGTACATTCAATCTACTCTGGACTTTCCCATCTGTCAGTGCAGCTTGAGGTGACTTCCTGCCATGTCAGCTGACCGTGAGTCACGTCACTACTGCACGTTAGCAAGGCTGCTTCTGCATCTTCAGCAACTAGGGAAAGAGAAGGATGGACGTGAGCTTTCAGACACCCCGTCCCAGGGAGATCGCTTTTTTCCATGTTCATTTAAACATCACAGTTATAAGCTTTGCCTCTATCTCCTGACATTGTGATGATACTTCAAAAGACATGAAAACCAGTTTCCTCCTTTCCAGAATGAAAGTGACCTTTTAAAAAATCCATCTCTGTAGTGAGTGAATCATTTTTCTGGGCAACCCCTTTCTCCGAGTGGGTCCTTCCTTTGAGCCACACTTCAGGGATGTCTTCAGTGAGGTAAATGGCAAAGACAGAAGTGCTAGTTCTGGGATTCAATGTGATGTAAGTAGAATTTAAAAGAAATTTCAAAATCACAGGAAAGGAATTATGAGGATAGATAGGGTGGATGTGAAATACAAAGGAAACTTCCTGGATTGGGGAAGCAATTGGAGCAAAATCATGAAGAAGTTGGGGGCTCAAGAATAAGCAAACTCTAGGAAGTTGGAGGAGTCCGGAGTCCACTTTTGCCCTCTGCAAATATCTTGCATACTATTTAGCTACTTGGGAGTTTAAAGTCCTTATTCAAAGATGATAAGGGAGCAGTGACACTAACCTATCTCATCTGATGCTTTTGAAAAAAGCCAACAAACTACTACTGTGATGCACTCAGCAGATGTAAATAAATTAAAAATGCTTTTTTCCCGGGCTTCCCTGGTGGCGCAGTGGTTGAGAATCTGCCTGCCAATGCAGGGGACACAGGTTTGATCCCACATGCCGCGGAGCAGCTAAGCCCGTGAGCCACAACTACTGAGCCTGCGCGTCTGGAGCCTGTGCTCCGCAACAAGAGAGGCCGCGATAGTGAGAGGCCCGCGCACCGCGATGAAGAGTGGCCCTCGCTTGCCACAACTAGAGGAAGCCCTCGCACAGAAACGAAGACCCAACACAGCAAAAATAAATAAATTAATTAATAAACTCCTACCCCCAACATCTAAAAAAAAAAACAAATGCTTTTTTCCCTATTAGGTCAGCGACACAACAATCCAGTTACACTGTCATCACCTCTGATTTATCCAGAGATATGGCTCATTAGCAGTGACAGGGTATTGCCTTGGATTTGTGTTTGTTAGATTTTGGTTTTTTCCCCTTTTCTGGGGATTGTTGGCATGAAAATGATTGGGGGAAAAAACAGGTAAGTTACAGGTAGGAGTAGAAGAGTGAACTTATGCTCTCATTTATGATCCTAGGAAATGGTATGTTTGTTGGGGGGTGGGGAGGAACTGGTCAGCCAAAACCCTCTTGAGATTTAATGTAGGGAGGGTCACTGACCCTGACATAGTAAAGCTGAGAAAAGGTCTATATGCCTCTCACAGTAGAATGCTCCCTCAGCATTCTACTCGTTTCAGTATCACTAACAATTAAATTACCTGTAACCATTCTAACCAAAGCACCACCAGCTCAACTATTGATATATGTGTAATAGAAAGAGGTGGCAAGCTTCCATTCTGGGTTTTTTTCTATGTCATCTCAATTTGAAACTTTCTTGTCCATTTACTGGACCATACAACTGATCATATAGCCTGATACTGATTTCAGAAAATAAATGTGTCAGGTTTTTTTTATCGAGGAAAATCAAGCTAATGCCCATCAAAGGAATAGGTGATGATTAATGGAAATTGGCTATAAATTACAATGGTTTAAAAAAGGTGGAAATCTATTTTCTTCACATAAAAGTCTGAAGGTAGAAACCTTGATCTGGTATGGCAGATTTGATCCCCAAATGTGTCAGGGACCCAGGTTCCCTCCAGAATTTTTCTTCTGCTGTCCCAAAGCTATGGTCCTATAGTTCCGGTCCAAGACTTATATTACATCTGACCTATATTAGCAGCAAGGGAAGGTAATGAAGACTAAGGGGCTTGGATGCATATGCCATTAGTCTGTAAAGACGGTTCCCAGAAGCTACCACCCACACGGCACTACCCTTTATATCCCATTAGTCAGAAGTTCAGCACTTGGACACACCTAGCTGCAAGGGAGGCTAACAAATGCAGTTTCTTTCTGCATAGCCATGGACCCAGCCAAAAGCCCATCCCTGATGAAAGTTAGTTACTGAAGGTAATTTCCTATCTCAGCCACAGAACCAAAGGACGTGATATATCACTTAGATTCTACATATCTCCACGTAATATACTAGTAAAGTCATCAGTGCTGGTATAAAAGTTTGAAGACAAAAATAATAATTCACACTCATTACAACAATTTGTAGATCATTTAAGGATTCTAGACAGACATAGCCATCTATTAGCTCTATAACATCATGAGTATACCTAACTACTTCTTTATCCCAACCTTTTGGGATTAATGATACTAATGATTCATGTTGATGAAATAAATGTAGCCATCAGCATCTTAGATCAGCACCTTTAAGCCCAAAGCAAAAGGCATGTATGCAGATCAGGGTTATATCTTCAGAGCATTCATTGAAGTTAATTCTTGGCATCCTGTTTTGGAGAAATTCGGATCTGTACTTATATGTATGTTTATATACCTTGTTTAAATTAAAAATTTCACTTTTCTGTATTCCTTCCCAAAAGGTCTAGTGATATATGGGCACTCCTCAAATGTCCATTGCATAAAAGTTAAGAAATTTCAGTAATATAGATTTGGTAGCTAGTACTAGTACTAGCTACCTAGTACTACCAATGAAATAAATTGGAAAGTTCAAAATTTTATTAAGAAGCTCTACCAATTATTTAGCGTGAACTGCTCGAAGATTATCCACTGGCTCTCATTTAGAAATACGCTAAAACCTCTGTCATGGGGTTTGGACATCTTAGTTGTTTCTGAATTACCGATGGCAACCTGCTGATCATTCTCTAGGGCTGAACCTGTCATTCCTAAAAAGGAAATGAATAACGACATCGTCAACTAAACTTGAAGTGGAATCTTAAGGAAACAGTTTACCACTCTTTCAATTAAAATGACACTACCTTTTTAAGATAGCATTTTCTGTAGAAAATTTTTATAGGTCCTCAAATATGACTAAACCCCCAAACCAGGGAAAGGCTAAAATTCTGTCCTGACTCAAAAGCAGAATTCCACTACCAGAGTCACCTACCACACTTCAGCAGCACCCTGGATTTTCCTGAAAGGATCCCCAGTCAAGGATTGGGCAGGTTTAGCCATGTGCTTTTACGAAACCAGCTGATGACACAGTCACAAGGACTGTAGCTCAAAGGTTATGGATTGGGCTGATGCCTTCCATTCAATACAAAGAACTGTAAGCTCTTTAGATATCAAGACACTCCTTTAGTTCAAACATCTACGTTGTCTGCTCATGGTAAAAGGACCACTTTCAGCTCTAGCGTTTTTGCAAAGGGTATTTAGTCCACTTTGGCTCAATTCTGGCCTTTCTTGGTATTTATGGAATACACGTGTTCATTTTCAGCTCTATCTGCTAATTTTCTTTTAATTCTTCTTATCTCTCTGGATTGCTTCTAAATCGAGAATCATTCTCAAAATCACAGCACAGAAGTCAGCCTAAAGCAGCCATCATCTAGAGGAGCCTAAGAATCTTAGACTTAAACCATGTTAGAGCCAGAAAGGCATTTAAAGATCACCTAATCCAAACTCAGTTAGTTCAAAGGAGTGAGGGTGCTCATATCAGTGCTCACAAGCAGAAATGCAATCAGACCTGGACCCCAGGAATTTTCAATTCAATTAACTTTGACCCAGCAATTACACTTCTAGGAATCTAGTCTACAGATACCCTGAAATATATACAAAGATATTCATATACAAGCATACTCATCCTATTAATAAGAGGAAGCATACCAGTAAAAAGATTATCATGCAAAGTGATGAGGTATGTATAAGTGAAGGAAACACAGAGAGAGTGAGAGAATGCCCAGGAGCCTGTTTCCACAGTGGTTACCTCTAAGGAATAGGACTGGCTGACCAGTAGGGGAGGAAGAGGGCCATTCACATTTTATTTTATATACTCCTGTTAAACATTTTTAAAATGAAACTAGTAAGGGGTAAAACGAGCACAGGTGTGACTCCCTGACTCGCAAATGACCATCCTCTCATTAAAAGTATCAGTGTTAACATTTTCCCACCTTACTAAATGTGTTTACCAGTTTGCCCCTTTCCCAGTATCCAGATAATGTAAGTGTATTCAACATTCTTTACTGTTGGCTAATGTTAGAAATGTGATCTTTCAAAAATATTCAGTATGATAGAAAATAATCCTTTTTCCCCACCAACATTCCCTACAGCCTGTGGAGGCCATGTGGGTGATGATATGGTAGTTTTTATAAAACCGGACTCTTTCCTCCCTCACTGTGACACTCCGTCAATGAACTGGTTATGAATCTTGGCTAGAGTGTTTCTTTCTCTGAACCTGCACATGGGGATGAGTCCTGGCCATGATAATATTAATATTGTAATTCAAGTTTCCTCCGGGCTTACCCAACTGCACAGATAACAAGAACAACCCCAACTCAAGTTTCCCTGGTTCTTTCCATAGCTTGGGGGCAGTAGACCTTCAACCTCCTGAAAGATAATTTTCAAATATTTCTGAAGGTCCCTAGAAAAGTATCTTCCATGTGCTGCTGAGTAAGATCTCTCCACCAAGCTAGTCTAAGGGCTCTTCCGGCCTTTTGATGGCCATCACTGTCCCCTGTTTGGCACTTCCAACTACTTTTGCAGCCGAGGCCCTGGAAATCAGAGATGTTCAAGTTGCCTGGCATTTTCTTTTAGGTTGGAGGTGCGCTTCCTCTCACCCCCTGCCACTCATGCCCAGCCCCAGTGTCAGTACTCAGCAGTGTGGCTTCTGCCCCAGTATATTATAGAATTAAGAGTGATTCAGAATTTCACTTTCCCTTTGTAGTTCCCCTCCTGTTCAAAGGACTCAGGCTTTCATTCTTAAATACGTATTGATAGCCTGCTCTGTACAGACACGTATAATATGTACAAAGATGGATAAAACAGCCAAGGACCCGGCTAGCATGGAATTTTTATTCTTTTCATGGAGAAAGATAATGAACAGGGAAATAAAAACAAATAAATATACAAACTACAATTGGAGATAGGTGCAGTGAAGGAAACAGAGAAATAAGGAAGGAACTATTTTAGTAGGATGGTCGGAAAAGGCCTCAGAAGTAGTGATGGTTTATATAACAACTAAGACATTGAAATGCCTGGTTTGGAAAAAGGGAGGTGAGGAGATGGGGGAGAGAGGAGAAATAGGAACAGAAGGAGGAGGAGGGGCGAACATTTTTAATTATTAGGAACCAGGAACATTCTAAAAACTTTACATATATTATATCCTTTAATCCTAACACAATCCTATGAAGTAGGACGACGACCTTTAGCCCTGCCTCACAGATGAGTCAAATGAAGTGGGGAAAGGTTAAGTAAGTGGAAAGGCAGAACTTGAACACAGGCAGCCTAAGACCCTAAGGAAGGAAAGACTTTGAGTTATTTCAGTAACTTACAGGCCATTGTGGCTGAAGCAGATGGCAGAAAAGGGAAATCAGCACACGATGGAGTTGGCAAGGCAGGCAGGGACTAGACCATGCATGAGTAAGTAGTCGTATTTCATCCTTGGAGTCATTCATAGTTAACACTACTCCAAAGAAACAGTGCTGTACTGTGGAGCCAGGTGTAGTCATGAAAATAATGATTACTTATATTCTTTTTGTAAGCAGAGGTATTAGAAAATGAGAGTTCCTTTCTTTTGTTGTGAATAAGACAGGAGACTTAAGATCCCGGAGAATTATGATCCAGTGATTCAACTACGGGGCATATAGCCAGAGAAAACCATAATTCAAAAAGACACATGCACCCCAATGTTCATTGCAGCACTATTTACAATATCCAGGTCATGGAAGCAACCTAAATGCCCATCAACAGATGAATGGATAAAGAAGATGTGGCACATATATACAATGGAATATTGCTCAGCCATAAAAAGGAATGAAATTGGGTCATTTGTAGAGACATAGATGGACCTAGAGACTGTCATACAGAGTGAAGTAAGTCAGAAAGAGAAAAACAAATATCATATATTAATGCATATATGTGGAACCTAGAAAAATGGTACAGATGAACCGGTTTGCAGGGCAGAAATTGAGACACAGTTGTAGAGAACAAACTTATGGACACCAAGTGGGGGAAGGGGTGGGGGGTGGGGATGGTGGTGTGCTGAATTGGGTGATTGGGATTGACATGTATACACTGATGTGTATAAAACTGATGACTAATAAGAACCTGCTGTATTTAAAAAATTAAATTCAATTCAAAAATTAAAAAGAAAATTAGGCCAATGAATGATCCTACAATGGCCTCTAAGTGCTCAAGTGAAAGAGTCACACGTCTTACTTTAAATCAAAAGCTAGAAATGATTAAGCTTAGTGAGGAAGGCATGTCGAAATCTAAGATAGGCTGAAAGCTAGGCCTCTTGTGTCAAACAGTTAGCCAAGCTGTGAATGCAAAGGAAAGTTATTGAAGGAAATTAAAAGTGCTACTCCAGGGAACACCTGAATGATAAGAAAGCAAAATAACCTTAGTGCCAAGATGGAGAAAGTTTTAGTGCTCTGGATAGAAGATCAAACCAGCTACAACATTCCCTTAAGCCAAAGCTAATCCTGAGCAAGGGTCTCATTCTCCTCAATGCTATGAAGGCTGATAGAGGTAAGGAAACTGCAGAAGAAGAGTTTGAAGCTAGTAGAGGTTGGCTTATGAAGTTTAAGGAAAAAAGTCATCTTCATAATATAAAAGTGCAAGATGAAGCAGCAAGTACTGATGTAGAAGCTACACCAAATTATCCTGAAGATCTAGTTAAGATAATTAATGAAGGTGGCTACACTAAACAACAGATTTTCAATGAATATAAAACAGCCTTATATTGGAAGAAGCAGCTATCTAAGACTTTCATAGCTAGAGAGTAGAAGTCAATGCCTGACTTCAAAGCTTCAAAGGACAGGCTTACTTTCTTGTTAGGTATTAATGCAGCTGGTGACTATAAGTTGAAGCCAATGCTCATTTACCATTATAAAAATTCTACAACCCGTATTATGCTAAACCTACTCTTGCTGTGTTCTATAAAAGGAAGAGCAAAGCCTGGATGACGGCACATCTGCTTACAACATATATTACTAAATATTTTAAGCCCGTTGTTGAGTTCTACTGCTCAGAAGATTCCTTTCAAAATATACTGCTTGTTGACAATGCACCTAGCCATGCAAAGGTTCTGATGGAGATGTACAAGATTAATGTTGTTTTCATACCTGCTAACACAACATCCATTCTGCAGTCCATGGATCAAAGAGTAATTTTGACTTTCAAGTCTTATGATTTAAGAAATACATTTTGTAAGGCTATAGCTGCCACAGATAGTGATTTCTCTGATGGATCTGGGCAGATTAAACTGAAAAACCTATGTTTCCTTCCCTGTATTCCTGTTTATGACCACTGACACCAGTATCTATGTCTTAGTAAACCAAGTTGGAAATCTTGATGTCAGTATAGATTCTTCACTGTCCTTGTGTACTCAAGTACTCACTACTGCCTTTAGATTATGTGTGTAAATACCTCTTCCCTCATTAGCATTACTACTTTTGTCAGGTACTGAAGTTTTGCAAAAGCATCCTAATATATCTTCCTGTCTCTAGTCTTACTACTGTTGTTTCTCAGACTATCCTGTAGTCAGAGTAAATAAAAACACAAAGTTGAAAAAACAAAACAAAACAAAAAAAGATCCCAGAGAATGAATTACACTTTTCTGGCACATATGTTGACCTGATACATAACTAAGGAAATTGTACCATCTCCCAGTGCTTACCTGTAGCAATTCATCCCTGGTGTTACAGAATTATGGGTGACCAAATTAAAGAGCATTCTACTTAGGCTTGAATCCTGAGTTAATAACCACAGAGATGAGGAAGGGCAAGAAGAGGAGCCAGTTGTCAGAGTGAGCTGGTCCTCTGCTGACAGCCAAGAGTTCTGCCTTGATGGGATCAGCTCTGAGTACCACCCTTACTCATGGCCACAGGCTACAACGTGGATCTTCTCTCTGTGCTATCTAACTTGGTCAAAAAGTCCTGAAGATGAAGAAGTACCAGTGTCTGGTGCATCCAGTGCAGAATAAGAATGAAAAGGGGTGAAGTGACTGCTTTTCTTAAAACTCCAGTAAGTTACATCACTGGAAAGAATGAAAAGGCAACTGTTTTTTAATCCTAAGGTCACTTTTTTTTACTTGCTCTCCTGGATCCTTTTAGAGGATTCCTCCACCTCTTAGGAAAACACAAATTGCCCCCCCCCAAAAAAAATTGAGAAGTTGTACTCAATCTAATCACGTAAGCTTGAGTCTAACCTCAGCTCTAGTCACATAAACTAGGAAGAACAGACAGGGGGTTTCCCAAATTCTGTTTGCTTGTAATGATAAACCCTTATTGGTTAGTATGCTCTTCCTTCTTGTTGAAGAGTGTGGACACCCAAACTCCACAGCCCCCTCTCCAGCAACCCCACAGTTTCTGTTTGGGGATCCACGTGATTCCTAAAAGGCTAATTCCATCTTGGTGGGAAGGAGGGAACATGTGTGCTGGGCTAAGCCTTCAGCACATCTATCCCCCAGTCACCATGACGGTGACTGAGCCAGTTCATTCAGAAGGACTCTCAGGACTTTTGCTAGGAATGCGAGATAAAGCCTCCATATCCCTCCTGCTGTATTTGAATTAGAAACCCTGCAGCTAAAGGCATCTGGGGACCACAAGAGGAACCTGACTTAGGATAGGGTCACCGCTAACAAAAACAAAGTAGACAGAGAAAAGAGTGAAGAGCTAGGTTCTGGATGACATCATTGAGATGAAGGACCCCACCCCACCAGAAAACTGGACTTTTCAGGGATGTGAGTTGATTACATTGAGTTCAACAAAAATTTATTGAGTGACTGCTTACGTGCCAGATATGGTATCAAGCACTTAGAATACATGAAACAGACAAGAATCGTTGTCCTTATTCAGGAGACAAGCAATAGACAATAAACACAACAAGTAAACCGGTAGTGTGTTAGAGGGTGATAAACGCTGTGGGAAAAGGTAACGAAGAGCAAGGTAATGGGGTGGAGAATGAGGGATGGGGGGTGGGGACAGGGTCTCCGTGATTTAAGCTGGAATGAGATGGGTCTCTTTGTTACTTGCTGTCTATGACTTGCAAATAAACACCTGAGAACAATTTAAATACTTGCAACACCCCAATCCCACCCAAACAAACCCCCAGATGCAGAAATTATAATAGACCCCCCCCCAAAGAAAGAGAAGGATTGTTAATTATATTTGTTTAAGATTCAGGAAGGGAAAAAAGTTGTATTTGAATTCAGGATAAAGATTGAACGAATTGATTTCAAAACACAGATCCACATTTTGGGGCAGGATGTGGGGAAGCTCTTGAAACACTTCCATTTCAATCCTGTAGCACTTTGATAGAAATTAAAATCCTTTCCTAAAGCAGCAAGATTCTTTTACTTCCACTGTTTCTGTTTCATATAAAAATAACCACTTGTCTCTGTTTCCAATTTTGATTTATGGAAAATACAGCAAATGAATGTCCACAATGCTTCATAACTTGAGATATTAGATTCTGTGATTCATTTTCCCAGGGACCAACTTGCAAGAACTATGATTAAGTCAAACGTTATCACAGAACTCAGCTGGAAGCCAACAAGCAAAAAAGGAAGGAAGCAAGAAAGCAAGGAAGAAAGAATGAATGAGAGACAGAAAGAGAGAGAAAAGTACCTTAATGTAGAGATGTCTGTTCCCACCCACCTTTCTGTGTATGTGGCTAGTGGCTTCCTGTAAAGGAAACATCTTGTCGACTCTTGTCTTAGTTAAGACTGGCATTCCCCCCTTGTACAACTGTGCAGTGTTGTGTAAAAGAAGAAACCATCACCATAGAGACTCGGGTCTCTTGAACACTAGTTAGGGCGGCAGTGTCTCTCTGTCTCTCACCATAGCACTTACTTTTTAGTGGGTATCTGTTTGCAGGCTGTGTGTTCTTAGATCCAATGTCAGACGAACTAAAGCTATAGTCCGATAATGCCAAAAAGACAATTATAAACATGACTAAATTGGCGTAGTGGGTTTTCATGCAAATGCATTGTGCCATTACCAGTTTCAGATCTCAACACCAACTTTCCCTAGATGCCTCAGAGTTTAGCCTCAGTGAAGCTGAACTGCGGTACGCAGCAGGCAGAGCCAGGGAGCAGGGATGGGGAGGACAAACACAGAAGGTATCCTCCCTCTCAAAAGGCTCTCCCTAAAACCTAAATGATGAAAAAGCCCCTGGAAGACACACTGAAGCTAGAATAATATTGTTCTTATGTTTGTGAAAAGAGGCACCTTAAATCATTGGAAAAGGAAAGATTATTCAACAGATCATGTTGAGACATTGGTCAGCCTTTTGGCAAAAGAAAATCCTCCCAACCTACCATTAAATTCCCAGTGGCTGACACCCAAGGACACATGCACATAAATGCACACACACAGGTACACACACACACAGGCAAAGAAATCTAACTGTATACATACCAAAAAAAAATTAGCTGAATATTTGATCACTGGTGGTGAAGGGACTCTAAGAGTCATGTAAGAAATCCCAAGGAAAATGATGACAGAGGTGATGACCTGAAGATATTAAACTTAAGAAGAATGTAAGATGAAAAAAAAGAAAGAAAGAATATAAGATGAAAATACAAACATCTAAATAGAGGGGAAAACCTTCAACGAATATCATGATAATAATCTAACATCTTTAAAGCACAAAGTGTTTATAAAATGTGATTACAAAAACATGAAAATTCCAGAATAAAAATGGGCAAAGGACACCAGACAATTCACAATAGACCAGATATAAATGAATTTAAAAATACATGAAAACATGTCCATCTCACTATTTAAGGCAAAATTGAAACAGCAAAAGGGAACCTTTCTTACTACCAAGTTAGCAAAACATCATTTCTTTTTCTAATAGGGCTGATAAGAGTACAATAAAACAGGAAATTTCATTCACTACTAGTAGGAGTGTAAAACTTTCTGGAAAGCAATCTGTCTTTTCGCAAGAGGGCTCAAAGATGTTTATGTACTTTGACCTAGTAATCTTACTTCCAAGAACTTATCATCAGAAAGTAATTTAAAAATTACAAGATATGGACAAATAATCACTACTTATAAAAAACAGAAGCACCCAAAAATGTCCACTACTCATTTCAATATCCTATTGAACACCGAATATGTGTCAAACGCTGAGCTGGAACAGAATCCGAACACAAAACAGACATGGCCCTCATCCTTGCAGAATTTACAATCTGGGTGGAGATAAGAGTTAACTGAGTAATTACGACATTTGCTACCAGACCTCAGAGCAGAGAGAACCTAACCAGAGGAAGTGACATTTAAACTAAAATGTGAAAAGTGTGTGAAGTTCAGCAGAAGACAGGGATGATAGAGGGAAGAGTGTTTCAGCAAAAGAAAACAGCATATGCAAAACCTGGAGGAAAAACCGGCTAGAGAGCTTGGAAGTTCAGCAGGGCTGGGTCAGCCGGGCAAGGAGACGCGGGCAGGAGCCAAAGGGTGACAAACTAAATCACGTTTAAAGGTTTAGATTTTATCCTGAAGGCACTGGTTTGATAAATTATGCCACATTCTTTACATGAAAATATGAGCTATTAAGAGAATAGTTCCCATGTTGTTCTATCACCTGAGGAGGCTCAGAAAAATACAGTAGGTGATTTTACTCTCTTCACCTCCTCAAGGACATGGAAGTCTCCAGTTCCAGGCTTTGCTTACCACCCTCTCCTTGGGCAACTCCCACCCTTCCCTTCCCAACTCAACTAAGAGTGTCTTTGTGTTCCTAAGTAACAAGAAAGAGTACCAAGACTCTATTTGGCACAGTAGGACCTAGTAGGAACCAAATTGGAATCGCTTTCCTGGAGAAGGAAGAGACAGACATGAGGGAGTGCCCTCCATCTGGGAGAAGAGGTCTTTCCAGATGGGAGAATGGCTGTGATGGTGCTAAGGGAAGCTAAGTATTAGGTACCAGGTCTTGAATTCATTAGTAAAGACGTGAAAACCTCCCCATCAGGAGGACAGCCCCACTTCTGAATGCAGCACTAGGGCATGGCAAGGAGCAAGGATATGACAGTCAAAGTGGACTGAAAACCAGAAGCCCACTTCCCTGGTTTTAGCCTATGTCAGGCTCCAGGATGATGATGATGATGATGTGTGTGTGTGTGTGTGTATATGTTTATATCCTCAAGGGAACAGTAGAACCATCTCAAAACACAAATGCGGTTACTTTTCCAAAGAACCTTGCTGAGTATGGTCAAGACAGACTTTTGACTAAGAAATGAGGAAATCTGTGATCCATACAGCATGATTGTGAAAAAAAAAAAAGAAAAAAGTATGTTGATCCTCTGTTACAAATAAGGTAAACATTACATAACCAATAATAAATTTATTTATGAAGAGTTTGTAAAAATTAAAATTAAGCAAAAGAAACAAATGACAAATTGTATAGAGTATATTGTCATCTTTGCTTAAAATACACACACACACACACACACACACATATGCACACACATACACATGCACACAGAGTCAACAAAATGCAAGAATATACTCCAGGCTATTAATGGTGGTTATCTCTGAGTGACATATTTTTCCTCTGCTTTAATGCATTTCCAAATTACTGGATAAGCATATTTTATTTTTATAAAAGTTTGTTATATATCTTAATCATTTTAAAATGTTAAGATCTTAAGAGAATAAGCCTAGTTCAGTGCTTAGCCCATAGTAGTGCTACATAAGTAACATTCATCAATAAATGAAGTGAAACAACTTCATTGCAAGAGTGTACACAGATTGTGAAAACTATTCAAATGTTTCTGACCCACAAAGTGTGCATGGGCCCCATGGACTCTGACCAATGACTTACCTGCTATTGTTTTCCTGTTTGGCGGGGGGTCAAATGAAAACAAAGCTGATGCTACTCCTTTGCTCTCAGCAAACACAGAAGAAAAACTACAAGGCCTTTATTGCTTTAAAATCTTCATGTCTGTAGCCTCGTCACTACTGATTTTTCAGGCCTGAGGAACGGGGACATGAATTTCTACTTACTTTCTTTTTTAGATTACGAGTGATATGAAAATTTAGCAAAATTAATTAAGAATACTCTATCCCCCCAAATCTAAAACTTTACTTTCAGTATCCTCTTAATCTAAGCTAAAGATTAAAAAAGCAGCAAAAAGGTGCTGCTGTTATCTGGTTAAATTTGACAACTGTGAGACGTATGGATGGTTGTCTACAAGTTTAGAAACAGGAAACAGTGCTTGCAGCACTTGCCATGAGGCATACTCACCGAGAGCGTGGCTATGTAGGAAGCCAAGATCAGAGGAGTAGCACAAAGGCGGTCTTCGACAACAAAACAGTTTATGGTGAGAGGCAATGACATGAGATTGTGTTTATGTGAACACAAGCCCTTTCGACCCACGTCAGGTGCCTGCATTGTTTTCTTCCTCCCCAACAACTTTATTGTCAAAGGGCATTGTGTTATTAATCATGGAAGCATGTCTGTTGTTAGTAACATATCAAACAGAGGTCTTGATACGATCTGCAGCTTATCAGTTGATTAGGTTTCACCCACAGGAAAAGCCCGGCCGCAGCCTGCCACAGGCCTGCCAACCATCGCTTATAGAAGAGTCCTTGTCACACCCCCGGCGGGAGTGATGTAGGCCAAAAACACACCTGATTCCATCGGCTCGCCATAGCAACAGGGCTAGATAATAACGATCAGCAGAAAGAGGTTGACCCCGTGACAGAGGGAGTTTTCCAGGGCAATGCGTCAACAACAATACCCCAGCGACAAATGTTTGTTATGGCGATAGACAGGGATGCACCTCAGGGCAAGGCTGCCAGAAGAACTTGCATAGGGAATACAAGGTTCCTGCCCTGGAAGAAGAAACAGAGAAGATATAAAGGTCCCTGGAGGAAGAAGGCAAATGGGCATCTGCTGAGTTGGAGCCTCTCTTCTATTTATCGGATTAACAGAATACTTCCCTTCTAGACATCCCAACACCTTGTACAGAACTCCAAATCTCTGCCATTTAAGCTTGTCAGTTGTAAGTAGAAGAAAGCTGGTGGAAAACTAAGTGAGAGAGGGAGGGAGTCATCTACTGTGTATCCTCCCCCAAGGCAAGGTGTGTTCCTGACCATCGGGCTTGGACAGTTTTCTTTTGGCCTTTATTAGAAGCTGTTTGGGATATTTTGTTGGCTTATTTGCTTGGGTGTCTATCTCCCCCACAGTTCCCGAGGGCAGTACTACAGTCTCTATTTCATCTTCGTATCCATGGTACCTGGCATAGAACAGAAGCTTAATCAATATTTACCAGTTGCTCGTGGTGATGGTTGCATGAAGTACAGCTAAGTGATGGACATTCTCCTTCTAGCCTTAGACAGATGTGGTAGTCTCTGGGAAGTTCCAGTCCAGATCCTGGACTCTCTAGTCAGGTTAGTCAAGAGGTGGACTTCTCCTGGTGTCCTCTCTAAGAGAGGCAGGCAAGCCTGATAGTTTACAGCATGAGTTCTGGAGCCAGATGACCCAGATTAGAATCCTGGCTCCACTTCAAGCTGTGTGAGCTTGAGCAAGTTACTTACCTTCTCTGTGCCTCTGTGAGGATGAAATGAACTCATTAGAATGGTGCCTGGTTCCCTAGAAGAGCTCTTTCAAATTTAGTTGTCACTATTTCCAGTATTGCTGCTCAATCTTAGGAAGAGAAAATGCCAGGGGACGAGAGACTTTTGCTTCAAATTTTGAGTTTTACATGTAACCCTGCAGTCTTATCTCCTGGGAGTCCCTGCCTGGATGGAAGATGAATCAGGTATCTAAGCTTTTGCCCTAAAGCTGTCAGTTAAGCCACTGCTAATCCCCAGGAATGCCTCTGAATTCCTCACTAACTTCTGCAAATGTATAGTTAAGTCACTTGAAAAGAAAAGATAAATGGTCCAAACCAATCAATCCACTGTAACTGTACATGAGTTATTCAGTTTGCCCTTGAATTATTATTATCTCCTTACCAGGTGTGATTGTTACTTATTATCCGGAACCTCGGCGGATACTATGGCAGGAACTGTAAACAGTCAACACCCAAAAGAGTGAGGGGACCTAAAGCCAAGTTGGAGAAACGACGTGAATATTGGGTGATTAACAAACATACAGGTCCAGTGATAGAAATGATACCTTTATAAAGAAGGGGTTTATCATATAACATGCTGCTTCTTGAGGGCTTGCACTTGTAGAATTGCATTCCCTTCTGCTGTGTCATCTTTTTTTAATATATCCAGCTATTGGTCCTGGTTACTTTTTTTTTTTTTTTCTTTCTCTTTGGACCAAAGTAAGCCTTAGAGTACTGACTTCTGGAGCAGGGTAACTTAGAGGTTAGAGTGATGAGAACTTTACATGGAGAAGTAATTTGCATGTATGAGTTAGGAAGGTGTTTTGCAGGTATGTTACAGGCTTACTTTAAGCAATTTAACTTATGCTCCAAAGCAACTGTAATTTAATGTTGGTAGTATAGCAACTTATGAATAGCTTTAATTGTATGTTTAAAGTCATATGTTCACAAGCTTAAACCTGGATATCAGAATTTAAGCAATTCTTGAAATGTATGTCTCCTTAATATACTGATTACAATGCAAAAAAATAAATAAAATTTAAAAAAACCCCAAACATCCAGGTCCAGAGAGTGGTTGTGTTATGCACCCTCCCCCAAGACACACACATGCCGTGAGCCCACAGTGTTCCAAGGACACGTTAAAACTTAAATGATACATGGGAAATTTGATAAAGTTCACTCTCAAAGCCAGTGAAATAAGGTCATCCATAACTACAAACCAGCAGCAAAATATTGCCTGGGGAAAGGACTCTGACTGTCCTTCATTTCAACCACCTTGAGCAGATTCTCTTGGAACTGCAAAAAAGAAGGCAGGGAAAGAGAGATGGGGCCACCGTGGTGATGATTTCCAGATGAATAGATCAAAAGGTTGAAAATTTCTACTAAGAATTTTAAGTCATTACAGTGGCCTCTTTTATCCAGGATTGTATTCCTACTGCGAGGCTGCAGTGTGATAAAGTAAGAGGATCAGCTCTCGGTTTTCCGTTATCATATTACAAACATATGGTACACTTGTCACAACTAATGAACCAATATTGATGCATTGTTCTCTTGATTTTTCCCTAAGGTCTTTTTTTTTTCTGTCCCAGGATCCCATCCAGGACACCACATTACATTTAGTAAACTAATATCTCCTTAGACTCCCCTCAGCTGTGACAGTTTCTCAGACTTTCCTTGTTTTTGATGACCTTGACAGTTTTGAGGATTACTGATCAGACATGTTGTAGAATGTCCCTCTATCGGTATTTTGTCTGATGTTCCCCCTGTGATTAGACTAGGTTAATATATTTCTGCAAGGAAGACCGCAATGGTTAATTGCACCATCCCATCCTATCAAGGCTTCGTACCGTGACTTGAGTTCCCGCCGTGAGGAGGTTCTTTGCGGGTCTAAAGTAAATCCCTTTTGTCAGAGCAGTCGTTCTCAAAGGGTGCTCCCAGATCAGAAATGTCAGCATCACCTGCAACTTTTTAAAAATGTAAATTCTTGGCCCGGTCACAGACTTACTGAATCAGCAACTCTGGGAGCGGGTCCCAGCCATCTGTGTTTGAACAAGTCATCCATGTGAACCTGATGCATCTGACGTTTGAGGAACACTGTGTCGGAGGCTGCCTGACACGTTTGGTTCAGTGTACAGAAGAACGCTTCTCTCTGCTCACCCATGGAGCCGGTGGCCCTCAATCCCGCTGCATATATCATGAATAGCTAGCACCACACCGCATCCCCAGAGACTCTGATTCATTGCAAGCTTATATAGGGTTGAGGGCTCCTGCATCTGGCCCTTTGTTGAGAACAGCACCCCAACTTCTACTCACACTTTCCATCCCCCTCACACACTCCTTCTTTGCCCGCCTCAGTCTTTGGAAGAATGGATCAAGCAGTAGCCTGATTTCTTAGAAAACATCAAACAGGATTAAATACTGTAGAATTTTGGAGTTGGTAATAGTTATAAAGGTCAACTAGTTAAGTGATTTTAAAACTTTTTTTGGAGCAGATCTCTTTTTTCAAAGGAAATCTTATGGGGAAACCCAATAGAGAAAAAGAGAGAAAGCCAAACTGCTCTGATGAAGGGTGAGGGGGCTGGACAATGCTTCTGGTCCTCCTGGCACAGATGGGTCCTCACTGGCCAAGTTCAACCTTCCCAGGTGATGTTGTCCACCTTTGCCTTGATCACCTGTAGTGATCAAAGCTTCTTTACCACTAAGCTACTTCCATTTTCAGTATAGCTCAAAGCTTTTCAAATAGTCTTCTTTCCTTTGAGCCCAAATCTGCCTTCCTATCACCTCTTACCACTAGTACTAGTCATTTTCTTGGTGCTGAAGAGAGGAGACCTAGTTCCTTTCCCATCTGAGGACTTTTCTCATTTCATAATCAAGCCCGCTGCCCCCTAAACAGGGGTTCTTAGCTCAACTCATCTGAGGAGCTTTTAAAACTCCTGATGTCCAGACTGTATTCAAAATCAATAATGCGGTATCTCTCCGGGTGGAACAAGGTAGAAGGACTTTTTAAAGTGTCTCAGGTAGATATGATGTGCAGCCCTGGCTGAGAATGAGAGCCTGTGCCAGAGCATCCCCTGCCCAGGCAAACGTAGCCACGTCTTCTACCTGATCCCCAGTTGACACCGTTTTATAGCTTCTCACTATCCTCTTTGCTTTCTTTTCAGAGCACTGCATTGTCTGGATCCAAACAAGTCATAACAGAACAATGATTTGTATCAGCTGTTTCTGTAGACCAAATGTAAAAACTATTAAGTGTAGGGTTGATATAATATCAAATGCTTCCTTGCCCAAGGAAATTAAAATAAAAGGTGTCTACTGCTTCGTAATTCAACCAATTAAGTCCTACCCACCTGATTCCCCTTCCCCTGAACAGGAAAGATCAGACAAGCCCTCCTACCTTTCTCTAAGCAGGCTTGGATTTGGTGAAAGGGAGCAGCCATCACCTTCAAGGCTAGTATATTTGCCCTGCCTTGGTTATAGGAGAGGTAGATGGTGTGATGGCTTTTGATGAACCACCCAAGCAACTCCACCCAAATGGCCCAGTTCTTTGGTGAGGATTCCTCTCTCCTCCTCTACCCCCAAACCTATTAGCAAACAACTGAGCTGTGCAAAACACAGGCTGTATAGGATGTCAAGTTCACTAGCCTCCAAGTGATCCCTTCTGAGTCCTCTTACCTGAATGAAGTTAAAGTCATACAGGCCAGGACCCAAGGAGTTTTGCAAAGAGGGCGGGCGGGGTGGAGCTCACTTAGATGAAGCTTTGAAGTATCTCAAATCCTCCAGAGCCAAAGACAATTACTTGTCTCCACGAGGCTGGAGAACACATTTCAGTGGTTCCTATCTCCATCTGTTAACTCCTCTTTATTAGGTGACTCATAGCCATTAACTCCAAGGAAGCACAAAGGGGATACATCTACATAACCATGGGTTTCCACCAACCACTCCAGGCTGCCAAGCATTGTTAAGACAAACATAATAATTGTGCTGAGAGCTTCATCTCAAACTCACATGCTCCATCCTCAACTGGGCCCTCAATTCTTCCCTATAATTATTTTATTTTTTCCTTACTTTACTCACTGTGCCATGCCCTACGTCAGTGTCTCAGAACCTCCTCCCAAAGCTCCAGTTTTCTCATCTCTAACATGGGGATAATTATAGCTTCTACCTAGTAAAGCCATTCTGAGTGTTAAATGAAAATAATGATCATATGGTTATAAACATATGATATCATAAGTACCTAATAAATGCTGTTATTATTATTATATTATGTATATGTTATTACATATTATATGGTGTTATTATTATATAACATAAATAATAAAATGACAAAATAATATTTGTATAATTTTCTACTCATCAGGGTCAAGAGACTTTTTTTTAATGCCAACTATATGCCAGTTATCATGACAGGCACTGCGATTTTTAAAAATTAGTAAGACATAGTCTTTGTTCATCACACAGGGAGAAAGAGGTGTAGAATTTAGAGTTGATGCACATTTTGATATATACTCTCTGAAGATCCCAGCTCCCTTGCTCTGGATTTCCCTCATCTGATGACTGTTTCCTTCTTTGCTAAGACCAGGGCAAATCAATAGAAGACCTTTAGTGTTCCTCTTGATCTCAGAATTTCTCCACGTGTATCAGGTTCTTGTTTTTTTGTCCTCTTGTCACAGAAGAGCACGTCCACTCCACTTCTCAGCCTTGGCCTTTCCCAGGCTTACTGTGGTGCCCCAGAGAGGGTTTCCCCTCAGCCTCTGCTGTAAGCTCTGAACACTGCTGCCCACAGTTTAAAACTGAGTTCTTGTTGTTGAAAAGATTAGAACAGAGTTGAAGCTATGAAAGAAAGAAAGAAAGAAAGAAAGAAAGAAAGAAAGAAAGAAAGAAAGAAAGAAAGAAAGAAAGAAAGAAAGAAAGGAGGAAAGGAAAGAAGGAAAGAAAAAGAAAGAAAGAGAAGAGAAGAGAAGGAAGGAAAGAGAAAGAGAAAGAAAGGAAAAAAAACCCCAACAACCTGGAGATAGCTCGTAGCAAGAAAAAAAATATACTATTCCCAATAGGAATAAAGTTAACTCTCCAAAACTTTGTAATCATATTCATAATGCTTTAATATCTTATAGTTTCTATAAAGTAATTTCACAAAAAAATTGTTTCCTTAAGCCACTTAACTCAGTGAGGAAGCTTAAGGAATATTCTGCCCATTTTATAAATGAAAAAACTGAGGGGGCGGTTAGGAGAACTGGTTCGGCTAGTAAGTGCTGGTCCCAGGACTTTCCCCTGGGTCTTGAAACACCCCCCACCTGCTTTTCCTCCCAGGATGTTAATATTTATTAGTTTATTATGTGCTGGAAAATTAGCATTATGTTTTCTCACCTCCACTGTACAACTCTGAAAGGTAAGTCTTACCGCCTGCATGTTAGAGATCAGGGCGACCTTGTGAGGAGGGGCTGGGGAGGGAGGGAACCTATTAAGTAATTTGCCCCAAATCCCACCTCCAGGAATCTAGAGTTGGCATATAAATCCAAGCTGACAAAACCTGAATTCTATGTATTACCCTATATTCCTTACACTATATTCCACTATATTCTTTACCTTTTGCTTGGGAGAGCAAAAGATAATACGAAAAAATGAAAGCTAAATTTAGAGCAGGTGGCAGTGACAGCAGCTAGAAATGGATGAGACAACCGTGGTTAGGTAACTTGTGTGTGTGCCCGAGACTGGGCCATAGTGCAGGATGTTGAGGGGAAGACCCTCCTCAGTAATGGCCAGAAATACACAGCTATCTTCATAAGCACTAATTTCTAAGTTATTTCTGGAAAAAAAAAAAGTTATTTATCCCTTAGTTTTTATTGCTCTTTATGATCACATGAGGTCCAGAAATTCTTCAATGACCCAGGTGCATGGCAGTAATCTACATGTCCATTCAGACCTATCACTCACATAGATAGCCTCTGATAAATGATATGATAGCTTATGTTTTTCAAATAAATTCCATTTTTTGCATTACATTGGACATGTAGACATCTTTTAAAAGTACCTTAATTAATTTGAAGCTTAGGACAACAGCAAAAATCTCTTTTGAAGAAAAAAACTAAGGAAGAGGTTATGAACCAATTTAAAGAATATGTGTTCAACAAAATACATTAAAAATAACATTACTTATAGTGCAGCAAAGTTTATGGCAGATACTTGATATGGCAGTCTCTTTGGAACGTTAAGTTTTGAAATATTTTAATGGGTTGGATCTCAAAATTCTAAAGCATGACTGAATAATTTTCTACTGGGTACACTGTACTTTTATGAGGATTTCATCCTTTTTTCCCTTTCTGTGTTCAGGCTGACCTGGTTGGTGACTATGACTCAGATGATTGACAGGTTGTGGTTTGAAGGCTATCAGGTATCTTCAGAATTCTAAGCTTCTTTGTCATGGACCATCCCTGGGGATTCCAAAGTGTTACTAGCCTTAAAGGAACTCCCCTTCCTCAGTAACCACAACCCCCAACAAGAAATGAGCAACTTCTGGTAGTGAAAATGGGACATTTTAGAAGTATTAACTAATAGTAAAACCAAGTCACAAAAACTCTCTCTGAAATGCACTATTTGCCATATTAGGAAATGAAGCATGGGAGATAGACAAAAGCTTTGTAAGAAGTAAACTGAATTAACTTTGTAAAAAGCTTATCAACCAAAGATTTTTGTTGTTATTGCTTTTTACCAATGAAATATAGTAAAGAGGAATAACCTATATAAGGGCTGAGTATCCATCCCACTTTGGGGGATCAGACACAGAGAAAGCAATAATTCCTTGGCATTTTTTAATCAAGTTTGGGTCTGATCAATATTTATGAATACCTACTAAATGCCAACCTGTGTTATCAGGTATTGGGAAGTTAGTAATGCAAAGTCTTTCCCTTCAAGAAGCTTACTATCCAGTGGAGGAGTTCTTACTATATTCACAAACTTTTTAACATCTATTATCAGAGTTATTAGACAAAATTACCTGCTAAGAGCTTTGCTTTGTCCTCAAAATGAATACATGAGAGGACCCAAGGACATGTGAAGGCCTCACACAAAGTCCAACATACATACTCACTATAAGCTTCCATTTGTGGTCTTATTTTTCTTAATCTGTTTCAGGTAGAGACATATTCATTTAGTAATAATACTAGAAGTACAGTGTGTGCATCCCAGAAAATGCAACATACTTATTTTCAACTCAGAAACTTAACTATCAAGAAATAAGACACTAATTGGGATCAAAAAGAAACTGATCTAAAAAGTAAAGGGGTGCTGGAAAAAACATCAGAGGGCCAAAGTTACAGATAATTCAAGCCAGAGATTTCCCTGATGTGGCTTAGTATCAATACACTGAATGCACAGATTGAAGAGTGTAGGAGTTTAGGCAAATAGATTTCTAGAAAGATTATATCATACATAAAATACTTGAACTTTTCAGATTCAAAATTCCCAAGTGGAAGAGGGACTAGGGACTTTTTTTAAGGGACTAAATGACTCAATTTGACTCTCTGACTTTGTTTGATGAGTGTTCAAAAGCATCAAACAAAACAAAACACACACACACACACACACACACACACAACCTACCTAATTCTGTCGTTAAGTAATATAATCAAAACATCCATAGAAGTTTCTAAATTTGTGAATTATATCAAGTGGTGGCATGTAGAGTTTGAGACTGAATTTTCTTTTTCCTTTAATTCCCCCACAGTGATGATCAGTCTTACTCTCATCACAGACATTCATATTTAGTGACTATGCCTTTTGAAAGGAAGAATCAATCAATCAAACAATCAGTGCCTCCATAGGCACAGATGTATGTGTGGATATTTAGATGTGAGGACTTGTGGATTTTACCTTTTAAATTCCACATCAGGATATTGTAATGAACTAATTCATTGCTTTTCAAATTTGCCTGCTTCTAAGAATCGCCAGGGGCCATGTAGTAAAAGTATCAATTTCCAGGTTTCTGTCCTGAAGATTCTGATATGAGAGAAATCTAGAAATCTCTATTGTTAACAAATAGCTCCTGGTGAAATTTGTTATCAAGCAGGTGTAGGATATACCAAACTAATTGATTTATGCTGCTCTGTTTATAATATTTTATTTGTTTGACTAAGGGTTTTATTTTATTCGTTTTTATCACGGGCTTTCCCAATGACCCTTTCTTTAGTCCCCACTTTTGCTTCCCCACATTTGCCTCTCTTTGAGTCTTATCTACTTCCTTAAATGGCCAAGCAGCCCGATCTCATTCTTTATCCCTGACCTGAATCTCTATTCCATTTCCACTTAAACAGTCACCATCGATAACACTCCCATTAGAATCCTAACTGTCAGAGTAATAAGAGTTCATTTCAACAACTTTTAAAACCCTGGAGAGAGGAAACAATTTCATCATTTCAATAGACTTTAGGAAAATTCGAAGAAAAAAAAAAAAAACAACTTGAGGAGCTGAAAATGTCTGAGGCCTGAAGTCAGGGAATATACCAAAGGAACACAACCCAAAATCTCTTGTTCACATTTCCTCCAGACTCACTTGTAAATTATTTGCACATTCCTACTTCAAAGGAGGTTATTTTCTTCTTTGGCCAAAGTTTTAAGCCACTGTAGATGATACTCATGTATCCTGATCATAGCTGGCTAGATGTGGGAATGTGTTACTCCCCCCTAATGTGGGACCACATGAAGAAATTTACCTATTCATTCATTTTTTTCATTCATTCAATAATTTACACAATGCAAATGCATACTCTGTGCCACATGCTCGTATTTGAACTAGTATACAAAGACTAGTAAGAGGAAGACTTCACCTCCAACTAACTCACAGTTCATTGGAAAAATAGGCATATAAACAAACAATTATACTACAATAAGACTATTGTATTAAGGTATATATGTAAGATGCTATGAGAACACAGAAAAATATATTGTGGGTATGGAGGGGGGTCACTTTTAGAGAGCAGATGATAATTTTTTTTGCAGTTATCTATTGCTGAGGCTATGTTTTAATTGTATAAATAATATAACATTAAGAAGGATATTTTTTCACCACTTTGCACATTAACAGTTTTTCTTTTCCTATGTTCCCATCCAGTCTTTTTGTCTATATGTAAATAAATATATTTATGTATATACAATATACATACATATTAGAATACATAACATATATAGGTAAATATATTTATATTTATGTGTATATAATATACATATACTAGAATACATACATTGGAAAGTTGAAATCATAACATCTGTAATTGTGTGTTCCAAAATAGTGCATACACTTGGCTGTTTGAAACCTAAAATATGTTTTCCTATAAAAACAAAATTATTAAAGGTTGTTAGCTTTCCTGGAATAGCCTATGTAATACACATCACCCTACTGCTATACTATTGTGGTTGTACAGTGGAAGAGCAATCGTGTAGTAATTAGAAAAATATATTGTTTTTCTAATACATTTCTCTAGTAAAAAAGAAAACAATAAAATGATTTTTTAATATTTTTAAATGTATTCCAAATGCTCATTCATCCCTGAGATGGGAATTTAATAGATAGCCCATGGCCAGGTAAGGGAGAGATGACAACGGAATGCTAGGGGGATGGGCAGTTCTGTTTCCCTTTGATAACATTACAGCTGGGGGTATGAGCAACGGAAGGAAACCCAGAGCTAGTGAAAGAGGGCAGGAGTACAGCTTGTTTCTCTAATTTGGAGATGGATGTTCTCCCTGTGATGGGGCAAAGCTGAGCAAGCACAGATTGAGGTCAGCCTCTGGCTAATTGGGAAAACTAGCATCCTGAAAAAGCAGGGCATGTGTTTAGCCTAGTGGACAGAGAAAAAAGAAAGCAAGTGATCGGGTCCACACTTCGGATGGTTGGCTGGCACAAAAAACTGTTTGCTTTGCCTGCCTGAGATTTGGCACCTATAGCAGGGAAAATAGAATGATTGACCGCAAGGCATCCCCCATGCTCTGGACCCTGGACCCCGGACCCCGGAATCAGCTGACTTGGGAAAACAGTAGCCCAACAGTAAAGTGGCTGGACAGGAATTATCATTGCTGTGGTGGTTGCCAAGCATCTGAAAAATGGTAAGCATGGAGGTCCCGGGGGGGCCCCAGTCTTCCCATTTCAAAGTTAAGTATATCTTAAGGAACTTCAGTTGTGCTATGGTATAGTTGTAAATTTGATATTTCCAATACAGAGTACATCTATGGATAGGTACTTTGGGTTTATTTTTCTGAGCTATATATGTGCAAATTACCATCATTGGTGACCAAAGCTTTAAGGTAATTAAATTAAAGGGCATCTTTTTATTCCACAAATTTCCTACTCTACCAGTTCAACCATGAATCAAAAAAATACACATGAACATATACAATGAATAATCCATTTGACTAGAATACAGAGTAAGTGAAGAAAAATGTGGAAAGTTAGATTGGGATTATACTGTGGATGGACAGGAAGGTTTAGTAAAGAAGCTTATAAACTGATTTGTTAGGCAATAAAAAGAATTTCAAATTAGACTTTGATAAAATTATAATACTAAGTCATGGTCATGGTACAAAATTCAAATAGTATGCTTTCTTATTAATTCCTCCAAAAGTATTCTATACAATCACAGGTTTTTGAGCAGAGACTTGAGGTGATCAGAACTGATATTTCAGAAAGATTGCTTTAGAGGTAATGTGAAGGCTGGGTTCCAAAGGAAAAGAAAGGATGGAGATTAAAGGAAGAGATCTGGCAGCAGGAGAATTGACAGAACTCGGTGAGTGATTAGTAGAAGTTACCATAGAGAGTGAACAGAACTGATTCCCAGGGTGTAAATCTATCTCAGTGAGGGTGGCGGGACTGTGCTCTCATTGGCTGACAAATGGAACACAGGAAGTGTGCCGTTTATAGATTTGTTTTTGAACTGTGGTGAATATGGGGTTACCAGTAGGGCCCTCATTTGGAAATATGAAGCAGGCCAACCTGGAACTCAGGAAGAGGCTAAGGATAGAGATGCACGTTTGCAGCTCATTCACCTGTAGATCACAGTTGAAATCTCTGGGATGGATCGTGTAGCATTCAAAAAAACTACTTCCCAGAAAACAAATAAGAAGTTGAACGAAGGAAGGGGAGCCAGAGAAAGACACAGAAGGAGAGACCAGAAATGTGGGAGGAAAACCAAGTTAGTACGTTCTCCCAAAAACCAGTAATAGACTTTCTAGGAAGGTTTATCAAATGCCACAGAAAGGGCAAGGCCATTGGGTTTGCTAATAAAGGAGTCACCGGCAAACTTTGAAATAGCAATTTCAGTAGAGCAGGGTGGGTTGGAAAAAATCCAGGATGGGTTGGAAAGAGCATGGGAAGTGCAGAATTCAAAAGGGGGTTGGCAGTGAAAGCAGCAGTTTCATTTATTCATTTATTCATTCGGTTATCCACTCATGCATTCATTTATTCAACGGATAAATTAATCTGTGCCTTAGCACAAGGCACTGGAGAGCCAGACACTGGGGATAGATCTCAGCCGCCAAGGAGCTTACTTCCTAGTGTGGACAAAAAAATGAGTTAACAAAAAAATAAATTAATAATGCTGTGATAAAGGCAATTAAGAAGATAATTCAGAAGGACCTACTGTGTAGCACAGGGAACTATATTCAACATCTTGTAATAACCTGTAATGGAAAAGAATCTGAAAAAGAGTATATATATATACATGTATAAATGAATCACTTTGCTGTATACTTGAAACTAACACAACTATACTAACTATACTACTATGTAAATGAACTATACTTCAGTTAAAAAACAAAGAAAAAAAGAAGAAGACAATTCAGTGAATGAGAGTGGGGTCGGGGTAGGTGTGGTAGGAAAAACTATCCTAGGATGATCGGGGAAAGTTGAGACAGGTGGGCTTTTTGGTTTTAATAGGAGAGACAGAGCTCATTTGTAGGCTGGAAGGAAAAATCAAAGTAGAAAAAGAAAAAGTGGAAGCTAGCATAGCAATAATTTATGGAGCAAAGTACAAGAGAAATGAGACCGTCTTAGAGTTACTACTGTAGGTCAGGAACTGCACCGGGGACCAAGCAGGCCAAGTCGAGTAATACACAGAGCTTATAACCATTGTGAAGAACAGAGATCTGAAAACAAATTATTGCAACTAAGTATAATAAGTGCTCTGATAGAAAGATGCTCTCGGTGGACTGGGGGCCTGGAGGAAGGAGAGACCAGGACTACCTATGGAGGAGGGGGGAGAAGGGGGCTTGGAAAAGGTTTCCGGAAACTTGTGAGCTGAATCTCAAAAAATATCAAGTCTCTGGGAAGTCAGCTGGGTGGCAAAAGACACTCTGGGCCGAAGAGCACCTTGTCCAGAGGCACGCAACAGCACGGCGGGTTAGAGTAAGAAGGGCAAGTTTGAATGGCCAGAAGATGAGATTCAAGGGTGGAAGGAGGCAGGAGAAGGAGGCGGCACATCTGAAAAGGAAAGTCAGAGAGGTGGGCAGAGGCCAGGCCACAGAGGGCCCTGATTTGTCCCTAAGGTTGGGCTTTCCTCCTGTAGGTAACGGGAGTTATCGCGAGTCCCAGTTTAAAACAAAGCAACGACAAGGTTAGATGTTAGGTCTGAGGCCATGTGGAAAAAGGATTGGAAGAATTCCAGGGCTTCCCTGGTGGCGCACTGGTTGAGGGTCCGCCTGCCGATGCAGGGGACACGGGTTCGTGCCCCGGTCCGGGAAGATCCCACATGCCGCGGAGCAGCTGGGCCCGTGAGCCATGGCCGCTGAGCCTGCGCGTCCGGAGCCTGCGCTCCACAACGGGAGAGGCCGCAACAGTGAGAGGCCCGCGTACCGCAAAAAAAAAAAAAAAAAAAAAAGAATTCCAGATGAGAGGCAAGAAAGCCAATGAATGCAAGGAAAGTGATCATCTGAATTTGAGAAACAGTTATTGGGACAGAGGGAAGGAAACTGAAAAGAGAGCCTAAGTTGGCACAATTAATGGGATTTGGCCACAACTGTCTGAGTGTCAGAGTGAGAAAAGTGAGTCCAGAGAACCCCTGGATTCCTGGCACGGGTGACTCATGGATGGGTTGCCAATTGCAGAAACGGGAAGTGAATGTGACAGAAAAGCTGGCTTGGGGTTAGGAGGATAAAGTTTGAAAGTTGTTAGGAGGAATGCAATAAGCAATACACCAAAACTGGTTGTCAAGTAACACAAGGGTCAAGTAGAAGCGTGAACTTCTCACGCTGGACATTACCTAGGTTTCCCAGCAAAGTTCAAGAGAGGAGCAGAGAAGGTGAGCTTATCTTCACTCTGGAGTGAGGGATTGGAATGTGAGAATCATAGAAGGCCAAGCAGGACAGTGATCAGGTACTATGAAGGGTCTGGTTGAAAATGGTTGCCCTTGAGCTCTGTGCTGGGGGATGAGATGCAGAAGTCAGAGAAGAGCCCAGTGAGCGAACAAGAGTCAGGAACAGTGAGGGGAGTGGAAGGTGCTCTGAGCTCGACCAGCAGCTCAGCAGGAGACAAAGGGATAAGTGGCCATGGCCACACAGAGAATTAATTTCAGGATTTAGGATAATACAGATGGAGCACTGTCAGCTGGTTGACTTTCAGTTCAAGGCGTGGCCGCATTCAGCTGCAGCTTACTTGCACTGAAGTGATGCAGTAAGTTTGAGGAATTGATGTGACATGTGGATACTGAAGTAACTGGGTCTCCTGGTGGGAGAGGGCAGGGGCAATATTGAGGGAGACAGAGCAGTGCGCTGAGAGCCCTTCTTGTGGTTTTCGAGGCCCGGCGCCCTCAGCCCCCTCCTAGTCTCACTCCATCCTGCCCAGGCTGTGCCCTGACACTCTGGTCCAGCTGGCCTTCTTTCAGTTCCTTGAATGCTCTGGACTCCGTTTCACCCCAGGGCCCCTACAAATATAATTTCCTCTTCTCAGAATTTCGAACCCACTTCAGCTCCTACTCGCCCTTCCTCCACTCCAATCAGATCTCATCTTGAATGTCACTTCCCCCAAGAGACTTTCCCCAAGTCCTCAGACCATAAGTCTGCATTAGAACACTCTCTTAGACTTCCCCATACTACCCCGCCCTACTCAATACTTAACTACCATTGTAACTAGTTATTTCCGTCATGACTTGCTTACAGCCAATCTCTCTCCATGGTCAGACTTTCTGAGGGCAAACAGTGTACCCGCCCTGTCTACCAATACAACTCCGCTCCTAATAGAGTACCCAGTTATTTATTTTTATCTACCCTTGGTCCACAGGACCGGAAACAGCATGGTACAATTGTATGGGGTATTTTGATACAAAACATTGAAACAATATTGCATTAAATAAATTTAAATTACTGGATCACCTGTCTACATGAATGTGAAGGTAATTGATTCACTGGGTGTCAAAATAGCTAATCTCCCAAATCAAGACACTAGTTTTATATAAAAAATAGAAGAAGCTTCTACCCAAAGGACTACCTTTCAGTCTTTGCCGAGGTACACCATTGCCAAATCAATCTTCTTTAAATACCAGTTTCATCACAGCTCTTCCCTGCTTCAAGTTTTCTCAGACTCCCTTTTCCCCCCCTAAACAAAGCTGAGGTCCTCTGGTGACTTGCGGTGGCCCCTACAATGTGACTGAGTCCAGTTTTTTTTCACTCAACTCAGGCAAGTTTTTTCACTCTCACATTAACCTTCTGGGCTCATTTCTCACCTCCATGACTTGGAACATGTAACTGTGGCTCAAGGGCCTCTGCTGGAAGGCCCTTGCCCTTCTCTAGAACCCATCTGACATCACCCCTGCCGTTTTAGACCTGACCGCCTAGAGGAGGTCATTACTTGCCTTGCTACTGTCTCCCCCCTTTGAACTGGATAGAATTTGATTATTGGAACCACCAAATAGCACTTAACTGTATACAGAACTGGATTGCTCGGTATAGATTTATGGCAGCTACACATATCTCAGTATCTCCTAATAGATACTAATAAATTCCTCATCATCTAACTGAAGTGAACCAAAGCTTAAAATAACCTAAATTACTTTGTGTTCTCCAAACTATGATGTTGGTCAGGTTTTCTTGTTACTGAATGTCCAAACACCCGTAAAAATCATTTGCCTCAAGAATTTCTTTTCAGCTTAAAAAATTTTTGGAAAACGTGTTTCAGCAGCCTTTTTTTTTTTTCTGTGGTTTTTCTTTTCTAGTCTCATGTAAGCAAATATTAGTTAATGCAGTATTTGGGGGTTGAATTATGAACAATCTCTTTCTAGAACACAAAATCAACACTTTACTGCTGTAAGGATGGGTCCCCAGTCACTTACTAAAGGTCATATGGTGTTTATGAGTGAGGCCAGACTGAGGCTAGGAACTCCTGGTATTCCATGTATTTTTACAATTGACTGCACTCTCAAAACTTATTAAGAAATTGCTACAAAGCATGTTTAAAGCAATTCAGGACTTTTTCTATGACTCTCATTTAGCTAAACAGCTTTTGCTGATGATTTTCTTGGCTGCATATTCCATAGAAATGGAATAAAATAATATAAGTGGAATAAAATGCAGGCAAGCTCTGCACTTTACCCGCTGCAGGAATATTTTTCATAAAACTGAAATAGATTTCATTTTTAAATCTCTAGGAATTGAATCAGTAAAAAAGAAAACTGAAAGTCAATCTGGTATCACAAATGCCACTTATGTGTAAAGTCCTTATATTCATGATTATCATTATATTAATACAAATATTACTATCATCATATATAATTTTCTATGAATCAAATGTTAATTATGCGCAGGGCTAGAATTCAAGACATACCTATTACTCTATTGGAAATAATGCAGAGGTGTACAGTCACCTGGAAGGATTTCTTGGAGAATTTAGAGAATTTGAGAATGTTTCGTTTAGCTGGGAAAGCTGACACTAGATCATCGTCAAAGCTTATGAATACAGTTTTTTTATAGCTGCATAAAGATATGCAGTTCTTTATCCTTTAAGAAAAGGTAACATAACATTTTTAGGTTCAGTGTTCTTCTCGCAAATTAAAAAATCAAAGTGGTAACGGAAATTCTGGAAGATCCAGGAAATCTGATCTCACCGATGAGGAAGCTGCCAAATATGGTCACACAGAGTGAGAGAATTTTCCAGTGCAAATTCTCTGAGGTATATGGAGTTGGGAATACCCTTATTAAAAATTCCTCTTCCAAGTTGAATACAGAAAGATCTGTTTAACTGTTAGAATGTAATTGATGGGAAAAGCAAGAGTCACGATGTGGGGAAACACCCGAAGTTTTCGATAGACTCACAGGATCTAAGTAATCAGAGGCACTAATTTTGGAAGACCTGGTTCAAGTGACTTTTCCTTCTGATCACAACAGGCATCTTTCTGTTTCAAGTTGCCTGTGCACAGCCCACATCTGAGGTTAGGGTCATCACCCACACAGAAAAGGGGCAAAAATATGTGTGCCCGCTCCTGAAAATGAATCTACATCAAGATACAGGATAGTCTAAACTCGCACAGTACGCCTCAGACTACAACAGGACTCTGGCTTCGGTGGTTAGTAACCGTGAAATACAAAGACAGAAAGAGTATATCAGATTTGCTATCTGTCACACCCCCGAGGCATAAAAGAATTGTAAAAGCTCCTGACCCCGTGTGCTCCCCGGAAGAAGATTCCCCACCCGACCACATCTCTGTGCACCACCAAGCTAATTTCATCCAGAGACCCTAGAACTCCTGGAGTGAAAACTTGCAGCGTGGTGATCCAGAGCAAGGATGCTGGAACCCGACAGCGCTGCCACTTAAACAAAGGGTGGCCTTGGGCATGTTACTTACCCTCTCTTTGCCTCAGTTTTTTTATCTGTCAAATGGGGCTAATAATAGTGCCTACGTTATTAAGTAATCATGAGGATTAAATAGATTACTGCTTATAAAACACTAGAATACTACCAACCACATGGTGAGTGCTGGGTCAGTTATTAATTATTATTATTCTATTCTATTATTATTCTATTAATACCAAAGCACTAGAACATTACCAAGCACATGGTAAGTGCTATATCAGCTATGAATTGTTTTTATTAAATAATATTATTATACCAGCCATGCCAACAGTTCTCTGGAGGGTTTCCCTTGTCTGTCTTAAATAGACATCTCCATACGGGCTCTGCGTTGACCTCACCCCCACTTTTTATAACTGTACTTAGTGCTCGCTTCCCCAATGTGTTTTCCTCAAAATTGCAGGGCCGTTTATACCCACAGTGTGATCAGCAAATTCTCTCTCATGTAATCTGAGCTGATCGGCTCTGAGGTCCAGTCAGATTCTGGTAGGTTCTTGTCCTCACATCCTGTTTCACTCATTGATGCTAACATTGGAATTCTAACATCGTAATCCATCTCTGCTGGGTATCACAAAAGCGTTCTGTGCATTAGTTCATTTCTTTGTGTCTTCACAATAACCCGACTCTTTTTAGTCCCACTTTGCACATGAGGAAACTAGGACACTAAGATTTAAAGGCTTTTCACTGAAAGTGACAAGGCCTGTGACAGAGGTGGATCTGACTTCCAAGGCCTTTGCTCTCCCATCTCAGCTACCCATCTGCCAACTCTTGCGATTGCTATCAATCTCTGAAAACCTCAGACCCTGGACCATCCTCCTTGCTAAGTTCTTCACCTCTGTCAGAGCAAGGTCATTACATTTCTAGACTGAATGGGAGACAGGAAACAATGGCCTATGAGCTGATCGTATTTGTGACATTTTTACACGGTTGAAAGCAAATCAAAGGAAAAATAGTACTTTGTGACATATGAAAATTACGTGAAATTTGTGTCAGTCTCCATAAATAAAGGTTATTGGAACACAGCCACGTTCATTTCTTTACATACTGTCAATGGCAACTTTCACAGTATCCTGGCAGAGCTGCGTAGATGTGACAGAGACCACGTGGGCCACGGAGCTGAAAATATTTACTATCCAGCCACCCCTACTCTAGACCTTTGCTCCTCACTGTGTGGTTCAGAGACCAATAGCATCAGCATTACCAGGGAGCTCATTAGAAAGGCAGAGTCTTGGTCTCCATCTCAGAATCTGAACCAGAATCTTCATTCTAACTCAGTAATCCATCTGCACATGAAAGTTTGAGCAGCACTGATCTAGGGAAAGGACCATGTCAAAGAGGTTTGGGGAAAGATGGTGGATTCTGAGCCTGACACTACTGTTCCAACATTTCCTGTCTATGTAGCCTTGGGCATAACATGCAACTTAATCCTCAGGTTTCTCAGCTGTAAAGTGGGTCCAAGACCATCAACCTTTAAGGATTATGTAGAGGAGCAGAGCTACTGTCTATGGTGGACCTAGCCCAGTGACAGTCACATAACAAGCATTTAAGTGGAACTGAATGGTAACTCCAAAGATCATGAACCCTGGATATCTGGGGCATGTGACTTACCTAAAAGCGTCCACCATCTGGGCTCCGTGGAAACTGGCAAAATTTTTCAATGTATTTGATCAAAAGTGCAGACCAATTCAGTATGTGCCCTCCACACACATTCATATGTTGAAATCTAATCCTTAATATGTTGGTAATTGGAGGCAGGGCCTTCGGGAGTTGATTAAGTCATGAGGAAAGAGCTCTCATGGATGACATTAGTGCCCTTATATTATAAAAGAAGCTCCAGAGAGAGCCCTTGTCCCCTCCCCCATGTGAGGACACAACAAAAAGAAGCTCATCTCTAAACCAGGAAGAGAGTCCTCACCAGACACCCACCTTGCCAGCGCCTTTATCTTGGACTTTGCTGCCTCTGGGACTATGAGAAATAAACTTCTGTTGTTTATAAACTACGAGGCATTTTTGTTATCGCAGCCCAAAAGGGCTAAGACAGTGTATTTGATCAAAAGTGAAGACCTAATAACAATGTAAAGCTGTCAAAGAATGGGTAAGAAACTGCCTGCCTACTCCTCATCCTCCTAATTTCCCCCACCTGGACCCTTGACCACCACCTGCAGGTTCAGTCCCACCCTAGGCTCTGAGGTAACCACGTCCTTTGTCACTGTACAGGTGACTCAGCATCAGGTCAATTCCACTCAGAGACCTGCTGGCACCATGTGTCCTACATTCAGAAACAGGGTGTCTGCTTTATGAGTCATAATCACTCCACAAATACTTAGCTGAATGGCTCCTATGTGCCAAGCAGAGGGCCTCCTGAAGACTCACATATAGCTCCTAGGAACAGGTTTTCCCCTTACAACCCAGTTGGTATTAATTTCAGCTGAGAACCTGCCTTGCTAAAATGCCAAATACTCCAGTTCCTCCAAGACCAAGTCCCAGACTTGATCACCCCAGTTATTCTAGGACTGAGGTCCTCTGACACTTAGTCCAGCCAGCATCTCCTGCCAATGCTGTGACCATGTGGATCTCCACTTCCGCTGCTCCCGGACTCTAGGCCTTTCCTCCTGTGGGATTTCACCAATGCTGCCCTTCTCATTCAATGGTGGTCCCCCAGCTCTAGGCTCTCCGCACCTGGAAGGAGTCTCCTCTCTGACAGAGCATTCTTCTGTATGCTTTACTGATGATCCCTCATTCTTTACCATGACAAGCTTAACCAGCCTGTGTAGAAACAAGCCTAAGTTGATCACATCAATGGAAACTATAAAAGGAACTCTGGCTTTGTTCATTCACCTTTTTTGATCATGGGACAGTCCTATGTCCTGTGACTCATGCTGAAATGCCTTGAGTGTGCTCTTCCCGGGGCAGTCAATTTCCCCTGATTCACTGGTCACATGCTTTTTTCCCCAGGGAATAAGTAATTCGATGGATCACCTTTCTTATTTGCGGAAATATTTCTTAGATGTTGGATAGGTTACCTGGGAAAGGCCAAGTGGAGGTGTGACATAAATGAATTTTCGTATCAAACTAAGGCATTAGAAAAGGGAAGACAAATAATTGAATAGAGTCCTCCTTGTTATTGTTTCTATGGCACATTGAGATCATATGAAAATGTAAATCTTGTTCCCTGAAAGCAAATGCAGCTGAAAAGATCATTAATTTCCCCCAGGACTTTTTCAGGTTTATTTTCAAGAAGGACCAGGCACTGTACCCCTCAGTTGAGGTGTGATTTTATTAACAAAAAGAATACCTACACTAATAATACCTAACATGACAATGCTTCAATTCCAGATGAAGGAGCATGCTCGGACATGCAGTCAAATGGTATTTCAATTTATTTTAGAGTTGATTTTGTTTAACTTGTTCAAGCTCTGCTAAATTAAGCATTGTGGTTAATAGCACAGACTTTGGATAAACAAATCTCTAGTGCCAGTTTTGTCAGTTTCTAGATCTGTAAACTTGACCCTGTTATTTTATCTGGAAAATGGGATGATCATACCCACTTGTGAAGGTTAAACATGCTAAAACAAATAAAACTTTATGCTCAATATGAAGCATAAAATGAGTGTGCCATAAAGGCGTATAAAATACATGGATACGGAGCACCAAGTATCAGAAGATGATAATAAGACCCTCCAGTTGATTGACAGTTGAGCAATCTTAATCAAATCCTCTACTAGCCTATGGAGGGAGATTCTGTACCTTCAAAACAGAAATAAAATCTATACAGTATTTGGCAATATTTTCTTCATCCTGCACACAGTTGCCAAGAGAGATGTGAACTGCAAGTCCTATCCAGTCACCTCTGCCTGGGTGACCTGATACCTCCTTGGATAAGCCAGCAGCCATAACCTATTTAGTTAACTCATATCCAACAAGGATGCCACAGATGCCCCCAGTGGGACTTCTAGTCACCTTACAAAACCTGCCACAGAGGTGAGTAGGATAGAGGGAAGAATGGCAAAGACAGGGGAATCATTTCTATTTCAGGGTAGAGCCAAGTATGAGTCATAATCATGGAAATTTCAGATTATTGAGAGACTAATTTATCTTAATAGATAGGTCTCTCCAGGGTATGGCAATAGAGTGTGCATTTGTCATATATTATATTTTTTGAGCATGTGAAGGGCCGGGCACTGTGTATTATCTTCATTTAATCCTCACAAAAATTCTTTAAGGTAGGTACCATTATTACCCTTCGTCATATTATCTCCACTTTTTGACAGCTTCTACTGAGGGACACAAAAATAGTTAAATGGAAAAACATACCATATTCTTGAGTTAAAAGTTTCAACATCATAAATATATAGTCTTTCTTTAAAAATTATAAATTTAATGCACTCCCCTCCCCCAAAAACTAATCAATTTTGTTGTAAGGGGAGGGACTAGATAAGTGAATTCTTCATATGAGAAAGTAAATAAGCAAGATTAGCTAGGAAAATTCTTGGAAAAGTTAGAAGATATTATTATTAGATACTCTATCAGATATTAAATTATTATTAGATACTCTCTATCAGATATTAAACATTCTAATTGTTAAAACAATGTTTTCTTTGCAAAAGACAAAAAATCAGTAAAACAGTGTAGTAAGTCCAACCATATGTTAAAATATGTACAGAAATTTAGATGATGATAAATTCAGTTGGAGATTAATGTATTATTTAATAAGTGGTTTGCAACAACAAGGTGGCCACCTAGAAAAATAAAATAAGGAATAAAATAAAATAAAATTAGAGCCGCACTTCACAGCTTAAAATAAAACAAATTTCAGATGGATCAAATATTTGAATATGAAAAATGAAGTCACAAAATATTCTGAAGAAAGTTGGGAGATTTTAATTTTTTAATTTCAGAATGAGAAAGACTTTCTAAATATGATTTTTAAAAATCCTATATATATATTACATACGTATACTTGCAATTCATACAACAGACAAAAGACAATTTTTCATGTACATAAACAGTTCTTTTTTTAATAAATTTATTTATTTTTGGCTGTATTGGGTCTTCGTTGCTGCACGCGGGCTTTCTCTAGTTGTGGTGAGCAGGGGTTACTCTTTGTTGCTGTGCGCAGCCTTCTTATCGCAGTGGCTTCTCTTGCTGTGGAGCACAGACACTAGGCATGCAGGCTTCAGTAGTTGTGGCACACGGGCTCAGTAGTTGTGGCTCGCGGGCTCTAGAGCACAGGCTCAGTAGTTGTGGCACACAGGCTTAGTTGCTCCGTGGCATGTGGGGTGTTCCCGGACCAGGGCTCGAACCCTTGTCCCCTGCATTGGCAGGTGGATTCCTAACCACTGTGCCACCAGGGAAGTCCACATAAACAGTTCTTATACTTTAATGAGAAGAAATGCAACACCCAAGAGAAAATGCACAAGACTTGACGTTTGCAGAAAGGTAAATAAAGATGGTTCTTTAAAATGTGAAAGGATGCTCACCCTTAGTCGTGACAAGAGAACATAAAACTACTATGAGATGCTATTTTTACCTAACAGTTTCACAAAGATTTACATGGGAAACAGCCCTGGCAGGCACTGCTGGTGAGAATATAAATGGACAACCACAAAGCAGAACAATTTGGCACTGTCTATCCAACTTTCAAATACAAAGATCTTTTTACCCAACATTTCTACTTTTAAAAGTGTATCTTACAGAGATGTATTCCTGTGTGTGTGCAATGGTCCATCCACACTGCAACATTGCCTCCCAGAGCAAAAGATTGAAAGCAGCCTAAATGTCCATCAATGGTTAAATCATGGTCCAGCTATATAATGCAATGCTGTGTAGCCATTAAAAAAATTATTTAAAAAGTGGATCACATGTGCTGATATGTGTCAGTTCCAAGATATTTTAAGTGAAAAAATATGTAAGCCTGAGGAAAGAGGCTTTGTGAAATTGAGTAACTTGCCTAAAATAACCTTGCTATTATAGGGTGGTTGGTACTAGAACCCCATTCTTTCTTAGTACAAGGCCCTGCTTAAATGTGCACTGCTGTTTTGCTGTTGTGGAAAGTCATGTTGTTCAGAAGATGGTGAGGTCAATGGATTACATGTTGTCTGTGACTCTATGGATCCACTGTTTCTTTGGGCAGTTTTTCAAGGAGGGGAGAGGGTGTGGAGTGTGGAATTGACTGTAAGACTTCACTCTAGTTAACATTGTTTCTTGAGCAGTTTATTAAAGCTTTTCCCTTAACATCTGTCAGACATAGTAGGACTAGTAGGGAAGGTATGGCTTATTGATTTCTCTCTGGGTCTCTGGAGCAGAATTGAAGCTGAAAGATCTAGTATTGGAAGCTGAGGGATCTAGTATTTCCTAACCCTTGGAAAGCATTTTGTACCCTGAAGTGAGCCAAGTACTCATGGCAAAATCTTTTCCATTCTGAAGGGAAAAGCCTTCAGCAAACAAGGGCATTAACAGTCTTTGAAAGATAAGTGGCAACATCACAATTCAGTTTACAAAAGGAAATGAAGGCAGAATTCTTATCTAATTAAAACAGCCTGGGGAAAGAAAGTGGGCAAGGGGTAATTACCTAACTTGGCATTTGTCCCAGAAAAGAAAGGTATTTCTCTTCTTTTAAAAACTGTCAGGAAACTTCAAATTATAATGCTTGCTTTAGAACTGTAGGGAATTTTTCATCCCTGTATCCCATGGTGCCTGACACATTTGAATTATTTGGCCCTTGGGATGCTTCCTTTAAAAAACAATTATTCATTTTTCTATAGATTTTCACTTCTAAATTCTAGTTCCCTTGGTTTAGTCTTTACGGATTTTATCAAGTGAAGGAAAACCCTATTTAGCAAAAATGTGCTGGTTTCCTAGAGATACTCAAGGGTTTTCTGGTTGTTGTGTGAGAGTTTGTTTTTACTTTAATCGGTTTGAAAGTTTCCACGGCAGCATGGTATAGAATGTGGTCTGTTGGGCATCTGGAAACCTGGGGTTTATTTCTGGCCTGCTATTAACCTGCTATGTGTCCCTGGGCATATCACTATACCTTGTTGGGGTTCAGTTTCTTCATCTGTAAAATGAGGATATGTGCAAAATAAGATTAATTCTTATCAGGAATTGCAATATACAAAGTAGATGGAAGCAAAGCCTTTCTGGGAAATTAGGTGTGACCACGGAGGCTCACCCTTCCTCACCCATCCTGCATGGGCTTGAGGATGACCTTCAAATCATCTCCAAGGAATTCTAAGATTCCTGGGTAGGGGGAGATCTTGGTCAAAGGGTATTAACTTTCAGTTATAAGATGAATAAGTTCTGAGGATCTAATGTACAGCATGGTGACTATAGTTGATAATACTATATTATATACTGGAAACTTGGTTAAGAGAGGAGCTGTCAGGTGCTCTCATCACCAAAAAACCATATGTTACACGTATACCAAAACATCATGCTGTACACCTTAAATATATACAATTTTTATTTTTTAAAGAAATAAATTATGATGTGGATAAGAAATCAAGTCATTTACATAAAATAATTGGTCCTGATAAAAATACATTCAGTGGATTAAAAATAAGAGTATATGAATTAAAATTGGTTTACTGTACTTTATTTTAATGAATCAAAAAATTAAAATGTCTTATTGAAAAATAATTTTACATATTGGATACTTTGAAATTTGCTAAGAGAGTAGATCTTAAGTGTTGTCACCACACACACAAAATGGTGACTATGTGAGATTATGGATGTGTTAATTAGCTTGGTGTGGTAATCATTTCACACTATATACATATATTAAATCATCCCGTTTACATTAAATATATGCTTTTTTTTGGTCAATTATACCTCAGTAAAGCTGGGTAAAAAATGTTCATTAAAAAACTAAAACATTGTCAAAAAAAAGAAGGAAAAGAAAATTATCAGTCTTGATGGTTTCAAAAGTCCCATCAAACACAAATATTCAATAGTTCTATAATTCTATATTTGTGAAAAAAAAAGTAAATGTATAAAGGAATTCTTGAACTCCCTTGCAAAATAAAGGTAATACTCTTCTCCCAAAATATGGAAAACAAACATGAAATGCCTTCTTTTACCTTTTAGTATGTTTAATTCCAAGCAAACATTGAAACAAAACAAATTGTTCTGTCAAGAAGATGAACAATTGAGCTTCCCTGAGGCCGCAGTGGTTGAGAGTCTGCCTGCCAACGCAGGGGACACAGGTTCGAGCCCTGGTCTGGGAAGATCCCACATGCTGCGGAGCAACGGGTCCCATGAGCCACAATTATTGAGCCTGAGCGTCTGGAGCCTGTGCTCCTCAACAAGAGAAGCCGCGATAGTGAGAGGCCCTCGCACCGCGATGAAGAGTGGCTCCCGCTTGCCGCAACTAGAGAAAAGCCCTCGCACAGAAACGAAGACCCAACACAACCATAAATAAATAAATAAATATTTTTTTAAAAAAAATGAACAATTAATAATAACTAACATTACTATATGCCTGTCACTGTTCTAAGCACATCACATGTATTAGTTTATTTAATGCTCATAATAACACTAGGTCTTATTATTATCTCCTGTTTTCAAATATAGAGCTAAAGGAAAAGAAGTGAAGTAATTTGCCCAAGATCATTTGGCTATTAAGTGGCTGAGTTGAGCTTTGAACCCAACGGTGTGATTCAAACCCTGTACGCACATTTCCTTATTAAATGTAACCCACTGGAATATAAATTCATATACAATTTTCTTGACAGAACCAAAGAAGGATCAAATGTTGGAGTTGGAATGACTCTTAGGGATTAGTGCATCCAAATTTTTCATTTTATAAATGAGATCAATTTAAGAAGGCGAAAAATAATCTCTTGGCTCAGCTGAAAGTTTTAAAGTTCCTAAAGTTTCTAAAATGATTTATATCAGAAATTACCCCCTTAAAAATTTAAACTAAAAATAAAAAGTAAAATAAGTGTTAACTCAGAAAATATCAAATAGATGCTTTAAGGCTTAAAGTAAAAGATCATTAACTTAGGAGGTTATTTACATTTTCTCATAGAGAGTTTTCCATTCACATCATCTGATTTAGCTCTAGAAAGGTACTTTGAAAGCACAGCCACATGCAGATTTCTGCAGGGGTAGCTCAGTCATCATAAAGCAAATGACTATAGTTAGGGGATAAGACATAACAGGTTGTGTGTTTCTAAGCGATTATAGTTAAAATGTCCAGGGCCAAGAATTTTTCAAGCCACCCAAGCAGTACAATAATTTTCCTGAAGTTCAAAGCCAGAAACATATATATGAATTAAGTTCTTTCATTTTTAAAACAATGTTTTTTTTTTTTAATCTCAAATCTCACATGTGTCCAGGTTTGAATGTTTGACATCATTGAGAACCAACCAAAGAAGTACTATTTGGTTCAACCAAAGAAGCCAAGAACCAACAATGAAAGCTTCAAGAATCAAGGTATTTCTTCCTAAGAATTTATTTCAGAGCTGAAATGCAACAAGTTGAGTTTGGGAGGGTGGGGTTACTTCTGTAAAATACCATGAAAGTCACTTGTTCCAGGAGAAAAGTTACATTTCATTCTGAGATGAAGCATGATGCCTATCTAGCCATTTTCTCTAGAGAACTGAACGTGTCTCAAGACAGATTCAGTAGATTTATTTCAAGTGTGGAAAACCCAGGCAGCCTCCAAAGCATATATTAAAAATATGGCAATTGTAAAATTTCCTTCTAGGTTTTTAAATCTTCTATAATGAAAATTAGAAACCAATTAAAGCTAAAGTCTTAAGACTTTATGACAACAGACCCAGTTCGGAAAACAAGAGTGTTTTTTTTTCAGTAAAATAAAACAAACAAAAGGTTAATATTTTTGCATATGATAAACTCATTTACAAATGAATTTTTAAAACTAAAGTGCATGAACAAACATTTTAAAACACCTAAACATTCATTTGGGAGACTAGTCAACTTCCCTATAATCAAGAGAATAATACACATGCATAAACATACGTGATAAGCACACCCGGCAGAGGGTCCTTGCTTCTCTGCCCTGCTGATGTTTACTCATTCTAATAAGAAAGAAGAAAATATCTGGCTGGTTCATCTCAGGTACATACACTTTTCTCCTGCGATGCCCCATGCACATAATATTAAAAATTAATAAATTTGTAGACCTTTTCTCCTGTTAATCTGCCTATTTTCAGTTTTTTTTTCAGTTCATAGACCCAGCTATGGAACCTAGGAGTGTAGAGCTAAAGTCTTTCCTCCTTTACACAGTGAAGAAGAAGGGGGAATGTAATTACATCAATAAATGTAGGCTATAGTCAGTGAGTAAAAGAAAGGACACGTGTACATTGAATAGGATGAGGTTGTTTGCCCTACCTGCCGTGTAGATATCAAATCCAGGGCATGCCTTGCAACTACGGATTCTCAGAATCATGGAAATACAGCTGCTTCCCCTCCAGCCTGCTAAGGCGCTTGAAGTTTCCACCTTTAAGCTCTGCAACGTTCTGGTGTCAATGGGAATATATAACACGTTGCAATCTGTTTTTGAAAATGGACACAAATTACCTTATTAGATTAGCCAGTCCCAGAAAACAGGCCCCTGGGAGAGAAGGAAAGCCAAAATCCTTTTTTATGCTGATGGGGAGTCAGCGAGGAGAGAAGGCAGGGGTGACAAGGAAGTAGGATTATGGGCACCCCAAACTGGACGAAGGGAATTGAGAGACAAATGAAGAAAAAGGCGGCACATCAAAGGCAAATTTTCACAATGGCTTGCACTATTCCAAATAACAGGAACTAATTTATTTCAGTTAACATCCAGCTTACTATTAAACCCAACCCCGCACACCAGCTGGTTCCTAATAAAACCCATTTTAGATCTTTCGGCCATCATTCATACTGTGTCATTAATAGAAGCCTCCACAGAAATGGAAATGAAACCAATAATTGAATATTTACATTCATAATGTAAATTAAAATTACTTCGCCAAGTGTTTCAGCCAAGTGTTGACAGAAAGTTAAACCAGAATTCATTGGGGAATGAATTTTCTGACAAGTTTCAGATTTCAGTACCCCACGCTTTCAGGCAAAGTAGGATAAAGAGGGGTTGTACTTGGCACTAAACCAACTCCCTCCCTTCTAGTGGAGGGTCTTTGTTCCTGTTACTGGTGACCCACTGGGTTACCTCAGTTAAGTCCCTTCCCTGTGGTGGGTCTTGGTTTCTCCATTCACCCCAGATAATCCCTGTAGAGGATCTGAGGTCCCTAGATAAGAAGTAGCATTTCCGGAAAATTTGGCATCCATCGGGTGAGGAAACCTGTGACATCAGTATCCCAGTTCTCCTTGGAGTTATAGCCCACAAAGAACTTCTACTGTCTTCTCAAAACTAGCCCTGATAACAGGCTTGAAAGTACAAACATCACACTTCAATAATCTCAAAACTCAGCTCAGGGTTATTAAAATTTGAAGCAGGATTTGAAGCTACCCTGCAATAACTAAACTGCCATACTTAGATAAGGCTATTTCAAAATACGTTTAATATGGATTCTCCTTTTCAACAGAGCACAATGCCAGGAAAAGGGGAACAACTGTACCACAGACACAAAATGTTCGATTTTAGTGTAACCCATGATTGCCATGCCACGGAATTCCATGCACTTTCAGAAATACACTATGGCTGTTTCTTAAGAAAGACTCATGGACTGAGTTTTGAGGTGAGCCAGCTATGGGTCCTCTTCCCAATTGTCACATCTGCCTCTCTTTAATCAGGTTTCTGCTGCCCCCTTCCCCACCCTCCTCCACTCCAACCCCCCTCTCTTGGGATGCACATCTTTTTCATTATGTCGTACAGGCACACAGGCCCCAGTCACAGTCCCACGGACTGTCTAACTCCAAGAGGTTATGTGTGCTCATTGTATGAAGTTCACGACATGTGAATGTTGGCACCACAATAAAAATGACACATAACTTGGGAACTCACCGAAACACTCCACGTAACCGGAATTGCTCTTCTCTCTGATAAGGAGACATTTTTTTTTCCTCCTATGTGTCCAGTCAATGTTTATAAATATTCCTTTCTCTTTGCAGAGTTCTGTCCATCTTGATAAGGTCTATAGCAGAAATTAAAGTCCCTTGCAAGGCTTTTATATCTCTTTGGTTTCAATTCATTCCACAGATTTCCCCAAATTTTATATCCCCTTTCTGATAAGGAGTTTCTCCTTCTACACTCTCCTTTCCTCTTCCACTCTTTCTTTCTGATTTACCAAGAAAATTCTTATTGGTCTCGCCCATGTGTTAAGTATTAGAAAAGGAAAAGTGCACAGCCAGAGCTCTGATTTAGAAGACAGAAAGAACAGTAAAAACTAGAGAAGGGCAGGGCTGAGAATGCATCCTCAGAGACCATCATTCCAGTGGTAGAACTATGGAAATGGGGATACAGCTAAACTGAGAGTCACAGACCACTCCTGCCTCTGAGTGCCATTACCTTGTCACAAATCCTGGCAGGCAAGATGGTATAGCAGCGATCTCAGGACAACTGGAAGTGACAGATATGAGTGTGGTCTTTCAGGCTTGTTACGCCTGCTATCGCATTCCTAACTCATGAAACCAGGGAGCAGATGTAAACCAGAAAAGGGGCAATGGAAGCTACAGGAGGAGTTGAGGGGCCAGAGCCAGACCATGATGCACAAGAGCAGGCAAATTCTGTTTCCAAAGGAGCACAAAGGGTGAGTGGTCTGAGGATTGAGGGTGTTCTTTTGCATACATCATCTTTTATCATCTCCTCTAGCTCAGAAAGTTTCCTGAGCATGACACCAAGGCCTGTCTGGGTCCCAAGGCCATATTCTGCCCCTGCCCAGGGTCCACGTTTGGTGAAGTGAGTGCCGTAAGTTTATGAGGCTGTGGCCAGGGTACAAACAGAGGCCCTGAGACTTTAAATTTTGTAGGATCTTTTCTGAGAGTGATTATTTTCTGAGAGGACCTAACAGTGTGGGCTTTGGAGTAAGGCAGGCCCAGCGCCAATCACGGCTCTGCCACTGATTGTGTAGACTTTGGGCAAATGGAGTAAGCTTCTTAAACTTCAGTTTCTTCATCTGCAAAGTGGGGTGGTGAGACTTCAATGGCAGAATGCATTGCAAACACTTAGCCTACAGCCTGGCATATAGTAAGGACTTGATAAGCATCATCATCACTGTTATCATTATTTTATTACTAGCTTGACTATCCATCGTTTGAGTGTTGGCAGCTGAAAACATCTGTGAATGAGAGGATGACAAATACCAGGAGGTTTGGAGTTGGAAAACATTCCAGCCATTGGTTTCAAATGACAAGCACCAGCCCTGAGACCTTGGTCACCACTGACTCTCTAAGTGCCACTGGAAAAGTGCCACACTCCACGCAGCCTCCAGCCCAGGCTCTGCAGGTTCTTACTGGAGAGAGGAGTATATTTTTATAATTCAAAACTTGAGATATATGGCCTGACAAGTATACCTAAGTCTACAAGGGGGCAGTGGTAGAGAATACTTCAGTCTGGTTCTAGTCTAGTCATTCTAGATGAGCCAAGCCAAGGGGGAGACCAAGACAGCAAAAGGACCTAGTGCCCCCTCTCCACAACTCATGTTCCTGCACAGCCAAGGTGGCTGACACCTATTTCTACAGGACACCCTCTAGGTGAAGACACTGCCCTTAGAATGCTATTTAATAAGGGGGTGTGAGGGGGGGAGGGTAATAAGTATTATCAGCCATTGGCATCTTGGGGTGAACTGTCATCAGGACCTCTAAAAAGACTCCTGATAAGATCTTAGGGGGACGTGGCAAGGACAGTAAGGGACTAGAAGTGATTTCTCAACTGAAATGCTACCTGAATGGGATGCCACCCGGGCCCCTGGTACGCAGAAATGGAGATGGGAAATCAATCAAGTGAAGGGGTTGATAGTGGTCCTGATTCCTAATTTTATCTAAGACTGGCTTTGCCCCTGCGAATTTCGAGGCTGCAGGGCCACGAGATCTGACATCACTTCGAAACGGCATAGCACCAGCCTGGGGTCCGGGGCTGGCACGAATGCTGCGGATGGGGAACCAAGGGCTGTGACTGCAACTTTTTCTTAAAATCCCCCCGGGGCCCAGAGTTCGGCGCTCCCCTGCGAGCTCATCATGTGCGCAGTCCAAGCTTTGCAAACCCAGCGGAGGCCTGTGGTGGTTTTTAGGGTTTTCTTTCTTTATGATTTCCCTTCTTGTTCTCCACAGTTGATGATTTTCTGCAGAAAAACGGCTGAGAAAAAGAACCTATTTCATTTCCAGTTCCCATCACTGCGATTTCCACATGGATGTGACGTTGAGTCCAGCTTCCGAAATGCCCAGGTGACTCACGCGGGGACACCCCGGGGCGGGGCGCAGGAGTTTCTCCGGCGTCGGGCGAGGCGGGGCGAGGCGGGGCGAGGCGGGGCGAGGCGGGGCGAGGCGGGGCGAGGCGGGGCGGGGACGGGGCGGGGCAGAGTGCGTCGGGCCTCCCGCGTCTCCTGCGCCCCCTAGCGGCAGGATACCACCGGCTCCGGGCGCCCGGCCCGCGTCACGTGACTGGAAAGTCCCTGGGTGGAAATCCCCGGCTGTCCGCGGGCGGTAAAACAGAAAGGGAAAAAAGAGAACTGGCAGTCTGCAGCCTTGGCGGCGGCCAAGTGCAACGATCTAGGGTCCGCGGGGGCGGAGCGGCAAGAGCGGCCGCCGGGGAAACTGCGGCGGCAGCGGCGGCGGCAGAAGAGATCCGCACCTCCGGCCGGCCAGGCCCGCGAGCTAACCCCAGGCAGGGCGTCTATGGGGCGCCGCCTCCACCTGGCCCCGACCCCGACCGTGACCCCAGCCGGCGGCGCACGCCTGTCCTGACCTGGACTTGGGGTTTCTGCAGAAGATCGCGTGTCCCGAAGAGGTAACCCCCGCGTCCCTGTGCCGTCTCCCCCGGGCAAGGGCTGCAGGTGCGAATTTGGCAGCGACCCGCGGGCTGGCCCCGTCGACCTGGCCTTGGTTTTGCAGCGCTTCCAGAGGGGAGTTTGTTGGCCGTTTGTACCCATTGTAGGTTCTGAACTGCTGATAGTTGATGGGGCCGCGCCAGATGTTGGGGTGACAGCCGGGATTCAAGGATCCAGCCAGCTGTTTCTTGCAGATAATGCAGAGAACTTGAAAGGCAGCTGCCTGCGGGGAGAGTCGCCCCCGGGGCCGCTTGGTCGCGGGTGGTCATTGGTGCTTTGCTCTTTGGCTTGTCTTTTTTGGAATCAAGCTCTGCATGCTTACGGCTACGTAGCCCTTGCAAACTGCTGTGGCCTCTTTCCAGATTGTTGTAGCACCAGCCCGAAGGTGTGGCATGTCTCAGGGGCATCAAAACCTAGGGGGCGGGGAGCCAGGTCAGCTCAGCTTCCCGGGGACGGCTTGCAGACACTGAAAGTTAAACAGTGTCAGAGAAGTATGCGTGTAGCAGTGGGTGGTCGGCCTGCCTTTGGGGGCTCCAGTTTAGAGCATGTGCAGGCCTCTATCCCCCAGTCAGACTGTCTTTGTCAGTCGGGGTCGTCACACATCCTGCCACCTGGCCTTTCAGGAAAGCCATGGTATTAAGTAAGGAAGGAGCTCAGAACTTGTTGAGACCGCTTTGTTTTCAGTTCTCCCTGCCTCTGATCTTTCCATGGAAAGCCGCTCTGGTCAAGTATCTCAGGGCAGCCTTCTGAGAGAACCAGTGTTTCAGGGTTCTCTGGACCACAGCCCTAATGTCCCAGAGTATTAAACAGCCAGTTACTGCTTCAGTCACGGTGGTCTGAAGTGCTTCTTTATTTTTTTTTTCCAATTCTTTGTACAATTTTTGAATTTTTGGAGGGGTACTTTCTAAAAAGTCGATATTTGTTGATAAAAAGCCAATGAGGTAACAAACATGAAAGAAATGTTACGGGTAATATTGTATGTCTTTGCATATAAGGACATTACAATCATAGCTCAGAAATTCTTCATCACAGGTCAGATTATTCTTTAATCTTAAGTGTGGAGAAGTCCAAGTCCTGGGCAGTTGGGCAGTGGGTTTTGATTTCTTTTAAGGAGGCAATTCTACAGGCCGTGCGAGGCTGAACCTGTGAGTGAGGTGACACCGGGCTATCAAATGTTGACATTTGCATGTCTTGCCTATGGTTCCAGATCTCAGTATTTGAGAACTTTGCTGAAAGATCTTAGATGAAGAAGAAGATAATAGAAGAGTCAAAAAAGCAAAAAGAGGCTACAACTAGCTTGTTTCAAATCTTCCTCCTGCCTGTCTGTTTGCTTGTGAGAGCAGCATGCACTGCGACCACAGGAGTGGTGTTCTGAGATTAGCAAGGGGCGGGTGTTGGAAGACCGGGCTTCTCAGCGAAGCCCTGCCCCTGGATGGTGTGGGACCTACCTGAGCAGGACCAGTACTGCAGTGGCCGTAGATGGAGACTAAGGTGGTCATGTGATTTCAAGCCGGGGAATAAGGTTGTCTTTATCTTTAGCCTCAGCATCAAGCTGATGGTCAGGCAGTAGAAGTATGTGGTCAGGCAGTGCTTGCCGAGTGATGGATGGACAAATGAATGACATCGTGAAAGCGGCATTTGCCATGCCACCAAGGGGAAGTGCGTGTGTGATATTTTTGTCCCTTCGTTGTGTCTGTGGTCCTGCCATGATTTTGCCCAAATCCACCTGCAAGGAATATCTGACATCAAAGCAGAGATTACCATTTGACCCAGAGAATGACTTCTTCCAAGCATCATCCAGCTATCAGATAAGGAATCCTGAGCTAGATCTACCACCACAAGACTCCTCAGAAGCAGCCTCAGAGTCTTCTAGTCCAACCTCTCTCCTTGGAGCGGGCCATGAGAATTTAGACCATTTTATCAATGGCTTTGAGAGAGCTGAGACCCACCAGGACTGGCTTCTCTGTAATCTAGGTTTCTTCTCCCTCTTACAGTGGTTTAACTTCATTCTCAGCTAGAGGCTTGCCCTGGTAAAGAGTATGACACAGGAGTGGGGTTAACAAATGCAGTGAAACTTCCTAGGGTCTCTCTTCGTGCTCTGAAAATGTCTTTGTCTTCATCTTGGAAATTAGGATGGATGGCAAGGCACCCTACTAAGGGCCAGTGAATGTGAGCTGGCTCTCCATTAAAGCTCTGCTCTGTAAAGATCCCACGTTACATCATTCCATGCTGTTGGCATGGGTTGGAGATGCTGGGGTTGGCCCCCCTCCTCTTTCATTTGTCCTGAGTGCTCCCTCTGTCTGAAACTTCTCTCCTTGTCTGCTTCCAGACTTTTATTTCTTTCCACCAGTTGATTATGCTTGAAGATTTCAGGGTGAAGACAGGGTGCAAAATCCGTCTGGGTGTTGGTACCTGGAGGACGATACTAAAATTTGGTTGACGGTTGAGTTGAAGTAATACAGTTAATTCTGTAATTATATAGAATATAACTCTGTACTTCCAATATCTGCTCTTGGAAGTATAGAATTTAGTATTCTATTATTGTTACTGTTATCCTTATTCTGTTTTTTATTCTAATGTTGTTAAGTTCAGTGGAGAGGTGCTGAAAGACCGCTGACTGTTTGCTCTTAAAATTGCAAAACATCTTGCTGGGAATAAGCTTTTTTGTTGGTTATAAAACATTCAGTTTAACTCTTTGTATATTATAATACATTTTACAAGTAAACGCTTTATAAATATTTCGTTTGGGGACTAAAGAGAAAAGTCCAATCAACAGCCTAGGTGGCAGCATAAAATTGCAGGATTTTTCGCAAAATATTTATTGTCTTTCCAGTATAGGGAGGGAGTGCTTGAAAGAGGTAAATCAAGACTTTGCCTGAGAGCAAGGGTTGCTCGGTGGTGCTGTTAGGAAAGGAGGCAGACTTGTCAGGACTACATCATGCCTGTAACTGGCTGGCATTCAGGGCGCCTAAAATCTAGTGGCTGCCCCAGAGCAGCATCAGGATGAAGTGGGATTTTCAGTCGGTTACGAGGCACCATACCTGTTGCTGACAGACAGGCTTGGCTCCCTGACAAACGTTACTGAAAACATGGGTTATTCCCCTCCTCCTCATTGCCCACTCCCCGCCTTCCTTCTCTTGTTTAGACTAATCTTTAAAAGTGATGTAACTTAAAACAGTCCGGTGTGAGTTCATCTTTGGGGCCAGCTAGTATCCTGGGAGTAGAGGTGACTAAGATCTTTTGCCTACCGCTTAGGGTAATGACAAGATCAAACACTGGGGTTTCCTGCAGGCAGGTATATAGGAGTCCTATCAAAGCCGAGCTAACAGCATGGGGTTTTCTTTCCCTCCTCTTCAGGTGTTGGAGAGTACCATGGCTGAGCAACTCCTTCCTCTGGCTTTGTACTTGAGCAATATGCGGAAAGCTGTGAAGATAAGAGAGAGAACTCCAGAAGATATTTTTAAACCTACCAATGGAATCATTCACCATTTTAAATCCATGCACCGGTACACACTGGAAATGTTCAGAACTTGCCAGTTTTGTCCACAGTTTCGGGAGATCATCCACAATGCTCTCATCGACAGAAACATCCAGGCCTCCCTGGAAAGCCAGAAGAAGCTCAACTGGTGTCGAGAAGTCAGGAAGCTTGTGGCGCTGAAAACAAATGGTAAGACATGCTTCTGTCTGGGTGCTGAGGTAGCTCCCACCGGGCTGGGTGCCCATTTATTAGAAGGTGATAGCACCAGTCCAAATCGAATCTCTTAAGGCCGTAGGTACCTTAGTATAGAGATTCTATAAGGGGCACGTAACGAAAGCAAGCTCGTTTTGTGAATATTTTAATTAAGGATATTTTCTAGTGTATGTTAGACAGGAGAGCGCACTGAGGCTTTAAGAATGCATGTCTAGACACCATGCACCTATTAAGTATATGTGTATGGTATGTATGTATGACTTCTGTATGTAATTCTTGCAACTGTTTAATCATCTGTGAAATACCCTTCCCTGGCCAGTAATGGAAATATCAAAAGGCTTTAAGTTCAAAAGGAAAGCATTGTGTGAAAACTGGTAGCGTTTCCCACTGTCATTAGAAAATGCTTGGCCTTACACTTCTTGAATCAGTGACATTTTATGGGTTAACCAGTGACTGTTGTCAGCTCCTCCCTCACCTGGGTTCTGTTGCCCACAGTCCCATGATATGAACTAGAAAGATACTTGAGATTTTTAGCGCAGGTTTTAGACCTCTACTTCATGTTTTTTTTAGGGATTCCTAGTACTGTACTGCATTTCTTGCTGTCTGTGACTGTCTACCCAATGGCCATTTGTGACTAGTAGGTGTTTCCTGTTCTAAGCTTTACTGTTTTGTTTCTTATTTATTTCCTTTGAGCAAGAGTATGCACATCACAGAAACATTCGAGCATACTGTTTCACGCAGATACAAAATTCTACTTTATAAATGTAGCGAATTATCACAAGAAGCAAGTAGACTGCTTATAGTCTTAAGTAAGGCCTTTTTCTCAAAAGGCTCCTGTCCTTAGATCAGTGACAATCCTAAACCATCCCGATCAAAATCATATGTCGAAGGGCAAAATTAGAACATCCTTGTTGACAGTGAGATGATAAGAACATCAACTTAAATAAATCGGTACCTTCACTTTGGCCATTTTTGACTTGGGTAACTTGGCACGATTGAGGGACATGTTTTTTTCCTTTGGTTCTGGGAGTTGGCATCACCTCAACATCTTGCTTTTATTTTTGAAGCATAGATTCTTAGAAACATAGAAAGAAAACTGGGGCTATGTAGTGTTTATGTTGTTCTTGGCATTAAGTCAAGTGATGCTTAGAAGTAGGTAATTATGTGAAGTCATCATCAAGGGGTTTATGTTCCTGACAGTTTGTGGTTTTAACTCTCTCCCATTTGGTTACAAAAAGAGGTGGGAGAGTTGGAAAGAAGAGATTCTGCCAAATTAGAAATGTGGTAGAAAGAGAAAAAAACATATTATCATGAACTGAACTGAGATTTTAGGGTTAACTTGCTCTGGTTCCTTAAGAGAAAAAATGGAATATGAAGAGTAAATACTTGTTTTGCAAAGATAGGTCATTTAAATCAAGGATTCACGCTACAAGCAAAACTACAAAAGCAAGTGCATTCTGGTATCATTTTCTGAGAAGTAAGGATTTTTAGGCTCAGAATCCTTTTATTTCACCACTTGCAAAAAAAATTCCTTAAAATTCTGGAAAAGGAAGAAAAGATATTTAGGGGAAGGAAGGAAACAAATGACTTTTCCTCTCTGATTTTTATTAGCCTTTTTTTTTAAGCCTTCCCCCTATAGGAGGGCTCTACAAAGTCAATGGTCTGTTTGGGGAGGGGGTGATTCACAAGTTTGCATTTGAGGATATGAGACTGTGGTGAATGAGGAAGGGAGTAGGTGGCATAAAATTGAAACTTCATGTGAAAAATTCCAACGTCTATTGGCTGCAGCGATTTCACTTGTATAATGAGTAGCCCTATTCCAGCTCACCCTGACCACACCCACTTGGAAAGTCCAGGGTGCACTTCGCACTTTAAATGTCTACACACCAGAACAAAAAGTACAATAGCTGTTGCTCAATTGCTAGTCAAATAACTTAGCGCTGGGGAATTCCAGATGTTACTTAGGGAATTTTATGCTGGTGCATCTCAATAAAGAACTGAAAGTAAGCACAAGAAGAAAAAAAGCCTTATCTTTGCTCTAGATTTTGCAAAGGGGAAATTTCAACAGAATGCAGTTGTTGCTACATTTCTGCCAAGACACAAGCCTTGAGCGATCTTTTTGGTTCATTTGTTTGAATGTTTATTTAGCTAGTTTTTCTAAGTGTGTAAATTGAACGGATACTGGCTGCGGATATATTGTTGTGGGGTTTTGTTGTTGTTTACAGTTGACTATAATTAAGATTTGATAAAATTTCAAATAGCTTTATTGCCCCATAGAACAATGTAAGAACACGATTGAACTTTTCTTTATAAAAACACTTATGCACTTCCCAAAAGAGACTAAGGAGTTAACTTTTTAAGTATTAAACAGACCTCCAAAATGTTTATTCTTTGGAGTTCAAAAAGCAATGCAGTCTCGTGAATTGTGGATTTTAACCTATAAAAGTAACAAAGTGATAAAATAAAATTAGACCTATCTTTTTCTCAAAAGTCTCAAAATTCTTGAAGTGCCAGCCCTAAACACTGAATTATTTTCAAATGTACACATCGAGGCCCTCTTTGACTCTGAAAAAGGACTCTAATTGCTAACAGGCGGGTTCACACAAGGCATTTCTGGGGGTGGGGTGGGCAGGCAGTAGGTAATTCAGTCTTCTCAATCCCACTTTACAGACCAGGAGAGGAAGCTCCCAGGCCCCAAAGGCTGTGGTGGGATGGTCAAGTCATGTACCGCTGAGTCATGGCCAGGCCGCCCCTGTCTAGTAAGTGGAGCCAGACCAGCTTCCTGGTTTGAGCATGTTGCTCTGGGGTTCGCTCTCAGAGTCAGAGAGCAATAGTGCCAGCGTCTTAGCCAGAAAATCAAGGCATGTTAGAAGGGAATGGACTTTCGAGATCATAATCCAATGTCCTCATTTCCAAAGAGGAAAAATACTCAGAGGTTAAGGAATTTCCCCCCAAGGTCACCTAAACTAGTTAGGGCAGAGCCAGGCTGGAACCAAGGGCTTCTGACTCTCAGTCCCTGGTTCCTTGGCTCTGTTAGTATCATTCATTAAAAATAAGAGTTAAAAGAACGATATATTTGTTTTTCGTTAAAGCTGTCGTCACCTTGTGAAATGTTACCAGTTGGCCCTTCCACTGTTTCTCCCAAGCGCTGTTGGGTCCCCACCTGGTAGCCATAAGGCTAGTTTATTCTGTAAACCCCTGCTAGGCCTTAGATGTAGGTTGCTTGAATTTGCTTCCCTTCTGTCCTCAGGTGACGGAAACTGCCTCATGCACGCCGCTTCCCAGTACATGTGGGGTGTTCAGGACACAGACTTGGTCCTGAGGAAGGCGCTCTTCAGCACCCTCAAGGAGACGGACACCCGCAACTTTAAATTCCGCTGGCAGCTGGAGTCTCTTAAGTCTCAGGAATTCGTGGAAACGGGGCTTTGCTACGATACCCGGGTATGTTGCATTTCCTCATCAAGCATCTATTGGCAGAGCTCCATGGTGGCAAAACAGTACCTTCGGCCAGTCCCTGCTCTCAAGGAGCGTGTGCTTTGCCGGGTCACGTGAACTGGGCAAAGCAGAGTCAATGGAAAACACCAGAAACCTCCTGTGGGATGGACCTGAGGCTCTTGTCACTGCTGGGAGGCTCCAGGGCAGCAGCTTCCCAGCTGGGGAGTCATTTTAGAATGATCTTTCTGATCTTGGGCTTCCCTGTGGCGTTTTAGTTGTTTTTCAGTTTGATTGCCCTTCTCATGCTTTACTGAGCCAGCCAATCAAATTCAGACGGGTGCCTCCCCATTTTCAGTCACAAGTTTGGGATTTTTGTGCACATTTGGATGAGGAGCGTTGACATTATGCCTCATCAGGGATTTTTTTTGAAAGCAGGTGCTGTCCCCATCCTCCCCTACTTTTGAGTTTGCCTTGTAGTGGAAAAAAGTAAGGGAAGAAAACCAAAGTGGGAACAAAAGGGTGATCGTTTAAGTGATAATTTCAAGAAAGGGTAAAAGTAAGCTGAGTGATACAAGTGATTAATTCTAGAGTAGAGGGAAGCCAGAATTGTTTTTCAGTGCAGAGTACATTCAATGATTTCTTTTCTGTCCCCTTAGAATTGGACTGATGAATGGGACAGCCTTGTCAAAATGTCATCCACGGACACACCGGTGGCCCGCAGTGGACTTCAGTATAATTCACTGGAAGAGATACACATATTTGTCCTTTGCAACATCCTCAGAAGGCCGATCATTGTCATTTCAGGTGAGATGCCTGCTGAGGGCTTATCTGTATTGAAGTGCTTTTCAGCTTTAGTGCTTTACCTCTTAGGAAAACCCATGCTACCAAAGTTACAGGAGACCGTAGTTAAATGGGATCTGATGAAAGCCACGGAGGGCCTTATCTTTTCTTTCTCTTTCCTTAAACAGACAAAATGCTGAGAAGTTTGGAGTCGGGTTCCAATTTCGCTCCTTTGAAGGTGGGCGGAATTTACTTGCCTCTCCATTGGCCTGCCCAGGAATGCTACAGATACCCCATCATTCTCGGCTACGACAGCCAACACTTTGTACCCCTGGTGACCATGAAGGACAGTGGACCTGGTGAGAAAACTGAGCATCTATTCACATTTGTACTTGCTGGTAGATACTGGTGCACGCCATTCCTCCTGAACATCAGGGTTTGCTCTTTTGCTCCTTATTGAAAGTCTCATCTAAGTATATTAGTGTTATTTAAATACAGTGTTCTGTCAGTTGTTTAGCAACAGTGATGCAATAGCAGTCATCGTAATGCTCCCCCAACTTTTTGTCTATAGTTTGGGAAGTACTTTCAGCATGTTAGTGGCAAGTAGGAGATAATGTATATTACTGCTTCCATTTCTTAATTAGCCCGTAATACAGTGCCTGGCATAGGGCACGTAAATGTCTGGCAGGTTAGCTATTATTGTAATAGCTTAATGAGGAACTAATAAGGCACTTTACAAATGCTTAGGTACATTATTTTATTTCATTTCATCTTCACAGCATCCCTGTGGATGCGATAGCCTTATAGTACAGATGAGGCACTTGAAGCTCAGAGAAGTGAAATAACTTACCTGATGTCACAGAGATGGATGGTAGCAAAGTCAGGACTCGAACCCAGGTCGGTCTGGTTCTGAGTGTGGGATTTAACCAATAAGACCTACTGCCTCCAGGCTGCTTAATATGCTGTGGGCGTCCTGGAAACCGTGTGGGGTTTTTTTTGGTTTTTTGGTTTTTTTTAATTTTATTTATTTTTGGCTGCATTGGGTCTTTGTTGCGGTGTGCAGGCTTCTCATTGCGGTGGCTTCTCTTGTTGCGGAGCACGGGCTCTAGGTGCGTGGGCTCAGTAGTTGTGGCTCCCAGGCTCTAGAGCGCAAGCTCAGTAGTTGTGGCACACGGGCTTAGTTGCTCTGCGGCATGTGGGATCTCCCTGGACCAGGGCTCAAACCCATGTCCCCTGCATTGGCAGGTGGATTTTCATCCACTGCACCACCAGGGAAGTCCCAACCATGTGTTTTTAATTAGAGTTTAGCACAGTTAGTTTCCCCATTTGATTTTGTGGCTAGATAATACTTTTCCACTCTGTAATTGTATCCTTTCTGCATTTTCAAAATGTAGTCGTTATATATATGGCCTCACACATAATCTCATTTAGTAGAATCATATTTTGCTGATGTGTTATTTTTTTCCCTCAGAAATCCGAGCTGTTCCACTTGTTAACAGAGAGAGAGGAAGATTCGAAGACTTAAAAGTTCACTTTTTGACAGATCCTGAGAATGAGATGAAGGAAAAGCTCCTGAAAGAGTACTTGATGGTGATAGAAATCCCTGTTCAAGGCTGGGACCATGGCACCACCCATTTAATTAACGCTGCAAAGTAAGCAGTTTGTTTTTCTCTCTATCCTTTGTCATCTTTAAGCTGCTGCTACCCCAAAGACCAACAGTAAAGTTGTTTGAAGCTGGTTTCCTCCAGCGTGAAACAAGTTTAGGGGCTTGTGTGTGAGTCAGAGACAATCACTTCAGGTAGCACTAACTTGGGTTTCAAATGGGAACAAGTAATTTATCCACAATGATTTTTCTGCCTATCTGGATGCTGAGCGTCAGCCCTGTGGCTTTAAAAGTGCGTTCACAACAAGGATGGGTTGGGGTTTTTTTAATTGCCCTAGTGCTAGACTAGCAAGCGAAAATTCTTAGAAACAAAACTCTCATTCTTCTGGCTCCTGGGTAAGGCAGACACACCAGAACACAGACTGGGCTATAGAACGTGTTTACGTGGCAGGCACATGACTTGGCTGCATGGGGTGGGGAGGAGAGACCCAGAGTTCAGGTTGTACAAGTATCAAAGTTGTAAACACTGGCTTGATGATAAAGAGATGCCTATTTCCTAGAACTTGAAATGCACAAGACCGAGAAGGCCTAAGAGAATCGGTTTCTCAAAGTGGAGCTGAACAAATTACAGAGTCAGAAGTCAGTATGTAGCGCCTGATGGTGCGTCCGCCTCTTAGTTACTGCTCATGGCAGCTACCACTAACAGAGACCAGGGGCATGTTTAAAATTAATACAATAAATTCATAAAGAAAAATACAGAACACATTACAGGGTAGTTTGTACTATAAAGTAAGCTCATCCCAAAAGAATACGCTGAATAATGTTTCACTAGAAACTTGATCTCTGAGAAGTTAGAAAGTAAAAGTGACTTTTTCAAAGAGGAAGAGGGTAATTAAGTGTAGAAGCAGCCCCTGAGTAGCCCTTTCTTTAGAATTATCCATAATTTGGGGGTGGACCAACATTAATTAAATGAGACTCATTCTCGGAATGACGACGTCTTCTCAACGGTATTGGACTGCGTTACGTTAGAGGTGGAAATTCTTCATCATAGGCTGCATTTCAGTGAATGGTTACGAAGTTATTAGCACAGTCCAGACTTTAAAAGTTTGCTCTATGATCTAGTGGCGTAAAGTTGTATGTGTGTGTGTGTGTGTGTGTGTGTGTGTGTGTGTGTAGTACCATGTTTTTCCTTTTGGTCTTCAGGTTGGATGAAGCTAACTTACCCAAAGAAATAAACCTGGTAGATGACTACTTTGAACTTGTCCAGCACGAATACAAGAAGTGGCAGGAGAGTAATGAGCAGGGGCAGGGAGACCCACACCCCCAGAACCCTCTGGGACCTTCCGTGCCGCAGCTGTCTCTCATGGGCATCAAATGCGAAACGCCCAACTGTCCTTTCTTCATGTCCGTGAACACCCAGCCCCTGTGTCACGAGTGCTCGGAGAGGCGGCAAAAGAAACAAACCAAAGGCCCCAAGGCCAACTCCAAGGCGGGCCCTGAGGCGCTGCCCCGCCTGGTGCTCGGGGCCTCCCGGGGGGAGGCCTGGAGCCCCGAGGAGCCCGCCGGGGGTCCCCACTCAGCCCCTCCGACAGCACCCAGTCTCTTCCTGTTCAGCGAGACCACGGCCATGAAGTGCAGGAGCCCCGGCTGCCCTTTCACCCTCAACGTGCAGCACAACGGCTTCTGCGAGCGATGCCACAACGCCCGGCAGCTTCCCGCGGGCCACCCCGCGGACCCCGCGCAGCATCTCGACCCGGGCAAGTGCCGAGCCTGCCTCCAGGACGTCACCAGGACGTTTAACGGGATCTGCAGTGCTTGCTTTAAAAGGACTACAGCCGAGCCCGGCCCGAACCTCAGCTCGGGCAGCCCCCTCTCCTGCCACCAGCGCTCCAAGTCCGACCCCTCACAGCTCTCCCAGAGCCTCTCCCCGCACGCCTGCCGCGGAGCCGGGCCCAAGGCCCCCTCTGGCCGCCACTCCCCGGCCGCACGGACTCCCGGGGACAGGACGGGCACCAGCAAGTGCAGGAAAGCGGGCTGCATGTACTTTGGGACTCCAGAGAACAAAGGCTTTTGCACGCTGTGTTTCATCGAGTACAGAGAAAATAAACGTGAGTGAGAGGATGGGTTTCACCCCTGTTTCAAAACCCCACGTACAAGGCACTTTGCCCCTGAAATTCAAGAAGGGAGCCCCTTCAAGAAGGGGCTGTGGCATTGAATGTGCCTTGCTTGGTGGGGGGGGGACAGTCACAGTGGCTCTGCCGGCACACCTGGAAGCAAAATCACAGAACAACATGTTCCAAACCCCACAAGAGCCCTGTGGGTAGAGTTCAGAGAATTTGTTTTTATAAGGTCATGTGGTGTAGTGTTTGTAAGGTAGAATTGAAACGAGACTTCTTTTGAAACTGGCATACTAAAGAAAATTCAAAACCTGGTGAGCGGTAGCTGGAAAGAGAACGGCCTTCACTGACATTGTAAGAGGCCATTTGTGGTTTTCGAAATCTCCAATTGGAAAGAAGGACGGGCACTTAATGTCTCTGCTTGTCCTGTTACTGTGACCGACCAGTGCGTCATGTTGCAAAGGGAGAGATCTGTAAAGTCGGAGATGTTTTTATTACAGTATTACTTCTGTTGGTTATTTTGCTGGGTTTCTGAAAGCTTGTTCCCGTAGGTAGAGCGCAGCTGGTCTGATCTGTATTAGGAACCTGTCTGTTTCTCTGATGTCAGCATCTGTCTGCTTGGTGAACCGTACGTGTTACTGATGAGCCTCTGCTCTCTTGTAGATTTTGTCCCTGCCTCAGGGAAAGCCAGCCCCACAGCCTCCAGGTTCCAGAACACTGTCCCCTGCCTGGGCAGGGAATGCGGCGCCCTCGGAAGCAGTGTGTTTGAAGGATACTGTCAGAAGTGTTTCATCGAAGCTCAGAATCAGAGATTTCATGAAGCGAAAAGGACTGAAGAGCAGCTGGTGAGACATCTTGAGGGACTTCCCCCTCTCCTGTGGGCCCGGCCTCCTTGGCGGAGTGATAAGCAGGCTTTCCTCCCTGCTGAGTTCCAGGGAAAAACCAGGGGAATAGTCAGCCTGGCTCCCAGGGCTGGAAGCGCAGCAGTTCCTATTGATTTCCATGGCCTAAGTTTACTTTAGATTCATTTTAAGAAGCAAATAAGGGCTTCCCTGGTGGCGCAGTGGTTGGGAGTCCGCCTGCCGATGCAGGAGACACGGGTTCGTGCCCTGGTCCGGGAGGATCCCACATGCCGCGGAGCGACTGGGCCCGTGAGCTATGGCCGCTGGGCCTGCGCGTCCGGAGCCTGTGCTCCGCAACGGGAGAGGCCACAACAGTGAGAGGCCCGCATACCACAAAAAAAAAAAAAAAAAGAAGCAAATAAAACCAGCCGTGGAATAAAACCCGTTTTAAAGCCTCCGAAAAGCCAAATGGCGATCAGAGACTTCTTGGATTTGTAGCAGAAGTGCAGACTTTCTTAAGTAATCCTCTTATTATGAGATAGAGGGCAAAGGCAGAACATCCCGGGTGCCTCCACTTACTGGCATATAAGAAAAGCAAACATTCATGGATAGATGCCTCTCCTACTGGTTGGAGGGCGGTAGGGAATCTGTCTAAATGAGGGCACCTTAGTATTAATCCAGACGGAAGCGAGCCGGGCCGGCCTTTGCCGGCCTCCGTGTTAGGGTTGGTGGTTCCACCGGGCCTCCCTGGGGCCAGGTCTGTTTTCATGGGATGGGGAGGAAAGGTCCTTGGAGGCTCCCGTCCACAGACGGCCCCCTGTCCGCTTGGTCAGGCAGGTAGCCCTCACCACACCCAGCCCTTTGTAGAACCCACACCGTCGGATGGGATGGCACCGTGCGGTCCCTGAACAATGAATGTGACAGTGGTTCTTTCTGCTCTCTCCACCCAGAGGGCGAGCCAGCACAGAGACTTGCCCCGAGCCCCCCAGAACACCTGGTCCAAGGGCACGCGGGCCACCTGCAGGAATGTGCTGGCCTGCTGCAGCCAGGAGCTATGCATGGAGTGCCAGCACCTCGGCCAGCGTGTGGCCACCAGCGCCCGGCGGCCCGAGCCCGTCCCTGAGGAGCCCCCCACGCAGCGCTGCCGGGCCCCCGCCTGTGAGCACTTCGGGAACGCCAAGTGCAACGGCTACTGCAACGAGTGCTTTCAGTTCAAGCAGATGTACGGCTAACCTGACCCAGGGGGCCAGCCCCGGCCCGGAGGGGCCTGGAGCCTTAGCTCGCGTGGTGCTGTGCTCCCAGCGCCCCGGTGCCACCCGGGGGTCCAGCCCCGCATGGGGGGCCAGCGTGTCTCTGAGCAGGGCAGGAAAGAAGCTCTCGGTCACCAGCCTGGAACCTGAGCGAAGCGTGTGACTGGCCGCGGGTGGCGTGGGCTTCAGCCCAGAGCTCCCCCTCCTTCCAAGCAGGCAGCCAGGAACCTCACGGACTCAGAACGCGCGCCAGGACTGCTGCCTCATGTTTAGAGAAAAGGGAAAAGACACAGGTCAGGCGGGCTGGGAAACTCGGAGCCAGCCCCCCGCCCTCCGTCAGCATTTCTCGGAGATGGGAAGCCGAGGCCACAGGCCCTGTGCCGGAAGCTCGGGAAGCTCAGGGGTAACGGGCAGACTCAGAGTGCCAGTCGTTCACGGTTTTGCCCTACCTGCCTCCTTCCTTTCCCACGGACACGGCAGAAGCAGAACCGTCCACAGACTGTGATGCTGAGGCTGCTGAGACTGAACAAGTCCACGGTGAAAAGCACACCAGCTGCTCTTTGCAATATGCACCTTGTAGAACTCAATATTCTCAGTGGGCAGGTGTGTAACTCTTTCGGTTATCACTGTCTTTACTTCTAAAGCTTAACTTGAACTGAGGTGAGCATAAACCTGGAACATACATAATGGCCCCTTATGTTACATATGAGGGAATTTTGTTTGTTACGTTGCGCTGCTGCCCTAGAAGTTTAAGTAAGAAGACTGACTGATAATAATAACCTATTTTCTGGTTGTTGTAGGGGCAAGCACAACTCATAGGCGTGAACTCCACCAGCAGACTCTTGTGTCTGTGTAATCACTTTATTTATTTGATTGCAAACTTTAAGGTTATTTAAGTGAAGCTGTTTCTTCCGGTCTGCAGAAATCGCTGTCTTCTTGAGATAACATACATACTGTCTTCTTGAGATAACATACTGGCTTTCGGTCATGTTATAGACACAGCAAACTCCTGACCACAGTGGGGGTGTCGTCCTTTTCCACACATTTTGGAAAGAAGAAGTCACATCGAAAATAAATTCATTAAACTCTCACGCTTCCTCGTGAAACTTTGGCCAGAGCCACGTCCCAGCCCTCCGATGAGAAACTGTTCTCCACGGTGTATAGATGCTTCTGTGTATCCTACCTCCTTAGAGAGACAATTGGGAAGGAGCAGGGATGAGATTGGAGAAGCTCACGGGGAAATATGGAGCCTTTGGTGATGGTTTTGTTTGCTGTGTTAATGTTGTGTGCTGGGGTGCAGGGCAGTGACCTCGTGGCCACCTTAGCGCTGGGACAGCACAACCTTGTAACCATGAGTACGAGGAAATTTCTTTCTGTCCTTGGCCTGCAGTTTCTCTGTGTGTTTTGTGTTACTCTCATATCTGTTCTAGAAAAAAAAGGAACACATTGTCCCCAGAGGTAAAGGCTGCTATTTTTTTTGCGGGGGGGTGGTGGTTCTGGACTTAGAACCTGAAAATTTTGGCAATCTATAACTAACTCTCCATAGTCTTTACTTGTCCTGTGTGATGTGTTTTCCCCTTGAGATACCGTGAGCCTTTTTCCTTGAGAGATCTCTTTATAATGTCTTTCTAAAGATAAACTTCAGTGTTTTTATTTAGTTCTTTTAAAGTTGCTATCTTAATATTTTATGTGTATCAATATTTTCATTCTTAATGTGAATAAATGGGATTATTTATACTTATTATAGAAAACATTTGAAATTTGCACATTTAAGTTGTCTCTAATAGAAAACTGTTGACCCTCTATTGGCTTTCTTCAAGTTTTCCTAAATTTAAATGTAACTTTTCACAGACGTCAAGATTAAAAAGTAAATTATTTAAGAACAAATTTTGATGTTTTCTGTTTACGAATGATGAAAGCAAAAGGCCCCAATATTAAGACCACACTTCCCAAACGACTTTATTTCACGGAGCACCTGGGCAGGGGGTACATCTCTCACCCATAGGTATTAAGAGAACTCGCTGTTAAGGGTAAGGCACCTGGTTTAACAGGGAGTACATGGAGGCCCAGAGGGAAGTAGGGAAGATGTGCCACGGCCTGTTGTCCGTGCTCCTCTGAGGTTTCCTGCCCTCGGCCTTACTGAAGTACAGAGAGAAAAGGCAAGGGGGAGGAGCAGAGAGAGACAGGAAGGAAAGAGATCAGAGGGGAGGAAGGAGTGTAGGACCTCTGGGTCAGATCTTAGAAGAGGTGACCTAGGACTGTGATGGTCTTGAGGACTTGCAGGACCCGTGTCCTGGGAACTTATAAATGGCCCATTCTTCCACCCAATACAAGTGTACCTATAGAAGATTGATGCCGAAGGACTGTGCAGCTCCTGGAATCTCTCTCTTTTTTTTTTTTTTTTTTTTTTTTGCGGTATGCGGGCCTCTCACTGTTGTGGCCTCTCCCGTTGCGGAGCACAGGCTCCGGACGCGCAGGCCTAGCGGCCACGGCTCACGGGCTTAGTTGCTCCGCGGCATGTGGGATCTTCCCGGACCGGGGCACGAACCCGTGTCTCCTGCATCGGCAGGCGGATTCTCAACCACTGCGCCACCAGGGAAGCCCTCTTTTTTTTTTTTTTTTTAAAGCTGCCCAGGAGGTTCTGAATATCAGCCAGATTTTAGAACCATGCATTGAAAGAAATATCTATAATATTTCTGAACTTACTGTGGAAAATTGTAACATACAAGAAAACAGATAAGAGTATCAGGAACCCCCATATATCCATCATCCAGTTTCAACAGTTAGGACCATCTTGCCAAATTTGTTTCATCTGTCACCTCTTTTTTTTCCCTGGATTATTTTAAAGCAAATTTCAGATATTGTGTCCTCACACTCACAAACACATCAGCGTGCATCTCTCCTTGTTAAGAATGGTTCTTTTTCTATAACCACCATTATTACACCCAGCTAAATTATTTTTAATACCATCCAATTCTTAAGTTTGTGTTCTAATTTCTCACATTTTCCACTCTACAGAGTCCTATTGCTTTTTTTTTTTCCCCCTTATTGCTTTTGATTGCTAACATTTCTTAAGGCTCTTTGAGTCCGTGACACTCCCTTTTTACATTTTCATGCTATTTTTTAAGGCGATTAGGTCATTTGTTCTGTAGAATAGCTCACATTCTGGATTTGGCAGATTGCTTTCTTCTGGTGTCATTTCACTTGTCTTTCTAGACTTATTAGATTCAGGTTCAATCAGGCAAGGATCATTCACAGGTGACGCCGTGTGTGTTTCCCATGACACCCCACCCTATCTGAGCTGTATGAATGCTTACCCAGAAAAGTCACAAAGCCTTGAATTGACTTCTTCTCTTTTTCTCCATTCTTCCTCCGTCTCTCACCCAACATTAAAAATTACAGCCCTTCATTCAGCATGATGAACATAAGCATTTGACCATAAGTCATCGGGATTTCTAAAATAGGAAGTGACTTATAATTAGCAAACTATCTCTGACTCAGAGAAATGGCACATAAAATGAAACAGGGCAGGTTTGGAGGGCAGCAAGGGAGCCACTTAGGGCACATCTCCAATCTGGAGTGGTGGATGGACCTCAGGGTTGGGGACCCTATAAAGCATATGTACAATTTTATATTGGCGTGTGTACATTATCTTTCTGAAGTGGGGTCAGTGGCTTTCTTCAAAGTCTCAAAGAAATCTATGACTTTCCAAAAAGGCAAAGCATCTAGGCGTGGAGGGCTGAAAAATAAGACTTGGAAGGAACGGGCTTTGCTTCAGCTTGCCCAGATCTTTACTTCTAACACTGTGGAATATCACCTTCATACCACACATGGGTGGAAGTTCAGATCATCCGAAACCGAACGTGTAATGTTTATTCCTGCCCTCTTCCTTCCATGCACAGGGAAGGGCATTATCAGCTTCTATGCCACCTCTAGACTTTTTCCCCATCCTCCCACATCCAAACTTCTGTGAAGTGTGTCTCCAAAATGTCTCGCAAATCCATTCTTCCCCCCTTTCCTCTTGCTGCTCCAGCTTGGACCCCAGCCTCCTGCCATCTTTTTTTGCCTCTGGTCTCTCCTTTCTAGACAGTCTCTTACTAGTTACCTATGCTTGTAAATCACAGACCTGGTAATGCTTCTCCTTTAATTAAAATTCCCCCATGGCTTTCTACTGCTCCTAAAGCTGGGTGCGTGCAACCAGGAGTTGCAGGAAGAAAACAGGAAACCTCTGAATTCATTTTGCTGATATTTGATATATGAATTACTACTGGTCTCCCCTTGTCAGCATCAGGGGGTCACTGTCACCCAAGCAGTCCTGAAGTAGCTGTGAGTTGCTCAGCTCAGAGGGGGTAGCAATAGCGCCTTCATTCACTGACTTCCTGCATCTTGATACAAATAAAATTTGACCTATCCTTTGTTTATGTGATTTTATTACCGAAACTGACATAGCTGTGCCACCTAGACACTCTCTTACCTGCACACTTAAACTTGGAAACAAAATATTCTAGTCTGGTTAAAAAGTATCCAAAGGAAGAGTTACAGGGGGGTTTGAACCTGTTTATTGGAAATCTGGATGTATCTTTCCACCTTCCCAACTAATTGAAATCGAAGAAGATTGAAATTTATTAGCTAAGTTTAGACAAAAACGTTTGCATAGCTGATGGCTGGAAATGAAATTTAATTCATTATGAATAAGGAGGCACACTTTTTTTCTTTCTCTCCACCTTCTATTGTTTTTCTATCTTCTGTAGGTATCTTTTCCAGCTCAGTCAAGGATCACAACAAAGTGAATTTAGAATCAGACTTTGGAATGGCTCTGTTATAAAGCAAAAGATATTTTTTAAAATAATAAAACATGTTTTAAAATTTTATTTCTTATTTAGAGCAGAGGGTATTTTTACCATTAATAAAAATAGTTATTTGAAAATATTGCTTGATTCATCTTTATGTTTTAAAATTCCTATATTTTCTGATTTTTAATGTTTTATATAATATAATAGTGTATTTTAATTAATTTAAAATAACACACATACTGTGAATGCATGCTCAAAAATGTTTTTAAAGATGGTATGAGGTCAAAAGCCATTGGGGTCCAATTCCAACACGCTATGCAATGCTCTTTACAATTTGAACCAACTTAACTATTCATTCTTGTCTTCTGCCACTATATTATATATATCTCCCGGCCTTCTATACTTTCTAGAATAGGACACCTTTTTGTTGTCCGGACCCCTTTGCCTTCTTACAGATGATTAAGGACCCCAGAGATTTTTTGTGTATGTGTGTTAGACCTATTTATATTTACCACTTTAGAAACTGAAACTGAAGAAACTTCAAAGTACAAAATACACAAGCAAACATCCCATTAGCTTCCAGAATGACAACATTATTACATGTCATGGAGCCTCTGGAGAATTCCACTGACCACTTAGGAGAGACTAAGGGCAAGAAAGGCATATAACACCTTGGTATTGTTATAAACATATTTTTTGACTTCACGGAGTCCCTGATGGAGTCTTAAGGACACCCAGAGGCCTCCAGATCACACTTTCAGAACCTCTGCTCTAGAAAAATGATTCTTAACTAAGGGTTCTCATGACACCAGTAACACCTGCAGAAATGTTCTGAGAATTCCCGCTCTGTACCCCACCTCCGACCCAGAGTTCAGTGCATCTAGTTGTCTCTCTGTATCCTCGGGGGATTGGTTCCAGGACTCCAGAAGACACCAAAATGCTGGATGCTCAAGTCCCTTGTATAAAATGGTGTCCTACTGTCAGCACTCTGTATCCATGGATGTGGAACCCGCAAATACAGAGGGAGGGCCGACTGTATTGCAGGGCAGAGGCCTGGGCAGGTTGGGTTGCACCAGCCCTGGTTTAGAAGATCTTCTCTAAGCAGTGGACTCTGTACTTTTTTGACCATGCGCCCCTACCATAAAAAAATTTTGAGCATGTACTCGCACTGTATGTGGATATGTTTCTTTATAAATTATATACATATATTACCATATCAGTGTATCCTGTGCTTTGTAAAACATGCAAAAAACCAAGAAATGAAAACTAATTAAGAGAAATCCTACCATTTTTCTGTCATGCCCCCAGTGAGTCCTCTGCACGCTCTTTGGAGACAGCTGCTGGAGACCATTCTGCAAATGTCTCTACCTTTCTGTCTTTTCTTGGGAAGTCTTTCCAGAAGCCCTTTCTTCCTTCACTCCCCTCGGATGTTCTCCCTTCACCAGAGTTCTTACCTTCTCTTCTGCATGAGCCCAGATATCACGGAAAGAACTTGATATTTTGTAAAAGAAATTTTAGGTTCAAACCCTGGCCCTATTGCCTATTAGCTATACAGACCTGAGCAAATTGCCTCATATTTCTGAGCCTCGGGTTTCTCATCCATAAAATGCTCTTTAAATGTTTTAAAAAATATATTGGGGAGGGCTTCCCTGGTGGCGCAGTGGTTGAGAATCCGCCTGCGGATGCAGGGGACACGGGTTCATGCCCTGGTCCGGGTGGATCCCACATGCCGCGGAGCGGCTGGGCCCGTGAGCCATGGCCGCCGAGCCTGCGCGTCCGGAGCCTGTGCTCCGCAACGGGAGAGGCCACAACAGTGAGAGGCCCGCGTACCACAAAAAAAAAAAAAAAAAAAAAAAAGATATTGGGGAACTTCTCCCCCTTTCTATCAATAATCAGACTCATGGTTCTCAACCCTGGAGGCATATTAGAATCACACAGACAGTTTTTAAACCAAGGCAATGCCCAGATATTCCCATCCTTAATTGGCCTGGGAGGGTGCTCTCGGGGTTTGCATTTTTTTTAAGTTCAGGTGAATCTAATATGCAGCCAGGGGTCGGAATCACTAGTAGCCCAAAGAGTCTGATTTTCACAGAGACAATAAGAAGAAGGGCACACAAGTATAGTTAGTGTGCAACTGGGGCAGTTAAAGAGGGTGGTACCTTCCTTCAGGTGGCGCCTTCTGCAGGTGACCAGCTTGTCATCTGAACCCCTACTAGGTGGCATTACTTTTTGGGGGGGGGGCATTTCTTATCATTGTGAGTCTTCTTTGGCACAAAGTGGCATAAAAGCTCCATCTTCCAGAGGCAATATCGCATTAGCCAAGATCAGATATACACTACTTCATTGACAGTTTATGTGAGAACAATTTTCTACCAAAGGCATACAAACACTTGCGCCTCTGGTCAAGGCATTCCCTGCTCAGAGGCTCACTCTGTGGGAATCATTCTTATCCGGAGGCTTGGGGAGGCTGGAATTGGATCCAGGGGAGCTAGTGACTGATGTCATGCCATGATGCTGAATGTTGGAATATTCCTGTTTCCGGGTCTCTGACAGGTCAAGTCTTCATTCTGTGCGCTGCAGGCGTTCTCCGTGATGCTGTCTCTTGCATATGGTGCTGGGATGGACCACGTCTGCTTTTGAGACCCTGCCTATTCTTCGTGTCACCACCTGTGCCTTCTGACTGGTCCGCTTTCCTCTAATCATGTCAACACCTTCAGTTAGGGCACAGTCTGTCTCTTCTGGTGACTTTGTACATTTCTGAACTGCTTTATTATTTAACACACAGAGGGATATCCCATTTCCAAGATACAACCCCCTCCAGTCACTAGATAGGAATCTTGGGTTAAAAGGTGGTAATTTGGAAAATCCTTAGAATTTATTAGAATGAGATTTTCAAATATCATTGTATAGTTTACTGGATTAAAAGTGGCATCTCGGGCTTCCCTGGTGGCGCAGTGGTTGAGAATCCGCCTGCCGATGCAGGAGACACGGGTTCGTGCCCTGGTCCGGGAAGATCCCACATGCCGCGGAGCGGCTGGGCCCGTGAGCCATGGCCGCTGAGCCTGCGCGTTCGGAGCCTGTGCTCCGCAACGGGAGAGGCCACAACAGTGAGAGGCCCGCGTACCACAAAAAAAAAAAAAAGTGTCATCTGGCTGTCACTCTACACCAGAATCAAAGTGAGAGAAGACATCATTTACAGCATGAGGAATCATAGCAAACAGAAGCATGAATTTCCTAATATTAAGAAAAGGGGAGGGACTTCCCTGATGGTCCAGTGGTTGGGACTTCACCTTCCAACGCAGGGGATGCGGGTTCGATCCATGGTCAGGGAGCTAGGATCCCACATGCCTCACGGCCAAAGGACCAAAGCATGAAACGGGGGGCAGTGTTGTAACAAATTCAGTAAAGACTTTGAAAGAAATGGTCCACATCAAAAAAAAAAAACTTAAAAAAAAAGAAAGAAAAGAAAAAGGAAACATGGAGCCCTGAAATGATTTGAGAAAGGTGGAATAAATCACTCTCTCACCATCCTCCCGCCACCTCCAACCTGCTTCCTGCCTTTAAAACAGTGCTCATCTACTTATCTGTATCCTACCATCTTCCCATCCTATGATTCAGTGAAAGTCTGTTCAGGTTTTAGGAACCTGGACTTCATTCAAGTCCTTGCCCCTGAAATCCTCCAGGTCCAGGAGGTTCCACATGCCCTCTCACCAGCAGTGTGATGAAGGTGAAATCAATGAAAATGTTGGCTGAATGTTGAATTAGTTTCACGAGCATATAATGCTTCTCTGTGAATGCCAGTTTTATAGTTAGATTTTCCATTAGAATAATGAGTCAGAAAATAGGAAGTAGCTAGCACTTCATACTTTTCATAATTATCTTGAGCAAACTTAAACTAAATATGGCTAGAGAGAAGGCTGGTGGTTGTTTTATATCTTCTTGAGAATTTCAAGATATCATCAGGTGTGTGGTTTTTAAAGCAGGCACTTTAAAGTAAAAATGCTAGCTATCTGTTCCTCAGTTTTCAAAGTATTATGTTTTCTAACTCATGCCTGAAGTTACATTTTATTTAAAACACAGTATTCAGAATGGAGAATACTTTCAAAATAGGAGACTGATATTTTTATCTGAGACTGAGACCTACAGCTTTCCAATACCCATAAACAGACTGGAAAAGAAAGCATGCAAAATTATTGCTGGTAAAAAAATGTATTTAATGAATAGATATTTAAAAGGAATGATGTTTTTCACAGGGGAACAAAAAGGAAAGAAAGAAAAAAAAAAAAAAAACAGGAGTAGTTTTGAAGAGCAAAAAGGAAATTGTTGGCACAGAGGCTTCTGAACCTACAGAAGGATCAGCTCCACTGTCCCAGCAGAAGCTACACACCCTTAGAGGCACCAGAATAGTCTGTGTGTCTGTGGAAAATGTACCACAATTATTTAACCACAGAACTAGGAAACATATTACTTAGACTGACTTTATGCTTCTTTTGTCATCTATGTGGGATTTTGTATTTTTGAAGGACAACTCGTATTCCATGTCTGAGAAAATACGTTCATGTCTCTTCCATATCCAAAATACTTTAAAGATCATACCTGATTGTCAGAGAATTTACTAAAGATGTCATAATAATATGGTAGGTATATGTTCCAAACCATTAGGTAAATAGATGATATTTTAAAATATTACTTAATAACAATAAAATGAAGCAGAAAATTTTTAATCAAAACAAAAATTTTTTTAAGAGGAGAAGAAGGGTTCAAGTCTGTTCCTTTGGAATCTATCAGCTCTTCTAGGCTCCCATGCTCATCAACAGATTGTTCCTCACCTGGACCATCGTACAAGCTTGGTAAATGGACCTCTTGCTTTCAGTTAGGACCCCTGCAAACCATCCTATACAGTGAAGCCAGTGGGGTCTTTGTAAATGTCCATCTAATCATGTTCCCCACCTTGGGGCCTGTGCAACACCCTAGACAAGGAGGATTTTAAGGGCAAGGACTTGAATGAAGCTTGGAGTCCCTGAACTCTGAGCAGAATTTCACTCAACTGTAGGATTGGTTTTATATGGCCCTCCACGGGCTTTCAGCTAAGTCCCAGCTCCTTCACATGGCCCACAAGGCCCTTTGTGATTTGGGCCCGTGGTTCTCTGCATACGTGCACACCCATATAGAATCCCACATGCCATGAGCCTACAGCCTGTCCCTGCCATTGCTACTACCCACCCCACTCTTGTTCCCCAGCCAACTCCTAGGCAGCCCTCAGGACTCAACTCCAGAGTTCCATAATCAAAGAAATGCCTTCTGTCTCACACTCTCCAGTTTGAGTTAGCTGCTTTTCCTAGGTGTTCCCATTAAACTCTATGCACTTTCTGTCACTACTTTGTACTTATCGGTTAACTTATCATCAATGTGAACTTCTTAAAGTAAAAAAACTTTCTTTTTCTGTGTCCCACACAGTTTGGACTCTCTCTTAGAAACACATGTCGAGACAGTATTTGAGGTCTAATTTGTTTATGAGAGATCAGAACTTCATATTTTGCCTGGATCAGCCCTCTGTACCTTCAACCATAAGCCAAAAAATGAAAAAAATGAAATATATGCAGCTTCTCTTGTCATGATCACCATTAATGACCCTCCATGAGAAGACACATCACCACTGAGTTGAACCCTAACAAGGATGTCAATGTCAAGTTACAGGATGTACAAATATTTTTGTGATTTCTTAAGTGGTCCAACTGTGTTAGAAAGAGACTTTCATTGCATAGAGTTTCTTAATCAAGGTAGTGCTCTAAATGTGAATTAAGTAGTTGACCCATACAAAACAAGTCTGAAGTTAAAGAGTAACAGTTTGAAGATTTTTTTTTTTTTCCCTACTCAGGATACACGTTTCTTGGCTTATTCGAAAATATCTCACCTTCTCCCCACTCAAATTTATTCTTTGTGTACTCTTTTAACCACATTTTAACAATACGGCGCCTTCCATATTGCAAGCATTGATTACAAAGATGAATAAGACAAATCCATGTCTTTAAGAGCTCCCATCCAGAGAAAGAAACAAACCTGGACACCAAAAGTACAGCACCATAGAGAAAGTGCTGTAATCAGTCAACATTTGATTAGGGGGAAAAAATTACCACTCTGGTGGTCTGGAAGGGTGCACACTGCCTGTTAGTGGGAAGCTCGCCCACTAGAAACATATCACCAGTGGATGCCATCCTAAGAATGTCTGTGAAAGGCTGAAAAACTAGAGTCAATAGGACATCTGAGAGTCCTCAGACCCACTACAGGTGAATAGGATTTCCTCTCGGGGGGGGGGGGGGCGGTATGTAGCTTTAGGTAAGTCTTTCAGGTTTTGAAAACCCAGAAAGCAGACATGGGGACCGGAAATTGAATTTATTATTAGACTCTTATCTTAGAAATGTATAGGACAGGAAAGTCAGCCCAGTACCCTGGAGTTCCCGTCTAGTCTGTGAATTCTTGGGGGGCACTTCCCAGAAGGTTCAGGTGTCACAGACACCCCCGCGAGGCCACGGTGAAAAAACTCTCGCTGCTCTTCTGATGTCCAAGGGGGCCACACTGCCAGCTCCTCAATCACAGGAGGTTTCTCATTCCAGGCCTAGATAAGGCAATTACATTGAAACGATTGCATCACCTTGCTGCAGACAAGCATGATTAAATAGATATGCTGGAAAGACAGAGGAAAGAGGCTGATTACAGAGTCGAAGGAGTGTCATCTATGGTAAAACACCTTTTTCCTTTAGTTAGTAGCAAAATCAATCACAGGTGGTGGTAATTGCTACAACATGCTTTCAGTGATGGTTTGATTTCTACATTTCTAGATAGTGTTTCCCATTCTTTTCTTTCTTTCTTTCTTTTTCTTTTTTTCTTCTCTTTAAGCGACCTTAAAGAAACTTAAATAAAATTTTGACTGAGGGCGGGTAAAGGGGACACGGAGTATGATAGTCACTTTTGTTCCAGTGTTAATTTTCAAAAACTCCAGATGTCTAATACTGAAAGCTGGTCCAGAGCGCACAGAGTTAAAGAACTCGCTACCTACCCCTCCTCGGGCTGCAGGGCTGAATCACACTGGGGGAAGGAAAGTCTGTCTCACAGAATTATTAATTCACTACTGTGATTTCTTTCTCTGTTGCTAAATGGGAGCTGGGGGAGGGGTGTGGGAAGTTGAGTGGGCAGCCAGGAAATGTGACATTTGTCTTGGTTCCTCGTGATTGGAGGAAATTCTGTCTTCTTTTGGTTCAGAAATTTTAGCAGCTTAACTTTTTTGTTGTTGTTTAAATGTTTGACTTTTGGGGATGGAAGCAACGCCAAGCCCACCTCTCTGGGGCTGTAAAAAATACTTTATCAAATGATGTCATTCAGATGGAGAGCTACTAAGAAAAGCCTAACCCTGCAGGAGCCAGGTCTCAGCCTGCCTCTAAATCCTTGTGTAATTTAAAGCGGCACTTGTCAGGGGAGTCTGATCAGACCTGTCGCCTTCAGTCTCCTCTTTGAACTTCACCTCACTTTTCTACTTTATCTTCTTTTGATGAGAAGTGAACATTAATATGAATGATCTTCAACGCCAGCTCTCTGAAGACCCATAGTCACTAAGAAGTAGTCAGTGACCAATAGTCACTCAGATACTGGACAAAATGTAAGTGCCATGTAAATAAATGTCCCTTACTAAATAGGCTGTGAGAAAGTTTAGATGATGTGCAGCAACTATTTTGAGTTATTTGGATAAAACATATTCCTCAAATTTGGGCACAATATTATAAATAACACAGCACTAATTTAATATAACCTCAGTATATTGCATTTCAAAAGATTGTAATTTCTATTTCTGTTTATTTTTAAGAACTTTGTTCCATTTTTAAAGAACTTGTAATATATTTTATTTGTGTATTTTATTTTTGGCTGCATCGGGCCTTTGCTGCTGCACAAGGGCTGTCTCTAGTTGTGGCGAGCAGGGGCTACTCTTTGTTGTGGTGCATGGCCTTCTCATTTCAATGGCTTCCTTTGTTGCGGAGCATGGGCTATAGGCACGTGGGCTTCAGTAGTTCTAGCACACCAGCTCAGTAGTTGTGGCTCACAGGCTCTAGAGGGGAGGCTCAGTATTTGTGGCACACGGGCTTAGTTGCTCCGCGGCATGTGGGATCTTCCCAGACTAGGGCTCGAACCCGTGTCCCCTGCATTAGCAGGCAGATTCTTAACCACTGCACCACCAGGGAAGTCCCAGAACTTGTAATATATTTTAACAATGAATTAAATAAATAAATAAAACCACACGTATTGCAAACTTATTATATGGCAGTCTATGAGCTGGGCTTAAAAAGAATATCTCATTTAATTCTAACAAAACATTATGAGTTAAGTATTATTCCCATTTGACAAACAAGAAAACTGATGTTCAGAAATGTCACATGGCCAAATTTTAAAATGTGGCTTATCTATCTCAAAAGAGAAATGCTATACTAAGAGGAATATGTAATTTTTTTTCTCTTATTTTCAATGTTTGTATTCTTTAACAAAAGACTCTAAATAAACATTTAATACAAAAAAGCATATTTACAACATATGTATAAGTTCTAAAGAACAAAAATAAAATGGGTAATTGTATACCCACCTCTGGGCTTAAAAAATCAGACATTAGCAACACTTTTGAAGTCCTTTGTACCCTTCCCCAGTCTTATTTTTCTCCATCATTCCAGAGACTGATGATTTCGTTCATGGGATCGAGCCATCTCTCCAGTTAGAAAGTAGGCTTCATGAGAAAAGCACTTTGGTTTTTTGTTATGGGTTTACGATTCTTTTGTTTTTCTTCCCAGTTTTACCACATAGGAATTTATCCCCAAACAATGTATTGCTTTATTTTGCTTGGGTTTGAAATTCATAAAATGTCTTTTGTAACTAGCTCTCTTCATTCAAAATGCTCTATGCTGATAAGAATGGTGTGCAGTTCCTCATTTTCACTGCCACATAGTATTCAGCTGTAAGAATATACCCCATTTATTTATCCAATCTCTCCTTTATCTGCATGTGTTGTTTCTGGATTTTGCTGTTATAAAAATTATAATAATAACATTATTGTCTAAATCTCCTGGTACACATGTGCCATATATGTATACAGAGGAGTATAACTGGCAGGTTAAAGGCTATGTGAATGTTCAGTCTTACACGACGATGCCAAGTATTTTTTTAATATTTTGAAAAAGAAGTTTTACATTTATACTTATAGTATTTTAGATGTTCCATTATTCCACATTCTCACCAATGCTTCCTGTCATTAAAAGAACTTTTGATTTTTGCCAGTCTGGTAGGTCTGAAATGATAGCTCATTCTGAATTTGGTATTAATTTCCCCAATTACTAATGAATTTGAAATTCTTTTCATATACTTACTAATCATTTGAGTTTGCTCTTCTGTGACAAGTCTGCTCACATGTTTTGCTCATTTCCCCAATGTTTTTCTGTTGTTCTGTTTGTCATTTTCTTATTAATTTGTAGGTTGCCTTTTTATATTCTTATTACTATTTTTTCATTAGACACATATGTTGCAAATACCTTCTCCAAATTTTTGGCTGGATTTTCACAAAGAGAAAGTCAGTTTTAATGTTGGCAAATTTAATTTTTTTCCCTTTGTAAGCAAAAATCTTAACTGAAAAATCTTTTCCTTTCCAGAGGTCATACAAATGTTATCCTATATTTTCACCTAAACATCTTTAAGCTTTTTTTCCCATATTTAAATAATTAATATCTCTGAATTTGTTTTAGGGATGTAGTAAAGAATAGCGAGGAATATTTTTTTTTCCCATGAATTCAAGGGAGCCGCATAGTCTGAAGCAAGACCACTTGGATTCAATAATTAAAATGTTACAGCATTCTCCATTGCATTTGTGCTCCTCTCTTGAAAATGGTATTTCCATATACCTTATGGTTTTTATTGCTTTTATGACTACTGACTTTTTTTTAAATTTGGTTACTTTTTCTAACTTGTTTGCTCTTATATAAAAATACTATTGACTTTTATGTGTAAATTTTCTATTTTAATAAATTCTATAGATTCTTCTGTGTTCTCTATGAAAACAATTACATCATCAGAAGTGTGGTGATCTATATAAAATAGATAAATAACAAGGACCTACTGTAGAGCACAGGGAACTACATTCAGTATATTGTAATAACCTACAATGGAAAAGAATCTGAAAAAGTATATATATGTGTGTAAATATATATACATATATATTTGTATAACTGAATCACTCTGCTGTATACCTGAAACTAACACAATATTGTAAATCAACTATACTTCAATTAAAAAGTATGATTTTCAAGTTGTATGTGTATGTGTGTATACGCACATGTATAAGGATAAAGACTAAAATGTGTCCATTATTCTATTATTTTACCACTGAAAAATTGAAGTCCTTTTGTATATTTATTGCATCATTTGTCCATATACATAAACTTTCTATAGCATATATTTTGATATGTTTTCTCATTTTTAAATAATATTTATTAGATGAGAAAACTTAGAAAATAGGCATAAGAAGAAAATCAAAATCACCCATAATTCTACCACACAATTTAATAAAATTCAACAATATATACTTTAATAACTTACTATATATCCAAATGCAGCTAATTATTTCCTATTTTCAAAGATTTTGCTTTCTAGTGAATAACTACTGTAAACTTTTTGATGTTCTACTCATTTGGTCCTTTTTCTAATGATAAATTCATATTTTTAACACAAATGAGGTAATATTGTACATGTAATTATGTAACCTGATATAGTTCATAAATAATATATGTAGCTTTTTTCACATCACTGAAAATTCTTCTGCAATATTATTTTTGATGAATGCATATAATATTCCATCATACATGGAATTATATTCCATATATATTATATTATATTCCATTGTACATGGAATTATAGGCATATTTGTGTTATAATTAATTATTTTGTTGCATCTATACTGTGTTCAATTTTTTGCTACTATAAATTGTTATAACTTTGCACCGTTCTGTGATGATTTCCTCAGAAAAATTTCTGGAAGTGGAATGCAAAATTCGAAGTTTTTAAAAAAATTGTATTGCCGAATTGCCTCCCAGAGATTATGTTCTAATTAATATGAATGTCCACCAACAGTGCGTCTGATCCGTTCTGTAATCCTCTCTCTCTCTCATACACACACACACACACACACACACACACACACACACACACGTCTCAAGACTTTAAACTTGAATCATTAAATGGAACCAAAAAACTTCCTAAAATTTTCACTAAAACTACCTGGGAAAACTTCTTGCAAAATTACCCACCCTAGAAATTGTTATGCTTACACCCACTGAGTTTAAGGAAAAAAAAAAAGGATTTTCTCCGGGCAGTTTTCACCAAGATGACTAGAGTATAAAACTTTATTTTTCTTTCTAAGGTTGAGAGAAGCTTTTTATTTTAATTTTATCACATCTGATGGAATTCCTTCATGTATTTATTGCTTTGTTTCTAAATATAAGTATGACAAGCTCATCTCTGTCTGTGGTTCTGCGGGGGTTTTTGGAAACAATTTTAGCTTCGGGCATACCCCTGAACGTGGGTAGCACACACGCACTCTCATCTCAGCCTCCTCTTACCCTTTTGGGAAATCCTGATACCCTTATGGGGAGGGTTTTTTTTTTTCTGCTTTTTTTCTTTTTTACCACTCTCAACGCAAAGAGGGGTTTTCTTCTATCCCCAGCCCAACTTTAACTTACACAGTTTTTTAACAGGTAGTACTATAGTGAGAATGCTTGTTCTGCAATATTAGTTCTCACCCCTGGAGACACATTAAAACCACTTAGGGAGTTTTTAAAATACCCATCTCTAAGCCCTACCTCGAGATTCAGATTGAATTTTTCTGAGGTGTCAGCCCCGCTCATTGGTGTTCTAATGTGGATTCTGTCCTCTACCACTGTCATCATCAAAATGATCTCTCCAAAGAAGAATGGGCTTAGAAAAGGGAAAGCAAGGAGCTGAAGAGAAGATACTCGTGAAGCAGAAGTGAAAGACTCTCTCTTTTTGTAACCAAGCAAGATGTTAAAGTAGAAGAAGGTTAAATCGTGTCGGTTTAAGAAAATTAGATAATGTAAGAATTTCATCATTTCATCATCGTGTTTGGAACATCCATTTCAGCTTGGTGATCTGCTTGATAACTCATGGGTGTCTTCCCAAAGTGTAATTTTACAGTTTATTACTTCTCATTTCCCTTCAAAGAGGAGGGAAGAAGGAAAGTATACGGATGGGGAGGGAGGAAAGGGCAGGAGAGAGGACCCAAAAAAATGTGAAGGGTAAAAATAAAGGACAGGAGAGAAAGTGTGAGTAAAACCAGGCAAGAGAGCAGAAGAGTACCAGCAAGGGAATAACAAATCAAAGGCGGATAAGAGACCCCTGTGAGGGGCGGGGAGGGAGGCTCATTAAACACTGTCAAGTGAAAAGATTCAGTGGAAAAGAAGGAGGTCAAAGTAGAGGAAGGTTGACGGGAAAGGAAGAGGAAAACAGGCAACACCAGTGCTTGGGGCTCACCTCAGACAGAAAGACAAGGCAAAATATAGGACCCCAAGAATCGACCTTCCCATTTCCTCATATGCTACTAGTCTTATAGTGCAAGTGGCTCTCAAAAGAAAAGATAATTCAATCCTCAATTCTTAAACAAGACAGCAATTACTCAAGACATCATAGATGGCGATGCTGTAACTTTCCTCAGTGATCTGTTTATCTTACAATTAAATTTTCCTCAATTCTTTTCTTTAATAATGTCTGTGCATTTACAAATTAGAAATAAACATTCGTTATTATTCTCCTTCTATAAAACATTAATGTATATTTAAGTATCTTTCCTATAACTTCCATCTATCTACCTTAATTCAAGTGGTAAAAGAGAAAGTCTGTGTTTAGGGGCAGGGTCGAGGTGAGAAAATTTTGTTTTGTAAAGGTACCAGGTACCTTTCTTAATTCTTCTATAGAAATTAAGAATGCTTGTAACGGCACATACAGAAACACCCATGATTTCAGTTGTATTGTTTATAAGAAGCCTGGAGACAGGTACTTCCAGGGTTCACTAAGTGTCTCAATAACTGTTAGGTTCCCAAGCGATGCATCTTTCTGCTCAGCCAGCTTCAAGGTGTTGTCTTTGTCCTTGTGGTTTTGCTTCTTGGTTGTAAGATTTTGTCCTCAACTCAGCATCTCAAGCAGGTATGGGGGACAAGGGAAAGTTTCTTTCCTGTGAACCAGAAAACAAAATATCTTTCCCAAAAGTCCCTCCACAAATCTACTCAATGCTTTCTTCACCAGAAATGGTCCCGATGGCCACCCTGAGTTCCAAGAGAGTGTGAGAAAGAAATTCTGCGGCTGTTCAGCTGCCATAATGTGAAGAGGGATGGGAGAAGGGGGCTGAGGGTGGCTTTGAGGAAACCCAACCACAGGGACTTCCATCTGTCACCCCTCCTTTGGCTGGGGTCCCTTTCTGTCTTCCTCTCCTGCTTCATGCCTTCAAGCACCATTTCCAAAGTCTATTGCTTTTATAGAAACACAAGCCTATGGAATTTCCACCTATTAAAATAAAACCCAGCACATCGACATGTGTTTTTTAAATATTATTTTTATAATACTAACAACACTATGTTTACCTGGGGGCATTACTTACCTAATAGGTTATCTAGGTCCTTTGCCTCTTCCTTGGCATCTACCACCTTTAAAACTCCTAACTTCAAACATAACATGACTATAGCTGGTCTTGCAAGAGCTATGAACCAATCATTTGAGGGTTAATTATTGCTTTCATCAGTTAAGCCATGTATCCACAAATTCTCCAACGTCTTTAAAAATCTCCCTCCACTCCAATAATCTTATTCTTTTTAGCAACAGAAAATTGTCTGTTCCTATTTTATTTTCCTATACATAAAGCTCAGTTGTTTTTATTCTCAAAGAGTGTTCCTTGTGGGCATTCTACGCTTACTGCCCACTAAGAAATCATCCCTGACCCTCCAAGGGTGTCAAGGCTTGAAAGCGTTGGAAACTGGGCTGTGTTCTCATAGTTTCCATGTCATGTATATTATAGACACCACCGTGAACCCCGCCAGTGCCTGTGAGCATGCTGTATTCACTTCAGCAACCCCCTGAGCCCAGCTTAACCTCCAGATTAGAGTGGCCCCTTTTTACAGACACTGGGCGAATGCTCATTGAATCGAAATGAAGGGGAAGGGTCTGAAATGCCCCATTTGGCCACATGACTGTTAGCTGGTTGCAGCTGATTCACCCAGACCAGGTAATGATCTGTAGAGCAAGTCCCTCTGGAGCTTCCTTCTGCCACAATCTCTCACCACGGTGTTCTTCACAAAAAAACTCCCCTCCCATCAAGTCAAACAGAAAAATAAGCAGACTTAGGCAATGAATGGAAGTGAGGATTGATGGCTTTTGGGCATCTTGGCTGCTCATTGGTGCTGGGGAAGCACTTTTATGCTACAAAACAGGTCGATTGGCAGGAGGACAGGCAGGAAATATGTTAGGGAAACAACAGAATTCTGGAGCCAAATTGCCTCTCTCTTGCCCCTTAAGCTCTTCTTCTTTGGTGGCCATTCTTTTCATTTAAATTCATTTCCTATTTAGAGATTCTTCTTGGGCAGGCCCTGAGGGCATCCTAACGAATTAGTCCAGCAAGTACAGTGGCTTCCTTTTTTGTCAGCCTGCAAGATTCGCCATCATTTTTAACTCTCTCTTAATCAAAGTCTTTGAAATTAAATTGGACTATATTCAAAAGCAGTCTTGTCTATCAGTTCAATTGAAAAATGTACTTCTTGGGGACTTCCCTGGTGGCACAGTAACTAAGAACCCACCTGTCAATGCAGGGGACATGGGTTCAAGCCCTGGTCCAGGAAGATCCCACTTGAAACGGAGCAACAAAGCCCGTGTGCCACAACTACTGAGCCTGCATGCCACAACTACTGAAGCCCGCATGCCTAGAGCCTGTGCTCTGCAACAAAGAGAAGCCACCATAATGAGAAGCCTGCGCACCGCAATGAAGAGGATCCCCCCCTTGCCGCAACTAGAGAAAGCCCGCGCACAGCAACGAAGACCCAACACAGCCAACGATAAATAAATAAATAAATATTAAAAAGCAAAGAAAAATGTACTTCTTGAGAGCTTGTTTGGAGGTTCTAGCAGGGGATCGCAGCTACTCTTATACCCTTGACCGAAGAACAGTCCTCCCCTATGGGGAAGGTCATCATCTTGAAAGGAACACGCAGCTTTTGGGAGGGACGCACATGGTGAGGGAAGAAGGGGACACCCGCCTAGCCAACGAGATCAGCCAAATCAAGCCTGGCAATCGATGGGGTGACAGATGTCGCAGCCAGATCACCCTCACATCCAAAAAAGGACTTCTTGGTGAAGGACTTAGTTCATTAATCTCATCTAACTTTATGATCACCCTTCAATGTACCACCTTAGCAGTTATATGCCCAATGCCTCCTTCAATTTCTTATTTAGTGTGAGTGAATGTTATCCCCAGTTAGAAAGTAGGCTTCTTGAAAAAAGGACTGTGTTGTGTTCTATCACGTTTTAAAATCCTTCTACTTGACAATATTGTTCCACCTGTTAATGTGCTCATCATTCTATTGTTATGTGTGATGGATTTAACCTGCCCCTGTCATAGACAAATTGTGACCTGTAAAACACTCGGTTCAGTATAAAGTCATTTGTATTCTTAGCGAACTCATATAATGATCCACATATTGTAAACGCTGAGCAGTCCTAACTGCCTGTTAGATATTCTAACAGGGCTGGACTTTTGCAACCAGGCTACTATATTTGCAATTAAATGAGTGAAAAGGACACTATAAAGATCAGTGCTGACCCTGGAAAAAGTTGCAAGTGAGACACTTTTCAATAAAAAACATACTTTAAATTATGTCACATCACAGGAGACTGAAGACAAGGAACCAGGCTGGTGGCAAAATCAACAACACTGGCTCTCTCTAGGTTTGAGTTCCATCATTTTTAGTTGGCTGCCCTTTTGTTCTCCTGCTTTTTGGATCGTGATGAAAGATGATACCATAATGGTGGATACATGTCATTATACATTTGTCAAAACCCATAGATTGTACAACACAAAGAGTGAACCCTAATGTAAACTCTGGATTTTAGTTAATAATAATGTATCAATATGGGCTCATCAGTTGTAAAAAATATACCACACTAGTGCAAGATGTTACTAATAGGGGAAATGAAGGAGCAGGTGAGAGAGCATATGAGAACTCTGTAATTTCATTTCAATTTCTCTGTAAACCTAAAACTGGTCTAAAAAATAAAGTCTAGGGCTTCCCTGGTGGCACAGTGGTTGAGAGCCCGCCTGCCGATGCAGGGGACACAAGTTCGTGCCCCGGTCCGGAAAGATCCCACATGCCGCGGAGCGGCTAGGCCCGTGAGCCATGGCCGCTGAGCCTGCGCGTCCGGAGCCTGTGCTCCGCAATGGGAGAGGCCACAACAGTGAGAGGCCTGCGTACCGCAAAAAATAAAAATAAAAAAGTAAAAAATAAAAAATAAAGTCTATTAATTTTAAAAAACTAATGTGCATTAAGTGTCTAAAACACAGGGAAGGGACTTCCCTGGTGGTCCAGTGGCTAAGACTCTGAGCTCCCAGTGCAGGGGACCCAGGTTCTATCCCTGGTCAGGGAACTAGATCCCACATGCCACAACTAAGAATTCTCGTGCCACAACTAAAGATCCCACATGCCACAACTAAAAGATCCTGAGTGACAAAACTAAGACCCAGAGCAGCCAAATAAATAAATATGTTTTAAAAAAATAAACACAGGGAACACTCAATAAATAATAGCTATTATTATTCACCGTCTCCCTGGTGAGTACATCCATGACACAGTAACTTCCATAGTTGGCTAAGGGTACCCATTATGCTAGAGTTTCTCAACTTTGGTACACCACTGGCATTTAGACGAGATAATGTTTTATTGTGAAGGGTTGTCCTGAGCACTGTAGGATTTTCGCAGCATCTATTCTCCCCTAACTAGAGAGAACCTTCTCCCCATCAACCCCCATCTTCATTTCGTGACAACAGAAAATGTCTCCAGACTGTCCAATGCCCCCTGGGGGAAACAAAGTCACACCCAGTTGAAAACCACTGCATTAAGAGCTTTTGAAGAAAAATAAAAGGGCTCCAAAGAGCTTAACCTGTATCTCTGTCACGTTAGATGAGAGTTTCCAAACTCTAAATATAAAATGTATGCCACTAGAAATAAATTCTACCTGCTGGGGATTTTTCATTTCATGATTTTGGCCTTGGGACCAAGATAGCTGGGGACATATCCTGGTTTGGCATTACTTGAAAGCTGAGAGGCTATTCAGTCTCTGCTTTGGGAAATTTCTTGTCCAAACTGATCCAAATAAAACTAAAACCATATGGCTAGAGCAGGGGTGTGATACTTACCTTTTTTACCCTCATCCTTTCGATATAAGCACAGGAGCCAAGGGGGGCAAATATCTTTGCTGAAGGGACATTTTCAGCCTGTTTTGTTTTGCTTTGGGCTGTGCCACACAGCTTGTGGGATCTTAGTTCCCCAACCAGGGACTGAACCCCTGCCCTCAGTGAGAGCGCAGAGTCCTAACCATTGCACCAACAGGGAATTCCCTGTTTTGTTTTGTTTAAACAATTATTTAGGACATTTTGATACATCATGGCATTTTCCTCCCAAGAAAAAGAGTTTTCAGATTAGTAATATTTTTCATCACTAATCTCACCCTTAGCCCCTAAACCTCAATGAAAGGGTCTGGAGAAAAGCAAAAGAGCCTGTTTGTTATTTGTTAGGTTAAAAGGGGATTTTATGGGGGCACATTAATTGGGTCGGATACCCTATGACTATCTTCTTGAAGTTTGAAAGCTGGGAGTTTCCAGGAGATATGCTAATCTTGATTTGCCTGTATGAATTTTTATTAGGTACCAGCCAAAAGATTGTATTTATTTGTTTATTTATGTAAAGAGCGAGGGATTTCAACACTAGGCCCCAGTCCAGGGGAATTCATGGTTCAATAAAGACTAACAGCCCAGACGGGGCTAGTGCTTTCCCCACTGGGATTCTCAGGATTCCCTATCAAAGGAAAAGAGGCCTCCTAAGAAAGAGCTTCAGATGAATAATTCCTTCCCACCAAAACTCCTTAGTATAGCCAAAAGATACTCTAGTTAGATGGGGAAGGAGGAGGGGAAAAGTAGGCAGAGGATAAGTAGGAACATGTGGGAGATGGGGGGCTCAGTTGGCTCCATCCTCAGAGAAGACCCTTGGTTACTGTGCTGCCTGGCAGGCCCACTTCTAACACTGCAGAGCTTCCGTGGGGCTTGAACCGTTAGTTAAGAGTGTTTACGGGCTTCCCTGGTGGCTCAGTGGTTGAGAGCCCGCCTGCCGATGCAGGGGACACGGGTTCGTGCCCCGGTCCGGGAAGATCCCACATGCCGCGGAGCGGCTGGGCCCGTGAGCCATGGCCGCTGAGCCTGAGCGTCCGGAGCCTGTGCTCCTCAATGGGAGAGGCCACAGCAGTGAGAGGTCCGTGAACCACAAAAAAGAAAAGAAAAAAAAGAGTGTTTAGGGTTATGGGTTGTACGCTAGGCCAGCATGTGGCATCAGATCACGACACAGAGCCACCCATATGTTATTCTTCAACAAATTTCTTTTTCATGTGTGTGTGAAACACACAGGGGCTGGATGATTCTTACAGTAAATAAACACATAACACCAGTCATCTAAATCATCAAAAGACTCCTACTCAGAGATTTCAGTAAAGAAGGCAAGCAGTTAATTCTGGCCAAGTATCAGAATCAACGTGTGGAATTTTTTAATACTACGGACACCCAACTTAATGATATACCTGGGGTAAAGTTCAAGCATCAACGTTAGTTTGAGGTTGGAAGCCAAGTTTACATAGGCTATGTAAACACAGTAGTTATAGAAGGTCACCCGACCATGTGTTCCATCTGGATGGCTGACGAGTATCAGTAGCACATGCCATGCCCTGTCTCTGGTGATGATACGAAGCGAAGCGGAGAACAAAGGGTGCCTTTGTTCCGTAGTTCACCTTGGATGGCCACGCCTTAAACCTTCCGCACGTGTATCTTACTCTCCATAAACCTATTGTCACAGCCAGCCTCCTGTTTGTCCTTAATAAATTAACGAATTAAGGAAGCAGCTGTCTGATTCCATTCCCCAGGTCCCTAGTTCTGTCTTATCAATCGGTACCTACATCCATATTAAAAGAAGCAATAAAAGTTTGAGATTCCTGAGGGATCTGGAATAATCTCCCATGGGAAAAAATAGTTCTTATAATAGCTCATGTGTCTAAAACCTGGAGAAGCCCTGCCAGAAGGTGACATTTTTAGGGAGAAGTGGCGCATGTTCAGAACGTAAAAGGTCTTTTTATGAAGACAAACATCCTGTGTGGAGAAAGTTTTAAATTCACATTTAAAAGACTTCTTTAGGGCTTCCCTGGTGGCGCAGTGGTTGAGAGTCCACCTGCCGATGCAGGGGACGCGGGTTCGTGCCCCGGTCCGGGAGGATCCCACGTGCCGAGGAGCGACTGGGCCCGTGAGCCATGGCCGCTGAGCCTGCGCGTCCGGAGCCTGTGCTCCGCAACGGGAGAGGCCACAACAGTGAGAGGCCCGCGTACCGCAAAAAATAAATAAATAAATAATAAATAAATAAATAAAAGACTTATTTAAAATTGAATTAGAGAAATTGTATAATAAGCAAGATCCCTTTGGCCTGGTCAGGGGCAAACTGGAGAGGCCATCTCTCAGGGCTGACAGTAGCCGCAGCCAGCACAGTGGCTCTCAGCCCTGCCCCGTGATGCACGATGACCTCTGGGGTTCATAACCCCATAATGCGTGGATGACTTCCTGATGCTGTCTCGTAAAAGATACGGCCTCCAACGGCGGGGCATTCGGATTCACTACTGGGCAAAGTCTGCCGCTGGTGGAGTCCTGTGCAACAGGGCTCATGCAGATGGGTGCCTTGAGAGTTCAGCTGCAAGTCAATTGCGACTGAAAATCATCTCAAAGGTCAAACCATAATCAGATGGGTAAGTTGTGGTTCTGCCACTAAATAACCCTCTGTGACTCTGAGGACGTTAATCAGTCCACTCATTCTTTCATTTATTTGTTTTGTCTATTCATGCACTTACAAAGTACCTGTTATGTGCCAAAAGATATATCAATAACTGGGGACACACAATAATCAAAACAGAAAGCCTCATGCCCTTGGCTGGTGCGGAAACAGACATAAAGCATCACACAGATATGTGTAGAATTAGAACTTATGGTAAGGATTGGGAAGGAATGGTGTAACAAGGGGACCCCTCTGTTAGGCTGAGGGGTAGGACCTCTCCGGGTTATTAAACTGAAACCTAAAGGATAATTAGGACTCAGACCAAAAAGTGTGGGAAGATGGTACCAGACATTGACAGGGGTGAAGGCTGGTATTCAAGGGAAAGAGTGTTTGGAGAAGTAGCCATGGGAGTTACAAATCTTTGCCTCACAATGATGAAAATGACAGCCCAAGGATTCTTAAGCAGACATAAAGGAAAATGAAAGAAGGAGGTGCCAAAAGAAAAGAGAGAGTGAGTACATTGGCTCAGGCTCAAGGCTGATGAGATGGCAAACAGTTGGGGTGATGGAAGTCTAGCCTACACGCTAAAAGGATACGATTTTCTCCTTGGAGAAGTTCTCCTATGAACTAGTAATAGAGGTGGTGTCCAGGACATGGCAATGGGGTACGGCTGAGGCGGAGTGCAAGAGAAATGTACCGTAATGAGGAGGTCGTAGGAGAGGGCCTGTAGGATAGGCTCTACGTCAAATGGATCTCTGGGTCATTTATGTTTTTTAGGATAAAGGCTAGTCCAGGTGCCAAAGTCTTCAGTGAGTGAGGACAAGTGATGAGGAGGCTTGCAGACAATCACCTCACTCCGCTGGGGGGAGCCCCTGGGACCTTTGCAGTCAGCAGTAACAATACTCACTGTTTTTTTTTCACTCTTTCAACACAGTGAAAAACATGCTAGACTTAAAATCAGAATACCCGGGTTCAAGTTCTGGCCCTGAGACTCTCTAAATGTGCCCTTTACCTTGGACATGTCACTCTGAGCCTTTGAGTCTGGGTTTTCTCATCTGTGAATTATATAAACGACCTTCAGAAGTTTGGTGAGAGGCGGGAAAGGGATGGTATGCCTCCCTAGGAAGTACATTGGAATTTCCAGGGCAATGGTTTTCAACCCTCCTTGTACATGAGAATTACCTGCATTTGGTCTAGGTTGGACTAAGCTTTGGAATTTTTTAAAAGGTCCCCCAGTGATTCTAATGAGCAGAGTTTGGGAACCATTGCTCAAGGAAAACAGAAATCAATGTCATTTGAGAAGCTTATTCAATATACACCACTAGGGCTTCCCTGGTGACGCAGTGGTTGAGAGTCCGCCTGCCGATACAGGGGACACGGGTTCGTGCCCCAGTCCGGGAAGATCCCACATGCCACGGAGCAGCTGGGCCCGTGAGCCATGGCCGCTGAGCCTGTGTGCCCAGAGCCTGTGCTCCACAACGGGAGGGGCCACAACAGTGAGAGGCCCGCATACTGAAAAAAAAAAAAAAAAAAAAAAAAATATATATATATATATATATATATATATACACCACTAGAATATAAGCCTCATTTCCTTGTTTTGTTCACCAAAATTACCCTAGTACCCAGAATATCTGACACATAGTGGGCACTCAATAAATTGCGTTTGGCAGTATCTTAATTATAAAGCAGAGCAGAGCACTTCCCCAGGGATACAAATGAAGTCAAAATTGCTACTGAAATTCTTATTCAGTTACTTAATTCTCTGGTCAATCCTGGCCACAGAACTGCGGGTGACCCTGTAGCCTCAAGCATATTTCTAAAATATTAAGTAGGATTTGTTTACCTATAATTAACCTCCTTCTGAAATGCCCCTCTTCCCACACACTCACACAAAATGTGAACTCGATCTCATGAGAGGTCTGTATTCAGGGAACTTCTTTTCATCACACCCCCAGGAAGACTGAAGCATCTTTTTCTCTCTGCTCCCACGCCCACGGCCCCTTGAACCTCATCCTCATCCCACAGACATCACAGACTGTAAAGATGGTCTGTTTGTAAGTCTGTCTCCTCCCTTTATGTAAAGCTCCCTGAAAATAGAGAATTTGCATTCTCCTTGTCATTCTAACAGCAATTGATGGTGATGATGATAATGATGATGGTGTCCCTGGCATCGAAACCATATTTTATCATATAATGAATACATTTTTATACTGTCTGGGACACAGTGGGGATTTTTCTCACTGCATTTCCCTTCTGATAGAGAAAGAACCAGGAGTAAACCACAGATGCCAATCAGAAATTTACTCTGTGATGAGCGGTGGGTTAACTTAAAAGGTTTATACTTTCCTGGGACAAAGATAAAAGGGAAGTACTGGAAGAAATCTTTGGTGGGCACCTAAGAACTGGCTGGTGGGCTCAGGTTACTGGATTTTCCCAGCCTGCTTTGGGGAGGTCAGCCAACCTTGGCAACAAAAGCACCACGATGAAAGGAGAGCTTGTTGGGGTCAGAGGTATTCCTAGCTGCAAATTCTTCCACCATGTGGTCTCCCAGAAATAACTGGAGAATGAGAATTGGGAAATTCAGTCTCCCGTCTTGTTATTAACCAGCTGAGTGATATTGAGTAAGCCACTTAAATGTTCTATGGGGGAGTCTTTTCATCCATAAAAGAAATGGCTAAAAGTTGTTGCCTTACAGTGTGGTAGTGAAAACAAAAGCTAGGTACTAAGTGTAAAACCTCTTTACAATGAAACTCTTTAGGTGCTATACGAAGTGATAGAGTTAGCAAAGCACTGCTCATACCACGTCAGTAACTTAGGTTCCCCGGGGCTTTGCTGCATGAGCTCCACGGGCAAGGCCTTAATATGAGTGGCCCCTTGGTTCAGCACAGGGCCTGGCATTAAGTGTGGTCAAGCTGTTGCCCATGTGGCCTGTCATTTGAGCTGTGAATGGTGCTATTGTCTCCCCTGAGAACAGACAAGAGCCCAAGGGAAATAGAAACTTTCCAGAATGCTTCAAGCTCTCCATTCCCACCCTCACCTGACCACCCTCCCCTGCTGTAAGGTAGTAATTAGAGCCTCTTTGAAAATATTAAATTACCTGCCTAGGCCTGCTAGACCTCCTACCTGTGGATGGAGGGACAGAGCTGCCAGGGGCCCTAAAGAACTGAGCATCACCCACAGTGGCCTCTCCATCCTTGTTTTTTGCAGTTATTCCTCCACACCCACTTTTGCAACTGTTCCTCTTTATCCCTCTTGATAAAAATCCAAATTGCCGGGCTTCCCTGGTGGCGCAGTGGTTGAGAATCCGCCTGCCGATGCAGGGGACACGGGTTCGTGCCCCGGTCCGGGAAGATCCCACATGCCGGTGAGCCCGTGAGCCATGGCCGCTGAGCCTGCTCTCCGCAACGGGAGAGGCCACAGCAGTGAGAGGCTCACGTACCGCAAAAAAAAAAAAAAAAAAAAAAAAAAAAAAAAATCCAAATTGCCCAATAGCTGCTAATCCACAAGAACAACTCCTCCTTCTTCAGAGAACCATCTTTGACCAACCAGCCATGAAGCTAACTGGACTCCTGCCTACTCCCTCCTGCTAAGGCCCCATAAAATAGTCCACTGTCCTTCTCCAAGTTAGAGAGTCTGACACCTGGCATTCTAAGTGAAGGCTTATATTAACAGTGTTCTCGCTCATTTTCTTCCTCTGCTCTAGGAAGCCTACATTCTGCCTTTACGGCAAGTGGGTGCCAGCATAGGCAAGACATGGTAGTTCTTATTTTCTGACTTCCTTCCATAGTCAGTAGAACAAAGGCATCTTTCCTTCTTGCTATTGTCATCATTTAGATGGGGCTGAGCCTTGCTGGGGAGAGAAAAAAAATCTTTTTCTTCTACCCATCTTAGGTTCTCCAGCTGGGACACTGTAAACTGGACTGACAAAAGACAGTTTAACAAGAGGAAAACAAGTTTATTGACACGGGCATCGCACCTCACGTGGGAACACTCGGGGATGTGTGACTGAAAGGGGTGGTTAGAACTCTGGGTCTATATATCTTAACTTAGCTGGGCAAAGGAAGGAGGAGAGAGGGCATTTATGGAAAAGCAAATTACTTTTTGGAAAGATGACTGAGCCCTTAAGAGAATAGATGGGAGATATAATTACTTGTGAGATGTCTGTCTGGATGTGGTATGGTCTTCTCTGCTCCCAAAAGAGAACATTAGTGTTGCTCCCAGGGAAAGAATTTATGACCATTGAGTTCTTTTGAGAGGTTCTGCTTTTAGGCAGATAAGGGATCTCAGGAATTCAAATGTTTTCATGTCAAAAGAATTCTTATGTCAAAGTGGCACCTTTCGGGGGGGGGGGGGTGGAACATCCTGCTTCCCTTCAACTTTCTAGAGCAAATTACTACACGTCATGTTATGGGATTGACTTTGAGGACTAAACAAGTCTTCAATCTTGCTTTGGGCAGGGCTGGGGCTAGGGTGCATTGACTGAAAAAAAAAATGCACCACATGAGAGTTTTGTTTGGGGCCAAATGAGGACTAGAGCCCTGGAGACAGCCTCTCAGAGAGTTCTGAGGAACTGCTCTGAATAGGTGGTGGGGGAGGTCAGTTTATATATATAATTCGGCAAAGGGGGTACATGCAATCAAGCACGCATTTTGGCAGAAGGTTGCTGTCAGTCATGAGGAACAGATGTCACCATTAATGATTTTAGTGCTTTTCTAGATATGAGAACATATGAGAAAATGGGTTCATAAAATCTTGACCTGAAAATATCTAACTATCTGAAGGCCTGTTCTACCGGTTTTCCCCAGAGCACAGAGTGCCTCATTCCTGATCTCAGCCCCAAATTCCTTTCAGGGGGAGTTGAGGGTCAGCGACTGCAGTGGCAAATGACTTCATTCTTGTAGAACCGGATGGCAAGTGACAATTTTTAGTTGTCAGGTAAGACGAGTGAACACTGGCCTTGACTGCAAAATTTAGGTGTGGTAGAGGGGGGCAAAACCCTATCATCAAGATAGATAATATTTTAATGCTGTATTTTAAGAAATAAAAAGCAATGGAAAAATCCAAGATGAACAAATAAGAAAATTTCACACTAAACTAGGATCAGGATTATTGAATACAGGCCACTGGCCTAAGGGATCTATTTCTGATACCGATTTGTGCTGACTGCTTCCTTGTATGGGAACCTACCTCCAGTGGAGATTTTCCTAAACCACAGCATCCTCAAAAGTCTCCCATGTTCTCCTCTCCTTCCTTCACCTGCGAGTCCATCCTCACGTGCTTCACACCAGCAGCCAACATTTCTCAGCCACGTGCTAGGCAACAAGCCAAGATCTTCGCATTCATGATGGCAGGTGACCCTCACCACCTGCACAGGTACTAGTAAAGCAGGTCGTGGTGTTACCCAAATTTTATGTTTTACAGTTGAAAAAGCTTCAGAGAGGTGGTATCACAGCCACAGGTGACACAGCCTGTACACAGCAGAGCAGAAACCGGACTCACCCACCCTCTATACTGCTCTTCACAGATTATGTCCTCCGTCTTGTCTTGTCTTCTACTTGTCATTCAACAGCTGCAGTCAGGATTCCCTTTCCAAGACCTCCTGACTTGTCTCTTTAGTAGCTTTATGTTGAATTAGAAGCTTCACTGAAATTTATCTTGCCAAAATGGAAAGGCAGAAGGGGCCTTAGAGAGAAAGCATTTAATCCAAAGCATTCAATTCCCTCAATTTGCAAAATAGGAAACTGAGTCCTGGAAGGGCCATGTGACTTGCCAAGTTGGTGTTTTGGTAAACCCAGGAGAACCTGCTCTGCGGCTCTGCCTTTTCTCTTCCCACCAAACGAGGGCTCTGTGTCGTACTGTCCTGTCCTGAGTTCTCCCGCTGCTGTCAGTCCACTGGGAGTTTTTCCCTCAGTTTCCAGGTTGTGGGCTTTGTTCCGCAGACTGCTCTAGTTTTCTCCTCTTCAAGCCCACTTCCTCCCTACTCCCCAGAAACGGCCATTGATGGCTTCCTACGTGCGAGGGTTTTTGCTGATATTTTAGGTGGCCCTCTGAAAAACAAATAAATAAATGTCTGGCTCAGAATAAAGCTTTGGGGCTAGAAAAACAGAAAGGGGGTTTGGGTGGCGGGTGGGATGGGATCCCATCTTCAAAGAGAAAATCGTCTCAGGAATTTATGGTCCTAGTTTGCTTCCACATTCAGTTCTGGGTGCCGATCGCCGTCTCTGGACTAGACGCAGCTCCTCTGTGGAGAAGCCCTCCAACATCCCAAACAGCTCTTTATCCAGACCTGGCAGTTCCCCTCTGCTGTGGGAGCTGCAGTGACAGCCCTTAGAGTCAGAAGAGAAGGGCGGACTTACAAGGTTTCATTAGAATGCACCTACATCCCCTTTCTCTCACTCCCAGAAGCTCATTAATGGACCAGCTGGTCAACCTCTTGGAATGCACCTTGGGAAGGATAGGATAGATGAAAGGAAACTTTCCATGAGATGAGAGGAATCTAGTGCCTTAGAATCCTGAAATGTCCCAAGCCATTGGCAGGCTCGTATGTCGCACTGGTACCAATGGTCCCCAAATTCCATCCACAGGGGAGCTTTACCCAGAAAGGCTGCCCTCTGGGAATGTGCCCACTTATTCTGCCAATGATTAGTAAGTTAGGGAAAAAGGACCAGAACATTCTAAAACATTCTGTAAAACTTGCGTGCAAAAATGCACCAAAACAGAAGGAATTAGTCATTTCAAGTGAATGGTGTTCAGGTAAAGGAGACATTTTTAAATATTCGATGGAAAACTCTAACCACCAACCTGTGAATTTGGCATCACTGCTCAAGGGAAGGGACAGGAAGTGATTGGGACTTCTGGATCTTCCTTCCACTTTTTAAATGGAAGCAAAGAATCATCCTCTATGAGTCCTTTAGGGTACGGCAAAAAGAGCTTCTTCCCTCGTCCTGGTTTTGTCCCATCAGCTCCGCTCTGGGGCTACTGAGAGGCATAGCACGGTACAGTTGCAAAGAAAGTCCTTTGTAGGAGGGATAGGAAATAAAATAGAAACTGGATTGGACAGATCATGCACCTCCCTAAATCCAAAATTAAATCTACATCAGTACATCATCTCTCTAACCTTCACCTTACTGGGTAACCAGAACACACCAAGTAAGTCCTGCAAAACTATACGTGAGAGATCACCTGAGATTCCACATAAAGTCCATCTTTGAAAACCAACCTTTCCTTATGGGACTATTGCATTTTTTTTTTTTTTTTTTTTTTTTTTTTTTTTTTTTTTTTGCGGTACGCGGGCCTCTCACTGTTGTGGCCTCTACCGTTGCGGAGCACAGGTTCCAGACGCGCAGGCTCAGTGGCCATGGCTCACGGACCCAGCCGCTGCACGGCATGTGGGATCTTCCCGGACCGGGGCACGAACCCGTGTCCCTTGCATCTGCAGGCGGATTCTCAACCACTGCGCCACCAGGGAAGCCCGACTATTGCATTTTAAACGGATAGTTTTGGGGGCTTTTTTTTTTTTTCTTTTTAAAAATAAGTTTATTTTTACTTTGTGAGCAAAACTGCTCGTAATAGAATTTATTTTTTTCCTGATTCTATTTTTGCATGATGTGTAACTGATATTCCATGTAATGTGGAGATTCCTGAGGCTTGCTGGCTCCAGACCGAGTCTTCATGGCTCCCAGGGTGGTGTAAGCAGAGAACGGCTCGATGAGGGAAGGCACCGAGAAACTGCTGCCCAAATCTGGGACATCTCCTTAGTGAAAACCACAATATAGAAAATTTGAAAAGTAAAGAGAAGCCTGAGGAGGAAAAAAAAAGTCCCTTATCATTTCACCACTTTCAGCATTTTAATTAAAATATGTGTTTGTCAATGCAACAGCTCTTTCCTATGTTTTCAGAAAACATCTTGATTCCAAACAGAACCCCGGGGTAAATCAGGCCAGAAAATTTTGAAGACTCGTGCCATGTTGCAGATGGACTTTAAAAGCCGTGATGGGGCGTGGAAAGGAGAAAGCTTCTAAATATAACAAACTTCCCAAAAAGGCAATCAAACCTAACTGAAGTCGTACTATTTTTGAAAGTGGAAATCCCCTCCTTCACCACACAAGTCAGTGGTCGAGCCGTCTAAGAATTGAATTTCTGTGCTGCCGATAGGACAGAGTGTCCTTCGGTGAATGCCACGGTCACTCCTCTTCCTTCCTGCCGCCCACAGGGTCACTAACGAGCACTCTCAATTAAACGTGATACCTACCTGGTGCCCAAGGAGCTGAATCCCATGTGTCAAGTGCGGTTCCCACTTAAACAGATATTCCCTTTCAAGCATTTCATTTTAACCCTCATTTCAGTTCTGTACTAGTTTCTGGACTTCCGCCAAAACTTCTCCTTGAAACAGCTCGTATTAGCTTTAATTTTTTTTTTTTTTAAAAGAGGCTTATATTTTAGAAAATATACTTTGTATACTTCTCTAACGTTTAAAGAACTGATGGAGAAATGTGGCAGTTTCTTTCTGCAAATTTTAAATGTAGGAGAGAGATAGCAGTCATTTTAAAAAGAAGGTCAAGCTTGTCCACGTGGGGACATTCATTTCCATGTTCAACTTGAATTGGGCTATATTTAAGGTGCCTTTTAGCCTGCCCCAGACACTTCTACATTTTTTATGTTCAGGGCTGCATCCTCACCAGAAACTGGTTTTAAGACAGGCCCCTGCCACGTAGAGCAAAGATCCTCACACCTTCCTCCCCGTCTGGCCGCTGAGGGACAGCGGATGAGCCCCGGACCCCCATCAGAGCAAACTGCTTCTGTCACCTACTTCCAGGCAAATTCTTTCCAAGACTTTGTTTTTTTAGAGTGGTGGTAGGTTTACAACAAAATTGAAAGGCATTTACAGTGATTTCCCATATGCCTTCCAGACAAAGTTGAGACAGCTTTTCTTCATTTATTTTCACTCTTAAACTCTGACACAATATAATGATATCTCAAGAGCCACTAAGTGTTAACAGAACATAATTAAAATCACATTTTACGTAACTGAAGACAGGCATCTCGTGGCTTAGTAATATTCATCACTGTAATTCCTTACTTCTTAATGTGCTGTTTATTTCTGTTGCTGTTAGATTGAGTTTCTGATTTTTTTCAACCAAGGATGGGAAACAGTAGAAGTGAGGTGACCCCACAGCAGGGACCAGAGGCAGCCTCTCAGACCACCCTGTGTACTTTTAAAAATTAACTTATTTTTCTAATGATGTAGGTAATTCATGTTTACTTAGGAAATGTTGGAAAAGATGTTAAAACATCAAGAAGGAAATTGGATTACCAGTATGGACCATCTCCCCCAAACTGTCACTCTAAACATTTTGGGAAATAGTTTTCTGGTATTTTTTTCTATGCCTATAAGCACATATTGCCACCGTCACCCCTCTTATTAGGATCATGCTAGATATACTATTTCATAACATAATTTTTCACTTGCTATGCTGCAATCATTTTCCTATCATTAAATTTATTCATCTATTGTTTTGTTTGTCATTATAAAAGGCCAGAGAAATAGCCAAGGCAGTTATTAGTCCCATTTTACAGACCAGGAAAATGAGGCACAGAACAAACAGTGCCCTTCTCCCTCATCAAATTAAAAGAGCAGAAAAGCACAAATTGAGGGATCATTGCTATTCCTTTGCAAGAGCTATAGAGGCATTAGTGATATGTAGTTACTATACATAATCTCCATCCATTCTTCTTTCATATTTTTTTCAGGTTCAGCTTTTTTTTTATTGAGGTATAGTTGATGTACAATATTATATAAGTTACAGGTATACAACATAGTGATTCACAATTTTTAAAGGTTATACTCCATGTATAGTTATAAAACATTCACTATCTTACCTGAGTTGTACAATATATCCTTGTAGCTTATTTATTTTCTACATAATAGTTTGTACCTCTTAATCCCCTACCCATATATTGTCCCTGTTCCTCTCCCCTTCCCCCTCCACACTGGTAACCACTAATTTGTTCTCCATATCTGTGAGTCTGTTTCCTTTTTGTTGTATTCACTAGTTTGTTGTATTTTTTAGATTCCACATGTAAGTGATATCATACAGTATTTGTCTTTCTCTGTCTGGCTTATTTCACTTAGCATAATGCTCTGCAAGTCCATCCACGTTGTTGCAAATGGAAAAATTTCATTATTTTTTATAGTTGAATAGTATTTCATTGTATGTCTATACCACATCTTTATCCGTTCGTCTGTTGATGGACACTTAGGTTGCTTTCATATCTTGGCAATTGTAAATAATGTTGCTACAAACATTGGGGTGCATGCTTCTTTTCAAGTTAGTGTTTTTATTTTTGTCGGGTATGTACCCAGGAGTGGAATTGCTGGGTCATATGGTAGCTCTATTTTTAGTTGTTTGAGAAACCTCCATACTGTTCTCCACAGTGGCTGCACCCGTTTACATTCCCAACAACAGTGCACTAGGGTTCCCTTTTCTCCACATCCTCACCAACATTTGTTATTTGTAGTCTTTTTGATAATGGCCATTCTGACAGGTGTGAGGTGATAGCTCATTGTGGTTTTAATTTACATTTTTCTGATGATTAACGATGTTGAGCATCTTTTCATGGGCCTGTTGGCCATCTGTATGTCTTTGTTGGAAAAATGTCTATTCAGATCTTCTGCCCATTTTTAATTGGATTGTTTGTATTTTTGCTAAAGAGCTGTTTATGTATATTGGGTATTAATCCCTTATCGGTCCTATCATTAGCAAATATTTTCTCCCATTCAGTAAGCTGTCTTTTCACTTTGTGGATTGTTTCCTTTGCTATGCAAAATCTTTTAGTTCTAATTATGTCCCATTTGTTTATTTTTGCTTTTGTTTCCTTTGATTTTGGAGACAGAACCAAAAAATATTGCTATGATTTATGTCAAAGAGTGTTCTGCCTGTGTTTTCTTGTAGGAGTCTTTCATATTTTTTTAACTGAAATGTATTTGACATACAACATTGTGTATGTTTAAAGCATACAGCATGTTGAGCTGATCCATTTATATATTACAGTATGATCGCCGTTTAGCATGAGCTAGCATCTCCATCACATTACATAATTATCCTTTTTTGGGGGGGATAATTAATATCCAGTCTCTTAGCAAGTTTGGGGTTTATAACAGAGTATTATTTATAATCACTATACTGTACCTTTGGTCTCCAGGATTCATTTATCTACTAGTCACAAGCTTGGACTCTTACACAACATCTCTCTTACTCCCCAAACTACCTGCCCTTGGTAACACCATTTTACTCTCTGTTTTTATGAGTTCAGCTTTTTATATTCTTTATTTATGTTTCTATTTATATGTATTTATGTTTACACTAGCTGTTTCCTATGCCTGGAATTTTCTTCCACCCTACATGTAAATAGCCACTCCCTCACTTCCTTCAAGTCTTTGCTCAAATTTAACTTTCTCAGTCCAGAGCTACCCAGACCCCCCTATATAAAACTGTAACCCCTACTCCTATCTCAGTATTATAGATTTTCCTTACTCTGTTGTTTTTTCTTTCCATTGTACATATCACTTTCTTTATATTATGAAATTTACTTAGTTATTATGCCTATTGTCTGTCTTTCTCCCAATAAACTATGAACTCCATGAGACAGATGTGTTTCTATTTTGTTCACCTCTGCATCCCTAACAGAGGGTAGGCATGCAAGAAATATTTTTCTCATGAATAAGTGAATGAAGATGGGCAATCATCCTTTCTGACAATTGTATTTAGAATTACTGTGGTTCATAGATTTCTTTCCAAAAAGATTCAGTTATTTGTACTCCCAACTAGTAATATATGCATATGTTTATTTCCCCATGTTTTTATTAGCATTGCATGTTATCAGTCCTTTTAATTTTAGACTATGCAATTATGGTTAATTGATTTTTTAATTTCTATGTTTATTAATCACTTATTTCACTTCTAGAAATTGCATGTTTATGTTATTTTGTCACTTATTTTGAATTATCTTTTTCTAACTTAATGGACTCTTTTATAAATTAACTTAATCCTTTATCAGATAGCGTCTAAATATTTAATTCCATTCTCTCTTTGTCTTTTAAACATTTGACATGAATTTGACTAGCTACTTTTCTGTTCAAAGAAATGTAAGAATATGAATGTTCTTTTTTATTATCTAGATGAAACAAAAGATGTTTGTTTTATAGCTAAACTTTATGATGTCTTTCTGCAAGAAAGACTTATTTTCAGGGATCAAGGCTCTTAACCAAATTGCGGTTGTAGTTAGCAGCAAGGACAGGAAACTGTCAGCAGATGACTTTGCACAAAGTCTTGCCTTTCAGGAAAAGGGAAAAAAGAAAGATAATTGCTAGGCTAGCTTTATATCACTTGACCTATAGCAGAATGCTTTGTAAGTCAGTGAGAAGAGACAAAGTGTGTTATTGTTGATTTTTCCTTTGTTTTTTGATAAAACAGAAAACCCAATTAGCTCTCAGGATGACCAAGCCATGATTCTATGAGCAAAGGATAATAATTTTATAAAATAGTGCATTCCGTTTGTATAATGATTTATAGTTGCAATGTATTTTCATAAATATTGATTTGATCCTCAAAAACAAAAGCATTTTACAGAAAGCTAATTCTGGCAACTAGTATCGCATGTTGATTCTATGTCAGAGCCAGACACCACGGCTCCCAAGGAGGAGCCTAGTCAAATGAAAGATTTAGAATTTTAATACATTAAAATATTAAAGAAAATGATATTAGAATATGAAGTTGAACAGGTTGAACCTAAAAACAGATTATTTCTCCTTTTTGTTCTAATAAAAGTTCTTGTGTATCTTCTCCTGTCTTTCAAAACACACTGACGTCTATCTAGTGCCTATTCTCGCCCTGGGTCAGTATGTACGATTCACAGAATACAAGTCAACAACGTCAAGAGAAAAAGGCATCTGGCAAATTTTACTCTGATATTTTACAATCTCTTAAATTTTGAGGACCTCCTTTCTCCATAATACATTCTTCTTGGATTCATAGGTTGAAGACATTTTTCTAAAGATCCAAAAGAACAGCCACAACTTTTAGATAATAATCAAAGCATTTTTATTTTAAAAGTGTATAAGATCACAAAGTGACACCTATGTATCCAAAAGCTCTTGAATCATATTCAAGAGCTTTTCATATTCAATATATGGCATTCCTATTTTATATACTTTTATTTTCTTCTTAGAGAAGTCATAGTAAAGACCATAATGAAGTTAAATAAGGGACAGTCTGTTAAAGTCACCTTTACAAATATCCCTGGTGAGGTGTCCATACACACAGGGATCCACATATTCTCTGAAACATGGGACTTCCTTCGCTTTATAAACTAAGCCTGAATCCACATCCGGGCACATGTTCCATACTCAGCTGGCCCCTGCCATTCTTAATAATCCTGCTTGTGCCAGATATTTTTAATCTTTTATGTTGTCTGTTTCCAAACACAGTTTTTGGTAAGGCCTGGCTGAGTTACCCCTTCATTCAACAGCCCCTATATTTGCTTCTCAGTTTGTGATTGCTGTGTGTCAGAGTTTGTGTTTCAGAGATTGGTTTCATTACTTTGAGGCATAAACTCAGTAGAGGCACCAACTCTCCCCATATTTCAAATAATTCTCGCCTTGGGCACTTCCTTAGTATTTGGCATGAGAAGACCTTGTTCAGTCTAAAGAAAGCTGGCCAGCAAGACTGTGTATCAGCCTCAGTCTGGAGACCAACTCATATCAGCTTCGCCTCATGACAATAAACAAAGGACTTTGGGCAGCCTGAGAGGGAAACATTCAGAGAATTACAGTATTTTTCTTGTCCCATAAGTGAAGACGTGGCTTTTGGTTTGAAACCACCTGTGGGAATGGCTCACACTGATTTGTTCCGGAATATCCATTTTTTCTACCAGTCACGTCCTACCAACTAAATAAAAAGAAAGATAGTAGAGGTGTTTCTTAGGATGCCAGCAGTTATTTGCTATTAAGATAGCCTTCTTCTTGCATAACTTGTTTTTCTACTACTAGAGAAAATTCATTAACCCGTATGTTTCTAAATTTTAGCTTAACTCAATACGAGTCCAGAGCCACAGAAATTTCTTTGGGGAGATAGCAAAACAAGAATGTTGAAAATAAAAGCTTGTAGCATTGTAGCTTTCCTTAATCTAAGTCACTGTTATCTGCCTAGGATTTTATTTTCCAGACAGGAACTATCATATCTGTTTAGTTTTCTTCACCTAGATCCGCCCAGGACTTAGAAATATGATGTGATGATATTATTTGAATAAGTACCATAGGGCCTTGTGCTTTTTCAATTTGATGAACAGACTTCCTGTGTTAGGCAAAAAAAGAAAAAATGGAATTTATACTTTTTTCTCTCCTTACAACATAATTCCCTCCTAATATTCATTCTTGATCTTTTGGTTTTTTAATTTAACGAGCCCCATGATTTTCCTCTTCCTCTCACTTTTCTTTCTTACCTTATGCAAAACAAACAAACAAAAAAACACGCATAATTCTAATATCTCCATTTCCAGGGTGGATTTTTGCCCATAATCAGGCCCATCTTCCTGGCACTAGCTGATATGCCTAGGTGGTCTCCCCGCCTCCCCCATCCCACCCACCCTAACTCCAGCATCTGTTATGTCAGGCTGGTCCTTTGTGTTCTGCTCTGGCAAACATGAAGACAAAGAATTCAAGAGACTTACATGCAATTCCTGATCCCACCTGAAACTAACTCTGCTTTAAACTCTCTGATAACTTTCCTAGCAGTTTCGCAGAGTGCGATTGCCTGTTAGAATAGAGACTGAAGTTGGGTAAATGAGCTTTCACTTTTCCTCTTCATTGAAATGGATTATAGAACTTGCAGTTGACCCCATGTGCTCATCAATAAGTCATTGGTTTTACAACTGAGACTTCTCAGTGGTTTAGGGGGACTCCTCCCACATCTTCTCTAAACTCTATTTTAGAAAAGGGGACTATAGGGGAATTCTGGTTCTAACACCCCCTCCCCCATCTCTTCCGGAAGCTGCCAATGCACTATGTCTAGAAACCTCAGGCAAGTCTGAGAAACCCCTGATCCAACACCCTGCCCAGCTTTCAAAGGGCTTTTTTAGGTCAGATCTTGGCAGAAATTTCCAGTCACTTTTTGGACTGTTTGTGCTTAAACAAAATCACTAATAAATATCACATCAACCTCACGATGCCTTCACTTTCACAACTGCTCATGTCCTACACTCAAAAGAAATGAGCCAGAGTTTCCAGACTCAGCTCAGATGCTCCTAAGGGAACATGAGAAGCCAGGATCCCCTGGGTAGATTTTTTCCTGACAAGAGTACAGGAACCAAGGAAATGAAGCACCCCCGATATTTAAAGATCTCTCCTTGTTGGTAGCAACTGGGTCACAAAGGGAAAACTGAAAAGGAGTAGATAAGGCTACAGAGAAAACTTTCACATACATTTGCATTCAGAAGATTTGGAAATGAGGTGTTCTACTTAGTTATTAGTTAGATATAACTTATTAACTGGAATACTGGTTTGACTGCAGTAACAATGAGACTCAAAATAACTGTGGCTTTTAAAACATAGACCGTTTATGTCTCTCCAGTATAAAAGGGCAAGTTGGTAATACAGCCTGTTGAGGTGACCCCACAATCTTGAGGCTCTTATTTTTTTTACTCTTTCATCCTCAGCGGGTTTCCATCTGAAGGTCTACAATGGCTGATTCAGCTCCCACCACCACACCTTCCTCCCAGACCGAGGAAGGAATAGAGGAAGGGCACCCCCTGCCCTCTAAGAGCACAGCAAGCCGTGGCACACAGCAGCTCCACTCATATTCCATTGGCCAGAACCAAGGTCATGGCCACACCTGTCTGCAAGGTAAGCTGTGAAATAAATAAAAACTCGAACTGAGTAACCACATACTATTTTTAAAAGAAAAGAATGGATTCTATAGGACAACTACTAATTTCTGTCAGAGCCTACTTTCCAAGGATCAGAATATAACATCTACAATCCACAGAGTAGCTCTGATATTAACTTCCAATCCCTTCTCACTGAAAACTTGGTGAAAAACCTAGTCTAGAGTTACCCTGTTTTCATTGCTATGACTCCAAATATTTTTCCTGATCCTCTTCTGTGGTCCACATGTTTTCACGTCATATACTTTTATACCAAATACAGATCCTTTTGAGTGTCTTGGTCTAACATTTCTAAATGTTCAATTTAAGGTAAGATTTTTCACCAGCTATATTTCTACAGTTATTGATGATCCTGATTTGTATGTCAAAGAGCCAAAAATTGTGTGAATTTTAAGGAGGCAATCTGGAGGGATGGAAATATTGTGAAGTTGAGTCCGATTTCTCTATCAAATCTCAGCTCAACTTTTTACTAATTATCTGCTCTTAGACAAATTACTTTACCTTTCTGAGCTAAATACTTTTCGGTTTTAAGTAGGGCGCTGGGAATACCTCCTTAAAGTCACTGTAAAGATTAAATCATCTGTTGCATAGCATTGTCTAGCACATAGCAGATGTGCAGTAAACAGTCATCCTTTTTCCTTTAATTCTTAACACACTTTATAAAATTCCTACCACAGCCATTCATCTGGAAATGATCTCCCCCCTCTCTGCTCTGTGTCATGAAGAGTTGAAGAGAGTCCCGACTTTGGGGTGACTCAAGCCCCACGTTAAAGTAGCATATTGCCTGAGGAATTCTTTCCCAGAGTGCAGAAGTCATGTGTCCTGTGAAATTAAACCTTATCATCTCTCACAGTTCCTTCTCCAATAGTTACAGGAGAGCTGGACTTGGCCATTTAATTGTTTCCTACCTTCTGTAAGTGAGCAAAATGTGCCCAGGCAAGATAATAGTTACTTACCAACATATATCATTTCTAAAGCTAAAAAGAATTTCAGGCAGCTTACAAAGATACATCTAGGACAGCAAGTTAAAAACACAGAAGACAAAATTAGAAAAATGAAGCAAAAGAAAACGAAGAATGGGGCATAAATGAAGCCAGGAGTGCAATCAGTGCTCAAATGCTCACACCAGAGCTCACAGGCACTTCCCTCTGTTGTTGGACTAAACATTGTATATTATTTTGCAAGGCCTCTCTCCTTGGTTTATCTCCTTGGCCATCTTCTTGCTCACACAGTGTTCTCCTTGTGTGTGTGTGTGTGTGTGTGTGTGTGTGTGTGTGTGTGTGCGCGCGTGCGCGCAAATTTCCCTTTCTTATAAGGACACCAGTCATAATGGATTAGAAGTCACCCAATAGGAGGGGGAAGGGTAAGCTGGGACGAAGTGAGAGAGTGGCAGGGACATATATACACTACCAAATGTAAAATAGATAGCTAGTGGGAAGCAGCCGCATAGCACAGGGAGATCAGCATGGGGCTTTGTGACCTCCTAGAGGGGTGGGAGGGAGACCCAAGAGGGAGGGGATATGGAGATATATGTATATGTATAGCTGACTCACTTTGTTCTAAAGCAGAAACTAGCACACCATTGTAAAGCAATTATACTCCAATAAAGATATTAAAAAAAATTTTTTTTTTAAAAAGAAGTCACCCAATAATGGAACCATCCCCTAAGGACCTCACTTTGGCTTGATTGCCTCTTTGAAGGCCCTGTTTCTGAAGAAGTGCACATTCTTCGTTTACTGGGGATTAGGACTTCAACCTATATATTTTAGGGGGACACAATTCAACCTGTAACACATTGCTTCTGATAGAACAAATTCAGAGCTTGTTGTTTTGCTTTATTTTGTGTTTTATGAGTTTTTAAAAAATTTCTCAATATCTTGCTTTGGAATTTCACAGGGTCTTAGGATGAGGATTTAAACATCAGTTACTGCATAGAGGGCTAGAGAGGGCCCAGAATCACAGGGGCTAAGGGATCACTGGGATTCTCTAAGAGGAAGCTTGTTGCCCTTGGATGAATTCAGCTCTGAGAGCAGCTGGTAATGGAGCCTTTTTCAGATCTGTATCTCTTATAACTAACATAAATAATACTTTCTTCCATACTGTTCCATAGTACTCTCTGGAGCTCATGATTACTTCTCTATTCTAGTAGTTTCCCAGTAGTTCTGCTGAGTGCAATAATGTATCCAAATATCTGTAAAGTTGCAGTAAATGCTCTTTCGCCCCACCAAGAGAAGTGTCGGTCAAGAATTTGTCTGAAAACCCAGAAGACAGAGAAAGGTTTTTACCTTTTAAAATTTTCTTAGTGAAAATAATGACACCACAATCTACTCTTTGTGGCATTAATGCCTCAACATTTCTTAAGAGAGCAAGAAGGAGTGAAAATCAGAATTTTAGACCCAGAAGTCCTTAAATGTCATCTCCTCCTTCATTTTCAGGAGAAAGAACAAAAGCCCAGAAAGATAAGTCTCTCATCTCCTAGTCCAGTCATCTTTTTTTTTTTTTTTTTTTTTTTTTTTTTTGTGGTACGCGGGCCTCTCACTGTCGTGGCCTCTCCCGCTGTGGAGCACAGGCTCCGGACGCGCAGGCCCAGCGGCCATGGCCCACGGGCCCAGCCGCTCCGCGGCACGTGGGATCCTCCCGGACCGGGGCACGAATCCGTGACCCCTGCATCAGCAGGCGGACTCCCAACCACTGCGCCACCAGGGAAGCCCCAGTCATCTTTTTATTAGGCTTTCTTATCATTGTCACACCCAAAGATAACTGCTTCAAACACCACCTATTGATGGGATGTGAGAACACAGTACAGGGGTCTTTTATCTGAAACCCCTGAGGCGATATGTGTCTGTTAATTCGAAGGGTGTTTGGACTTCAGAAAGGCAGTTCAGCGCACACACCACAGATCTCCTAATATCCCCAGTGGGGTTGGGACAGCACCTTCTAATCAAACACATTAATATTTCCTAGGGAAGTGTGTGAATGTTTGCATTATGTGCAATAAATAAGAATCATACATTAGGCTATTTTTATCACATGCCTCTCCTGACACCTCTCTTTGACATCAGTTCGACCCTGCAGTCAAGTTTCACAGAATTTTTCCATGACACTTTGATGGGAAGTGAGTGTCCAAAGGGTGTATATATCCAAATATTCAAAGGAACGGGAGAGAAAAGCAAAGCTGAATGAGGAGGAGAAAATCACTATTCTAAGAATGTTCAAGCTACAATCTGGTCACCGGATTAGGTCAAATGTATTCATTCATTATCTGAGTGCTTACTATGTATAGGACACTGATTCAGGCAAGGGTACAATCACAGAATTGTTCTATACCAACTAACGTTGTTGTTGTTGTTATTATTATTACTGGTAATTCTCCTCTTTTCCCCCACTTCTTCTTGTTATTGATTTTTCTGAGGGGTGAGCATCAGCCACTGAAGTGCATTGAGCCCCTCCAGGCTGTAGGTCTGTCTGCTGGAATACAGGGAAATTAACCAGTGTCCCACTGGTGTTTAATACAGATGATCCTTCGTGTATATTAAATCATAATGCACTATTTGACTGTGCCAGCTGGGCTAATGGAAGTTATTTGTTTGTTAGCTGTAGGTAAGATATGAGAGAATTATCTGTGTAACCCCATCGGAGAGCATTACACTAATCTGCCTGGTTAAGAAGGCTTTAGTGTAAATAGGTTAACCCCAGGGAAACTTCCCTAATATAGCCTGCGCGCTTGCTCGCTAGGGATGAAGAATTGACCTTCCTTGTAAGCGCCTTCCTCTAAGCCCAGGCTGCTGAGAAAAGCCCCGGGGTGGCTATCACTGCCTCTCGATCTTGGCAATAGGCATGGAGCACAGACGACCACTGGAAACTTGTTAATGGGCCTTTTGGGTTTGGCATTCCATCTGGGCAGCCTGACGTTGTTTTGCTGACCTCTCACCTACCTCCTCAGCCATCTGCTGTCTCCCTGTGCATTTTCTCCACGCCACCCATCTCTCCCTAAAGTGTCTCTTCCCTTTAGTCACCAAAGCTCATGCTTTCACACCCCTTCCTCTGAGAGTCTGTTTCTCTCGATTTCTCTCTTGGGATCAGCTGACACTTGGAGCTCTGATTGTCTCTGCAGAGCTGTCTATGTTGATGTCTCTCGCTAGAGCAGAGGATCTCTGTAGGCAGGAGCGGAGGTGGCAGAGGAAGTTGATGTTTCGACACATCAGCACTCACAGGTGGGAATGGAACTGATGCTATTTTTAGACTGTCTGGCTTCTATGGACATGGAGGATTTGAATACAGGGAGGGGAGGAAAGAAGGTAAGGGGGAAGAATGGACATTTGAAGAGGTTGGAATGGATATGACCCATGGGCAGGCCCCTGAGAACACTAGAACGGGGAGACCCCTCTCTCCAATGTCAGCTGCACAAGACCGGAGACTTCACCTCTTTGTTATCTGGGGTCTCCTCAGGAGCTTGAAGAGGGCCCGACATGCAGCAAACGCCCAATATTTGGTGAATGAATGAATATTATTGTTGTGATGGTTACTGTTACCTAAAACTGTACCCTACAAGTACCTAGAACTTTGTAAGTTGTAGAGTGTGTCTTAGTCAACAAATATTTAGGAACATCTGTGGTGCCAGAAATAGTTTGGGGAAGTAGCAAGGAGTCCATTCAAGTTGGCCTTGAAGGCCAGACGAGCAGTTTTGAGATGGAATAAGATGTTGCAGTAATTCTGGTTCTGGGGAGGAGGGTTTCTCAGTGCCAGAGTCTGTGGGACGCTTCACAAATCCTACATCATTCATCACAGCTCAGCTCCTTACTAACTGGAGGACTTGGGACAAGATTCTCTTTTCTCATCTGTGGATTCTTCTCCTTTGCCAGACCTATAAATTATCAATGTTGGGGTGCTTGGATCCGGGGGGCCTTCTCTCTTCTATGTATATTTTCTCCTCCAACCCAGTGGCCCTAAACACCATGTATATGCAGATAAACCCGTATATTTTATCTCTCATCCACATTCGTGTATTCAGCTGTCTAACGGACCTCTTCATTTGGATGGTTCCTCTCTCTCATTTTTACACAGCCAAACTTGATTTCACGTCCATTTCTTTTTGTCAGAATCTGTTTTTACTCCAGTCCTCCCAACTCAGTTACTGGCCCTGCCATTCACCCAGTGGCTTAAGCGAGAAGCTCCTTTTAAATCCTCCCTTTTCCTCACCTCCCTTCACATCCACCAGCACATCACAAAGCCTCTGCCTAAAAATAGGCCCCTCTGGACTTCCCTGGCGGCGCAGTGGTTAAGAATCCACCTGCCAGGGGCTTCCCTGGTGGCGCAGTGGTTGAGAATCCGCCTGGTGATGCAGGAGACACGGGTTCGTGCCCTGGTCCGGGAGGATCCCACATGCCGCGGAGCAACTAAGCCCGTGAGCCATGGCCGCTAGGCCTGTGCGTCCGGAGCCTGTGCTCCACAATGGGAGAGGCCACAACAGTGAGAGGCCCGCATACCGAAAAAAAAAAAAAAAAAAAAGAATCCACCTGCCAATGCAGGGGACACGGACTCGAGCCCTGGTCTGGGAAGATCCCATGTGCCGCGGAGCTGCTAAGCCCGTGCGCCACAACTTCAAGCCTGCGCTCTAGAGCCCATGAGCCGCAACTACTGAAGCCCACGCGCCTAGAGCCCGTGCTCTGCAACAAGAGAAGCCACCGCAATGAGAAGCCCGCGCACCACAACGAAGAGGAGCCCCAGCTCGCCGCAACTAGAGAAAGCCCACACGCAGCAATGAAGACCCAACGCAGCCAAAAATAAAATTAAAAATAAATAAATTTATATTAAAAAAAATAGGCCCCTTATCTCTCCACTTGTGTCCATCTCCGCTTGTTCCTTGAGCCCAAGCTCCATCACCTCCTGCCGTGGCTGTTGGAGTAGCCGCCCTGCTGGTCTCCCAGGTTTACGTCTTGCACCCTCATCAGCCTTACACCACACTGAAGCCAGAGGGATATTTTAAATTCTAATTCAGATTAGTCTTTGCACTGCTCTCACTCTATCCAGTCTTCCCAGGGCCTAGAATAAGCTCCAAACTCCTTGTCATGGTGCACAGAGCTCTCCATCCTCAGGCCTCTCCCACCTCACTTCCCTCAACGCCAGCCCCACTTTGCTCAGGCCTGCCTGTCTCTAAGTCTCTTAAACATGCCAGTTCCTGCTGGTTTTGAGGCCTCTGGACTCTCCCCTCTGTCCTTTCTGGGTTAAATATTTTCTCATCCCTTACATCTCAGCTTAAATGTCACCTAGTTAGAGATGCCTTTTTTTTTTTTTCTTTAAAGGAAATTTTTCTTTTTTGTTTTTTAAACTCATTAGGCCTTTTTTTAAACTTTTTATTTTATTTTGGAGTATAGTTGATTAACAATGCTGTGTTAGTTTCAGGTGTACAGCAAAGTGATTCAGTTATACATATACATGTATCTATTCTTTTTCAAATTCTTTTCCCGTTTAGGTTGTTACATAATATTGAGCAGAGTTCGCTGTGCTGTGCAGTAGGTCCTTGTTGGTGATCCATTTTAAATATATGCCTTTTTAAATTACTCAACCCAAAGTAGGCCAACCCACCTATTACTCTCCCAAGACTCTACCTTTTACTTCTCAGGACTCTTCACTGTCTGTAATTATTTTACTTGTTGACTTAGTTATCCCTAATTAGGATGTAAGTTCCATAAGATCAAGGATGCTGTCTTATGTACTGGAGAATCTCAAGCTCTTAGAAAAGTGTCTGGTACAGACTAGGCATTCAGTAAACACTTGCTGGATGAATGGATGAGCTTCTGTAAGTCTCATTTTCTTATACTATGACCCAAAGATAAAACATACAACCCTGCTTCATAGAGTTGTTATAAGGATTAAATGAGAAAATACTAAGAGATCAACAAATAGTAGTCACAATTATTATTACTAATACTATTCTTCTATATAACTACTAATATTAATACTACTTCTAGTAGTAGTTATAGTAGTAGTACCACCATTCTTTCAACAATCCATATGAGGTAGTTAAAATTAACTACAATTTACAGATAAAGAAATGAAGATCAGAAATGCAAATAGCCTATGTAAGGTCACTTAGCTAGCACACATTGGAGCTTGAATTTTAAGAATGAGGAGTTGGAAATAACTACAGAGCTCAATTCTGTGCAATTGGAGGAAAGGTGTTTCCAATGGCATAAATAAGTTTTGGACAGAGATGGCTCTAAAGGGAAGATGTGTTATGCTGAGCGGATAGCTGGATATCCAAGGTTTGATGCATAATAAACAATTGGAGATAGAACTCTTGCTCGGGTGAGAGGTCAGGAATTTGAAATTTGTGCATCCAAAAATATAACCTCTCCATTGTGATCACAATATCATATCTAGAAAGCTGTTCAGTTAGAGTCTGTTAGCAGAAACACACACACACACACACACACACACGCACACGCACACACACTCCTTGAGGCCAAAAGACAGTGCCTGTTCCTCAGAGGGGCCTCTCCCTCTCTCTAATCTACCCACCCTCTTACCTCCCCGTCCCCTACTGGAATTCCCTTCTGTGTTTTCTATTCCTAGATCCTTCCTCACAGCATCCCATATCCATTTTGGAGGCTCACTATGAGGGTCTCAAGCATTAACTTCAGGACTCTGAAGCAGGTCTTTGGGGTCTGATGTAGTATCATGCTTGGGTGATGTGAATTTTTCAGACTGGAACAACAAAACAAAGTATGACACCAGAAACTCCTCTTCTTATATTGATGTCTCTAAAAATAGCTAAAACTGATCTAGCACTTATCCTATGCCAGGGACTATTTTAAACACTTTATATAAATTAACTAATTTGTTCCTTATAACAACCTTCTAAGGTAGGTGCTATCATTTTCTTTTTCTTACAGTGGAAATTGAGACACAGAGTGGCTAACATCACAAAGCTACCTAGGAGAGCTGGGGTTCTAACCAGTGCAGTAGGGTTGCAGCATTATTGTTCTAAACCACTGACCTACACATTCTCACAGGGTGGGCTCTGTCTCTCCACCCCATCTTCCCAAAGATGCATTTCCCATCAGAGGTGAGGAGGAGAAAGAAGAGAGTTAGAGGAACAGCTATCCTGCCACAAAAATATAAATGTTATACATATATCCCTGGGAAGAGAAGGTGAAAGTGGGAAGAGAAAACCAGGCAGTTGAGGAAAGGGCTGAAAATGTTTATATTAGGGAATAAGGAAAAGAAGGGTGATGAAGAGAGGAAAGAGAACAAAGAATATAAGGCCGAGGAATAAAGGAGAAGATGGATGGGGTAGTGTTTTAGAAGTCAAGCACTTCAAGGAGGAGATAGTCCACAGTATCAAGTCTCTTAAATTGCGGGAAGAAAATTAGGTTCATACTTAACCTCAGAAAAGTGTTTTAATAGAGAACTTAGAAGCAGATTACTAGCAAAATGAAGGAGGAAGTGTAAGCTGAAGGTACAGACAGTCTCTTTCACACATTTGACAGCAAACAGTAGGCAAGTAGCATGGCTTCTAGAGAAGACAGCAAGGTCAAGGGAAACATTTTCTTAATTTGGGGGACCTATAAATATTGAAAGGTAGAATACAGGAAGCAAAAGGGGTGGGAGGAGAGTGAAGATGTGGGAAGGGAGAGAATAATGATGGGTGCAAACACCCTTCGAAGTTGAGCTGAGACCAAATAGAGCTAAAAACGTGTTTTTTTAAGCTGGGATGCATAAAGGAGTCATTTGGGAGCCTTAAAAACAATCAATGCCTGGATCCCACCTCCAGAGCTTCTGATTTAATTGGTCTGGGGGTGCCTGGGCATCAAAACATGTACTATTTCCTAACTGATTCTAACAGGCAGTCAAGTTTGGGAATTGCTGATCCAGGACTCAGAGACTACCTCTTCTTTGAATATGAAAATAAGAACCAAGAAAACGATGTAAAGATAGATCATTTGAATTGAAGACAAGTTTAATTGACGAAACTCACACATGTTGACTTGGATCTTCTTAGTAAAAAAAAAAAAAAAAAAAAAAAATTAAACAGGTGGTTTGATCACCTGTGGAGAGGGAAGAAGGAAATTTGCAGACAGAGGTTCCTCAAATAGCCACTCTGAGGGGAACACAGGAGAGGCTCCCGTAGCAAAGGAGTGATGGACAATATGGGATAGTGATGATGTTGTGCCTGGATCTTGGTTGAGCCAGGACGTCAAACAGATTGGTCCTCTTAAAGCTGGGCTTCATAGACTGATGGAGATGTACAGGAAGTTGACGGAGGGTGATCCATGGGCTCAGGAAGGTCAAAAGAAGAGGAAGTCAGTTGACGGTGGAATCCAGTGTTGGGCTGTAGTTGGTTAGGAAACAAGTTGAGTCGATTTGGAGAGTGGGAGAGAAGACCAGCAAGGTTGTGGGTAGAGACAGGAACATTCACAACTGAGATCCCAGTTGGAAAATAGTCCTTCAGGATCTATAACTCTTAGGGCACATTAAAAATATTTAAAATGCAAGTATCGTGTGACCTCTAAAGTTCAAGGAAGTTTGGTGAAATGAACAGTAGACACAAATTCTCAGATCAATCGTTAGACAGAACTCTGCCAACAACCAGTCACTCTGTCCACCTTCAGGGCTCAGTGTACACTACAAAGAGGCTTGCTGAGATAAATTCTCAGAACTTGTCTACCTGAATCACTGCATCAGCTTGTCAGGTTGCTTAGCTACACGCATCACGCACCTATAAAAATGTCTTTCCTTACAGTGAGTTTCTTCCTGTGACTTCCCCCACCTTGAACATTTTTTTTATGTCTTCTCTCTCCTCCATACTCCCATCCCCGAAATGGCTGTAGCAATCTTGATATTAGAAACGGGCATCTTAAGGGGAAAAACCTCAAGGTTCCGATTTGTTTTCTAGCATTAAACTAGCAAAAGAATTTACCGGTAATCTGTTCAAAGAGGTGGAGCCTTATTAAAATCAAAAACAAATGGCTCGTGAGAAAGCTTTTGTGCACTTAAGTATAACTCCTTATTTGTGTCAGCCAAAAGTTGTACTGACTTATATTGTCCTGAATTTTAACCAAATTCCAGTATCACATCATCATTACCAGTTTCACAATTTGTACCCTAGAGTTTTCTTCTTCCTTTTTTCTTTTACTGAAAAGTTGGGTTTAAGGTAAAACTTCAACCTGCAAAGTGAGCAGGGCTATCTAGCCCTCGCTCAGCTGACTTGCTTGTTTCATTGGAAATGAAACTCACTTTTGCTCTTAAAACTCCCTCCTCTCTCCTCTCCCTTACTCTCATCTACTTCCTGGCAATGTCATTCAGGTCAGAGTTCTCACATGCAACATGAGATAGTTCTTATCTTCCAGACCAGGTGCCGAAACATTTGGGACTACACAGTACGGTGTCTGTAATGTTTAGACACAGGTGTGTGAGGAAGAAGAGTCTAATGACGAATCTTCTATTTAATGCAGACTCTACAGAAATTTTGAGTTGCTTAGTTACCAGTGAGCTTATATATAAAAGTAGAATATATATATGTGTGTATATGTATACACACACATACATGCATACATATATATATATACGTGCATATCTCTATCACACCAATTTGCAAATGAAATCTACCGAAATGCAAAGAACACCTTATTTAAAAGTTACACTGTTACCAACAGTAATCATCATGACGATTTATACTATTCAGTACAGTTCCACATACATTTATTATATGTTCTTCCTAGTAATTCTCAGAACTGTGCAGGAGGTGGTTGAACATTCATTCATTCATTCATTCATTCAAGTCAACCGTCCTATCTCGTGAGAGGTCCAAACAGCCCCTTTGAGCCAAATGGACGGGGAATTTGAGGAAAGGCCAGGCATTTACAGAGGCTGATTGCATCCTGGGACTCAGAGGTCAAGAAGTGACATGCAAGGCACTCAGGAGTTTCTATCATAATTTATGCAAATGATTCGCACTAGAGTGAACAGCACAAGATTTACAGAAACCTGACAGCTGGGCAGGGAGGATGCTATTTTAGAGCCAAGCCACCAGGTGGGCATCACTGGGATTCATTATTGACAGCTTGCTGGAGCAACAGATTCTCACCTTGTCAAGGAAGAGTATTCATGTTCAACAGCAAACTCTCTTGGGGACTCCCTCCCCCCATGCTAATAGTTGCCCTCTTTGTATCTGTTAATTGAGAAATGCATAATGATAAAAATCAGCTAGGACTGGCTCTGGTGTGCTCAGTTCTGCTTCTTGTTCCTATTGCCTGATTGGCCTGTGGTGCCATGTGTGCCCCGACCACATGCCCAGAGATACAGTTCCCCAGCCACTATTCAGCCCCAGCCTGGGCTGTGACCTCCTTCGCACAGCCCTCCAACGTGGGCACTGTGTGCTCTGGGCCTTGCAACGTCCACAGAGGCAGCCTGGCTCCCTCCATGCACCTGCCAACCAGCCCCAGCTTGCCTGTGCACTAGAGGATTGCTCCCACCATCTTCTAGACACATGCACCAAGCATTCCAGGTCTTACACTGTCTTAGTCAGCCCAGGCTGCTATAACAGAATACACAGACTGGGTGCCTTAAACAACAAACATTTATTTTTCCCAGATCTGGAGGCTGGAAGTCTGAGATCAGGGTGCCCACATGGTCAGATTCTTAGTGAAGTACTTCCTCCAAGTTTATGGGTGTCTAGTCTTCCGGCAGAGAAGAGAAAGAGGGGGAAAAAGAACTAGCTGTCTTCTTCTTTAAGGGTGCTAATCCCATCATGGGGCTCCACCCTCATGACCTAATTTTTTTTTTAACATCTTTATTGGAGCATAATTGCTTTACAATGGTGTGTTAGTTTCTGCTTTATAACAAGGTGAATCAGTTATACATATACTTATGTTCCCACATCTCTTCCCTCTTGCATCTCCCTCCTTCCCACCCTCCCTATCCCACCCATCTAGGTGGTCACAAAGCACTGAGCTGATCTCCCTGTGCTATGCGGCTGCTTCCCACTAGCTATCTATTTTACATTTGGTAGTGTTTATATGTCCATGCCACTCTCTCACTTTGTCACAGCTTACCCTTCCCCCTCCCCATATCCTCAAGTCCATGCTCTAGTAGGTCTACGTCTTTATTCCTGTCCTGCCCCTAGGTTCTTCACCTCCCAAAGGCCTCACCTCCAAATACCATCACATTTGGGCTTCAACATATGAATGGGGGCGGGGGATAAACATTCAGTTCACAGCATGCACCTTCCCCACTCCTTTGCAAGCCCACCCCCCGGCCTGTTCCCAGGCCCTGATGGGAGATTGCTTCCTGCTTGCCCAGGAGCTATGGACCAGCTCTGGTCCCGGCAAACAGTCGTCTTCTCTGACATCCAGTGGGCTACAAACACACCTTCCCCAGCAAGGCCTGAACCCCTCCTTCCAAGTTGTCCTCTCATGGGTACTCTTCCTCCGTCCTAGGATGCCCCTTAAAGTTCTTTTTACATCTTTATAGTTACTCTTCTATCATAGTTTGATAACTCTTTATGTTAAACACCCCCTGTTTTTACATTACTGTGTGGTTTTTGTGTCTTGAATGAACCAAGATCGATACAAGTTCATTTGGAAAAGTAACAACACATATTTGTAGGAGATAATCAACCGACAGACAACAGTTGGAATATAAAAGAATTAACTTTCTTGCAGCTGCTACCTGAAATCTTCCAGGTATCCACAGTCACCAGGTTGGGAAACCCTGGGCTAGAACTGGACAGATTGGCAGGAACAAAAGCAGAATCCCTGACATGGAAATGGAGCTGTTCAGGGAACGAGATGCATGGCCTGGGGTAGGGGGTGGCGGAACTGTGAATGGTAGGGAACCATGCTGATGCTTGTGGCCAGCCTTGCCTCCTCTTCTTTATTGAGAATCTATGAATATCACAAAGACGAAATCTGTCTTGGATTGAAGGGGTGGGGAGAAGGGAACTGAGCCTATTCTCGGTCAGGATGGGTTCAGACCCTGGACTGGGATGGAACATGCAGGTAGGAGAGGAGAGCCAACAGCAAACCCAAGAGTGAAGATCTGAGATAGGCCCGGGAAACGAAGGGCAGAGACACGAGCATTTATCAAGCATCAGGTGAGGCTATAAAGCAGGGGGCACCAAGTGAACTGCTGGAAAGCACTCAGTTTACAAGTGAAACATGCATGATTGGAAAACAGGTCCTCTGACTCCTAAATAGGCTCCTCTTTATGACACTGCTAATCCTAGCAGAGCTTACTATTAGGAGCAGTATAGAAGGTTTCCATTATTTTCAATGCTCTGGAACAGATTAAACAGCATAGAAATCATCTTTTTTTGGAAGGTATTTATGGAATTAGTCTTTCAAAATATCCAAATCTGGCTTTAGGAGGATTACATTTTAGGAAATATTTTAAATTCCTCTTTGGTTTTCCACCTAATTGGTTTCTTTTGTTATTTTTTTGCTTTTTGGTTTTTTTTTTTTAAGCCATTCCTTGAGTCAATTTTGGTAATTTAAAATTCCTGCAAAAGAGTACTGATTTTATGTAATATTCAATTTCTTTGCTTAATGTTATATATAGTATTTAATGCCTAAGTATCCTCTATATCTGTGGTTAAAACCCATTTCCTACATCAAATGGTGTTACTGTTTTCCTTTTCTTCATGGTCACGGATGCCAGGGATCTTTTCATAGAACCACCTCTATATTTTCCATGCCATTCTATTCCACTGCTTTCTTTCTTTTTTTAATTTGATAGGAGGAGTGTTACAGGGACTCTCAGGTGCAGAGATAAGAGTTAATCATACTTCCTTCTTTATGACTCATTTTTACAATTGCTCTGTACAAGACTCTATTTCAATTCTTTTATTTTTTTTTGTTTACTTTACTGTAATCCCTACCCCCATTCCTTTCTTCTAAATAGACTTCTTCCAGTTCTTGGATCAGTGTGTTTTCTAGAAAAATATAATATCTTTTTTATTTATTTCACTCTGTAATTTTTAAACCTATCCATATTGTACACTTATATTAGTTTCTTATTGCTGCCATAACAAATTATCTCAAATTCAGAAGCTTAAAACAACGAAAGTTATTATCTTATGGTTCTGGGGATCAGAAGTTCAAAGTTAATATCAACTACCACCTTAAATCACTGGGCTAAAGTCAAGGCGTTGCCAGGGTTGGTGTTTTTCAAAGGCTCTGAGAGAAGAATCTTGTTTCCTTGACTTCTTCAGCTTCTAGAGGCCACCTGCATTCCTAGGCTCATGACACCTTCCTTACTTCATGCCAACTTCTTGCTTCCTTCATTACATCTCCTACTCCTAACTGTGATCCTATTGCCTTCCTCCGATAAGGACTCCTGTTATTGCACTGGGCCCACCTGGATAATCCAGGATACTCTTCCCCCACCTCAAGACCCTTAAAATTACTTAATCACATCTGCACAGGTTCTGGGAATTAGAATGTGACCATCCTTAGAAGACCATTATTCAGCCTACAGCAGTACTCATCTAATTCATCTCTTCTAACAGGTGTGTAGTATTCCACGTCATATATGCACCATCCTTAACTTATCCATGCCCCTAGGGATGGACACCTGCTACCATGGACATCTCTTCAATGAATATCCTCTAACACATCCCCTTAAGAATCTGTGTGAGACTTTCTCAATGCTATATAGGGGGACAATGAGGGGTGGCAGGAGCTGATACAAATTACCAACCATCTGGAAGGGTACAAGGGCCTAGAGTGAAATCAGTACAAATCCCATGTAAAGATGTTTGCGGAAGTCCACCCTTGATAGGAGACCTGAAAACAATTTTCCCTAAAGGGCCAAAATTCCATGCCATAGCCCTGAGTTGTACCCAGAAGTGTTGCTAATTGCAGTATGTAGACAGGCCATTTCTCCAATATGTCTAGGTTGCTCTCCACCTGCAGTGCAAGGAGGTGCTTATTTCCCACACATTCCTGCTAACATGGTAATACCTGCGTATAGTCAGGCCATTCAAGATGGCTGTTCTCTTGCTCTCTGTACATCTCCTGCTCAACTGGCCCTGCTTGATACACATGACTATCCAATACTCTTTTTTTTTTTTTTTTTCCTGGCCGTGCCATGCAGCATGCGGGATCTTAGCTCCACAACCAGGGAATGAACCCTCACGCCCTGAATTGGAAGCGCGGAGTCTTAACCACCGTACCGCCAATACGCTTAATTACAGGGCTTAATTAGTCATTGCCTACATGCTTGCCCCTGCCCCAGCCGCTGGTTTCCCTGGTAATTGATGGGCCAATCAAATGTCAATTCCGCCTATAAATGGTAGCCTCCTTCTCCCCCAAATAGTGCAAATGGCTGCCATGTCTTGCCTGGCTGTCCGCCGTTCACAGTGAGATGTCACTCCAGGACCCTCTGCTTCAGACGGGTAAGATCCCCTGTCCAATGAACTGTTGATGTCTCCGTCGCCGTCTCTGGTCTCTTTCTTCAGTCTCAAGGCTGGGCAACTATAAGGCGTGCAAGCCTGCGGGGTGCGGCCCAACAACCTGATTTTCTAATTATTTACTCTTCTTATGGGAGCTAATGTTTTCTCATTATTTTCATCAAGTTCCTATAGTGAGGTTGACCATCTGTTGATATGCTTGTTATCCATTCTGCTTTCTATTTCTAGGAATCTTCCCTCATTTCCTTCCAGGGTATTTCCAGGGTATTTCATTTGTGGTGGTGGTTAATGTTGCTGTTTTTATCCATTTGCAGGAATTCCTTGTGTTTTCTAGATTTATTACTTGTCAGTTATAAATATTGCAAATACCTTCTCTTAATATACTATGCATCTCAACTTTTCTATGGTGCCTTTTATTTAGCAGAAGTCTTTAATTTTGACATAGTCAAGCTCATTAACTTTTTACCTTAGAGTATGAGTACTTGCTTTCTAACTCACTAATTTCTACATTTATTTTCATTTCTTCCTTTCCCTTATTTTTTGTTTACCCTATCTTTTTTCTCATGTATCTTGAGCTAAATGTCTACATAATTTTCATCTTTCAGTTTTGAATCAGTGAATATTAGTTAATATTCCTTTGGTGAGAGATGTTTTTGAACTTGACAAATTTTCAAGTAAATTTTTAATGTACTTTGCTTCAGTCTTTAACCAAACTATTTTTCTGCTTTGAGCTATTTCCCATCCACTACTTTGTAAAGGTTAGGTGCATTCACAAAAAAGGTATATTTTATTATAGCTGGACTAAATTAAATATATTACTGGAAATCGCAGTCTGCCTGTCATAAAGAGGAAAAGTAGAGTATCCATTAGCACGTGAAAAGAAACTGCAAGTACAAACCAAGCCTGCCCATTCCTTCCTATCTTAATTTCTTTGTCTCAGCTGTTAAATTTTAAAACTTGGGATTGTTTTGAGGTGTTGATTTCACTTTACTTGTTTGTATGACGATGGTGATTTGTGGGAACACTTGAAATCATCTGACATGGAAACAGTAAGATTAGAAAGGGAAATTGAAAGTCATTTTGTCAGTTCATTATTATCATACAATTTTTTAATTATTGCAATGAGGATAAACTAATTTATACAGAGCCGATATTTTCAGCCAGTGCAGCAGGTACAAACTGCAACTTTAGAAAGCAAAAGAAATATAGAAGCTGAACTATATTTTGTTCACTTGTTCAACAAATGTTCAAGACCTACCACATGACACTGTTCTGAACACTGGGAATACAGCAGTTATAGACTAGATCCGCAGTCTAATGGAGCTTTTGAGTGAGAGAGGCTGTGATACAGAAATAAACACATAAATAAGGTAATTTTAATACAGGTATCTCCCAGGAAAAAGATAAAACATGATGGCATATGAGCCAATAACTTACCTGATAAGAAGCAGACACCCATCCACATGGAGGTCACCTGGAGGAACATCTGGGTAGAACCACAGCAAATGCATATGAACCCAACAAAGCCCTTCTCTTCTTTTTCCAAAATGCAACAAGAATCAGGCTTATTAGTGTGGACAGCTGGAAATGAGAGGAACTGTTCCACAGGCCCGTTCACCACAAAACTCATCACACAAACAGAATTGAGTGTTACACTCTTCTCTCATGATGAGACATGCAACAGGGAGAAGTCATCTTTTTGCAGGAAAGCTAATTTTGGAAAAAAATGTTTATGGATTGTTTTCTTGGAGAGAGTGGGGAGAAATAGGTTCAGGTATCCATAAGGATAGACTTCTCAGCCAGTAACCACCATTTTTTCACAGGGGAGTCAGAAGGGTAACCACAGCCCAGCTCTCAATACACAAACTCAAACATCCCAGTTCAGCATGTTTCTTCCAGCCCGAACTTTTCATCCAACCAGAGAGGTTCCTTCTCAGTCCTTCCCCCTCCGATTTCCATCCCAGGTAACTCTAGGCTTTCACATTCCAGGATATTTCCCCAGGCATCTATATCTCTTCTATTTCTTACCAGAACAATTTATATCCACCCTATCCAACATCCTCTTAACTCCTAGACTCACATCGAGACCTCAGCAAAAGAGACGGCCCCTTCAGATACTAAGGCCACCCATTAGAAGGCAATGACAAGGTCTTTCCCTGGTGTTCCCTGGTGGTCCAGTGGTTAAAGACTCTGCTTCCACTGCAAAGACTGTGGGTTTGATCCCTGGTTGGGGAACCAGGATCGTACATACCATGTGGTGTGGCCAGAAAAAAAAAAAAAAAGGCAGTGACAAGTTATAAATGAGACCAAAACCCCTTTAAAATTCTGTCTCCTATTGTGATTTGGCATTCTACCATTTTCAATAACAGCTGTTTTGTGTTGTGTGTTGTATATGTTGTTCAGGTTTTAGAAGCTACATAAACAGCATGTATTACAGTAACTTCATGGTACTGATAAGCGTCTGTACAAATTTTTTTAACTGAACTGGTTCTGAAGCTGATTCATTGTGGCTTTCCTTGACTGACCTTCTAAATTACTTAATTTCAATATATAGTTTGTCTCATGGTGCTTCCTAATTTCTTAAGACAACTAGTCTGAAGATAAGACGGAAAAGAAGACCATATTTACAGTACCATCTAAAAAGATTAAATACCTAGAAAAAGATGTTTTAAATGTGCAACTTCATGTGAGGAAAATTTTAAAGCCCTCCTGAAGAACCGAACAATAGACTTTGCAGGGGTTCAGAGCATACCACCCTAAAATATGCCACTCTGACGTAAGGATTATTCTGAGCTAAAGGCAATTGAAAAGAAGCAGACACACGCACATGCACACGCACACGCACACGCACGTGTGCACACACACACAAAAAAAACCTTTCTACCCTCCCTTCCTCTACCAAGAAGGGCAGGACAATTCTTAATCAACAGAGACAACTTTAGACGCTTATCAGCCCAGAGAAATCTACATAACAAATCTTACTGACTAGCCCTCATCTTCCATTGGTTTCACACATATATCTACCTTCCCACAGTTTACAGCCCTTAAAAGCCTAAACCCCTTATCCTTTGTCTTGTCACTTCTTAACAAATGTATTGTTCTTTTGCTAAGATGCTATGTTAAGCCCCAGTTCTAACCACCACTTTGAGTTATTCATCACTAATGAGTACAGCATGCGTTAATACAGTGTTTTTTCTCTTGTTAGACTTTTGTCGGTCTCATTGCAGGGCCCCAGCTGAAGAACCTGGTGGTTAGAGGGGAAAAGATTTCCTCCCTTATAACTTCAACGTATATAAAGACATATCTTAGATATCATGGATAGAAAGACTCAATAAAGAAAAGGTGCCAGTTCTCCCAAAGTTAACTTCTAAATATGGCCTTATTTGCCCAAAATAACACCATAAAGTTCATGTGGAAAAATAAATTTAAATAGCTAGAAAAACTAAAAGAAAAAAGAATGTGGGAGATTCAGTTTACCAGATATTAAAACTCACCACAGGGGCTTCTCTGGTGGCGCAGTGGTTGGGAGTCTGCCTGCCGATGCAGGGGACACGGGTTCGTGCCCCGGTCCGGGAGGATCCCACATGCCGCAGAGCGGCTGGGCCCGTGAGCCATGGCCGCTGAGCCTGTGCTCCGCAACAGAAGAGGCCCGCGTACTGCAAAAAAAAAAAAAAAAAAACACCTCACCACAGAGTCTTAATAAGTACATGTCTGGTTGGTACCTAAATAGAAAGACCCGTGGATCTGAAGAAAATTTCAAAAATAGACACAAACACATTCAGTAATATAGTGTATGATAAAGATGACATCTATATCAATAGAAAAAAGATGGATCTTTAGATTAATGGGACAACTTGTCCACCTAAAGAAAAGAAAAAATAAAATTGGATCTATAGCTCACATACATAAGGATAAACCTTCAATTATAGCAAGTATTTAAAAGTATAATTAAGTTTTTCAAAATCACAGAAGACAACATAAGTGAATTCCTTGCTAACCTTGGAGAAGGGAAGTCCCTTATATGACTGAAAATTCATGTCATAAAATCAAAGAAGATAAACTACATATGTATTTTTAAATCCACTAGCATGACAGATACACCATAAGCAAAGTAAATGACAAAATGGTAAGCTGGAAAAAAAGTGCAAATCCTATAAATGACTAATACTGTTCTCCTGAATAGATAATGAACTAGCTTCCAGGAATAAAGATTAGGAAGAACCCAACAGAAAAACAGGCAAAGCACACAAACAGACATTTCATAGAAAAATATTCACAGCCAAATGGTATACAAATTAATATGAAAAATACACATAAAAATGGCATTACTTTACCATGAAGAGAAAAATGGTGCAGGCCCTGTGCAGGGGAATCTGGCACTACTTGCCAAAATTACAGGTTCTGTGATCCTTAAACCTGGTAATCCCACATCAGAGCATCTTTGTTACAGTTACATCTGCACACATAGTAAATGAAAACGTGCAAGACTACTTATTGTGACGGAGTTTGGATAGAACCCAAATAAAACATGGCATACTTACAAAATTAATCCTATGCAACTGTAAAAAAATAATGAGCAACTTTTCTGCACTGATGTACAGAGGCATTTGGGCTATCCTGTTAGGCAGAGAAAACAACATGCAAAACTCAATACAATGTGGGCTGCATTTTTGTGTAATAAGATGAGGAGGGTGGGTAACACTATATTTTGTCCTATCTGCATATGCAAAAAGACATATTGGAAAGGTAAATAAGCCAACAAACCAAAAGTAGTCCAAAGAGTAGGAAGTGAGAGAGGATAGGACAGATGGGAAGGGACAGATGTGAAGTGGACTTCTTTGTGTGTACCTTTTATATCATTTTGATTTTGAACAGTCTAAATGTATTACCGACTTGGAAAAAAAATAGAGTGTTATTTGAAACAAGAGGGTTTTTCATTGCAAATGAGACAGTTCTTTAGTTTCCATACTTTACAACATGACTTTTCAGCTGTTTTTTTCTTTATGGCAAGAGTCATGGTGGATAATTACACTTAATCCCATTGAGTTGCAGGTCACTCCCCAGAACTGGAAAGGGAGAAGTAATAAAGAAATATCACCATGAGCAAGTGAAACTATCACATATAATGTGGAACTAAAGGACCTAGTGACTCTCTCTAACTCCAGGAAGTCAGAGAATATATCCCTGCGTTCAGCTCTGTCCCCACCATCTCTGTGCTGTCCCAACTCTGTCCCCACCACCTCTCTGCTGTCCGAGCTCTGTCCCTCACCATCTCTCTGCTGTCAGAGCTCTGTGCTCCACCATCTCTACTGTCCAGGCTCTGTCTCCCACCGTCTCTCTGCTTTCCAAGCTCTGTCATCCACCATCTCTCTACTGTCCCAGCTCTGTCCCCACCATCTCTCTGCTCTCCCAACTCTGTCCTCCACCATCTCACTACTGTCCCAGCTCTGTCCCCCACCATCTCTCTGCTGTCCCAGCTCTGTCCTCCACCATCTCTCTAGTGTCCCAGCTCTGTCGCCACCATCTCTCTACTGTCCCAGCTCTGTCCCCCACCATCTCTCTGCTGTCTCAGTTCTGTCCTCCACCATCTCTCTGCTGTCCCAACTCTGTCCCCCACCATCTCTCTACTGTCCCAGCTCTGTCCCCCACTATCTCTCTGCTGTTCGAGTTTGTCCTCCACCATCTTTCTACTGTGCCAGCTCTGTAATCGACCATCTCTCTACTGTCCAAGCTCTGTCTTCGACCATCTCTCTACTGTCCCAGCTCTGTCCTCCACCATCTCTCTACTGTCCCAACTCTGTCCTCCACCATCTATCTACTGTCCCAGCTCTGTCCCCCACCATCTCTCTGCTGTCCGAGTTCTGTCCTCCACCATCTCTCTACTGTCCCAGCTCTGTCCCCCACAATCTCTCTGCTGTTCCAGCTCTGGCCCCACCACATCTCTGCTGTCCCAGCTCTGTCCTCGACCATCTCTCTACTGTCCAGGCTCTGTCCTCCACTATATGTCTACACTCCCAGTTCTGTCCCCCGCCATCTCTCTACTCTCCCAGCTCTTTCCCCACCATCTCACTACTGTCCCACCTCTGTCCCTCACCATCTCTCCGCTGTCCCAGCTCTGTCCCCACCATCTCTCTGCTGTCCCAGCTCTATCTCCACCATCTCTCTGCTGTCCCTTCTATGTCTCACACCATCTCTCTGCTGTCGCAGCTCTATCCCCACCATCTCTCTACTGTCCCACCTCTGTCCCCCACCATCTCTCTGCTGCCCCAACTCTATCCCCACCATCTCTCTGCTGCCCCAGCTCTATCCCCACCATCTCTCTACTGTCCCAGCTCTCTCCTCGACCATCTCTCTGCTGTCCCAGTTCTGTCCTCCACCATTTCTCTACTGTCCCAGCTCTGTCTTCGACCATCTCTCTACTGTCCCAGCTCTGTCCCCACCATCTATCTACTGTCCCAGCTCTGTCCCCACCATCTATCTACTGTCCCAGCTCTGTCCCCACCATCTATCTACTGTCCCAGCTCTGTCCCCACCATCTATCTACTGTCCCAGCTCTGTCCTCCACCATCTCTCTACTGTACCAGCTCTATCCCCACCATTTCTCTATGCCCCACCTCTGTCCTCCACCATCTATCTGCTGTCCCAGTTCAGTACCACACAATGTCTCTAGTATCCCAGCTCTGTCCTCCACCATGTCTCTACTGTCCCATTTCTGTCCCCCACTATCTCTCTGAAGTCCCAGTTCTGGCCTCCACCATCTCACTACTGTCCCAGCTTTCTCCTCCACCATCTCTCTAGTATCCCAGCTCTATCCCCACCATCTTTCAACTGACCCATCTCTGTCGCCACCATCTCTATACTGTCCCAGCTCTGGCCCCACCACATCTCTGCTGTCCCAGCTCTGTCCTCGACCATCTCTCTACTGTCCAGGCTCTGTCCTCCACTATATGTCTACACTCCCGGTTCTGTCCCCCGCCATCTCTCTACTCTCCCAGCTCTTTCCCCACCATCTCACTACTGTCCCACCTCTGTCCCTCACCATCTCTCCGCTGTCCCAGCTCTGTCCCCCACCATCTCCCTGCTGTCCATTCTATGTCTCCCACCATCACTCTGCAGTCCCAACTCTATCCCCACCATCTCTCTACTGTCCCAGCTCTGTTGCCACCATCTCTATACTGTCCCAACTCTATCCCCACCATCTCTCTACTGTCCCAGCTCTGTCGCCACCATCTCTATACTGTCCCAGCTCTGTCCTCCACCATCTCTCTACTGTCCTAGCACTGTCCCACACAATCTCTCTGCTGTCCCAGCTCTGGCCCCACCACATCTCTGCTGTCCTACCTCTGCCCTCGACCATCTCTCTACTGTCCAGGCTCTGTCCTCCACTATATGTCTACTGTCCCAGCACTGTCCCCCCATCTCTCTGCTGTCCCAGCTCTGTCCCCACCATCTCTCTGCTGTCCCAGCTCTTTCCCTCACCATCTCTCTGCTGTCTCAGCTCCATCCTCCACCATCTCTCTGCTATCCCAGCTCTTTCCCTCACCATCTCTCTGCTGTCTCAGCTCCATCCTCCACCATCTCTCTGTTGTCCCAGCTCTGTCCCTCGCCCTCTCTCTACTGTCCCAGCTCTGTCCCCCACCATGTCTCTGCTGTCCCAGCTCTGTCCCCCACCATGTCTCTACTGTCTCAACTCTGTCCCCACCATCTCTCTGCTCTCCCAACTCTGTCCTCCACCATCTCCCTGCCGTCCCAGCTCTGTCCTCCACCATCTCTCTGCTATCCCAGCTCTTTCCCTCACCATCTCTCTGCTGTCTCAGCTCCATCCTCCACCATCTCTCTGTTGTCCCAGCTCTGTCCCTCGCCCTCTCTCTACTGTCCCAGCTCTGTCCCCCACCATGTCTCTGCTGTCCCAGTTCTGTCCTCCACCATCTCTCTAGTATCCCAACTCTATCCCTACCATCTCTCTGCTGTCCCAGCTCTGTCTCCCACCGTCTCTGTGCTGTCACAGCTCTGTCCTCTACCATCTCACTGCCTTCCCAGCTGTGTTCCCCACCATCACCCTGCTGTCCTAGCTCTGTCTCCACCATCTCTCTGCTGTCCTAGCTCTGTGCCCACCATCTCTCTGCTGTCCTAGCTCATGCTTCTACAGTGTGGTTAGTGCCTCCGGGTGTCAAATATCTGATGAACCTATGTTAAAATGATGCCGAGAGGAGGCAACGCGCTCCAGTTCTCAAATGCCACGCCTCTGTGGAGGATGCTCAGAACAGTGAAATTGAGAGGGAATTTAACCAGTGATTTTGAAATATGTGTTGGGAATTGCCCCAATCTAAATATCTTTTAGTTCCTTTTTATCACTTTTTGTCTATTTTATTTTATACTGTTTGAAGGAGAAGTTTTTCGGATGGGAGTGGGAGGCTTGGGAGGGGCCGTTGTCATGGGCTGTATCGTAGTTCTCAGCGCTCCCTCCCCGATGTCTTGTCTCTGCTGGCAGGGAGGAGACTAGCCGCTTTGTGTCCCCAATGGCCAGAAGGCCTGGAAGCTAGCATTTGCAATATCCTGACTTGATCACAGCTCTGTATGTATACCCTCAGATGCAGGTGTGTGTGTGTGCGTGTGCGTGTGTCAGGAGGGGTTGCAGGAGGAAAGGGGGCAGAACTCATTACTTCTACCCAAAAAACCTCATATCTCACCCATGACCCCTAGACTATGACACACAAAAAAATGGAGAGATAGAGAACACATTTCAAATACATCTTATATAACTTATCTAAAGGAACGACTATCTGATTAACTGAGACAGGTGAGGGGAAATGAGATATCTAGGAAAATTCCCATACCTCTAGCTTCCGTGACTGAGTGGATGGCTATACCATTCACTGAGATAGGAGTTATGAGTTCAGGGTTTTAACTTATCAACTTGAGGTCCCTGCGAGATGGTTAAATGGAGATGGTCAGTAGGCAGCTAGGTATATGGGTCTGAAGACCAAAGTAAGATCAGGGCTGGAGGTATAGACAAGGTTGGAATTAAAGCTGCTGGCTACTGATGAGCTTGCCCAGGTAAAATAAACAATGCTAAGAAAAGAAGAACGACAGCAGACCCCTAGGAAATTGCATCATTTAAAGATAAGAAGCCACAAAATAACTGACAGAGGGTTAGAATGAAAACCAGAGAGAATGTTGTCCGAGAAACTAATAGAAGAATTTTTTGCGGTACGCGGGCCTCTCACTGTTGCGGCCTCTCCCGTTGCGGAGCACAGGCTCCGGACGCGCAGGCTCAGCGGCCATGGCTCAGGGGCCCAGCTGCTCTGCGGCACGTGGGATCTTCCCGGTTCGTGCACCGGGGCACGAACCCGTGTCCCCTGCGTCGGCAGGTGGATTCTCAACCACTGCGCCACCGCGGAAGCCCAAGAATTTTATTTTTTAAAGGAGGACATGGTTAACTGAGCTGCATGTAGAAGAGGTCACAGACAGGACTCATTCATTCATTCACTGATTCATTCATTCAGCAGATATTGAATGTCTAATCTGTGCCATAGATTGGTCTAGACGTTGGGGACAGAGGTAACTATGAAACCATCTTGCTCGCAGGGAACTTAGTGTATTGAGTAAGAGAGAAAAGAAAATAGACAATTACAACATCAAATATAATAAATAAGTGAGGGTGTTATGAGGTGCCATGGATGCGTCTGGGCCTTCGGGATATCACTTTCAGTGCAGAGACAAAGACAGATACAAGATTATGCAGATGTGGTGTTCAAGGGACTTGGTTCTCAGCAAATAAGAGACCTAGGGTGGTAACAACAGATGGGCAGGGATGGGGAGAGGTGTTATTTTTGAAGATAGAATCAATTGGGTTTTATTCAAGAAAGGGAGAGATTAGAGATCAGAAATATAAAGGGATTCACTGGTCTGCAAGGTGTCTGGGGAGAGAGAGGAGGACGAGAGAAGGGTTTTGTGGGGCGGGGAGGACTGGAGTCCAGAGTCAGGGGGACAAAGTAAATTTGTAGATAAGGAAAGCCTGTCTTTCATAGAGATAGCTATCAAGAAGAGGGCGAGGGCTTCCCTGGTGGCGCAGTGGTTGAGAATCCGCCTGCCGATGCAGGGGACACGGGTTCGTGCCCCGGTCTGGGAAGATCCCACATGCCGCGGAGCGGCTGGGCCCGTGAGCCATGGCCGCTGAGCCTGCGCATCCGGAGCCTGTACTCCGCAAGGGAGAGGCCACAACAGTGAGGCCCGCATACCACAAAAAAAAAAAAAAAAGAAGAGGGCGAATGGATGGAGGGATACATGGAAGGATGGAAGTGCAGATAAACTTCGGAGCCAGAATGACAGATTTTTAAGTACTAGAAATGATCAATTAGCAGAGAGGATTATTAATCTCATCTTTCCTTCCACACATATTCAAACAAAATAGTAAGTAAAAGGATTTACTTGAGTGAGCAACCTCAAAGGCGTTTCAAAGAATCTGGTAGATTTTGCTGGAAATATTTTAATCAGCAGCCTGATACATGGGACCTGGGTTTGTGAGGCTGTGCTGGGAAGTGCTCGAAGCCTGGGCCACAGGCCGCAGAGGAGAGGGGAGCGCTTTCTCATATCAACAACCGTGAGTCACAAAGGTCACCAGGCGCCCGGAAGCAGTACGTCCATTTCCTCCCCACAGTTTCCTCTGTAACCCTCCACTCAGCCTCTGCCCTGGCTGCTTCACTGAAACCTGTCCCTGAAGGTCACCAATGACATCTTTATTGCTAATTCAAATGGCCTTTTCTTCCACCTTTTTCTCATCATCCCCCAGAGTCTCTTGTTTATCAAAGTCCTTTCAGTGACAGCTGACACAGCTGACCTCTTTTTGAAACTCTCTCCGGCTTCCATGACACTGCACTACAGTGATTTCCCCCCCCTCTGTGTGAGTAAAGGGTAATTCCTAGAGGTTGGAAAACTAGAGCTGACGGTGTAATTTGGTGAAGGGTGGATTTGTGTTGGTATTACAGACAAAGTTCTCACAAGGGTCATCAGGCCCAGCAAAATCTGCCCTCCTCTCCCGCTCACGTCCACTCACCCCCTCACCCCACCCCAGCCACCCTGTTCCTGCCGCTCCAGAAACACACCAGGCACAGCTCACCTTTGCCACTGCTCTCCCAAGGGTGTTCTTCCCTTTGGTGTCCTCCTGTCTAACTCCTTCACCTCTGTAACGTGTGATTACTACATTGGAGAATATTCAGTTCTGCTCTCAAAGACGTGAAAAACAGTGGGATGGATAAAACTCCTAAGATATGTTAAATACGGTAAGTAAATATCCTGTGAGATATGTTAAAGCTGGATATAATGAGTGAAATATATGATCTTCAAAGCATGGAATAATCAAGAGTGTTATTTCTATAAAGAAAGGGATGGAAGGACTGAGCAGTAAGGTCCTGATCGTGCCCCCTCCGGGTTGACAGCTATGTTATCTCAAATTGACCACCCCCTGGGAATGTGTATTATGGACCCCACTCTGACTCCACGTGTTTTCCCCACAAGAGAACCAGGAAAGGCTCACGGCTGTTCGACAGGCTTAATATATGAGCTACAGCTATAGACCAAGAGTGCTTGGCCTTGAGTCTCTCTGATAGAGCAAGTGTGTGTTGGCCTCCAGGCATCTTCTCCCTGCCGAGCTTCTGGGTTAAGTTCAAGTCTGGTCCTATAACTTTCCTATCAGTGAGAAGGCTGGTGTGTGTGTGTGTGTGTGTGTGTGTGTGTGTGTGTGTGTGTGTGTGTGTGTGTGTGTGTGTGTGTGTGTGTGTGAGTGAGAGAGAGAGAGAATATATTAACATTGCACAACTCAGGATTCGTCTAGTGTGAGCCTTCTACCTGCTTATACAACACCCTAAGTACGTTAACCTATACCATCACTTTCCTCTTGCTACTCTCCATGTGTTATGTGTTAGGTTGATTCAATAATCTACATGATTTGAGTATCTTAATTTGGCCTGTGAGCCTTTCTGTTCCATAACAGAAGAGCTTGCCTGGTACTTGGATGTTCCTACTGCATCAAGGTCATTTCCCACAGCAACCCCTTCCAAGCCTTTGTTTAAATGCCACCTTCTCAAAGAGGCTCACCTTGAACCCTCTACTGAAAACTGCAGTTCCCATGGCCACAGCCCCCTAACTCCACTCTATTGGTTTTTTTCCTTAGCAGATATCATTTTCAAACACATATTATTTACTTACTTATTCTGTTTATTGCTTACTATCCATCTCTGCCACTAGAATAGAAACCCTGTTGCTCTCTGTCTCTGAGTGATAGTCCACATTCATTAACACAGTGCCTGGAACATAGTGAAGATATCAGTTGCTGGGTTGAGTCATCACAGACCAGGCACAAGTGACAGAAGTGACATCCATGCTGGGGTACACAGGTTGGTGCTCAGAGTTTACAAAGGTGTGAAAGTCCACATCAACTCCAGCCCTGAGCAGCAACAACGGTGGAAGGTGTATAGTGCACAGCTCCTGGAGAAAGCTACGCAACTAGGGGTGATCACAGAGGGGAAGATAGGAAGGAAAAGGACACTCTAATAATAGTCTTTGGATATATGGAAAGACGTCGAATGGAGGATTAGCTCTTGTCTCCCATTTCTAGTGGACTGTTAGAAGAAAAAGTCAATTTTCATTGGTTTTATCAGATTAAATTTTGAGAACACCCTTTTCTAAATGTAGGTGCAAATTCCACTGCTTATAGGGGCTAAGCAGATAATTAAGTGAAGCAAGAGGAAGGTAGTAGATTAGGGCATGGTGTGGATTTTGCTAAACTGGAGAGCCCAGAGCCCATTAAAGACAACAACCCTTCCTTGGCTTCAACCAAGTGTTGAGATACAGGAATGTAGACTCGATGTCACCACATTCAAGAATGTTAGAAATCCAGCTTTTCCCAAATTTCTCAATTTTCAGAACTCTGAACTGAACAAAAGTTATTATTTTGGCCTGCCAGTGTATTATTTCTGGATTATATTCAAGGCCCTCTGTCATTTGTTGCCAGCCACCCTTTCCAACCTGTATTATCTCTCCTTCTCAGCACAGATCTTCCACTCCATTTAGCCATCTGTACCCTATGCTCTCAACACCCTTACACAGTTTTACCACTTCTCAGCAGATTGCCCTTTTATAGAATGGAACCTACACTTGCCCATCTTTCTAATCTATCTCTCTAATCTTCTATTCTTTAAGGACACACAGATCAAGACCTATCACACTCTATTTCTCAGATCACTCTAGTCTATAGCAATGCGTCCTGTAATTTTTTTTGGAATAGATATGACATTAGACATTATGACATTAGACACCTTTCCTGTGTACGTGCATTGTTCCCCTAACCAGACTGTAATCTCCTCAAGGGTTCGCGTTTGGGACTAGAGCATACACAGTCCTTGGTGTTAGGAAGACTGGCCTTTGCCACCTACCATTAATGTGGCATTGAGCTAGTGACTGAACTTTTCTCAACCTCAGTTTCTTCACCTATAAAATGCAAATAATATTTCTTCACAGCTTGCAAAGTTGAAAGGAGATGAATAGAAAATGGATATTCACAGTGGACAGAAAAAGTGTCTGAGTAATATTCCATTGTATATACGTGCCACATCTTCTTTATCCATTCATCTGTTGATGGACACTTAGATTGCTTGTCCTGGCTATTGTAAATGGAGCTGCAATGAACATTTTGGTACATGACTCTTTTTGAATTATGGTTTTCTCAGGGTATATGCCCAGTAGTGGGATTGCGGGGTGGTATGGTAGTTCTATTTCTAGTTTTTTAAGGAACCTCCATACTGTTCTCCATAGTGCCTGTATCAATTTGCATTCCCACCAGCAGTGCAAGAGTGTTCCCTTTTCTCCACACCCTCTCCAGCATTTATTGTTTCTAGATTTTTTGATGATGGCCATTCTGACCGGTGTGAGATGATATCTCATTGTAGTTTTGATTTGCATTTCTCTAATGATTAATGATGTTGAGCATTCCTTCATGTGTTTGTTGGCAATCTGTATGTCTTCTTTGGAGACGTGTCTATTTATGTCTTCTGCCCATTTTTGGATTGGGTTGTTTGTTTTTTTGTTATTGAGCTGTATGAGTTGCTTATAAATTTTGGAGATTAATCCTTTGTCAGTGGAGTTTGTCATACAGAGTGAAGTAAGTCAGAAGGAGAAAAACAAATACCGTATGCTAACACAGATATATGGAATCTAAGAAAAATTTTAAAAACCTCATGAAGAGACTAGGGGTAGGACAGGAATAAAACACTAGACCAACTAGAGCATGGACTTGAGGATATGGGGAGGGGGAAGGGTAAGCTGTGACGAAGTGAGAGAGTGGCATGGACATATATACACTACCAAACTAGGGTGGATAGCTAGTGGGAAGCAGCCGCATAGCACAGGGAGGTCAGCTCGGTGGTTTGTGACCACCTAGAGGGGCGGGATAGGGAGGGTGGGAGGGAGGGAGATGCAAGAGGGAAGAGATATGGGAACATATGTATATGTATAACTGATTCACTTTGTTGTAAAGCAGAAACTAACACACCATTGTAAAACAGTTATACTCCAATAAAGATGTTAGAAAAAAAAAAGAAAAAAGAAAAAGTGTCTGGCACATAGTAAGGATTCGACCGGCATTAATTGTTTTCATTTCTATAAAAATTCTTTTACTGTTTCGTATGCCCTACAGTGCCTGGCATAGGTCTTTGCTCAACAAAACATTCATAATAAATATTTGTTGATTTGTTTCATATAGAGAACATTATTCTGACTCTAACAAAGGCATTTATGTCCAACTTCATACTTGGAAAACAGATATTTGACAAACACACATTTCTCTGTGGACTCAATATGAGTTTTGCCCATGAACAGGACAGCAAGATAAACAAAACTTTCAGAATTTTCTTCAGTTAGTTAGAGTTTATCTAAAGCAGTGGTTCTCAAATGGGGAGGTGGAGATAAGTTTGTTCCCTAGGAGATCCTTGGCAATGTCTGGAGACAATTTGGATGTCACAGCTTGGGGTGGAGGTGTTCCAGGCATTTGGTGGTATGTGCCAAAGATGCTGGTAAATATCCTACCATGGGAAGGACAGCTCTTCACCACCCTCTCACCAGAAAAAGAATTGTCTGGCTCCAAGTGTCATTAGTGCCAAGGTTAAAAAAACCTCAATCTCAAGATGAAGCAATCACCATTCTTAGGATCTCTCCCTTTCTTGAACTTTCTGCTATTCCAAATTCATGAGACAGGGGACAGAGCAAGTAGCCAGAAGAGATCAACAACAGTAAGTCAAGTAAGTGGTGGGTGGTCAATGGAGAATCAAAGAGCCAATGCTGAGAGAATTCTTCTCAGCTCAGGGGCTTCCAGGACCACTGACTGGTGGCACCCTTTCTATTTCCAACATATCAAGGCATTGCTGCCAGCGTGTGTCTAATTATTCTCTTCTTGAATAATGTATCCTATTTCCCCACACAATTAAACATGGAAACCAATGTGTAAGACCTCTATGAAGGGTACTAGATAAAATAAGTCTTGAATCCAAGCTGATCATTACGCTAATGTAAGACTGACTTAACTGGACCAGAACACTTTGTAAATGTAAATTCATTCTCATAGTTTCCCAAAGACACAACTGCTTTTATAAGAAGGTCAAATGTCTATCTTATACTCACACATCAAGGCTGTGAGTAAATGTGGTTATAACACTGGTTTCCTCTCTCGGAAATTTCCTACATCAATGGCTTGGTTCTTTTCTTTCGTTAAATATAATCTAGCTGAATGTTTGTGAAATGTTTTTTCTCCGTTCTTTTACTTTGCTTTTTCATTGCCGCCTCTCCCTCCTGCACCCCACTTCCTTTTCTTTTTACCTATGTTACTTCCTTCCATATTTCTTTCTTCCTTTCTTTCCAGCTATAGGAACAAGAAGAAAAGTTCTCAGTTATGGTCTCCTTTCTAAGTCCTCTTTCTATGCGGGCTCTAGAAAGTCACCTACTTCTAAAAATTAACTTCGTGCTGCCATCTGGTGGTAAATTGAGATATTCAGCCAGTCAAACGCAGAGTTCTGAATTATTGAAATACCTGAAAATGCACAACCCTAGTTAACTAAGAATCAATGTCATCTCACCTTATGATTTAAGATCCAGGGTCCAACGCTAAGGCCCCCTGAAGCCCTACAATCCTCCCTCCTCCCAAAACCTGTGATTTCTCCCAGGAAAGGAGACAAACTTATTGTTACCAAATCGAGTCTTGAAAACCCTTGAGTATAGAAGAACCCTTTTACATAGGCTTGTAGCACATTTTAGCACTTTATTAGAAAGAACTTCTCAGCTTTTGAGCATTCAGAATTCTTTTGTCTCAAGTCATCCATGTAGATTCAAGATCTACAATATTAACTTGGGGGAATTGCCCAGAGTCATAACATTGATGTTAACCTAGATAAGTAACCAAAAATCAAATACTTTGGGACAGGCAGAAAACAACAAAAAAAGTTAGCAAGAGATTTTTAAAGGTCAAAATAGAATTTGTTCAATGAAACAATACAAATGTCTGTTGCCTTGTTGTAGCAATAGACAAAGTTGCTACACAAAATACAAAGTTGATATTTAATGAAACCTCTAAAGAGTCTGGGTCCCTCGGGTGATGCTAGGACTTCAAACTGAGCAGATCCAAAATGAAATTCACTCATCTCTTTCCCCAGCCTTCCCACAGCCTCACACACACACACACACACACACACACACACACACACACACACACAGAGCCTCCATACTACAGCCATACTATCTCTTTAAAAATCTAATCTGATCATATAATTATCCTTAATGTCCTTCATTCGTCCCCCTTGTCCTCAGATTAAAGTCTGAAATCCCCGATGCAGATCCGATTCCCTGTCCACTTCCCTAGTCCCCTGTGTTCCATCTGTATTTGCCTCCTTCTGATTCAAGCACTGTGTGTTCTCTCACTAGGTGGGTTTCCCTGTCTACATGCGCCTGTACTTCTCCTTTTGTAGCAAACCTCTTGCGGATACTTCATTTTTTCATCTCTTTTTCCTGTTACAAGAGGGTAGGGGCTCTGGTGCATTTTCCTTGCTACACAGTGAATGCTCAGAAATATTGATTTAATCTGCCTCTGAACATGCTTCTCAGCAACAGTGAGATAAGATAGGATTTTAGACGGAGGAAGACGGTAGGGCCCCTGCCATGGTTTCCAGATAAGAAACAGGCCCGGCAAGCCGGGGTGACCCTCTGGCTTGTCTTAAGGCAGCCCTGGAATCAGAATCCCATTCATCTGACAAACAATTCCAAGGATTCTCTGGGAGGAGAGGTGGAGAGATGGATGCTCCCTTTGGCATAAACGTTGGATGCGATAAGGGTTTGGCAGATGAGCGTGAGTCTGGTCCCTGATGCTTCCCTTAGTGAAAGCATCTGCTTTCTCCCTGTGCTTTGGGAGTTTACCCTGAGCTCCGTGGTTCTCTTTGTTCAGAAGCTTTAAATGTTCAACTCTATGACTCTGTGGTTTGGGGAAGGCCATTCAGAGTGATCTTGGTGTGCTCTGAAGAAAAGAAAAGGGAAAGAAAACGAACCCTTATGTTTCCAGCTTTTACGCCCACTCTATAAATCATCTGTTACTCTCCCTAATTCAAAATGAGGAAGTTTAGGTTCAGAGAAGTTGAGCAAGGGGGCCTGTGGGGCAATGAGCTGAGGTCCTCAGCAGTGCCAACCTCGATCTCCAGGGAAGGGGTGCGTCAGCCCTCAGAGTTGGAAGGAGGGGCTCTTAGGAGATACTGGGGAGGCCAAAACATTCCTGTTGTTGATGGGGAATTCAGCCTTGGGAACTAGCTAAAGGCAGAAGTTTCCACCCCCCAGCTGTGATATTGTGATTTATTATATAACAGGAAATACATATTTGGGCTTTGTCCTGGTTTCCGACACAGAGCTCCTGAAACCCCTGTAAATTCCTAAGTGATAGGAGCATCTCTTTTTTTTTTTTTAACATCTTTATTGGAGTATAATTGCTTTACAATGGTGTGTTAGTTTCTGCTTTACAACAAAGTGAATCAGTTATACATATACATATATCCCCATATCTCCTCCCTCTTGCGTCTCCCTCCCACCCTCCCTATCCCACCCCTCTAGGTGGTCACAAAGCACAGAGCTGATCTCCCTGTGCTATAGGAGCATCTTTTGTTCTAATGAGGCAACTCTGGTTGGGCTTCTGGATGGGGCCTGGTCACCAGAAAGACCAAATCATGATTAGATGCTTGGAACTTTCAGCCTCATTCCCCCAACCCCCACCACTCTAGAGAGAGGAGAGGGGCTGGAAATAGACTTAACGATCCATCATGCCTACGTGATGAAGCCTCCATAAAATCCCAATAGTAGGGGGTTCAGAGAACTTCCAGGTTGGTGAACACATCCCTGTACCAGGCTGGTGATGCATCCTAACTCCACAGGGACAGAAGTTCCTGCATCCAGGACCCTTCCAGAACTCACCCTAGGTATCTCTTCATTGGGCTGTTCATCTGTATCCTTTAACAAACTGGTAAACATAAGTTAAGTGTTTCTCTGAGGGCTCTGAGCTGCTCTAGCAAATAATCGAATCCAAGGGGGAGAAGATCATGTATGTAGCCATGTCTGACAGAGGTTGTAGGTAACCTGGGGGACCTTCTTTCTACTTGCATTTGGCATCTGATGTAGGAGAGGGGCAGGCTCTTGGGGCTGTGCCCTTACCCTGTGGGATCTGATGCTGACTCCAGGTAAATAGTGTCAGAATTGAGTTACACTGTAGGACACCCACCCTGGTGTCACAGAAAATCACTCAGTGTGGGAAAACCCCACAAACATTTGGTGAAGAAAAGCACCAGAAGTGCTGTGAGCACGGTAGTCATGTGAGAGTAAAAGAGAGACACAGGAGCGAAGACTTGATGGTTTTCTAAGTCACTCTCCCAGACCAGAGCCCACACACCATAAACTGAACCATAGTTATACCAACTGTGTTGGGATTCTAAAAACTCTGTATTATGCCAGTTTTAGTTATCTGTGATCCATTTATTGTCTTACATATTGGTGATCTGCAATAAATCTTTTAAAATCAAAAGGGCCTGGGGACTTATCTTCAGAGATGACTAGGAAAGGAGAGAGCAGGGGAGGGAGGTAGAGGGCCTGGCCCTCGGGACAGGCCGGGTCCGGAAAGCAGGCTGAGTCACCGCAGCCTGCAGTAAAGGAAGAACAAATCGAAAGACCCCAGAGGTGTGTGCTTAACCAGAGGCCATAAGCTGACTAAGAAGTAGAGAACTGGACAAAGTCCTCTGACAGGTTCAGGGCTGGAGAGGGAGGAACTGGGCCTCACACCTGGGTGGGAACAACTAATCAACCTGTTGAAACCTGTTTCCCATAAAGGGGGGGACCGGTGCTTCCGGGACAGCTCTGTGAATGGTGCGTACTGACTGTAAAGGGTGAGGGTCAGGCTTGTAGAGAGAATGCTTGTTTCAAGGCCCCAGGGACAGTGACATCTGAGAAAGTTATAGCCACCTGTCACTGGTTCTCGGTGGATTAGTGATTACCAACCTGGGCAGCTAGTTCAAAGGTGAGTCACCGTCAGCAAAACACTAGACTTTATTTCAGAGATTAGTCTTGCACTCTTTGTGTGTTTATTGCACCATACACTGTACCTTTAAGGGAAATGACTTTTGAGGCCCTCCAGTCCCAACCTGCGGGAAAGAGTGAGGACTGGGTCCCACAGCACTCTGCCTCCGTCTGTAGATAAACTCCCCTGCATCCACCCTCCATGCCACACTGCTTCTGCTCTTCCTTACACTTGCCTGGCCAAACCCCATCCTGGTTAAGTCCAACCCTCTATCCCTCTGTGCCTGAAACCCTACCACTGAGCATGGCTGGAAAACCCACCCCATCATGACAGCTGGTCTTATTTTAAACTCATGGCATCAAATGTCTAAGATTCTCCTAGGCCCGTAGTAGCCCAAGCAGTTCTGCCACACTTCCCCAGGCAGCTCACTCCTGTGACCTTGTAGATGACTGTCATGCACCTCCTCCTCTCCACCTTCCCAGCACATCCCCCCGCTTCCTGACTCTCAGCGAAACGTTCGCTTCCCATTTCATGATGAAAGTTGAAGCAACCAGGAGAAAAATTCTACACCCTGCCACCTCCACGTTCACCCACCCACCCCACCTGCCTCTGTAAAAATAATTTGCCTTCCCTCTTGTAACTCTGGATAAACAGCCCATGATCTAATCTAAGACCAATGTGTACACTGTGCCCCATCCCTTTTCATCTACTCAAAGACACAATTATCCCCTTGATCTCATGCATCATTCATTGCCCTCCTCTACTGGACCAGTCTCATCATGCTGTAATAGCTCCCGTGTTACACACCACATCTTTTGAAATCTACTTTCCTCTATAGCTCTTTTCCCATTTGTCCTCTTTCTTTTATAGCAAAATGCCTTAAAGAGTTTTTAATCCTTTGTGATGTCCACTTCCTCTCTTCCCATGCTCTCTGGAACCCACTCCAACTGGGCTTCTGCCTGACATTCCTCTGCAAAGGGTCTGGTCAAAGTCAGCAACCTGCATGTGGTCAAGCTCAATGGTCACTCCACACTCTTTTTGTCTGGTCTATTAGAAAGTATCTATCGTTCCTCTCTGCCTTCTTGAAACACTAACTTCATTTGGCTTGTAGGGCATGACTTCCTCGTGGTTTTCCTCTGAATTCATTGGCCTCTTCTAAATGTCCACTTAACTTCATCCTCACCTGACCTCTGGATGTTGGAGTGCCCCAGGGTACAGTCCTCTGACCTTTCTGATGCTCAAACTACATTCCCCTCCTAAGTGAACTTAGTTTTCAATGTCACTACAGGCCAGCAACTCCCATAACGACATCTCTAACCAGACCTCTCCCCTGAATTCTAGGATCCTGAATCTATCTGCTGGACATCTCTGATAACCCAGAGATCACAGTGTTTCAGCATTAGGCCTCCAGAATCTACTTGTGATGGAAGCATAGCTCTTCTACTTAGCAGATGCATGTGCAGAAAAGTATTGACATGTCAAGTGTGACTGCTGGTCTTAAAAAGGCCTCCTTGCAAGGTTGGTCTTTGGTTGGCATCCGGGGGCTTGGTTTTCAAGAGCATTCACTCCATTTCCCAAATTGATAAGAGTAACTCCCTGTGTTTGAACTGGGCAAACAATACGATTCATGCTGAATACCTGCTTTCCTTCTGGGAGTCTGGAATTTTGATACATGCTGGGCAGAGGTTGCCCACGTGGCCAGCCTCCAATAAAAACCCCAGGCATTGAGTCACTAATAAGCTTCCCTGGGAGTCACTTTTCACACGTGTTGTCACCACTCATTTCTGGGGAGATTAAGTGCATCCTGGGTGACTATACAGGGAGAGGACTCTTGAAAGCCTGTGCCTGGTTTCCTCTCAACTTTGTCCCATGTGCCTTTTTCCTTTGTTCATTTTGCTTGGTATCTTTTCACTGTAATAAATCACAACCATGAGGATGACTGCATGCTGAGTCCTGTAAGTCATCCTAGCAAATCACTCAACCTGGGGGGTCTCAGGGATGCACGACACGCATGTATCTCTGAACAAGTCACTTCATCTTTCTGTGCTTTGGTTTCCTCATCTGTAAAGTGGGAATAATGATGGCATCCAACTCATAGGGCTGTTGTGAGGATTAAATGGGTTAATAAATGTGAAAAACTTAGTGCCTGGCTCATGGTAAACACCCAGTAAATATTATGTTATCTCAAACATAAGTGTCTAAGAATGTACAGTTAGATAATAAAGGAGCCAAGGTAAGAACCTGAATATCCCTGATTTTTTGGTTTTACTGTGAACATTATACTCTTGTCATGTCTCAAACATTTAAGTTACTTGGGACTCTATATTCAAATACCTATCTGGAATAATTCAATTCTGTAAGCCATGTATTAGTTTACCTATAGAGAAAAAGTGATTAGAAGTTCATCAGTCAGTTTGTTTCCTTAAATAGTCACATAAATACATATGACCAATTCAGTCTGTTAGAATATAATGGCAAGACATTTGACTAAGATTTATTGAACATTTTTATCCTGGAGGGCCTTGTGCTATGGACAGAGCTCAGAGATAGCTGTTTAAAAGGTTACACGTTCACAACAGAGCCTTCAGTTTCTCTCACTAAGCACCGTGAAGCTTTTCTGCAGAGCTCTATAAAGGTACAATGTTGCTAAGAAACATCATTTAGTATTTCAGACAGTGGCCATCACTGACCTTACCACTTAGCAGTGGGAACGACAGAGGGGCTGCCCATCAGACACCACACAGCTTCCTCCAGACTTCCCCCACACTTCCTTCCTCCAGCAGGAAACTCTAGACAGGACTTTGAGCTCATTTCACACACCCACATGCCCCCCCCCAACACACACACACAAAGCAGAGCAGTGAGGCTCATTAATCCTGATTAAGTACCTCAAGAAACAAGAAAAATCTCAAATAAATAATCTAACCCTACACCTAAAAGAACTAGAGAAAGAAGAACAAACAAAACCCAAAGTTAGCAGAAGGAAAGAAATCATAAAGATCAGAGAAGAAATAAATGAAATAGAAACAAAGAAAACAATAGCAAAGGACAATAAAACTAAAGGCTGGTTCTTTGAGAAGATAAACAAAATTGATAAACCATTAGCCAGACTCATCAAGAAAAAGAGGGAGAGGACTCAAATCAATAAAATTAGAAATGAAAATGGAAAAGTTACAACAGACTCCACAGAAATACAAAGCATCCTAAGAGACTACTACAAGCAACTCTATGCCAATAAAATAGACAACCTGGAAGAAATGGACAAATTCTTAGAAAGGTATAATCTTCCAAGACTGAACCAGGAAGAAATAGAAAATATGAACAGAGCAATCACAAGTAATGAAAGTGAAACTGTGATTAAAAATCTTCCAACATGGGCTTCCCTGGTGGCACAGTGGTTGAGAATCCGCCTGCCGATGCAGGGGACACGGGTTCGTGCCCTGGTCCGGGAAGATCCCACATGCCGAGGAGCGGCTGGGTCCATGAGCCATGGCCGTTGAGCCTGTGCGTCCGGAGCCTGTGCTCCACAACGGGAAAGGCCACAACAGTGAGAAGCCCGCGTACTACAAAAAAAAAAAAAAATCTTCCAACAGACAAAAGTCCAGGACCAGATGGCTTCACAGGTGAATTCTATCAGACATTTAGAGAAGAGCTAACACCCATCCTTCTCAAACTCTTCCAAAAAATTGCAGAGGGAGGAACACTCCCAAACTCATTCTGTGAGGCCACCATCACCCTGATACCAAAACCAGACAAAGATATTAGAAAAAAAGAAAATTACAGACCAATATTACTCATGAATATAGATGTAAAAATCCCCAACAAAATACTAGCAAACAGAATCCAACAACACATTAAAAGGATCATACACCATGATCAAGTGAGATTTATACCAGGAATGCAAGGATTCTTCAATATATGCAAATCAATCAATGTGATAAACCATATTAGCATTGAAGAAGAAAAACCATATGATCATCTCAATAGATGCAGAAAGAGCTTTTGACAAAATTCAACACCTATTTATGATAAAAACTCTCAAGAAAGTGGGCACAGAGGGAACCTACCTCAACATAATAAAGGCCATATATGACAAACCCACAGCAAACATCATTCTCAATGGTGAAAACCTGAAAGCATTTCCTCTAAGATCAGGTACAAGACAGTGATGCCCACTCTCACCACTATTATTCAACATAGTTTTGGAAGTCCTAGCCATAGCAATCAGAGAAGAAAAAGAAATAAAAAGAATACAAATTGGAAAAGCAGAAGGAAAACTGTCACTGTTTGCAGATGACATGATACTATACATAGAGAATCCTAAAGATGCCACCAGAAAACTCCTAGAGCTAATCAATGAATTTAGTAAAGTTGCAGGATACAAAATTAATGCACAGAAATATTTTGCATTCCTATACACTAATGATGAAAAATCTGAAAGAGAAATTAAGGAAACACTCCCATGTACCATTGCAACAAAAAGAATAAAATACCTAGGAATAAACCTACCTAGCGAGACAAAAGACCTGTATGCAGAAAACTATAAGACACTGATGAAAAAAAATTAAAGATGAAACCAACAGATGGAGAGATATACCATGTTCTTGGATTGGAAGAATCAATATTGTAAAAATGACTATACTACCCAAAGCAATCTACAGATTCAGTGCAATCCTTATGAAATTACCAATGGCATTTTTTTACGGAACTAGAACAAAATATCTTAAAATTTGTATGGAGACAACAGACCCCGAATAGCCAAAGCAATCTTGAGGGGAAAAAACGGAGCTGGAGGAATCAGACTCCTTGACTTCAGACTATACTACAAAGCTACAGTAATCAAGGCAATATGGTACTGGCACAAAAACAGAAACATAGATCAATGGAACAAGATAGAAAGCCCAGAGATAAACCCACGCACCTATGGTCAACTAATCTATTAAAAAGGAGACAAGTGGGCTTCCCTGGTGGCGCAGTGTTTGAGAGTCCGCCTGCCGATGCAGGGGACGCGGGTTCGTGCCCCGGTCCGGGAAGATCCCACATGCCGCAGAGTGACTGGGCCCGTGAGCCATGGCCGCTGAGCCTGCGCGTCCGGAGCCTGTGCTCCACAACGGGAGAGGTCACAACAGTGAGAGGCCCGCGTACCGCAAAAAAAAAAAAAAAAAAAAAAAAAAAAAAAGATAAAAAGGAGACAAGGATGTACGATGGAGAAAAGACAGTGTCTTCAATAAGTGGTGCTGGGAAAACTGGACAGCTACATGTAAAAGAATGAAATTTGAACACTCTCTAACACCATACACAAAAGTAAACTCAAAATTGATTACAGACCTAAATGTAAGACCAGACACTATAAAACGCTTAAGGGAAAACATGGAAAGAACACTCTGACATAAATCACAGCAAGATCTTTTTTGATCCACCTCCTAGAGAAATGGAAATAAAAACAAAAATTTAAAAATGGGACCTAATGAAACTTAAAAGCTTTTGCACAGCAAAGGGAACCATAAACAAGATGAAAAGACAGCCCTCAGAATGGGAGGAAAATATTTGCAAACGAATCAACGGACAAAGGATTAATCTCCAAAATATATAAACAGCTCGTGCAGCTCAATATTTAAAAAACAAAAAACCCAATCCAAAAATGGGCAGAAGACCTAAATAGACACTTCTCCAAAAAAGACATACAGATGGCCAAGAAGCACATGAAAAGCTGCTCAACATTACTAATTATTAGAGAAATGCAAATCAAAACTACAATGAGGTATCACCTCACACTACTTAGAATGGGTATCATCAGAAAATCTACAAACTACAAATGCTGGAGAGGGTGTGGAGGAAAGGGAACCCTCTTGCACTGTTGGTGGGAATGTAAATTGTTACAGCCACTATGTGGAACAGTATGGAGGTTCCTTAAAAATCTAAAAATAGAATTACCATATGATCCAGCAATCCCACTACTGGGCATATACCCAGAGAAAACCATAATTCAAAAAGACATATGCACCCCAGTGTTCATTGCAACACTATTTACAATAGCCAGCTCATGGAAGCAACCTAAATGTCCATCAACTGATGAATGGATAAAGAAGATGTGGTACATATATACAATGGAATATTACTAGCCATAAAAAGGAACGAAATTGGGTCCTTTATTGAGACATGGATGGATCTAGAGACTGTCATACAGAGTGAAGTAAGTCAGAAAGAGAAAAACAAATATTGTATATTAACGCATATATGTGGGACCTAGAAAAATGGTACAGAAGAACCGGTTTGCAAGGCAGAAATTGAGGCATAGATGTAGAGAACAGACGTATGGACACCAAGAGGGAAAAGTGGTGTGGGTGTGGAAGTGGTGGTATGATGAATTGGGCGATTGGGATTGACATGTATACACTGATGTGTATAAAATTGATGACTAATAAGGACTTGATGTATAAAAATAAAATAAAATAAAATTTTAAAATTAAAATTAAAAAATTTCCTAGGTTTAAAGCAGAATGCATCTGGAGTTGTTGCTACAGTTACAGACTCTCCTGCAGTGGTTTCTCCAGTTATACTGTCATTTGTTTTGTGTCCTCTGCCTGGCACCAACCTGTCTCCAGGTGGCGCCAGAGTACAGAAGATGTCTACCAAGGTGGGCAGCAAGTTGAATCAAAATGGTACGTGATAACACATATAGAGCAAAATACTAATTATAGAATCTAAGTGATAGGTATATGGGTGTTCACTGTACAATTTTTAACTTTTCTATATGTTTGAAATTTTTTATAATAAAACACTGGGGAGAAAAATATTGGGTTTTCCTGACAAAAGGGCGGTGTATAAAGTGCAGTAACCTACATAGAGATGTATATTATGGTTTATTCATCTCTGCGTTATTTTTATCATCTTTAAAATTTTCGTTTTATATATTCAGTACTTTGGCTCTTTCATGAAATTTTAAGAGTAAGGAATTGTGAATTGTGATGTTTTCCTGACAATAACTTCTTTCAGTACTGGCTATTCACATACATATGTCTTACAGTTCAAGCTAAAATACAGACTCCTTGAGGGCAGGTTCCATTCCTCTTTGTATATTTCCCCAGCTTGTAGCTAAATATACTAAGTGTCCAGGAAACCCCTGATTAATTTTGTTTATTTATTTTATTTTATTTATTTATTTATTTATTTGCTGCGTTGGGTCTTCGTTGCTGCGCGCGGGCTTTCTCTAGTTTCCGTGAGCGGGGGCTATTCATCGTTGCAGTGCGTGGGTTTCTCATTGCGGTGGCTTCTCTTGTTGCAGAGCACGGGCTCTAGGCTTGTGGGCTTCAGTAGTTGTGGCTCACAGGCACTAGAGAGAAGGCTCAGTAGTTGTAGCACATGGGCTTAGTTGCCCCACGGCATGTGGGATCTTCCTGGACCAGGGCTCGAACCCATGTCCCCTGCATTGGCAGGCGGATTCTAAACCACTGAACCACCAGGGAAGGCCCCTGACTAATTTTCAATGATGCAGAGAAGTAGCACAGTTTAAAACTGAAAAGCCAGGGGCTTAGTGATTATTGAGACTTCAGCACAGTGAAATACAGAGGAGAGGTTCCTTAATGAATTTGAAATGTGCAGATGGAATTGTCTAATTAAAAATGCCTTTGACGTCTTGGTGGTCCTTGTATTTCATTTTAAAATGCCATTGTATAGCAATAATGTCTCTTCAACACTTCTAGGAGCCCACTTTCTAATTGCTAGGAAAAATTCAGAAACATGTAGATGTACATCGCACATGTTATACCTGGACGGTGCCTAATGATGAGCAGATCCTCAATGTTTAGTATATGAATGAATGAAGGCATGAATGATGAAGAGCTAGAGAAAGGCTTCAGTGGTAGTTTGAACTAGGGAGTTAAGTTCTTAAACAAGTTGCCAAGCATCTTCCCTTATGAATTGTTATATATATACTAATCTAATTTTTGTATTTCTGAATTCTTACGTTACCAAATGTGGCTCTTTCTATTACATTACATTCTATTACATTTACCCCAAAGTTACACTCTCTCTACTCTCAAGTGGTTCATATTTTCTCAGAGGGTCGTATCATTAATGAGACTTTGGAAGAATTCAGGCCTACTACTTAAAGAATAATTTTTACTATATATTGGAGAGTATCATAAAATTTTCAGTTTGACAAATGCAAATTTGCATATGCAAATTTTAAATATGCAATTATATAAATTACACTGTGTGTGGAACTGTATTTAAACATATTGGAGCTGACCAAGTACATTTAGAAAAATCTATGACATATTCCTTTATGTTGAGCATGTTCTCTTAACTCATGAAATCCCTGAAGGATGATTTGCTACTGGCCGGCTAGGGCGTGAAGTTAAACAAATAAAAAACTATGAATCAGACCCACATTAGCTGAGTTTTTCTTTCTATAGCAACTTCAGATTTGCGCTGTGTTCAGCAAATATGGATCCAGTTGCCTTCAAATGCTAAATATCCTCTGGGATGGGACCCTAAGAAGCACTGGTGACCATGGTCACACAGGTTCAAAAATGAATGAGAAAATTAGCCCTGAAATTTGGGGTGGGGTGGGAACACAGTAATGGAGTGCCTTATACATGAAATTCCATCGGGTGGGACCCTTGGGAAGGCATTGATTGCTCCTGGAGAGAAATGCATCGTAATGAGAGGAATGAAGAGGCTGTTGAGTCATTTTGTCTTCAAATATAACAACAGTACTCTTATTTGCACTAGTTTCAGCAAATGCCTGAATAATGGAGTCAAATTCAGGTAGAATCGTATAAAAGGATCTAGAGAATATATTCTCTAATGAACCTTTGTGTAATTTGATATTTTAATATTACAGTCGTTTATTACTGCTATATTAAAATATATACATATAAATATAGAGATCCATAGTCTTGCTTTTGAAAATATATCCTGTTACTAAGTCCTGCTCAAAACAAAGACAGCCTCACAGGATTTTTCAAAAGACACATCTCCCACAAATCGTCTTGCTCCTCCCCAAGCAAGGATTACTACAAACAAAAAAAAAAGAATAAACAGTCTTAAAAAAAAAAAAAAAAAAAGAATAAACAGTCTTGAAAATGATGAGGAAAGACTGACACCCATTGATGGAGTGGATTTCATTTCCTACTTTGTAGTGATGGGTGAGATCATTGTGTATATTGTGGGTATTTCCTCTAGAAGTGCGGTCCTCAACCTTTATGGCACCAGGGACCCGTTTTATGGAGGACAGTTTTTCCACGGACCCAGGGCGGGGTGTGGGTGGGGCAGGGGGATGGCTTCGGGTTGATTCAAGTGCATTACTTTTATTGTGCGCTTTATTTCTATTATTACTACATCAGCCCCACCTCAGATCATCAGGCATTAGACCCCGGGGGTTGGGGACCCCTGCTCTAGAAAATGTGGTTTTTATTTAAGGCTCAGGGCCACTGAAAGCCTGATTAGTCACAAAAAGTACATTCTTCACTTGAGAGATTTTCTAAATTGATCGTTAGAATTCAAGTGTAAATACAGAAGTTCCCAGAGAACATGAGAAACTGCAGTTTTCTTCCTTCTCTAGACTCTTGTGCTGTTTTTTTGACACACACCCCAGCTCCCGCTGCAGCCTCATTCTCAACCTTTCCCTTTTCTCAGTAGGTACAGACAGTGGGTCTCAAACTAGAAGGTGTCCAGCCATTTTCAGGGTACCTGTTATAGAGGCAGAAGACTGGCCCTGCCCTAGACCTATAGAGAGGGAAGTTCTGGGAGTGGGCCTGGAATCTTCATTTTAAATAAGCCACAGGCTCACCTCTGACCTGTGAATATACTAGCTAGAGCCCCGTTTTTCCTTGTACTCTCCATTCCCCTGTCAACTCCCCTTGACAGAGGAAGGAGTGATTTACAGGGGCACTTCTCACATTTTATTGCAAATTGACTCACCTGGGAATCTTGTTCAAAATACAGATTTTGGTTCAGTTGGTCTGGGATAGGGACTGAGCTTTGCATTTCAAATGAGTTCCCAGCTGATATTGATGCTGCTGGACCAATGACCACATTTTGAGTAGCAAGGATTTAAGGCAGGAAATCTGTGACCTTTACAGAATGCTCCTCCCCTCCCCGCCTTCATTCCCATTGCGGAAAATGCCCCTACTTGGGCCTCTTTAAATTGTGGGTTTGCTTCTTCAGCAATAAACCCTGAAGGCTGAACAGGCATTTACAGTACACTACTCTAATCAAATAAAATCCACAGCAAAATTAACTGTCATTTCACAATGTACCATCAATAATGTCCTGCATGGTAACTAGGTATAACTTCCAACAGGCCACATAATTGCCATAATTAATATTGCCTTTACACAAATGTCATCTCTAGAATTTCTCTTCTCATTTGATCATGTTCCTCCCAATACATAATCATGTTCTCACTCACCCAATGATGTGAATAAAGCTTAAACTGTAGTATAGATGATTTTACTATGCCATTTTGTGTTGACGTGGAAAATAGGAAAATAGAAAGGCTTTTGAAAGGTAAATCTTTAAAGAAAAGAAAGTAGAGTCAGAAAAAGTTAAAATCAAGACTTCACAGATTTATAATTTTTTTTTTTTTTTGGCTGCGTTCGGTCTTCGTTGCTGCACGCGGGTTTTCTCTATCTGTGGCGAGCAGGGGCTACTCTTCATTGAGGTGCGTGGTTCTAGGTACACAGGCTTCAGTAGTTGTGACATGTGGGCTCAGTAGTTGTGGCTCGCGGGCTTTAGAGCACAGGCTCAGTAATTGTGGCATACGGGCTTAGCTGCTCCGCAGCATGTGGAATTTTCCTGGACCAGGGATCAAACCCGTGTGCCCTGCATTGACAGGTGGATTCTTAACCACTATGCCACAAGGAAAGTCCCAGATTTATAATCTTGTCTAGGCTGACTTTCTCTTCACGAGCCCATTGAACGACAAAGCTACATCCATGATAAATGGCTACTTTGAACATCTTCAGAAAGACGGGGGGTAAACAGATTTTGACACCTGCTGCTGACAGAGAGTAGGGAAGAGGCCAAAGGTTGGTAAAAAAAAAAAAAAAAAAAAGGTATTGATGGTGAAACACCCGTATGAAAAGAAACTTTGTTCAAATATAATTTATGTTTTACATGGATGTTTAAGGTTGGGAGGTGAGAAAGGAGAAAAGCGGTCTCAGAAACAAAGCTTCTAGGTTCTGCCTAGATCTACAGTGGATCAAGGGATGAAAGGATTCAGACATATCACTGCCAGGGAAGGAGACGTTTAAGTAACCAAAAAAAGAAATAAAATAGTAATCTTTATTTTATTAGTACTATTTTCTTCTCACGATTCTATTTCAGCTACTCTAGCCAGAAGATTAGAGCAAGAAGAAATGAATGATTTATCCATTTGAGGGTAGCAGAATATGCCACTTGAGCATATTGATTATTTTGAGCTAAAGGCAATTGAGAAAAAGTAAGTACAGGGAAGCTCTCTGCCCTCCCCCATTCGCCTAAAAGCAGGACATAAATCTGTGTCCCCGAGTGCCCCCAGCCCCTCTTTACCAGGAAGGACAAGTTAATCACCAGAGACAACCCTAGACCTTTATCAGTTCAGACACAATAACTCAGGACCCACATAACAAACTTTAACAACACTTACCTTCCATTAGTCCCCCCATATGCTTACCTTCCCCAAATTTGCTGCTCTAGAAGCTCAAAGTCCTTTTCCTTTGTCTTGACACTTCTCCACAAATGTATTGTTCTTTTGTTTAGATGCTATATAAGCCCCAAGTTCTAACCACCCCTTTGAATTACGCATCTCTGAGTGCAGCATGTAGATGAACACCGTCCAGGTTCACAAACTCAGATTTGTGGATTTGTTTTTCCCTCGTTAATCTGTCTTTTGTTGTCTGATTTGCAAGGCCCCAACTGGAGAACCTAACGTGGGTAGTTTTTTTTCTCCCCTATATAACTGACTATAGAGAAATTAGGCTCGTGATATTTAACCAATGTAAGATATACTCTTAGAGAGATTCAATGGAGACCATCACACTATAAAATGACATGCTAAAATACACCAAGAGATAATAGCTCTAACGATGTTTTCATTGTGTTATGGAGAACAGAAAGATTGGAGAAAAGAAAATAGGAACAAAAGCCCAGAAACAATAAATACAATCATAAATTACTGGTCTTTTGATGGCCGGTGAACAGAATAGAAAGGCCATGTTTGCCCTTCTTGCAGCAGGCTGACTTATTCGGGTGGTTCTCGGACCTCTTTCTGGGTGCAGATGAGAAGGATATGATGACATTTATAAGGCACTAGAAACCATTCATTAGGGTTGACCTCATATTAGAAATTTCCCTCACTTCTATAATTTAGTCAGTGTCTAGATCTATTCCATTTATTGTCACAGAAACATTCTTTAGAAATCTCTCCTTAATTTTTTTTTCCTGAACAGTATATTTTAATTCTTAAATTTATAATTTTCCATTCTCCCTAATCACAAGGACGTTATCAGATAAGAAAAACATGTTAAGAGGAATTTCTTGTTAAGTGACTCAGGGTGGTGTTTGAACAACAACGTTTTGAGAGAAATGAAGTTAAAGCATTTGAAAGTCTTCCTTGCAGCCCATCTCCCCAGAGAGCCCTGAGGTGTGTATGCTTAGCAGGACTGTTCAGCTGCCCCGGTCCCAGGAAGAAATCCTCATAGGATTCCCACTTCAGTCGCGGTTGAGAGCAGCCCTCCAGCATCTTTATGCTTCCTTGGGCCGAGACCAATGATGCCTACTAGCTCTGAGTTTCTCTACAGCCCCTGCACCACTTTTTGAAGCAAGTGGCTCCCAGCTCTGCAAGGGTCCTCTCTGTCACTGGGATCTCCAAGTACACATGACACCTTGCAAGTTTGCTGAGTCAAAGTCTTTCCAGCCAGACCTGTACATCACAGAGTGGTGGTAGTTTCATTCGAGTTAACGCTGCAAAAGATGACTAAGGGGTCCTATGGGAGAGGAATGGAGTGGGTATTTTGTGGTGTGTTTTTATGGTGCAGGAAAGTCAGTCTGTGTTGTGTTAATACTTCTACTGGGATAGGATGGTAGTGTGCTTAGAAGCACAGATCCTGGAGATGGACCACTGGGGTTTAAATCCAGTTCAGCCATTTACTTACTGTATAATATTAGGAAAGCTACAAACCTCTCCCTATGTCTAGTGTCCTATCTATAAACTGAGGTATGTACATACCATACATAAATAAAATTTTAAACAAAATTTTTAAATTCAGTGTGTGGGATACGGAAGATGGTAGGGAGATGCAAGAGGGAGGAGATAAGGGGATATATGTATCCTGATGTATGGCTGATTCACTTTGTTATAAAGCAGAAACTAACACACCATTGTAAAACAATTAAAGTCCAATAAAGATGTTAAAAAATTTTTTAAAGTCATTGTGATGTGTGGCAGCTATAGTGAAACTACCCTAGGATTGGGTGGGACTCACTTCTCTCAAATCAGATTCCGCCAGGGTAGTCATATCTCACAAATCACACAGCAATTATGCCTCCAAAAGAGGACTTAACAACCTCAGGCGGTGGTAATTAAAGTTCCTGATTACACAACATTATTCAGCGGCTCCCCACCTCCTTTAAGGAATCAACATGCCTCTGTAGACCCAGCCCTAGAGGTAGCCTGAAAGAGATTTGGCTAGATTTAAAAGAAATCAAGCAGTATGCCAAGAAACTCAGTAACAACTAAAACTGAAACCACGATTCTCCTCTCTCTTCTGTACTTCACTCGGGTCCCCCGGAGGCAAGCCAAGCTGCACCATGTAAGGAGTCTAACCAAAGGCAGGACTGGGACCAAAGGAGGCCCCCAAGATACCCTTTGGTAGGAAGCTAGAGGCCACAATTAGAGCTTGCTTTTGACCAGTCGGTCTTAAGGGTGGCTGCGCATTGGAAACACCTGGGAAGTTTTTTAAACTACCAACGTGGTGCTGGTGAACCAGCTCTTGGGGGAGGACGAGGAGGGCAGATCTGTGATTTGTAGTATTTGCCAATTGCTAGGGTAGAAATACCACATGGTGGCCGATTTTAAGCCACCAAGCTGCTGTCCCTGAACAGAGCTGGGGAAAGAGAAGCACAGGCAGGATGAGCCAGCCCCAGCGCCCCAGTGAGGTGACAGGGCCTCACTGGAGATTCTGTTTTTCAATGGTCAGGGGTGAAGCCTGAGCAGCAGGGACGTTGAAAATCAACCCCAGGTGATTCTAATGCGTGGCCATGTTTGAGCACCACCGACCCCGCTCCAGGTAGCTATCTCTCAGGCACTCGTGCCCTCGCACTTCCATCATCTGCTCTACAACTGTCAGGTCAGTACCTTCCTTTGAGAATGATGTTGCCATTTTGGGGTAGTGTGTTTTAGGGAAGCTTCTCCTTCTGTTGTCCCATTCCAAGTTCCTCCCTGGCGGCGGGAGGCGGGGGGGGGAGGGGGCATTGTCTCTAAAAGTAGTTCATTTATTCAAAACCATGTACTAAGTAATGTGTTCAAGGCACATGCTTGGCCCTCAGGAAACAAGGTTGAAAAACATGCTTAACTTCAAGAGGCTTGGAGTCTGGAGGGGGAGGGAAAGGAGTCAGACAGCGGCATCAGGGAGGAGCGCAGAGAAGGGGGATGGGTGCAGACACTGATTATGGGCTAATCCAGCAAGCCTTCCCAAACCCCTTGCTGCACCAGTATAGTGACCAGAAAACTAGACACTCTTTTCCCCAGCCTCCCTTTAGCTATGAGTAATGAGACAGTTCTACCCGTGAGAGATATAAGCCAAAATCAACTGGGAGCTTCCAAAAAGGCTTTTGCTTTTTCTGTTAAAAAAATAAATAAATATATATATATATATATATAATATATAAATATGTATATGTATATGACTGGTACAGCCTGTCTTATTTCTATCTGGAGCCCAAGGCAGCTGCCAAAAGCTGCTACAATCATTTTGTAACGTTGAAGTAAAAGCCACGAGAATCATAGATTGACTAGCTCTAACCTCTAGTATTAAACAAATAACAGAAGCTTCCTTTATCTGTATATATGCTCGTAAGTCAGGTTTTCTCTGACTAGCAGCTGACTGCAATCTGAACTGCAAATTTGTACGGGTTCACACCCACACTGGAAGATGGGGATGCTTCCTAGAATCCGTAACAATGGAGCTCAGTCTTAGAGGATGGGACAAATTATAAATGGGAGAAGAATGAGGAGAAACGGGTCCTAAGCAGAACAGTATGAGCTGATACCTACAGGCACACAAGAGCATGGCATATTTTGGCAAACCACAAGTAGCACAGGATGACAGGACAGCAAGGGTACATCTGAGGACTTGGAGGAGTGAAGCTGGAGAGGCAAGAAAATGCCAGATCATGCAGCCTCTCTCATGGTAACTGCTGGAACTAAAAATTTATCCTAAAGACAAAGGTTGACTTTTGAAGAATGTTAGGCTGAGAAGGTACATGATCAAATTTGTGTTTTTATAAGATAATACTGCCCTTCAATGCAGGATATTACTTCTAGGAATTTTTTATTCAACTCCTTAATTTATAATGGGGAAAAATCAGAAAAAATCTAAACGTCACCAATAGGACATGATAGAATAAATTATACCACCCTATGACAGTATCTTTGCAACCATATTTTTAGGGAATGTATTATTTACTAGTGACATTATAACTAAAGGAAAATGTACACTATATAACTATGTACCATGAAAATCTCAATTTTTCAGGAAAAAAACATGGAGAAAAAGACTAGAAAAAGAAATTATAAAATAATAATTACAGTTCTTGCTAGGTAGTAAAAATATCACAGACTTTTATTTTCTTCTTTTATAATTTTTATTTTCCAAATTTTCTAAATAAACATTTTTATAATCAGGGGGAAAATACATTACCTAGAACATAAAAATGTCAGCTGGAGGAACCAGACTAGAAGCAGAAAAATCAGTTTGCTTGTATTTACAGTTCCTTCAGTTTCTGAGTCTTTGTACATGGCAAGCCAGAGGTGGAAAACAGTATCCTTAGAAATTCTCTGGACCTTGATTCCCTCCTCCCAATCGCCTCCTATGGTCCCCTTCAAGATTTCTTGAATCTCCGGAATCTCTTCCTGTCACCGGCACTCTCAGTACTCCTCAGTGATTTTGGACTTTGCTATCTTCTTTCCACAATACTGGGGGAGCCTCCATTCTCTTTGGAGATAAGAATTCTTATAGTATTTTAATATCCCCAGGAAGAACAATGTGATCACACGTCTGTGTGGATGCCTTAGAGTTTTTGCTCTGACCATGGCTTTTGCCAAATGCAACCCAGGACAGCCACAGTTCATACCATGAGACTCTTAACCTACCAATGGATGGTAGTAATTGGACTATGGTAGACTAGCTTGGGCACCTACTCAAGGGCAGTTCATCAGTGGGCTGGCATTTTGAAACTAAGCCAGGCCCATCGGGCTCTTCCCTTGGGGACTTGAATTGGGAAGGACAGAGAGTAGCAGGCACTTGGCAGCAGGAGCTAAAGTTGATGGGACCCACAGAGGAAGCCAGGAGGGAAGGCTGCGGTCATGTTAAGTCATGGCCAACGAGTCATGAGATAGCAGAAACTATGAGCAGGCAGAGTCAATGATGTAGGGAAAAGGTATGTAGAGCAGAGGGGAAAGGCAAGTTGTAGTGAGAGGTGAACAGAGCTAAACCCTCAGAAAATAGCGTGGAAGAGAGGGCGAAGGTTCAGACACTCCAGCTGTTGAGGCTCTTAAATGTTGCTGCCTTACCAGATGCTGGCTGATCTGGTGTTTCTTATTTTTTTGCTTTGGTTCATCTCCCTAGGTTCCATGTGTTTCCTTCGAATAATAAACCCACCCTACTGCCCCATCTTCCTTTATACTTAGACTTAGGTTATGGAAGTCTCCACTTCTTAAAATCAGAAGGGCTAAATTTGAATGGCGTTTGATCCATTTACTTATGTATTGAATTGTGTATCCACTTGTTAAATCTTTCATATATTCTACACAATATATTAAAATTGTGCCCGTATTCTATGTGCTAGGGACAAGAAGATATGTGATTCGATACTTGTCCTTAATGATTATTCTGTATGGCCCTCCTGGTGCTGATAGATCATAAATTTGAGAGGTATAGAGGATAGATGGATATGATGGAATATGGGGTATAGATGAAGGAAAGTATAAGGAAAAGACAGAAGAGATATTTTAAATTATGTTTCAGTGTGGCGAGCATTGCCCTCTGAGGAAGGCGCCATTAAGACCCTCATAAGCCTCAGGGCCCGATGGTACTCTCCTTGGTATGCATCCTGGACTTTATGGTATGAACGTAAAAAAGGAGATGGCCTTTGGCCAAATCGCTCCAGGGACCTGCTCAGTTACTGGGAGTCCCTGGTTGTTCCCTAAAGCTAGGAAAAGCAACCCTGGAGGGGAAATTGGTGCCTTTGAGGGAGAAGCCGAGAAGCCAATCAACCAGCTGATGCCGATAAGGCGTGACTAAGCAAATTCCCTGCTTTAGGGGTATATATATGGCTATGCTTTGTTATTAAACTTGCCTTGCAACCATCAGTTGCTTGTGCCCTTCTGATCCCATACCTTGGTGCGTTCAGTTCCCTACCCCCTCTCGTCGATTGTTGCTGCACTTTGAGGACCCGCCGCGGCTGGCGGCAAGTGGCGCCCAAACAGGGACTTGATAAGAGGGACATCTGAATCTCGGTAGGTGAATCCCCGGAGTGAAGAGTGAAAGTGTGGCCACATAGTAAAGTTGATAGTAACTCGGGGCAATAGTCAGAAGTAAAAAAATATGGGACAAAAAGTATCCAAGAAGCTACCTGAGATCACTGATCAAGAGAAGGAGTTGTCCACCAGTGCTTTGCAGGCTTTCACAGCAGGAAATTATGATGTCTGTCTGCAACATCTTGCCTGCCTACAAGATATAAACAAAGACGATTATAAAATAATTTTGAATACGGCAGTAGCTGAGTTTTTCAAAAGTAACCAGATAACAACAGATAGTTTAAGACAGACACTTAACCAGTTGAAGAATCAGGTGCACTCGGCTGTTGAAGAAATGGATAGACTACATGATCTTGAAAACAGTATGTTGTATTACAATCAAGCAGTTATCCTGTATCATGTCCGACAGTATACAGAAGCCATATCCATTGGTGAAAAACTTTATCAGTTCATAGAACCTTTTGAAGAAAAATTTGCCCAGTGTGTTTTTTGTTCGTAGACCTGTATATATTAACCTACCAAGCTGAGAAAGCTTTACATCTTCTTGCTGTTCTAGAAAAAATGATTTCACAGGGCAACAATAACAAAAATGGAAAGAATGAGACTGGTAATTACAGCAACAAAGATGGGTCTAATCATAAAGCTGAAAGTGGAGCTCTAATAGAAGCTGCAAAGTCAAAGATACTATTTTTGTGTTGAAGTATATGTAGGAGGACAAGGGACTTTCCTGGCCGGCCATAGTTTAAAGGTAGTTAAAGCTGTTACAAGTTTGAAGTTTCCCTCCTCTTTTCCTTCTGATTTTCCCCAATCTGATTTTGAATTCTCAAATCTGGTGCACCTTAAATTATAATAATGGTACCATTTTAATTTCTTCAGTTTCTGTTACTAATAATAGTTTGGTTTTTTATAAGCATTGGGATTTTGGGAAGTTTGCATTGTCTTATTCTTTTCAACCGGTTATTACTTGTGTTACACCCTCATGCCTTGCTAATAGGAGATTTACAGATTGAGTTTACTTCTGGTTCCTTAGGATATAATATAACTTGTCAGAATTGTATTTTTAGTACTTGCATTCTGCCTATGAAAGGAACTTTTTCTGTTATGATGTTAAAACAAACTTCCTATGTAATGCTGCCTGTAAATATTTCTGAACCATGGTATCATAGTACTAGCATGCAAGCTTGACTAGAATTATCTGAAGCTTTAAAAAGACCTAAATGATTCATTGGAATATTAATATGTAGCATATTAGTTTTAGCCGCTTTAACAGCCACAGCCGCTACCGCCGGTTTAGCATTAAGTAAAACTGTACAACAAGCACATTATGTTAATCAATTGTCTAAAAATACCAGTATTGCATTAGCATTACAAAGTCATATTGATACTCAACTAAAAACTGAGGTTGATGAGTTAAAAAATGCTCTCATAGGTTTAGGAGACCAAATTATGGCTTTAAAATTGAAAATGGCTTTGATTTGCCGTGCTAAATATACTTGGATTTGTGTGACTCAACACGCTTATAATGAAACTGACTGGGATTGGAACAAAGTAAAAATGCACTTTTTAAGTGTATGGACTGATGGACACATTAGTTTGGACATACAAAAACTTAATGCAGAAATACAAGCAATTCAAGAAGCTCATCTACAAGAAGATGGGCCCCAACAATTAATTCAAGGACTCTTGGATCAGCTTCAATGGTTAAACCCAATGCATTGGTTTCAAAATGGACTCACAGGATTGATTACCGTGGGGTCATGTGTATTGTTGATGTTAATTGCCTTACCTTGTTTATTACGCTTTATTGTTGGCCGTCTCGCTGCTCTTCATCAGGAGGTGTATGGGTTGAAATTGCATTATCAAGCTTTAAAAAATAAAAGGGGGAAATGTGGCGAGCATTGCCCTCTGAGGAAGGCGCCATTAAGACCCTCATAAGCCTCAGGGCCCGATTGTACTCTCCTTGGTATGCATCCTGGACTTTATGGTATGAACGTAAAAAAGGAGATGGCCTTTAGCCAAATCGCTCCAGGGACCTGCTCAGTTACTGGGAGTCCCTGGTTGTTCCCTAAAGCTAGGAAAAGCAACCCTGGAGGGGAAATTGGTGCTTTTGAGGGAGAAGCCGAGAAGCCAATTAACCAGCTGATGCCGATAAGGCGTGACTAAGCCGAGAAGCCAATTAACCAGCTGATGCCGATAAGATGGTGACTAAGCAAATTCCCTGCTTTAGGGGTATATATATATATATGGCTATGCTTTGTTATTAAACTTGCCTTGCAACCATCAGTTGCTTGTGCCCTTCTGATCCCATACCTTGGTGCGTTCAGTTCCCTACCCCCTCTCGTCGATTGTTGCTACACTTTGAGGACCCGCCGCGGCTGGCGGCATTTCAGGTCTCTGCCTGGGTCACTGAGAGAATGACAGTACTGTTCTCCAAAATAAGGAATTCTAGAATAATGAACATTGAGTTTAAGGACATCCAGGTCTGGGTATCTAATATGCAGCAGTGGAAAGAGATCACATCTTAAGTGTAGAGTTGGATCTATGGCTTTTACAATGAAAAGAAGACTGAGGACAGAACTCTGGGCCATACTTAAGGGGAGGCAGAGAATGAGGTTTCCAGGAAGGGAGCCACATATGAGTGATCCATTAGTAGGAGAACCAGGAGATGAATATGTCATGGGTGCTGCCTGTAAATATTTCTGAACCATGGTATCATAGTACTAGCATGCAAGCTTGACTAGAATTATCTGAAGCTTTAAAAAGATCTAAACGATTCATTGGAATATTAATATGTAGCATATTAGCCTTAGCCGCTTTAACAGCCACAGCCACTACTGCCGGTTTAGCATTAAGTAAAACTGTACAACAAGCACATTATGTTAATCAATTGTCTAAAAATACCAGTATTGCATTAGCATTACAAAGTCATATTGGTACTCAACTAAAAACTGAGGTTGATGAGTTAAAAAATGCTCTCATAGGTTTAGGAGACCAAATTATGGCTTTAAAATTGAAAATGCGTTTGATTTGCCATGCTAAATATACTTGGATTTGTGTGACTCAACACGCTTATAATGAAACTGACTGGGATTGGAACAAAGTAAAAATGCACTTTTTAAGTGTATGGACTGATGGACACATTAGTTTGGACATACAAAAACTTAATGCAGAAATACAAGCAATTCAAGAAGCTCATCTACAAGAAGACGGGCCGCAACAATTAATTCAAGGACTCTTGGATCAGCTTCAATGGTTAAACCCAATGCATTGGTTTCAAAATGGACTCACAGGATTCATTACCGTGGGGTCATGTGTATTGTTGATGTTAATTGCCTTACCTTGTTTATTACGCTTTATTGTTGGCCGTCTCGTCTCGCTGCTCGTCTCGTCTCGCTGCTCTTCGTCAGGAGGTGTATGGGCTGAAATTCCATTATCAAGCTTTAAAAAATAGAAGAGGGGGAAATGTGGCGAGCATTGCCCTCTGAGGAAGGCGCCATTAAGACCCTCATAAGCCTCAGGGCCCGATTGTACTCTCCTTGGTATGCATCCTGGACTTTATGGTATGAACGTAAAAAAGGAGATGGCCTTTGGCCAAATCGCTCCAGGGACCTGCCCAGTTACTGGGAGTCCCTGGTTGTTCCCTAAAGCTAGGAAAAGCAACCCTGGAGGGGAAATTGGTGCTTTTGAGGGAGAAGCCGAGAAGCCAATCAACCAGCTGATGCCTATAAGGCGTGACTAAGCCGAGAAGCCAATTAACCAGCTGATGCCGATAAGGCGTGACTAAGCCGAGAAGCCAATTAACCAGCTGATGCCGATAAGATGGTGACTAAGCAAATTCCCTGCTTTAGGGGTATATATATATATGGCTATGCTTTGTTATTAAACTTGCCTTGCAACCATCAGTTGCTTGTGCCCTTCTGATCCCATACCTTGGTGCGTTCAGTTCCCTACCCCCTCTCGTCGATTGTTGCTACACTTTGAGGACCCGCCGCGGCTGGCGGCATTTCAGGTCTCTGCCTGGGTCACTGAGAGAATGACAGTACTGTTCTCCAAAATAAGGAATTCTAGAATAATGAACATTGAGTTTAAGGACATCCAGGTCTGGGTATCTAATATGCAGCAGTGGAAAGAGATCACATCTTAAGTGTAGAGTTGGATCTATGGCTTTTACAATGAAAAGAAGACTGAGGACAGAACTCTGGGCCATACTTAAGGGGAGGCAGAGAATGAGGTTTCCAGGAAGGGAGCCACATATGAGTGATCCATTAGTAGGAGAACCAGGAGATGAATATGTCATGGGTGCTAAAGAGTGGTAGATCATTTCAAGCAGGAGGACATAATCAACAGTGCAGATGCCACAGAAATGTTGAGAAAGATATGGACTGAAAGATGCCCATTATATTTGTAATATAGAAATTCCTGGTGACCTAGATGAGAGGACTTAGTGAGAAAACCGCAAAGATACTAATGAGCTGAGGGTCAAAGAGCAAGCACGAATTATGCATTCGGTTAGCTAGACTCTAACAGGGGAGAGAAAGGCAGAGGAACACCCCAAGAAGAAGATGTGAGGGGATGTAGAGTCGGGGATTAATGGAGCCCATTATGGAACCCACCCATTGGTCTTTACCCTTTTTAACATAAGGTGGGAAAGTTGAACTCTCTTGGGTTCCCGCTGAGTATCCACACAGATCTGCTCCTCTGTGTTCCGGGCGCCTCCCAATTCTCCCAAGTCCATTGAGAATGCCCGCATGAGGCTGGATGCAGCCTCATATGCCCAGGCTCCTCTTCCTTCAAGACTAGAAGAGAACCACCCCCCCTTTCAACTTATACCCTACCTCTTAGGTCTTCCCAGCTGTTCCACATCTGACTATAGGGGTGTATATGCCATTCTTCTATCGGACTGGAGAAATGAAGTGGGGATTATATTGTGTAGGAGGAAACTGGAAGCTGTGTTCAAAAATGTGGTTTAGGAAGAAGGAAAGCAGGTGTGGCCAGGATTGGGTGTGGGCCTTCCAAGTCAGATCCCCTCTGCGGTTTCCCACATCTGTTGGCACCTATTCACACGTCTCCCAAAACAAACATTAACTCTCAAAGGATAGACTTACAAAGGGGAATAAAATGCATTGTTAACTCTTTCATAAGTGTCCAGAATCCTCTCTGTTTGGATTCAATTAGACACAATTATAATCCCTTAGTTATACTAGAGAAATTTGGAGATGATATACTTAAAAAGAACTCAGACTTGGGTGAGATTCTCCTTAGGTTCTATATGGGGGAAGGGAAAGGAATGCTTAATGTCAAGCTTGGCTCCCTTGCTAGGAGGGACAGGAATGGATGATAGATGGAGTCTAGATCCTGAGTAAGAAGGGGTGGGGCTCTGGGGCATAGGAGGGCATAGTTCACCTTCTGGAAGAGAAAGTTGAAAGGATTGGGGGCAGGTGCAGACATATTTGTAGATGTGGAACAGGACAAGACAGAGTTCTCATTCATGGTTCTGTTTGCATAGTAAATTATAAGCAAAATCTGCTGGCACTAAGAGTCGAGGAGATGGGAACTACTGCTACTACTAGTAGCAAATCCGTATATTTGGAACTGAAGAGGGGCCAGCTCCTTTATATTCACTTTCTTATTGAGCCCCCATCACAGCCTTCTGAAGAGTGATTAACCCTTAAATATGTTTGCTAATAGAGGGCTTGTTTGGTGTCTTAGCTATTTCCCAGCATTGCTGAAAACTTGGGAAATGCAATACTCCATTGAATACCAATGAAAGTTACATGAAAAGGTGTACAAATAGACGTGCTTTTCTACATCTGAAGTAATCTATCGATAGGCAAATTTTGCTTCCCTGGTCATTTCCTAGTATTCCATAGAGACCCTGGCTTCTAGGATTACAATTATATTAATGTCCAAGAAGACTTCATAAAAATGAATTTTAAGTTGTAAGGATCTTTGTAATTTAATCTTCTGGTTCCTGATCATGAGACCAGCTGGGGAGGAACTTGTCAAAGACCTTCAGGAGCACTAAATTATTGAAATTTATCAGATATCAGGTGTTAGAGAAAGGGAAAAATGTAAAGTCACACCTTTTAGTGTCCTGTCTTTAGACTACCACATCAAAAGACTTGGAATTCTGTTCAACTGAACAGCAACATATGAGCATTAGGCTTAGCTTCAGAGCTTTCATATCAAGATGATTCAAATGAACTCAATGGCCATGAGGAGTTTACAATCAGTCAGAGGAAGAAAAACACAAACACAGAAAATGGTTTCATAGACTTTATGGTGGACGCAGCCTCGGGATAGGCCTAAAAGAATGAGTAGGATTTCACAAGGTAAAAAGGAAAGAACATCAGACCAAGTGACCAACAAGACACAGATGTCAAAGATTCAGGGTATTTGAGGAAAGACTTAGTCATCCAGTCTGTATAGAGCAGTGGTTTTTGGGATGTGGTTCCTGGACCATCAATTTCAGCATCACTTGGGAACTTGTTAGAAATACAGATTCTCAGGTCTCAATATAGATTCACCATATGACCCAGCAATTCCACACCTAGATCTATATTCCAAGATCGTTGAAAACACAAAAATGTATACAGGAATGTTTATAGTAGCATTATTCATAATAGGTAAAAAGTGGAAACAACCTAAATGTCTATCAATTGACTAATGGATAAATAAAATGTGCTATACATACAGTGAAATGTTATTCAGCCATAATAAGAACTGAAATACTGGTCCATGTTACAACAGGGATGAACCTTGAAAACATTGTATTAAGTGAAAGAAGCCAGTCACAAAGGACCACATATTATATGATTCCATTTATATGAAATGTCCAGAACAGGCAAATTTACAGAAACAGAAAGTAGGCTGGTGGTTTCCAGAGACTGGGGAAAGGGGGGGAATAATGAGTGGCTGCTAATGGGTTTCTTTTAGGGTAATGAAAATGTTCCAGAATTAGATAGTATTAAAGGTTGCACAACCTTGTGAATATACTAAAAACCACTGAATTGTGTACTTTTAAAGGATGACTATTATAATATGTGAATTATATCTTAAAGAAAAAAAGAAAAAAAAATTATCAGGTTTCACTCCAGTCCTATTGAATCATAAACCCTGGGATGGGACTCAGCACCCTGTGTTCTATTGGGCCCTCTGGGTGATTCTGATGTACACTCATGTTTGAGAACCACCTGGCTAGACTAGGGCAGCTCAGTCTGAGCTGGATATTATTCTCACTTGTGGAAATTTAAAAGGTATCCATTTCCTACACCCCAGGCTTAGAGATTCCGATTAACTGGCCAGGGAATCAGTGTTTTTTGAAAGCTACTCATGTGACTCTCCTGTGCGTCAAAGTTGAGAACCCCTGACCTGGTATAGGTAGATTAATGAGTGGTGGTGCAGGTGATACTAGAGAGAGGGGCTGGGGCCTCCCTGTAGATGGCCTTGAAAAACAACCTTGAGGGAAGCTGATTTTTAGATCTGCATGGGAAGGTTATCCTGGCAAAAGTGGGGGAGGAAGATTGGTATGTGTAGGCACTGAGGGTCATGAGGTCAGTTAGAAAACTTGGAAAGGCAAGAGGAATCAAGGGTCGAGTGCAGAACTGGGCTAGTAGAATTAAAGGAAGGAGTAAGTGAGAAAAACAAGAGGACAGATAAACAAGATGTGAAATCTAACGAGATGGAGGGTGGGGAAGGAGGGGCAGGAGCTGAAGCCATCCTCAGAGTTTTAAGTGTGGGTGACTGGATGAAGGTAATGTGTTAAACTACTTAAGGAAATCAGATGCTTCTGCTGGTGATCTTGATGTGGAGGAATGAAAAGTAGAGGACTGGGGGAAAGGTCAGAGAGCGAAGCTGAAGATAAAGATAAGGAGCAGAGAGTCCATGATGCTCCTACTTCAAAAATAAAACAAGAGCTGCCACTATTCTAGGAGCAAATCATTTTCAGCAACATCTTTCTAAAATTAACATTGCAAGTATATTTAATCAGTTATTGGAGCTTTTATTAGTCTCCCATTGCGGCCATAACAAATTACCTCCAACTTAGCTTAAAAGCAATGCAACTGTATTATCCTGCAGTTTTGTAGGTTAGATGTCTGACATGGGTCTCACTGGGCTAAAATTAAGGTGTCGGCAGGGCTACACTCCTATCTGTAAGGTCTGAGCGAGAATCCATTTCCTTGTCTTTTCTAGCTTCTAGAGGCCGCCTGTGTACCTGGGCTCGTGGGCCCCCTCCCTCCATTTTCAAGGCCAGCAACGGTGAGTCCAGTTTTTTCATATTGTGTCACTCTGACTTCCTCTTCTGCCTCCCTTTTCCACTTTTAAGGACCTTTGTGATTACATTGGACCCACCCAGATAATCCACAATAATCTCCCCCATTATAAGGTCACTCAATTAGCAACCAAAATTGCAACTACAACCTTCATTCTCATTTGCCACGTAATATAATATATAGTCACAGGTTCTGGCAATTAGGACATGGTCATCTCTGGGAGCCATTATTCCATCTACCACAGAGCCATTTCATATTTTTGGACTCATCATGTTACAAATTCAACTTCTGACTTCCAAGTATGTTCTAGAATTTTTATAATGTACATAAAACCTTGTTCCTTTTTGCAGAGACTTTACTCTATGGTATTGGAACTAACTACCACAAGCCAGATAACAGTGGGGTGTCCATATCTTATAGTTCAACCTAGAGGGATAATGTTAACTTGAGTGTGAATAGTTTAAAATATTGCAAAGGATTCCTTTCTATTATTATAGAAGTCAAGCAGTTTCTTAATCACTTCCACCATTTTACTTCTATTTTGTCCTTTTTTATGAGACTTGTATTCATTTGCTAGGGCTTCAGTAACAAAGTACCACAGACTAGGTGGCTTAAACAACAGAAATTTATTTTCTCACAGTTCTGGAGGCCAGAAGCCTGAGATCAAGGTGTGGACAATAGTTGGTTTCTTCTGAGACCATAGGGAAAGCTGTGTCCAAGTCTCTCTCCTTGGCTGGTAGACGTCTGTCTTGTCTAAATTCCCTCTTATAAGGACACCAATCATTGGATTAGGGCCTCCCCAATGAACTCATTTTAGCTTAATTGCCTCATTAAAGACCCCCTCTTCAAATACAGTTACATTCTGAGGGACTGGGTGTCCCTCAGGGAGGGACCTGAATTTTTCAGGGAGACAATTCAGCCCATAACAGAATAGGGTAAACCTATTACAAAATGAATCTCGTGAGCCAGCTCTGCTGGTTGGTGGCTGTGTCAGAGCATCTTTGGGGAAGGATTCTGAAGACACATCTGGGCTCAGCTGGAGAGAACACTAGGATCAACTAGCACTGATGGTGGTGGATGCCAGCTGGTGGAGTGGCAATTAGCATGCCGTGGGTTTGCAAACCCCCTCATTGACTCAATTACCGCGCAAGGGATGAGAGATTCTTTTGTAAAGTACAGAGTAGACTATGATCCAGGAAAAATAATGTTGGATGCTGATGTACTGAGCCATTGGTTACATTATAAGCAAGAATTCATTGCCCCGCCTCCGCTAGAAGTTCTAAATATTATTATTTGTATACGGTCCCAGACTGACCAGTGCCTAAGTGCTTCAATAATAATTAGAGAAACTGCCTGAGGAATCCAAGTCATTAACAAGCCATTAAATATGTATAACTGATTTACTTTTCTGTATACCTGAAACGAACTATAAATCAACTATACTCCAATAAAATTTTTTAAAAAACAAGCCATTAATATGAATTATCCATTTGTAAAGGATACCTTTTATTAAAAAAATGAATCATTAGAGAAGGTAGCCATTATATTATTTTGACAACTACGTACAGATGAGTTCATTTAACAATAATACACTTGGACATCATCCACAAAAAACAATTGTTTAGAAAACTTTGGGGACCTGACATTGTTTCCCTTGAAAGTGACAAAACATCATATTCAGGATTAATATGGTTTTTATAAGATTAACTCTGTGAAAAAAATTGATGGGGCTATAGTCCCTAGAATGGTTCGACATGTTTTTGTATTATCAGAACTCTGCCATTAAAAACCACAGCTTTGAACTGGCCATTTACAAGGCAGCCCTGTTACTATCATTTCTGAGGGTGAGTCTGTAGTTGAATTTAAGAATATTTGGATTAGAGCCTTGTCCCAATTATCCCAGTCATGCATCTCTATTCTCATGCAGCCAGTGGGGCTGAAAATGTGGTGGACAAACAGGTAAAGCTGATCCAAATGAGAGGGCTGAGGGAGAGTGGCTGAGACCGGGCATTATTCAGTAACAGGAGTCAATTCTGTTGGGAGGACTGACGTTTCCAGACTTGCATGAACAGACGTCCAGAGATTTTGCAAGATAAACCAGAATGTGTGCTGGATGTACTCTGCACCTTGTTTATTTTTAACCACAGAAGTTAGTCTTTCCTGAGAAGTATGGAGTGGGACCAAGCTGGCTTCCTGCCACTCAGCTTAAGCTTGTGCGGACAGTGTCATGTGAGTTTGGCGCTCAAGAAAACCAGTGTGACGTGCCCAGGTCAACCAAGGTGACCTGACAACGGTAGAACCGGGACGTACTAGGGTTACCGAGGGACAGACAGCACGAGTAGTCATTCCTCTCCGTTCTCAAACAAATGAGGAGAAATCACCTGGTAGTTCTCATTATAATTTCAAGCTCACAAGTATTATATGAGTATGAATCATTATAAAGAGTCTGAATATATCAATCATTTTTAAAATAGCAATACAAAATTATAAAAAATATTTAAGCTCACAAGTGTTATATAAGTACAAATCCTTATAAAAGATGTGACTGTATCAATCATTTTAAAATATCAATGCAAAAGTATAAAAAATATATAAATATAAAAAATATTCTCTTAATGGGAACCCTCCTACACTGTTTGTGGGAATGTAAATTGGTGCAGCCACTATGGAAAACAGTACGGAGTTTACTTAAAAAACTAAAAATAGAGCTGCCATATGATCCAGCGATCCCATTCCTAGGCATATATCAGGAGAAAACTATAATTTGAAGAGATACCTGCACCCAATGTTCATAGCAGCACTATTTACAATAGCCAAGACATGGAAGCAACCTAAATGTCCATCGACAGATGAATGGATAAAAAAGATGTGGTATATATACACAATGGAATACGACTCAGCCAAAAAAATAGAATGAAATAATGCCATTTTCAACAACATGGATGGACCTAGAGATTATCATACTAAGTGAATTAAGTCAGAAAGAGAAAGACAAATACCGTATGATATCACTTATATGTGGAATCTAAAATATGACACGAACTTATTTATGAGACTCACAGACATAGAAAACAAACTTATGGTTACCAAAGGGGGAAGGGGGGAGGGGTAAACTGGGAGTTTGGGATTAGCAGATACTAACTACTATACATAAAACAGATAACTAACAAGGTCCTACTGTATAGCACAGGAAACTAAATTCAATATCCTGTAATAAACCATAATGGAAAAGAATATGAAAAAGAAAAAAAATATTCTCTTAATGAACTTTCCTAATTCCATTCTCCTTTATAGATGTAACCATTGTTTTTAGTAGTGTGAATATTCTTCCAAATCTATACTTCTGTACAATTACAGCCATTCTATGTACATAGATATATATGGACAGGAAGATGTAGCTATATCTGTATTTATATCTATCTATGTAACATTTTATCTATTATTCAGCAACTTACCTATTTTTCACTTAGCATTTTGATTTGGAGATTTGCCATAGATGTACCTCTTCTTTTAAACTGCTACGTAGTATAATAATATAAGATTTTACTTAATCATTTTGCCATTGCCTGCCATATAGACAGTTCCCAATTCTCTGAAACAGAAAGTACTGCTGTGAATAAACTTGCCTTCCTGTGTCTTATTATGGCAAGTGAGAGTTTTCTCTGTGGTAGAATCAAGAAAGAGCAAATGTTGGGAAAAGTATATTCGCTTTTGATTTTAATGAATACTGACAAATTGGTCCCTAAAATACCTTTTCTATTACATTCCCACTAGCAGTATATGAGAGAGCCTTTTGCCCACACACTTTCCCAACATTTCGTATTGCCAGTCTGTTTAATATTTTTTATTTATGGCCCAGAATGTTATATCACTGTTGTTTCATTTGTATTTCTCTCCCCTAGTGTTTATATACATGCTAATATAAAACAGAAACATACCGTGTGTGTGTGTGAGAGAGAGAGAGAGAGACAGAGACAGAGACAGAGAGAGAGCACAGAACACATGAGGTATGGAGGCCAGGTCTGGAAGTGGTACCTCACCTTTTTCATCTACATCTCCTTGGCCAGAATTCTGTTACAAAGCCCCATTAACTATAAGGGGCTGGGAAAGATAGTCTTTCAGTGTGTTTAGAAACACAAATATTGGTGAGCAACAACTTTCTATACCACAAGGTCACAGTCAAGACACAAAAAACTCTCCTCAACCTTTCCCAGACTGCTTAGCAGAACTAAAACCAGAAAAAAAGAGATGCATAGAGGTTCAGTTTAGTTGACTACCAGCACCCTGCAATTTTAGATGTCAGAAAAAAAAAAAAAAAGAAATACAGGGATATTGAGGATAAAAAGCTAGTTCATAGTAGAGTTGCAACAGTAACCCAAGTCTCTTGATTCCTAGTTCAGTGTTCTTTCCAAAACTACGTCTACACAAAAATTACAGTACTAGGCACATGGTATAGAGATTTGATTTAACATGGTGTAACTCTGGAAGGCAAAATGAGAGTCAAGTAGTTAAAGTGAAAGAGAAATGGTTTGTGCTCCATCAATAATATATAGTTGGTGCAAGAGGGAATGAGCTGCTTAGTAAAATAATGAATTTACCTTTAATGGAGTGTTAAGTGAAGGCTCCATGGCTAGTTCTTGGGATGCTGCTGAAGTAAAGATTTATACCAGTTAAACTCAGTGGTTCTTTTCAACTGTAAAAACTATAATTAAAATATTGTCTATTTTCATTTTTCCTTTGAGGTCCAAATGTAAATATTTTATGGTTATCTTTATAGAAAAATGTTCAACCTAACGTATTAAAAAAAAAAACACTTTCAAAAACCAAAAAAAAGTCTTGAAATGTTTAAATGCAGTAAAAGAACATTAAGTAAGGAGCAAGAAGTATCTCAACTTTTTAAAGCATGTTTTGTCAATAAAATGGGGGAAGCAATATTGTCTTCTTCACACGGTTGATATGAGAGAAAGGGAAAAACATTTATACAAGTACTTTATAAATTTAAAAACACAAATATTACTTATCTATTATATTATTGTAACTTCTGAATTATTACAGTTTTATACAGTTCTTACTGAAATGGCATGAAACAATTTTTTTGATAGGCAACTATAATCTGTTTATTGCCTTTCTATTTATTGTTATGGAAACAAATTGCAGCAAAGCTAGGGCCATATGTGATAGCTTGACCCTTGAGAGTGAGTAGAAGAAAGTTTTTATTAGAAAACATGATTGAATTTTATTCTTGGAAATAATAAGACAGAAAAAAGCTATTTATCTTACAACTACTCACATTATTTATTAAAACCTACAACGCCAAATTTCAGGAATGTGACCTCTTGAAAGCTAGTGGATGAAGGAGCAGAGCAGTGAACTGAACACCCACATTGTGTCAGTTACTGGACTAGGTGTTCGGGGCATAAAGACATGAGAGGCAGTCCTTGAACAGGAGAAAGACACACAATCTTAATCTAATATGCTGGCCCAGCTTGTGTGTGGGTGTAACAATCCCATTCCTGCTACCTCTTAAGCTCTCCCTGTATCCCAGGATCTGGAAGCCTGAAAACTACATCTGTAGTTTCTCTCATCAGCAAGGTTCCATTTTGGTTCTGAGAGGCACCACATGAGATCTGGGAGGCATGAGAGAAAGAGAAGCCATTATTGCTCCAGCAGCAGTGGTCGGGCATGTCTTGGACGGAGGACAGATAGGAAGTTTTGCAGCTTCTCCAAAAGTCCTCCTGCAAATCACCCACTTTGGTGTTGCAGGTACCTGAGATAATCAGTGGGGATTGCCCACAATTCCTGGAATTCCTGATTTCCTGAAAGCTAGCAGTGGCTAGCCTCTTCCAACCCAACACATTGTTTTCTTGGAAGTAAATTTCCTGTATTGTATCCCCTCCTACCTGAAATACCTTGAGTGGTTTTCATTTTCTTGACTGATCTATGTTGTAGATGATAACCTATAGAAGTATATAAAGGTGCTAAGGGATTATAGCTTTTGGTTGGCAAAAATGGCTTAAGGTAAGGATACACATGAATGCCTGGATAATGGAAAAATTGCTTGACTTGAAGGTGTCAGGAGCTCAGCTGAGCTGGGAGAGAAAGCTGAGCTACCAGGTGTGGGAGTAGCCAGCTGAAGGAATAAGCCACAAAGAATGAAGAGAGGCATGAAAGGGTTAAACCTTTAATCACTTACTGTGATAGTGTTAAGAAAAGGCTAAAACTAGAGCAAGTGCTGACTCCACCTGTCCCCATTTTTTCCCATGAAATAGTGTGCTGGTTAAGGATGAGGGGGTTAAGCACAGATGTGGGTGGCCTCTCTGTTGAAGGAACTCAGAGAAAAAGGCTCTAGCAGTTTAATGGGCTCTGGACTCAGGGGAAGGTTAAGGGGATAGGGAGAGGGCTAGGAGCAGAAAAGTAATAGGTACTGAGAGTTGGAAAAAAAGCACCTTCAGGGTTTCCCCTTTCTTCCCCCATAAGGACATTTCAGCAGAGGCATCTGAAGAGTACCAAGGTCTCAGATAGAGAGCCCAGCACCTGGGCTAAGAATGCAAATATATAAAGAGCGTGACAGCCAGAGGGGCCTTTGTCCTTGACTGCAACTTCTTTCAAAATCTGCTGTGCACCAAGTCTGGTGTAGGGAGGGCAGCTTTCCTGGTGAGACCTGCTGGGAGAAGCCTTTTGTAACCACATTTGTAGTTGGTCAGGCCTGAAAAATTACACATAGTTTTTAATCAGCAACTGGACTCCTCTGAAGGGCCTCAGAAGGTACAAGATTGGAAGTTTAGCAAAAAGGTATACAGGCGGACTGATGTGAACGGACACAAACCACAAGGTTTTTTTACATCTCATGTAAATGCCCAATAGAGAACATCCGCTGCGGAGTGGCACTTAACCACCAAGAGGAGAAGAGGACTTGTTCTGTGGATGTCAGCCAGCCTGTCTCCTAGGCCACCTTTGTTTTTGCAGAATGGGCCCATGAATGGCGCCTCTGCATTGGTCCAACACTTGTGCTTCTTCACACAAAGCTTGACCTAGCTGCTGCTACTTAGTGAATGCCTAACCTTCTGGCAGCAGTAACGGACACTGAACCCTCAATATAGAGCCATTCCTCAAGGAAGCCATAAAGCCACTTGGTGGCAAGTTGATAACATTAGTCCCTCTACCAGAGAGGAGACAAGTTGTCCTTGTTCAGAGAGGGAATCTGCCATAGGCCCGTAAGCATCCCTGCCCATTCTTTCTGAGTCTGCTAAGAATACAAAGCCCTCATAGCTCTTACCCAGGCCATGTCTCAGGGTTGTGTTTGCAGCAATCTATCATGAGGGCTGAGGTAAGGTCTCCCCTCAGGACAAAGAGAAGGCTCGTTTATTGCTTTGCTGGAGAACAACAGACTCCCCAAGCTGAGTATTCCTCATTTGTGATGCAAATCTACCTGGGCCTTCTGTCACACTTCTGTGAGACTTGGACACAGGAGGAATTGCTGTACATCACGCTGCTTACTAAGAGTAAAAAGTCTTTGTCTCTGATCTAAGAGTCTTGTGTCTTCTGCCGACATCCATAAAATAGTAGCAGATTAGCTTATTAACTTAAAAGTAAGGTAAAATAAATCCCATACCTCACAGTTCCTAGCAGAATTGATACCAAGTCCAGATAAGCATTTGCCTTCTCTGCTTTCAGTATGTCCACAGTACCATGAACCAAGGGTTTATAGAATACTTGAATTATCAACTTGGTATCCTACAGAACATTGCCTTAGATCGAGGAACTTTTTTAACAGTGAGGGAGGTACAAAAACATGGTGCATGAACACAGTACCCACTGTTCTTATCATGTGCCCCATCATTCAGAGGCATTTGTATTAAAAAAATGGCAGTCTGTTAAAGATTCAGGTAAGAAGGCAGCTGAGGGTCAAAACCCTGTGGTTTAGGGATAATTTCTCCTAGCCTGCGATAGACACATTCAACCAAAGATTGATACAGAGTACATCCCCAATAGCTATAATACATTGGTCCTGGAACCCAGTAGTACAAATAAAATTGGGCCTTCTTGCCACCTCTCCCAGTATCCCACGTATAGAATCTATGCTTCGCTCCCTTGAAGCCTTTGACTCTGCTAGGTTAAAAATCTTAGTTCTTTGGGAGGAACCATCAGCCAAAGGATACAATAAAGTTTCCATTGAACTTGGAATTGTAACTACCGCCAGATCACCATCTAGCAGTGGACCAGCAGCCATATAAAAGTATGATACCACCATGGAAGTAACTGATAATGATTAACATGAAGTTCTAGGATTTTTTTCTACACAATGGGTCAGAGAAGAGTATGTTTAGATTCTAAGAGATATATTGGGGCTCTCTTCGTGGCTCCATGCCCAGTGAGAATGATAAAAGGGCAATTGCAGGTATTATACCCCCAAATAAAAGCAAAGTAACATCACTTGACAATAAGAACCTGGGTCAACGATCAGTCAAATCATTGAGGCCAATTCAGTTACGGTTGAGTAAAAGGGAATTCTAGAAGGGATGGTGAAGCAAGAAGATAATGAAAATCAGTTATGCCCATTGGATTAGCTACAGCTTTGGGAACTATAATTCGTTTCACTAATCCTCTTGCTTTCAATCTTTTCGGACATATAACTGGCTACTACCTTGAAACAGACTCTATGACCAATTGAACTTACACTTTCTCTCCTGAGGAATAAGTGAGAAAATCTTGTTCTCACAAAAATGGAGTCTCCACATTTTAGTTATGGGTGCTAGACACTTAGAGAGCACAACTGAATTTGGGTGGTGCAACGTGTAAAACACTGAGATGCCACATCAGCCTCCCCTGTCTCTGAGGTCTTTGGGCATAGTTTCCACATCTCCACATATGCCCTGAACTTCAAGCAGCCACTACCCAATGGCAATTGTCTCATGCCAGTGCCACATACTCTTTACCTCCTCCCCTGGCTGTCCTATTGATGCTAAGGAATCAAGCACCAAGAGAACTTGTCGGGGTTCATGCAATCGCCACCCAGAAATTCAGAATTCATGTCCCATGGGACCAATATGTAGCCAATGGGAAAGGGAGCTGAGCGAATAAATGTTTCTCAATCCATCTCCCACTACTCCCAACCCAACAATCCATACTGACAATGCCACTCACTCAAGGGGAAATCCCAGATCACCTCCCCCCAAACTCATCACCACCCAACACAGCCTCAGTAGTTATCTCTGTCTTTGAGCCCCAAGTCATTATGGTAATTACATCAGAACACAAAGGTACTTAACAGACTCCAATATTCCCCACACACTAAAGCCCCCCAGGCAAAGCAGCCTCAAGCAAAAGAACTTAGTGTTCAAGTCCTTTCCAGTCGCAGGGAGAGTCCAATAAGCTGTCCCCAAGAAAGGCACTGTGAATCTTCTGTGAGTCTCCTGCAGGATGGGTAACAAAGTTTATTCGGATTCTTCCTGCTCTGGCTTTGCTTGATCTTCTTTCGGGTTTTCTCATGGTAGACTGGGTGCTGATGGTTAGATAGGGTTCCTCAGCCAGTGCCCCAGGCTCCCTGAGCCACCAGACAGGTAAAGCCTGTACCTTGGTGCGAGGTGCTTCACAGCATTGGGGCGAGTGACCCAATCCCATCCAGCGGGTCCCACCCATCAAATGATGCCACGGGCCCCACTCCCTAGGGCCCATTCCTTGTTTCATCTGGAATGAGTGCCAGGCACTTCTCCTCCTCGTGATTTATCTCACGTGGACCATGTGAATGCAGTTCTGGACTCCACTTTTCTCATCAGCTTTCCTCCCTACATGAGCCCTAGAGGAGCCCCTCACCCCACCTTTTTTCCTCCAGAATGAAAAACACTAAAAAATGCAGTTAAGTGAAAATAATCCTTTGGAGGGATGAGAGATGCGATCATAACTTAATTATCATTTTTATTTTTAGCGAAGTACTAAAGGCATCAGAAGGCCTTGCCAAGGCTGTCAGGGACCAGCTCACAGCCCAGGGATTAATAGAAATATGAACTATAAGACTTGCTCCTCAGAAGTCTAGATGGCAATTGCATCTATAACAGGGATTCCCAGGCTAGGGAAATTTCAAAGACAAAACAAAATTTTAGAGAATGGCAGAGTTTTATTTTGTCATGTATAGGCATTACAATCAAACAAAAGACCCTGCCATTTATTCTCACCGTGGTATCTTAAATGAAAGGAAATTTTAACATCTAAAGATGGGAAGAACATGATTCAAATAAAGGAGAGCCTTTGACTAAATTAACATCAAGAAAAAAAATAATTACTGCCTTGTTCTTTTCCTCATTTCACTCCAGATAAATGTCAGTTGGTCAGAATAGACCTGCAGGAGTCCATGTTCAGACCTTGGGAACCATTCCTCTGTAGCATAACTCAACGAAGAATTTGCACAGAGCTTCCTGTGCAGCGGTAGGAACCCCCACAGTGGGTACAAGGATATTACTCGCTTCTCCGTGACCTGTGCTGGAGACCTGCCCCAGCCCTCTGACCATGAGCAATGAGAGGCTGTGTTTCAATTAGGATGGAGACTGCAGCCATATGGAATCTGAACGCAGCTGTGCTGTGTAAAGTATGCCGGCAGCTTGGGATACAGATCGTTTTCTGTTGCTAGGCCAAGTAAAATGGATTCTTTTTTATTCTCCCTTAAGCAATCCCTATTTTAAATCTGTTACTGAAAATCTATAGGACAATGTTGCAAGAAGAAAAACATAATGAAGTATTACCTTATGGCAATGTGGGTTTTTTGGTTTTTTTTTGCGTTACGCGGGCCTCTCACTGTTGTGGCCTCTCCCGTTGCGGAGCACATGCTCCGGACGCGCAGGCTCAGCGGCCATGGCTCACGGGCCCAGCCGCTCCGCGGCATGTGGGATCTTCCCGGACCGGGCCACGAACCCGTGTCCCCTGCATCGGCCGGCGGACTCTCAACCACTGCGCCACCAGGGAAGCCCGGCAATATGTTTTTAACAACAGAGACTATCAAATTACTAAGAGACTTCAATATCACAGGCAACTCTTAAAATTGGAAGAGCCCCTAAAAGTCATCAAGCACAACTCACTGCAGTTCAGGAAACCCTGTGCCACACTGCAGCCCTCACTCCGTGCCACATGGCTTACCTGGCCCCCAGGGCTGCTCTCTGCTTGTGCCCGGCTCTCCCAAATCTTTAATTCTAGCCATTGCCCCTTGCCAGAATTTGAAGTCTCACATGAGAAAAGCATTATCATTTTTGTTTCCACTCAGATTGGAGAAAAAACAGACCTCACCCTTATACCCTCCAACCAAATCCTATTCCCCCAAATCTTTTCCCTCCAACTTGAGTTGCCAAATGAAATGTCACATGTGTACCTGGATGACAATAGATACAGGATAAGGAGAGGGACTGGAGAGGGACGAAGGGCCCTTGCTCAGCCACCAAAATTACCTGTTGCATATGGGATCTTATATTCTTTTTTTCCGTAGAAAATCTCCAGGAGCTACTTCCATGGGAAAATTAATTTCAAAAGTACAAGAAAAAAGGAGAAAAGCAATGAAGAGCCATGTCAGGTTTTGGCTGGGTGTTTGAAAGGCTCAGGCCAGCCTGGCTGGGATTATGTGAGATGATGTATCAATATGATGGAAAGGGGCTGTGCAAGGGAAGCAAGGCAGAGCTGGGCTGCAAGGCTGTGGTCACTACAGTACATCTAGCAGCTGAACAACTGACTGATCTTACCCTCCGGCAGAGTTATCTGGAAACCTTTTGCTTTTTAAAATTTCTGCAATCATTAGCAAGTAGTATTCTTATTCTAGAGGACAATTCTGAGACCACTTTTCTATTCTTTCTATATTATCACCAAGTGGTGATTTTCTCAGCTGAATGGTTCATTTCCGTTGAATTTATTGGCTCCTTTTCATACCTGGTTGTTTTGCAATCTAGTCACTCACCAATATACAATCCAGAAGTCTGAAAAAATGGATTTTGAAAGTAGCTCTTCCTGTAAGTTTCATAGTGAAGGAGGAAAAACCGAGCTGGAAAGTATTTCCTAGAACCCAACTCTGTACTTGGTCTGATATTTGTGAAATAATTTGAACGTGACCCTTGCTTATGGTGCACTCGTTTTGAATTCCTACGTGATGTAGACATGGTGTGAAGCAAGATCGGGCAGGTTCCTACAGACCATTTACCATGAGGAACAGAAAGTTCCCAGGAGAAGGTGGATGCTCTTGAGAAAGATAGCTACGAGCAGTGCTATTTTGAGAAAGTGGGGGAAAAAAAGTCTCTCTACAACTGTCTAAAATGTCCCATTCCCTAAGCTCTCTAGGTTTTGGGCTGTGCTAATACCAGAGAACAGAGAAGCTAAACCAGCACATTCTATGAGAAATGGCGAAAAAGTCTGCTTGATTCTCTGTCAAGTGTAGCAAGGGCTGGAGAAAGGCTTTGTAAAGCCGTGACAGGAAACCCCATTCAGGTGACTTGAAGAAGAACAATTCCCAGGATAGAAACTTCTCATGTATCATGAGCCACTGATTTGAGTCACCTGGAGCAAACCACATCCTCGGGGTTTCTTCACATTTCTCAGCTGTCCAACTCAGAGTGAACTAAACTGAAAGATAACTGAGTGAAGTTTTCAAGAGGAAAGAAGTTTCGGTATGCAATTGGTCCTCTGAGGCATCTGTGGCTGGGACCCTGTCGGGGGAGAGGGCCTCTGCCAGACAGCAGGCCACGCCCGGCTTCCCAGCAGGCCCCGCCTCTAAGACACGCATCATTTCAAAACTCTCCGCTACCTCTCTTCCTCAGTGTACCTTTTCAGTGTGGCTGCTTCTTCTGTTTCGCTCGTTCTTTTCTTGCCCATAACGTTAGAACCATATATTTTTTTAAAAAACACCCTATGGTAATGGTTTATGATGGACCCCACTTAAAAAGTCTGAGCTCAAGGGCTTCCTTGGTGGCGCAGTGGTTGGGAGTCCGCCTGCCGATGCAGGGAACACGGGTTCGTGCCCCGGTCCGGGAAGATCCCACATGCCGCGGAGCGGCTGGGCCCGTGAGCCATGGCCGCTGAGCCTGCGCGTCCGGAGCCTGTGCTCCGCAACGGGAGAGGCCACAACAGTGAGAGGCCCGCGTACCGGGGGAAAAAAAAAAAAAAAAGTCTGAGCTCGAGAAAGAACCAGGAGCAGGGTAAAGAACTGTGCTGTCAAGGGCAGCACTAGAGCAAAGTCCAACTGAGTTGGAAAATCGTTTTACAAACTTGTGAGAATGGAGTCCCTCAAGCTTTGCACGCCTACGTCTTTCAAAAGGCAATTTACATAGAAACAAGATTTGAATTTTTAAAAAATTTTTTAAAGGGCAAGGTGTGCCCTCAAAATCAGTATCCCAACATATATTCTAGATTTAATTCTGACTCTAAAATAATTCAGTCATGTGGCAGTCCCCTTGCGAGAATAGGTACCATTCCAGAGCTGCACACTGAAGAGGCATTTACACAAAAGGGGCCAGTGAATATCCTTGCTGACGTGCTGGGGAATGCAGGGCACCATGGGCCTTTCAATTCCTCTCAGAGCCGGCACTCACCTGTGAGCCCTGCCTGAGCCACAGCTCCCTGGGATGACCACTCTCTGTGGTTTTAGGAACTTCAAAACTAGCTATTAGGTCCCCCGAGCTAGATCAAACCGGTTCAGAACACGCCCAGATGAGCTGGCTCCAGCTTAGACAGTACTGTAACATGGAGGAGAAACAACATAAAGGAAAAAAATGCGCCACTGTTCATACCTGACTCTGACCAAGTGCGGTGAGCCCAGTTTCTCTCTGGGAAAGAGCTGGATGCTACTCTTGGCGTGGCTTCCATCTGTAAGTATGGTCTAAGACCCGTAAAAATGCAAAGGAATGAACAGCTGCCTCTTCCTCTTTCTACTCTCCCATCCACAAACCACCCTTGTGTCCTGAGTGAACCGGAGTTAGAGAGCTTCTAGAGCTTCTAGGGTTGCCCATTTGCGTGACAAGAGTGTAGAAGCCATGAGCCGTCAGCACAGGGTATCCTGGGCCAGGAGAGGTGCTCAGATTCCGGGTACCAAAGAAGCTTCACTGACAATGGAGACTAGAGCCACGTGGGCACTGAGGCTGTGAGAAGCAGCCTCATCCACTGCGGCACTGTCAGCGGTGGCTCTTGAGCAGGGATGATTTTACCCCCAGGGGACACGTGGCCAAGCCTGGAGACATTTTTGGTTGTCACAGCTGGAAGGATGCTCCTGGAATCTAGCAGGTAGAGGCCAGGAATGCTGTTAAACATCCTACAACACACAGGACAGCCTCCCCTCAGCAAAGAGTTATCTGGCACAAAATGTCAGTAGTGCCAAGGTTGAGAAGCCCTGATCTAGATAGAGTATGTCACCAATCCTACACTGAGGAAGAGCAGGGAGAGAAGATCCACAAAGTGATCGCTGGCTCTTAAGAAAGCACAACGCTGCGGCTTCCCTGGTGGTCCAGTGGTTAAGACTCTGCACGTCCACTGCAGGGAGCACAGGTTTGATCCCTGGTCGGGGAACTAAGATGATGCATGCCACGTGGCATGGCCAAAAAATCAAAGAGAAAGCAGAGCGTTGTCCTGGGTTTCCTCGGAGGAGGTTTGTCAGGAGTAACGGTGCTTCCCAACAGGAGGGAAGCAGTCATGGTGGGAAAGGTCTGTCCTGGCTGAGGCCCTTGGATTGGCCTTAGTATTTGCTACTTCAATCCTTGTAAATGATTTTACAGAAAAAAAAAAATATGAAAAGGAATTCTTGCAGCTCCCCTAGGGAGCAGTTCTGAAAATCCCATTTTTTGTGTCAGAGTCAACAGAAAAAGATGACATCCTAGGGCAGGGGTTTTTGTCTGTTTATTGACTGATACACCCCAAAACCTTAGAGCAATATTTGGCACATGGAAGGCACTCAAAATATATCTATTGAGTGAATAACACCCTCAGATCAGCCTAGGATCCTTCTCAGGCTCCCTCCCTATTGGAGAAATAATAACTAACATTTACTCGTTCTGTATTAAGCGCCAAGAACTGTTCTAAATGCTTATAATATCCACATTAATTAATCCTCAACCACATTATGAAGTGGGCACTATTATTATCCCCATTTTTACAGAGGAGGACAACAAGACAAAGAAAAGTTGAGTAACTTGTCCAAGGTCACCCAGCTAGTCGAGCCAGTATTCAAACCCACGCTGTCCTGCCTCAGAGCCTGGTAGCTTACATGTGGGCGGGGCCTTTTTCCCCAGGGAGGGCCATATGCGGGGGTCCAACGCTGCTGCGTCTCACTCAGCACCAGTGAGAAATAAAACTAAAAACCGAAAATAAGAATAGTACCTCCTGGCCTAGAATTAAGCCCTGAAATTATGATAAACATGCAGGTCCAGAAAAGGAAAGAGTTGAAACATCCCCAAGTTCTGGAAGACCTAGAGGAGTCTCTGATGCTGCAAGGTAACAGATGAGTAGGTTAGGATCAGACAGCAGTGCTTTGCCCGGCTCCCTACCCAGCTTCCTGCACCTTCATCCTTAACTGTCAGCAGAGTCTCCTCCGGCTCAGTGCCCACCGCCTGTATCCAGCTATGCATCTGAACCTCATCAGACAGAACTGGAGGGGCCCAGCCACTTAGACGCCAGCCTTAATGTCAGGTTTCTCCCCACTCTGTGCTCCAAGTAACCCCAAGCTGCCTCCCAGTTCCTCTGAGCTAATAACCTTCTTAGCTTCTGCCTGTCCCTTCTCTCCCTCCCAGGATGAGAGCTTTGATCTTGAAGCCCCCTTTTCAGTTACATCCTGTTGCCTTCTGTCAGACCACCCACCTGACCACATCTCTACAGATTGTCTTCATTCAACTACTATATCCCCATGCCCTGCTCCCCTCCCAGAGCTCTGAGCTGCCTGGCTAGACCTCCCTGACGACATCACCTGCCTGGACTGCCACTTGGCATTAGTTCCATCCTTTTCACATACCATGCACCGCCTGCCAGGACTCCCCACTGCTTGCAGCTGTGTTTGTTCTCAGCCTCTGTCTGCCCTGAGCCTCTGGGATGGGTACACCCGGCCCCCAGACAGGTGGAGCAACTACCTCCTGAGAGCTGACACCTCAGCTGTGACGCTGCTTAGAATGAAAGCTTGACCCCTTGCTGAGATCAGCACAACAGCACCTTTGTCTTCCACCCCACACAGAGCTGTGTCACATCCTCTATGCAGGCTTTCCTAAATTCCCCAGGCCAAGTTGGCCATCTTCCTTGGTAAACTTGGAGTTCCCTGGATAGGTCTCTATGAAGACACCTGTCACTATAATAATATTTAATTTGTAATATATGTAACAGGGTAGAGAATATTCTCTTCCTTTGTAGCAGGCATGAGATTTCTCTTAGGGCAGGAAGCATTTTTGCTGGGAAAATTTTCTTAAGATTGCTTGGCTTTAGTGAGTTCCTGCAAGAAATATCATCTGGTGCTTAGACCTCAGAGAAAAGGTCAAGATCACATCAGGCAAGGAGAGCTATCTACTTGATCCTCAGAGCAAGGGGAAGAGAATAAAGGAAGGAGAAACATATGGGCAGGGAAAGAAAGAGTGGAGCCACCAAGATACAAAAAAATCTCACACTCTAGGATGAGATCCTTTCCCCTGGAAAAGCCAACCAGCCTTACAATAAATAAATTGTTGTTGGAAAGCAGAAATGAGTTGGAATTTGTCATCCAGGTTTATTTGAAAGGAATCAGAAGCAACATGTGTAGACACAGACCCAGAGACAGAAGAATTGTGGGATTGCAAACCCTTTGGAATTAATTGTATATATAGATATATCCTTTTATATTTTTATATGTCGATATAGATAGATAGATAAATAGATAGATAGATAGATATAATTATCTCTTGGGGAGGCTTAGAACTTCCAAGCCATGAAGTGGAGGTCCAGCCATGCCCATCTAGATGTCAGAGATGTGTGGAGGATAGGAGGGTGGGCAGCTGACATCTGAGTAGCGTAAGCCTCCGCTATTTAGCACAGGACTCCTTGACAACAAAGACCACATTTTATTCATCTTTGTTCAGCCTTTCTTTGACACAGTGCCTGCCTGGCACACAGACAGTGCTCAGCAAACATATGGTGAATTGGTAAATGACTGCAGCTATCCTGAGAACAGCTCTACCTTGCTAAGTTTATGCAAGATATCCTTGTATAAACCAGTCTCCCTAAGAAATTGGAAACTATCATCTGAAAAATCTTCTTCACACCTTGTGAGAAATCATCTCAAGAGAGTTACCAAGCCAGGGAATTATGAGTTGCTGCCTTGCTTGTTTGGGCAGAGTGCACGGAGCCCCGGGCAGAGGGGCTGCCATCCTCCCGGGCCTCCAGGGAGTGTGGAGGCCAGCCTCCCTGAGTCAGCTCACGGGAGGGGCTCAGGTAGAGGGCCCCAGGTGGAGGTGGGAACGCTGTCAAAACCTGGGTGGGGTAGGGAGAGAGGAGCCATTTCAGCTTCTGTGTGCATGCTGATTTAGTTCTCACAATTATTCCTCTAGACTAGAGGCTGGACATGAAAGCTATCTACTCCCTGAGAAATGGAGGGGGCTCCAGATGAGACATTAAAGGTACAAGAGTTGCAGGATGACCAACCCGACACAATAACTTACACTTAAAAAAACCAAAACCAAACAAACAAAAATAGCTTACACTTGGCCCTGCTCTGATGCATCCCATTCCTTTAGCTGGCTTTTGAGGGCCTCCTCAGCCTGACCCCACTTAGCTAGCCAACAGATGCCCAACATCAAAGACACGACTTCAGAAGTTGACCTCACTCGCCAATCGGGAGGCCATGTAGGTTGGTCCCAAGTAATAACATTTCCATGAACCATACGTCTCTCTTGTCTCTCTTGACTCTGAGAGACAAGACCCTGATCTTATAACTGAATGAACCACCCATTTGTTGCTGAGGTTGTTAGTTGCTTACCCTGTCTTCTAACCAAAGACGAGGCAGCCTCTATTTAAAAAGCCAGTTGATCTGATCTCTCACCAGTTGATTTCTGTGTGCTGTTTCCACGAATGAGTATTTACGTACTTTCTAGGCCATGTCACCATCGTGTAAGAAGCTCAAGCAATGCCTACACATGTTATGTCCTAGAACACGTTATTTTCCTGGAAACAATGACAATAAGTGCTACTTACTCCCCCTAATGAGAATGTACCAGCCTGTCTATCACCCAGGAAGAGGAATGACAGGAGGTCTTGAGATGCCCTGAAGGAGGCTCTACGACTCTTATCAACTGAGTTCAAAGAGAGAACAGTCGCTCGTGGTGGTTTTTCCTTTAGACAGAGACTGATATCATGGCTATTTAGGCTGCAGTGGGGTAATATTCAAAAAATAATCACTGGAGTCATATGAGAATATTTGTACTGTCTCGCCTGAAGAGAACACCTATGTTCATAAAGCACCTGGGATCCTCACAGCTATGTGGTGGGTCTCTCAAGATTGAACATTGCCTTTTCAACCAATCCCCCACAGTCACCACTAGATATTAATAACTTTGCCCTTTTAGCCCTTACTCTTAGCAGGGACTGTCCTTAGGGCTTCCACGTGTTGACTGGTTTAATCCTCACAACCTTATGATGTATGCACACTTAGTACCCCCCTTTGACACACAAGGACACTGAGGCTTGCCCAGATTAAGTAATTTGCCCAGGGGTGTCGTTAATAAATTGTAGGACCTGGATTTGAACTCAGGAAGCCTGACTCCAAGATCCATGTAACTAAATGCTATGTTACTCCAAAATCAAAAAACAAAACAAAACAAAAAAACTGAGAGAAATGGAAGAATGATACGTGAATGGCATAGAAAACCAACATGAATTAAACTATCTGAACTGGGGGTAAAAAACAGAACAAAAAAGAAATCAGAGGAACAAAACTCTCCTTTTATTAACTCTGTAGTTCTCTCCATTTAAATCTGATGCTGACCTCACTCCCATGGGGAGATGGAGACAACAGTTAAAACACAAGCGGAAACCAAAATAACTTGCTTTGGGGTTTCAGTGTAAGGATAGAATTTTCTAGGGTAATTTGATTATCTGGGCTTTTCCTTCAAATGTTGAGTTTAGACCCTAACCCCCAACAAAATATGACTCCATTCAGTTGAGGTGACTGGCTGGGGCAAAGCTCGTAGCATTTTTCCATCACTGAATCACCATCAAGAAGCATCCTGAGAAGCACCAGCTGTGCACCAGGTTGGCATTCAGAGCTATTCCTTCTTTCTGTGGGACCAGAGCCCTCCTGTGCCCAAGCCACTGGGCTCGGTAGGCACTGAGGCAGAGCTCACAGAATAATAGCAACTAAATTTAAAAAGCACAGATTTGTAGTCAGACGCTGGCCAAAACACCATTAAGCAATTCTCTATACATGAATCACACATTAGTAAGAACTGCTTCATACAGATTCTATTAGTATTTTCCCTAACCTTACAGCAAAATATCTGCCCACAAATGCCCAATACTAATTGTTCTTCCATGTTGAAAGCCATTTCCTTTGTGCAATGTCCCTCATGTCGTTTGACAAAGGTATTTTGCCGGAAGCACATTGGGTCTTCTTTCTGAACACCATATTAGTCATTATCTTTGAAGCTGGTTTTAGAAGCTTCTCACAAATAGTGTAACTCATACTGTTTTTGCTCTAAGAAGCTCATTTGGTGTCAATCTTCAGGTAGAGAAGAGGTCCTCAGACGGGAAGCTGAAACTAAGAATGATGTATTCAGGAATTGAGGGGGAAGGGTCAGACTCCCTTTTAGTTTAGACAAGTAGTTAATTACCATACTTCAGAGTCACCTGAAGAACTAAAGAAACTAAAAATAACTCCTAAGCCCCACCCAGGTTTTGATTTTAGGGTCTATTTCTATAAAATAGTTTGCCAAATAAATGTTTGTTGCAAGATGAAAAAAAAGTATTCTCCCCCTTCCCTGCCCCAGGTCAGGGAGGCAGGTACCTGGGAAATTTTTTAAAAGTTTTCTAGCTAATTTCCATGATCAGCATAGACCAGAGCTCTGGTCTATTGTAAAAATAATATATTCCAGAAAGCCCTCTGTGCTGCAGTTATTTTCCATTAGTTCTTGACGTACTATAAAAATTTAATTTTTCCAAGGATTAATGTTTATAAAAGATGAACAACTATCATGGAGCATGTATTAATGAGAGTTTCAGACTGCAAAATTGACTTTTTTACTTCCTACCTATATTTTCTCTCAAAATGAAACAGAAGAGCACCACCTAGGAGAAACTCTGCACACTGACCAGAGCCTCAGAGCCATCACCTCCCTGGCTAACCCAACAGGTAAGGGACTGATAAATTTGACACCTGCCATAAATAAGAAAGCAAGATGAAAGTAGCTTAACTGTTCTCAGAGGCATCATAATATACTGCTCCCCCATTCATTGCTTTCCCTCAGAAGCCAGAAATTTTGTGGGGAATGGCAAGGTGGAATACATCACAGACAAGAAAATGTCAAGGGCAGAATTTCCTCTTCTTTGTCTGTTCTACTGTTTCCTCAGTGGTGATGCTGGTCTCACATCAGATTCAGGAGGCACAGGCAGTGCTCAATACCTTCAAAAAAACACTTGACCAAGATGTGATTTCCCTTACTCCATGGGGAGATACTAAATAAAGAAATGCATTTCATTAGTTTATTTGATTATTGAATTTTAGTGATAGTATGTGTTTCATTAATCCAGTTTCTGATATCTGTTAAGATATTTGGTTCGGATTACTTTAATTCAGAAAAAGAGGTTTCTAGAACAGTGTTTCTGCACCATCCCTCCAGCCACCATCATGAAGTTAACCCTACAGTGGACATCTCTTAATTGGATCAAAAATCAAGGACTGAATTCCTAAGAGCTTGGGTAATAAGATGGCATCAGCCATATGTACTCAGACTGGGGGCTTAAAAGCAAAGGTATAATCCTGGAGTCTTTCCTCCTCATTCCACAAGAAAGGGCATGTTTTCAAACCAGAGGTAGGTTTGTTTTATAAACCAGGTTATTTAAGCCCATAGGACCATCTGTTTATTTTCCATGTGTTATCCCCTAGTGTAGGTAAAGCCTTATTTGAATATTCCAGCCTGTCTCAGCAATGCTTCCCAGACTTGAGGGAAGAGTCATAGGTCCACATTACCCTGATGGATCAGAGAGAAAGGACTCCTTTAGAGTCAGGGTCTGTGGTAATTTGAAGCTTGAGAGGGAGAGCAAATTTCAGGATACAGAGTATGGCCCAACTCTACCTCCCCATCAGGAAATGCTTCTTTCAAGGAAGCAAACCAATTAAGAGGTTTGACATTTTTTCTCCTTATTAAGTAAAGTTGAGAATCCTACAGAGATAGTATCCCCATCTTACAGAAGAAATAACTGAGGCCAAGGTACGTTAAGTTTCTTTGCCCAAAACAACAGAGCTGCAAGTGGTGCTGTAAGAAGTGAGAATCATACCACTTAGTGTTTCACATCACTGATTTCCAAACTTTGGAGAATATAGCACACTTCTTTAAATCTTTTTAAAATTGTTGTAAAATACACAATGAAAAATTGCCATTCTTAACCATTTTTAAGTATACAGTTCAATAGTGTTCATATATTCACATTGTTGTGCGACAGATCTCCAAAAATTTTTCACCTTGCAAAACTAAAACTCTATACTCATTAAATAACTCCCCATTTCCCCATCCTCCCATCCCTTGGCAACCCCCATTCTATTTTCTGTTTCTACGAATTTGACTACATTAGATGCCTCATACAAGTGGAATTGTACAGTATTTGTCTTTATTTAAATGGCTTATTTTCAATTAGCATGATATCTTTAAGGTTCTTCCCTGTCGTAGCATGTGACAGGATTTCCTTCCTTTTTAAGGCTGAATAATATTCTAGTGGGTGTATATATTATGTTTTGTTTATCTAGTCACCTGTCGATGGACACTAGAATTGCTTCCAGTTCTTGGCTATTGTGAATAATGCTGTAATTAATGTGGAAATACAAATATCTCTCCAAAATACTGTTTTTAATTATTTTCGGTATATACCCATAAGTGGAATCACTAAAGCATATTGTAATTCTATTTTGAACTTTCAGAAGAACTGTTTTCCTTAGCGGCTGCACTATTTTAAATTCCCACCAACAATGCAAAAGAGTCCCAATTTCTCTACATCCTTGCCAACACTTGCCATGTTCCATTTTTTTGATAGTTGCCATCCTAATGGGTGTGAGATGACATTTCTTTTTTTTTTTAACATTTTTATTCAAGTATAATTGCTTTACATTGTTATGTTAATTGCTGCTGTATAACAAAGTGAATCAGCTATATGTATACATATATCCCCATATCTCCTCCCTGTTGCTTCTCCCTCCCACCCTCCCTATCCCACCCCTCTAGGTGGTCACAAAGCACTGAGCTGATCTCCCTGTGCTATGCAGCTGCTTCCCACTAGCTATCTATTTTACGTTTGGTAGTGTATATATGTCCCTGCCACTCTCTCACTTCGTCTCAGCTTACCCTTCCACATCCCCGTGTCCTCAAGTCCATTCTCTACGTCTGTGTCTTTATTTCTGTCCTCTCCCTAGGTTCTTCAGAACCTTTTATTTTTTTTTTAGATTCCATATATATGTGTTAGCATACGGTATTTGTTTTTCTCTTTCTGACTTACTTCACTCTGTATGACAGTCTCTAGGTCCACCCACCTCACTACAAATAACTCAATTTCATTTCTTTTTATGGCTGAGTAATATTCCATTGTATATATGTGCCACATCTTCCTTATCTATTGAGATGACATTTCATTGTGGTTTGACTTGCATTTCCTTAATGATAAGTGATGTTGAGCATCTTTTAACAAACTTGTTGGTCATTTACCTATCATCTTAGGAGAAATGTCTATAAAGTTCTTTGTCAATTTTTTAACTGATTTATTTGGGTTTTTTGTTGATTTGTAGCTGTTTATATATTCTGTATATTAACCTCTTATCAGGTATATGGTTTGCAAATATTTTCTACCATTCTGTGGGGTGTTTTTTCACTCTTTTGACTGTGACCTTTGATGCACAGAAATTTTGAAGTTTGATGTAGTCCCATTTATCTATATTTATTTTCTTGCCTTTGTTTTTGGGGTCATATCCAGAAATCATTTCCAAATCCAATGTCATGGAGCTTCTTTTCCCCTATGTTTTTTTCTAGGAGCTGTGTAGTTTTAGGTCTTACATTTAGGTTTTTAATCTAGTTTGTATTAATTTTTGTATATGGTATAAGCTAAGGGATCAATTTCATTCTTCTGCCTGTGAATATCCAGTTTTCTCAGTACCATTTGTTGGAGTGGTCTTGGCACCCTTGTTGAAAGTGCTCACTGCCTCAGCAAGTCTCCCTTCAAAATTTAGGATTAGGGCTTCCCTGGTGGCGCAGTGGTTGAGAATCCGCCTGCCGATGCAGGAGACACGGGTTCGTGCCCTGGTCCGGGAAGATCCCACATGCCGCGGAGCAACTAAGCCCGTGAGCCATGGCCGCTAGGCCTGCGCGTCCAGAGCCTGTGCCCCGCAACGGGAGAGGCCACAACAGTGAGAGGCCCGCATACTGAAAAAAAAAAAAAAAAAAAAAAAAAAAAAAATTTAGGATTAAAGCTCACACATGTTTTAGCCAATGAGATCTTTCTCTGATGTATAGCACCACAATGCTATAGTGTAGTCTCTCAGGGAAGGTATTTCGTGGAACCCTAAGCATATTTTGTCCATCCTTACTAAGCTGAATAATTACATGAATTTAATCTGAAAGATTAAATTTTCTGACTACTGTGGAAAACATAAACTATTATGTATTTATTTTTGTCTTTTTAAAATTAAAATATAGTTGACATACAATATTAGGTTAGTTTCAGATGTACCACGTAGTGATTTGACATTTGCATGCATTATGAAATGATCACTATGATGTCAGGCAATCATCTGTCTACATACAAAGTTATTACAATATTATTGACCATATTCCCTATGCTGTATATTACATGCCTGTGGCTTATTTATTTTATAAATGGAAGTTTGTAGATTTTAATCCCCTTCACCTATTTCAACCCCTCCTCTTCCCCTCCCTACAACCATCCATTTATTCTCTGTATCTATGAGTCTGGTTTTGTTTTTTTTATTTTATGTTTTAGATTCCACATTTAGTGAGATCATACAGTATTTGTCTTTCTCTGTCTGACTTATTTCACTTAGTATAATACTCTCTAGATCCATCCATGTTGTTATAATTGGTAAGATTTCTTTTCTGTGGTTGAATAATATTCCACTGTGTATATATACCACACCTTCTTTATCCATTTGACATTTATATTGCTTCCATATCTTGGGTATTGTAAATAATGCTGCAGTGAACATTGGTGTGCATATGTCTTGAATTAGTGTTATTTCCTTCAGGTAAATACCCAGAAGTGAAATTACTAGATCATATGGCACTTCTATTTTTAATTTTTTTGAGGAACCTCCTTACTCTTTTCCATAGTGGTACCAATTTACAATCCCACCAACAGTGCACAAGGCTCCACTTTTCTCCACATCCTCGCCAACACTAGCTAGTTATTTGTTATCTTTTCAATGAAAACCACTCTGGCAGATGTGAGGTGGTATCTCATTGCAGTTTTGATTTCCTTGATTATTAGTAATGTTGAGCATCTTTTCATGTACCTCTTGGCCATCTGTATGTCTTCTCTGGAAAAATATCTATTCAGGTCTTTTATTCATTTTTTTAATTGGGTTGTTTGTTTTTTTAATATTGAATTGTATGAGCTGTTTATGTATTTTGGATATTAAACTCTTAATGGACATATCATTTGCAGATATTTTCTCCCATTCAGTAGTCTGCCTGTTCATTTTGTTGACAGTTTTTTTCATTATGCAAAAGCTTTTTAGTTTGATGTAGTCCTGTTTGCTTATTTTATATTTTGTTTCCCTTGCCTGAGGCGACAGATCAAAAACATATTGCTAGGACTGATGTCAAAGAGTGTACTGCCTATGTTTTCTTCTAAGAGTTTTATGGTTTCAGGTCTTATGTTTAAGTTCTTAATCCATTTTGAGTTTATTTGTTTATACAGTGTGAGAAAGTAGTCCAGTTTGATCCTTTTGCATGTAGCTGTTCATTTTTCCCAGCACCACTTATTGAAGAGGCTGTCTTTTCCTTGTTGTATATCCTTGCCTCCTATGTCATAGGTTAATTGACCTTATGAGCATGGGCTTATCTCTAGGCTCTCTATTGTCTTCCATTAACTTTGTGTTGTATGTCTCTAGTTGTAGGAAATCTTTTCTGCTGGTCTTCATGTCGTTCTCATAGATAGAGAGATACTTGCTCTATAAGTAGTTGTAATTTTGGTGTGTCCATGGGAGGAGGTGAGTTCAAGGTTTGCCTTCTCCACCATCTTGGCCACCTCCAAGGTATTACCATTTTATAGCAAAGTACATAAATAGGAGCAATGACTGCCATTTGATTCATGAATGAGTAAGAAGTATGTTGCCTACAATCATGTATTTTATTTGTTTGCTGACGTCTCCACCCATCAGAATGTAGGGTAGGAAATTTGCTTGTCTTGTTCACCTCTGCATCTCCAGTACCTGTTACAAAGTAAGTACACAATAAATATGTGCTGAGAGAATGAATGGCAAAATGGGCAAATACAGACAACTTGTAAAACATGGAAGATCATTAAAAACCATGTTTAACCTCATTATCTATACGTAGCCACTCTTTATATATTTTCAGATTTGTTCTTTTAACCTCTCTCCTTTCTCTCTCTGTCTCTCTCTCACTCTCGCTCTCTCTCTCTAGCTGTGTGTGCATGTGTATGATAAAATATATGTAATGTACATTCTATTTTATAGCCTGCTTTTATCTCCTGGCAATAAATATTGAACATCTACCTATATCAATAATAATTATCATAAAGTTTAAATATGCTTGTTTAAAAAATAAAAGAGTAAAAAGTAAATAATGAAAGTCATACCCCACTCAGTCTGGTTCTCAGAAGTAACTACTGTTAAGATTGATATGTATTATTCCATGGCTTTTCCTTTGTCTATATAAACACACACACACACATATACACACACACACATATATATAAGATGTTATATAACATATCATATATATATGTATATGTTATTATATATGTGTATATATACATATACATGGGGAAATAAGATCACAGAAATTAAGCTTGCCTTTATAAATTTTAAAATATATTGATATTTTCCCATCAGAACATGATGAAATTTTTAAGAGCTTTTTAGTCTTTAAAATGCCTGCAGGGTAGGGAGAGAAGTAAGCCAACAAAAAGCAAGCTGATTCCTGCTTAAGAGAAGTTTAGGAATTAAAGAAAAACTGTATCTCTGAAGGCAAGGACTCAGGGTGGAGTTGAACACAGGAGGATAGATTCAAAGTCTTTACAAGAAGCATATAGAAGCCCAGTTTTGCTTCTCTCCTACAGTTAGTTAAGTGACTTCTCCTCAGCTTTGGCCCAGAGGTACTGATGATAAATCATGGCTGAGGGCAAAATAAGGCACATGCTGAAAACAGGTAGATTATGTTAAAGGCTACATATTCAATGGTGAAAGTCCCCGCCAATTCCCTGACTGGCTTCTAGAATAATAGGAACCAGGCTCTACCTTGTAGGCAAGAGATAGGAAAATCCTACTCCAGGAAAACTGATCAGCCCAAGAGAAAAGACTTAAGTATATTAGCAAGTTGGAGCCCTCCTAGGCAACAACCAGATTTACCTCCTTAACCTATGGTGAGGACCATAGTTGAACCCAATCAACATACATGGAGCTTCCAAACTAGAATTTTTTGTGTCTTACTCTGAAATATAAATGAAAAACCAAGGATCATCAAAAATCCAAGAAAACCTCAAAATTTAAAACTAGGGACCAAAATACAAACATAAGCTACCAAAAAATGGAATTCAAGGAAAAAAGAGACATGGATAGGACCAGAATTAAACATCAAAAACTTATTATTAATGTCTTATGGAAAAATGAGAGATTTTGCTTCCACAAAATAAGACAGAATGATAATCTTTTAAAAATGAGAAATAATTAGAGAATAAGAAAAAGCTCTTGGAAATTAAATATGTGACAGAAGAGAAACTTTTAGATTCAACAAAAAGATTAAAAGACTAATATTGAGAAAATCACTGCAGAGGAAACATAAAAAGACAAAGAGATGGAAAATGGAAGAGAAAGTACAAAAAGAAAAGAGATTTGAAAAATGGAGTGAAAGACACAGAGAATTAGAAGACGTATCTAGGAGATCCAACATATGGCAAATAGGAGTTACAGAGAGAAGAGAGAACAAAGAAGTGAGGCACTACAAGGGGATAAAAATTGACACTAAGGGGCTTGCCTGGTGGCACAGTGGTTAAGAGTCCATCTGCCAATCCAAGGGACATGGGTTCTAGCCCTGGTCTGGGAAGATCCCACATGCCGCGGAGCAACTAAGCCTGTATGCCACAACTACTGAGCCTGAGCTCTAGAGCCCATGAGCCACAACTACTGAGTCTGAGTGCCCATAACTACTGAAGCCCGCGTGCCTAGAGCCTGTGCTGTGTAACAAGAAAAGCCACCAAATGAGAAGCCCGTGCACCACAACGAAGAGTAGCCCCCGCTCGCCGCAACTAGAGAAAAGACCATGCACAGCAACAAAGACCCAACGCAGCCAAAAATAATAAATAAATAAATAAAATTTATTTTTAAAAAATTGACATTAAGACACATCATAAATTTCAGAATGTGGAAATAAAGAGAAAATACTAAAATCTTCTAGAGGTGAAAAAACAAGTTACAAGGAAAGGATTGGAATTCAAAATGGCATCTGACTTCTCAAGAACAATCTGTAATCTAGAAGGAATGCCTTCAAAATTCTGAGAAAAATAACATTCAAATTCTGAGAGAAATTATTTCCAACCTAAAATTCTAAGCAAATGAAAAATGAGGCAAGAATTAATTCCAATAAAAACAAAAGTTTGTACAAAAAGGGAATAAAATCATTTACTGTGAGGCTCAGCTGAGGACTACCCTTACATAGTCATAATAATATAAAATATGGATATTGATACAACCAAAATAGTGACATAAGACCATCGGGAAATTGGGAAGAGAAATTATCTGAATGTGTGCATACGTACCTGTGCATGTGTGTACATCTGTGTGTGTAGGGGTGACTAGGATGGATATAAAAGAGTTATATCCATATCTTCCACAGTAAGAAGTCAATATAAAATTTAAAACTTAAGGAAAAAAGGCACATTACTTTGAAGGTTGGAGATAAATATCAGAAGAAACAGCTAAAACAGTTTCCCATGGTTGCTTCATAAGCCTGGACACAAAGAATGAGGAGTGAATTGGTGGAGCCTACTGGTTTCATGATAAACTTTCTGTGTTACATGACTTTTTAACTAGGCATATGTATCATTTTGACTTGTTTTTTAGAAGGACATAAAAAAATTGGGAAAATATTTGCAATGTTTCTGGAAATGAGTTAATAGACATTAATTTTAAAAAATAAATGATACCAATATTCTTGCATTTACAGTGCTGTCATGGAAGGGCTCTCACAATTTTTTAAATGGCGAAAGCTGCAGAATGGTTGCAAACTGCTTAACAAAATTTCAGTTTTGTCTATTATAGAAACACATATCTTATTTGGAAACATTTTTAGTATGTAGAGACATACAAAGAACATAATACATATATTTTCTGTGTCCATCAACCACAATTTAAAAAAAAAAACCTCTAACATTCTGTCGTTTTTGCTTCAGGTTTATATATATATATATATATATATATATATATATATATATATATATATATATATATAAAAGAAATAGAATACTGTAGACAAATTAAAGTCTGTTTCATTCTCCTCCAGTTTCATTCTCTTTCACCCTCCCTAAAGGCAGCTATATCATAAATTTGTTGAGTATATTTCTAGCCGATGTTTTATGCTTTTGTTACATACAAAAATATCCATAAACAATATAGTATATGCTTGGTGGGTTTTTAATCTTTTGTAAATATTTTCATAATGCATGAATTAGTCTGCAACTGCATTTTTCACATAAAACTCTTTAAATTCACCTCTGTGATACCAGTAGATCTAGTTCACTAGTTTTAACTGCTGTATAGTATTCCATCATTTAACATTTATTTATTTAAAATGTGTTAATTCCCCAGTTGATGGTTATCTAAGTTGTTTCCATTTTTTTGCTATTATAAAAATTCTTTCAAAGGAGGTATCTTTACCTGTCTCCTATTGTGCATATCTGAGTGTTTCTCTGGGGAATAAGCCCAGAAATTGACTTTCTGGTCATAGGGTATGCATACCTTCAACTTTTCTTAACATTACAACATTGTTCTTCCAAATCATTGAGGCAATTCCCACTCTTACCAGCAGTTTATGAGCAGTGTAAGTAACCCTCTCAAGTAAGTTAAGTATTTTCAACTTAAGATTTCTGATTTTGCCAGTCTAGTGGGTGTGAAATAGCATATCATTGTTAAGTTATCATTTATCTAAAAATTAATGAAGTTAACTATCTTTTCTGTTTCTGCCATCCAGATTCTCAATTACCTATTTATGTTCTTTGCCTATTTTTCTTATTTTCTTTTTCTAATTCATTTATAGAAACCTTTTAATCATTACATACTAATTATTTTATACAAACATACATGTGTGTGCATGTGTGTATATATATATATGCTTTTTAATGACTGTATGACAAAGAGGAAATTTTAATGACACCTAAAATTGCTAGCACCATAAAGACCTTAGAAGTGATATGGCAGTATATTTCAAAACTATAGGATGAAGGGAAGCACTTATCAAGCATTTATTTTATGGCAGGTACTGGAAGACCTCATTTTATCATTTTAGCAAATGTGTGAGAGTGACATGTTTTTCTCTTTTGTGTGTAAGTAAACTGAAAGTCGGTGAAGTCAAACCCATTGCTTGGGCCATGCCAGCAACCAGTGAAAAAGGTAGGACCCTTCAACAACAGAGATTTGAACTGTGTGGGTCCACTTATAGGGGGACTTGTTTCAATAGTAAACACTACAGTACTGCACAATCTGACATTGGTTGAATCCAGGATGCAGAACTACAGATACAGAGGAACGTGGTTACAAAGGGCTGAGTATAAATTATACACAGATTTTTGACTGAGGAGGGTGGGTGCCCCTAACCACCATCTACCCTGCGATGTTCAAGTTACCTGCATTTAATAACACAGTCTGTGCTTTTTCACAGCACCACACTACCTCTCATTAAAATATAACTGGGCTTCCCTGGTGGTGCAGTGATTGAGAGTCTGCCTGCCAATGCAGAGGACACGGGTTTGTGCCCCGGTCCGGGAAGATCCCACATGCCGCGGAAAGGCCACAGCAGTGAGAGGCCCGTGTACTGCAAAAAAAATAAAATAAAAAATAAAAATAAAATATAGAATATAACCTACCAGTTCCACCCCTAAGAATCTATTCTCAAAGAAAGAAATCTAGTGGATAAATGCAAATGCACAACAATATTTATTATAGCATATATTGATAGTAGCAAAGGTATCATATAAAAACCTAAGTCCCCAACATAAGGGAGTAATTTACTAAGACACCCCTGATATGCAGGCAACAGAAAAATTAACAACCATGACTTCTCAAGGAATTCCCTGCTATAGCTGTTGCTGGGGAACAAAAAAACAGTTCTTTAGTGAATGAAGACAATCCACAATGATGACAAATGACTCAGTAGTTGATTAAAGGGACTTTTTGTGGGACCACAGAGGCAAATACTCTAAGGGATTCACATTCATTCATTCATTCATTTGTTCAGGAGGCACTAATGAACCAGACCTGTATGCACCATGAAATAAAAAACAAATAAGACATGCATAGCACCCTTGGGGTGTTGGCAGATTACCATGTGCAACAGACACGTAATGCAGAAATATCAATTTACACACCGTGAGTGAGTGAGGCAAGCGTGCCTCATAAACAAAGGTAACTCTTGTATTTTCCATAACTGATCTCAGCTTGCATTTTGGTAATGGCAGGAGAGTGAGGGAAGGTGAAATTAAACTTGACAATGAAAGGTAGAGTAGCCTGTTCTAGTTGAATAGTCTCTCTTAGGGGAACTTAATCCTCTACAGGCAAATACTTAGTTATCCAAAGTTCACACTTCTTTGTTTCATCCTTTCCTCAAGGGTCTCCCATCCATCTCCCCCTTCCCAGGAAGACAACAGGGTGCAGGGAGCATTTACCTGCTTGTGGGGAGGAGTGGTCTTCATAATTGATGAATCATAACCTCCCTAATTGACCCCCATTTGCTTCTACCTCCCTTAACAAACGCCCATCCTTGGAGTGATAGTCTGTTCTCTTGGTTCTAGCAAGGCTTGGATGCAGTTTCTCAGGGACCTTGGCCATCAGTTGCTGCTGACATGGCCCTCTTTGTCTTTAGCTTGTGCTGTAAATACCTGTACCCTTAAATGGCAATGTGGTAGAGAGGCTGAAAGCATAGGCCAGCCTGAGGTTGAGTCCTAGCCCTGCCACTTACTAGCTCTGTGATTCTAGGCAAGTTACTTAACTTCTGTATGCCTGGATTCCTTCAACCATAAAACGGGGACAAGAAAAACCATTGTCTACCTTGTTGGGTGGTCAGGAAGATGAAAGGAGATAATGCATATAAAGTCACAGAGAACAGTATCTGCAATATAATACATGCTTAATAAATGTGAGCCATTTTTCTAGCCCCAGAAGACACCAGATAATTAGTTGGCCCCTTTATCTACCCTCAGCACTGCATGGTAACCTTGTGGGGTGTGGTGGAGAGGATTTGGGTCCCTTCCATGCCACCTGGCAAGCTAAGAGAGATGGCTTCCTTCTGAAGTTTTCAGTGGAAAGTGAGGCATGTGATAGATACCACGCACGCGCACACTCACACACGCACACACACGCACACGCGCACACTCACACACGCACACACACGCACACTCACACACACGCACAGGTCCTCACTCTGAGCTTCCCTCTCTACTTCTCTGTAATTTCTATCCTCCTGATGTCTCTTCTCAACCCAGATCTTTATCCTAAGAGGGTAAGTAGGGCTTTTAAACCTGACCGCTTGCCTCTGTCTACCCTCTACTTCCACCCCCAATTCCTCTTTTCTAGCAAAAGGCTTTCTTGTTCTTTCTGTTTAGTGGGAACTTAACATAAATCACATACTAAGTTCTCTCTGTCTAAGGCTTAAAGTAGAACTTTGTAATAAGACCTCCCTGCTTTGCTCCTGATATGTAAGGGGAATTCTTAGAATATAGAAATTCCTTTTTTCTTCCAGTTAGGCTGATTTCACAACTCAGGAGACTCAAGAAAGTTAGCTCTGAGATTCAGAGCTGACCAACCACCTCTTTATTTTGGTGTTTTATATCCTCTCTGTGAAGAGGTGAGTGCTATACACAGCCCTCTTTATTTCTCTGTGATTTCTACTCCTCCTTGATTCCGATTCTCAACCCAAGGAAAAGCCCCAGTAAAACAAGGTTTATGGGAGAAAACAATGCTAGAAAAATTTTCAAAACACGATCCCCACTGTCTACAAATAGCAGGAGCTCTAATTTCTTGAACACTTGGTATGTGTCAGACACTGTGCTGGCTCATTTATTTGTTTGTATGTTTGTTTATTTATGGCTGAGTTGGGTCTTTGTGGCTGCACGTGGGCTTTCTCCAGTTGTGGTGAGCAGGGGCTACACTTCGTTGTGGTGCGCGGGCTGCTCATTGCGGAGCAGGGGGTCTAAGCATGCAGGCTTCAGTAGTTGTGGCTCGTGGGCTGTAGAACACAGGCTCAGTAGTTGTGGCCCACGGGCTTAGTTGCTCTGCAGCATGTGGGATCTTCCCAGACCAGGGCTCGAACCCGTGTCCCCTGCCCTGGCAGGCGGATTCTTAACCACTGTGCCACCGGGGAAGCCCTGGGCTCTTTTCATATATTCTTTCAATTCATCATCACAAACATTATAATCATCCCCAATTTACAGATAAATAAAATGAGTCTTAAAGATATTAAATATTTGTTGAATGACACACAGCCAATAACGAGCGAAGATGTCTGACGTCACTACTCACAGCCACTGTGCTGGTTTGCTTCATAGATAAGCAATGTGATGGAGTAAGAGTGATGTGGTGAACCTACAGGGTCCAGGGCTTGGCTGCTCGCTAGTGTCAGGGCTTCAGGGAAAGGGGGATACAATTCTGGGTCATATGAAAGAAGAATTGGGATCTTTTGGGAGAATGCAAAAGGGAGAGGATAGGGAAGGATAAATGGTTAAGATGACTGAATGCTCTTCACTGTGACCACATCCCCAGCTCTGCCCCGAATCATCAGGGAAGGTCATGAACATCAGTGAAATTCTTGGTGCTCTTCAAGGCTTCGTAGAAACATTAAAAACTGTTTAGTTCTGCACCCAGGTGGGTGTGGAGACAAAATAGGAGTCAGGTTGCTATGGAGGCGGAGGGGAAATGGAAAGAATTACTTCCAAGGGAGTTTGATGAAAACTGGGGGAGGATTACTTTGAGCTTTCTCCAGGCTTTGAATGTGTCTTCTTTAAGAAAATTCTGCCTAGAATGCAAGGGATGGTATATTATTTGGGGTTCTCCAGAGAAAAAGAACCACTAGGAGATGTGTATACTTTATTATGAGGAATTGGCCCATATAGTTTTGGAGGCTGAGATCTGCAGCTGGCAAACTGAAGGCCCAGGAGAGCCAATGGTATAGTTTCTGTCTGAGTCTGAAGGCCTAGAATTAGGAGCGCCAACAGTATAAGTTCTAGTCTGAGTCCAAGCCCAAAGGCAAGACAAGATCAGTGTCCCAGATTAGAGACAGTCAGGCAGAGACAGTAAATTTTCTCCAGCTGAGACTTTTTGTTCTATTCAGGCCTTCAGCACATTGGATGAGGCCCATCCACTTTGGAGAACGCAACCGGGTTTACTCCGTCTACTTACTCAGATGTTAATCTCATCCAGGAATGCGCACACAGCCAGAATCACGTTTAGCTAAAGACTTGGTCACCCCATGGCTCAGTCAAGCTGATATACAAAATTAACCATCACAGATAGGAAAGCACCAGATGATATCAGCTCAAATATAATATCTGGAAAGAAGAAGGGACAATTCAGTTGTGGGAGGTGGTCTCCTAGGAGCTGTGCTACTTTAGCTAAATAAGGCAAAAGGGAATTTTTTGGTAGAGTAGGGGTCCAGCATATTTTGTACATTTTTATGGTGGTAATTTATTTATAAATTTAACCATTTTAATCATTTTAAGTGTCTCATCCAGTAGCATTAAGTGCATTCACAATGTCTTACAACCACCTCCGTTATCCTGGAATGTCTCTGATAGACAAAATCAGTATGTGAAAGGTCATTCTTGGCAGAGGAAATGAGGAGGGTCTCAGAGAGAAATGAAATATCAGGGAAATGCAAGAAGTCGGCTATGGCCAAAATGTAGACTGCAGTGACAGTATATGTGTGTGTGTGTGTGTGTGTGTGTGTGTGTGTGTGTGTGTGTGTGTGTGTGTGTATGTGTATGGGGAAAGGCAGTGGCTGGGAGAGGAATGACTTTCAAGACATGAGCCTAGGAAAGCAGACAGAGCCAGATCATGCAGGGTTTTCTAAGCCATACTACTGACTTGCAGTATAACACTATAGGCTATGAGAAACAATGGAAGTAAATGGGGTGGGTGAATGTTTCAAGTTCACCTTCTGGGAAAACCAGACTAAGAAAAGTGGTTCGGGAAGTGCTCTCAGGATGGAGCCTACAACTGGCTCCCTCCAGTCAGACCATAACGAGAACTGCAACTGTGACAACTCCTGACCGCCTGAGGAGCACAATTACTGAAATGCTACCTGTGAGGGGTTGGAATGGAAGAGGAAGCACTGGCTTATATGATCTCTGTAGCACTGAAAGATAACCTAGGGGGGTAATGGCAGTGATAAGGACCATGGGATTGTTAACTGAAGAAAGTGAATAAAAAGCTCGGGTCGACCAACCATCAACTCGCAGTGGCACATTGTGAAAGCCAGAGGTCCTTGATGGAAGCATCTAATGAGGTCTTTATCTCCTGCATCTGTAGGGCAACACTGTGTTGAAAATCAGGTCTAGGGTTTGTTATAAGGATAACAGACCTACAACAGAAGCTGCAAGCACAGTCCTAGGAGGTCTTCCATGTTAAAACTCAGGCTCTGATAGGAAAATCTGGCTCTGGAAAATCTGATAGGATATCAGGCTCTGATAGAGTTGGACTCTAAGACCTGGGATTCGGACATTGGGTGGAAAGCTCCAGACTGACAGAGTGGACCCCTTCCCCTTAGCAGAGGCAAGCAACCTCCCACGTCCTGGAACCATACAAAGGCCTCTTTCGAGGCAGATCCCTCACACGATGCTAGTACCCTCCTCATCGTTCCTTCCCTCATTGATTCTACACCAGTGACTAAGCTAAGGTCTTAGAATATCCTGAAAAGGAAAGTAAAGCTACAGGAAGAAGTGGCTTATCCACCAAAAGAGCTGCAGGACCTGTCTGACGCGTCTCCCAGTCGGTACTGAAGGAACATATATAAGAATGGACTTTGGGGATATTGGATTGAGAGACTGGTTGGTGGAATGAACCACCCCTCAAAAAAAAAAAAAATAGACCACCCACTTAGAGGCAAGTTGATTACATCAGCCCCTTCCATCCCAAAGGGGGCAGTAGTTCGACCTACCAGGGTTGATGTTTATTTCAGTTTCCCTTCCCTGTGAAGCAGTTCCCTTGCAAGCCCAATATCCAAAGATTTATGGAGTTTTCGAGATATTGACATGAGATCCTGTATAATATTTCCTTAAACTAAGGGAGCCAAGGTGTGACAATGGGCACATGACCATGAGATCCACTGGTCTTTCGATTTACTGAATCTCCCAGAAGCTGCCAGATTGATGAGATATTAAAACGGCCTTTTATAATCTCAGCTAAGGTAGCAGCTCACAGACCTTTCCGAGCTGGGGTCAGGCCCTTGTACCTTCACTCCCAGTGTCCAATTTGAGGGAATTTACGCTCCCTGTAATAGGAATTTTAGGGTCGGCAGAATTCAAGGTCTACGTCTTTATGGGGTTGTGCTTCGACCAGGGGACATAATAAGCATTCCACTGAACCTAAAGCTACTGCCAGGGGTTATTTGGGGCTCCTCATGTAGGTGGACCAACAGGCCAATAATCAGTTATTGTACTGGTGTTAATTGACCTTGATCATCACAGAAGGGAACAGCTGCTCTTACAAAATATCGATTAAAGCCTCAGCAAAGGCTGCAGCTATGGGGACCGTAATTCACTTCACTCATCTTCCCATTTATAAGTCTACTTAGAGACCATGGCCTTCAACTACCTTGAGGCATCAGTATCAGAGCTGCTCAGTGTGGGGCAAGGGTACTCTGAGCAAAGCCAGGAGTGGGGGACTGTAACAGGCAATGTCCCACCATGTCTCCTTGGCACTCATCTGGCCCCGCAGCTACAGGACAGTGGCCGTGCTCACTGACAGCTTCCCAGCCCAAATGTCTGTCTCTCTGCCCCTTGGCCTGAGAGCTTTGCCTGGCGCCATGGGAGTTTGCTTAGCCCGCACACAGGAGAGCTCAAACGTGCTGGGATTTAAACCCCAGAGCAAATATCAACAATAAAGGACAGCAGCCATTGGATAAACAGCCCAGCCGCCCTGTCCTGCAGTAGAACTACGTTGAGGTGCATTCTTCACAGCTCCTCAGCGATCTTGAGCCCCAAGTCGGTGATCTGACTATAAACACATGCTTGATTGTCGTTTATCCTAAGCTCTTCTACTCTGCTCATTCCTTCATTGGTACTTCCTGAGATCACCTCCCAAATAAACTACTTACCCCCCAGTCCTTGTCTCGGGAATCTAAACTAAGGCAGTGTGCCATGACAAAGGGTTCTGTTGTCAAAAGCTCCTCCTGATGACTTAGAATTCATTTTAGCACCTTAATAGTTCTGAAATTTGTATTGTAATTAAAAGCAAAAAACAAGACAGAATTCTTTACACTGCATTTACCACTGTATTTCCCCAGCATATTTGTGGATGGTTGAAAGAATGGACTTTGGAATCAAACCAACCTGGTTTGAATGACGGCTCCGTTATTTACTTTGGAGTCACTCACCTCTCCTAAGCCTTTGGATCCCAAACTCTAAAATTGAGGTAATAATGTAACTGCCTAAATGTATTGTTGTTAAGATGAAATAAATGCCAGGTACATAGTAAGAAAGTAATAAAACGTAGATGTTATTGCAGTTACGTGACTATAGCATCTTTTTTAGTAACAGCTATTAACATCTGGAACACAAATATTTTTTGGAGCTTTTTGTATGTATTTCTCTAGGGAAAATCAACCTCTCATCTTGTGCTAAGAATATTAAATCATGATTCTATATGGTGACTTTTCTTCTATGAAAGTTTTAAAGGCGTTTGTAGAACTCAAAAGAAAAAAAGCATTTGTATCAGTTAATTCCTACAAGGGAGAAGCCTGTGTTGAACATGTAAGCTTGGCATGGAATATAAGACTTGGAAGCTTCTTTGAGGATTCTCATTTTGTCCACGTTTCCAACTTCTTTGTTCAGTGAAAAAGGTGTTTCAGGAGAAAGCTCTGGGTTTTTTGAAATTTAATTTTTATGTTATATTAGAGTATAGTTGATTCACAATGTGTTCGTTTCAGGTGTACAGCTAAGCGATTCAGTTATACGCATACATATAACCATTCTTTTTCAGATTCTTTTCCCATATAGGCCATTACAGAATATTGAGTATACTTCCCTGTGCTCTACAGTAGGTCCATGTTGATTATCTATTTTATATATAGTAGCGTGTGTATGTTAATCCCCAAACTCCTAATTTGAAAGTTTTGTGTTTTCACGTGTAGAAGTTGTCTACACCGGGTCTGCCAGTCCTAACTCATGCTGTGACGACTCACCGCCCAGGTTGAGGAAAAGATTGTGCTGCTCTGTTACCAAAACATAGGGCCTCAAACAGTGCTTTCCTCAGGGATGACCTGTGAAAAGAAAAACTACAGAAGACAGGCTGCCTTGTGCTTAACATCACCCCGTTCTTCATTCATTTCCAAAAGCAGCCCTAAGATTACACAGCTCTAAATTCTGAAAAATTTTCCAATCTCAGAACAAAAAACTGTCAAGCAAAAGAACATGAACAGCTAGGCATGTTTTATACACAAATCCCTTAGTACCAAACAAGCTGAATTGAGACAACTCCGGTGGAAGCCTAAAGGCAAGCTGTCTGCTTGAAATGGCTTTCCCGTAACAACTCACCTTTGCCGTGGGACAGGGACGGTGCCAATCTACGCAAGTGTGAAAATCGAGGCTCTTCCTGTGATTCTCAGAGAGCCCCGCCCGGACAGTTAGGCTAGGAATTAGCCAGTTAGAGCCAGAAGCTTATTGTTAATCTGTTCAGTCAGGAGGTGCAGAAGTAGCATCTGAGCTGAGGAACTTCAATGCAACATTTCTTTCTTTTCTTTTTTTTTTTTTTTTGGTGGTACGTGGGCCTCTCACTACTGTGGCCTCTCCCTTTGCGGAGCACAGGTTCCGGACGCGCAGGCTCAGCGGCCATGGCTCACGGGCCCAGCCGCTCCGCGGCATGTGGGATCTTCCCGGACCGGGGCACGAACCCGTGTCCCCTGCATCGGCAGGCGGACTCCCAACCACTGCGCCACCAGGGAAGCCCTCTTTTTTTTTTTTTTTTTTTTTTTTTTTTTTTAATATGGCATAGTTTCCCTTGAGGTCCCTGTGTTTGCAGCACATGTGGATAGAAAAAGAGAAATCATTTGACTCAGTTTCAACTTAACTGGTGATGTTTCCAGATGTTGAATTTACCCTTTAGTGTGTTCACCTGGTACTAAGTCCCTGATGCCTCTGTGTTTCTGAGCCTTATGGAAGTTATGGATACCTCTGGGGAGGGAGGTGTGCAGAGGGGATGGAAAAAGGCATGGCTGACTTCTTAAAACTATTCTGGTAGTAATTTTCATCCGTACCAGGGCTCCTCTTCGGAGTGAGGGCTATTCCACTGTGGTGTTGGGATGCCCTGATCCCACAGCCAGGGCTGCCCCTGGTGGGGTTGTGCAGCTGTGTCCTGCACGAGGGCACCCAGCCCCGGTTGCTCCTGGTGGGAGGCTGCATCTGTTCTTTTCCTAAGTTGTAACAGCCCTACTGGGAAGATCCCTCCAGAGTGAGGGCTGGGAGGCTGATTTACAAAAGTGGTTTGTGTTTGTTTGGTGTCAGCAGGGAATTCATTTTATCACACTGATATCTCTAGTCTTGAGACCCAATTTCTGACCCTCTAGACATTTTCAGAAGAGGAAATTATTCCAATGGTAAATTCTGTCAACATGAAGTTAATCATGGCAAATGCCGGCTTCCTATACACGCTTCAGTTTATTAACCTTCTACATCTGCACTGAAACCAGTTTTGCTTTTTGTTGTTGTTACTAAAAATGGGTTAGGTATTGAGTTGTTGCTTGACCAGGAATTGCGTGGGGTGTAATTTGAAAATATGAATTTTCACAGAAGCATTTCAATTTAAAAATATCCACTGAAGAGAAAGCATAGAACGGGGAAACAGAGGATTTGCACATGCAACTTGCTTTCAAAGTCTCACTCAGAAATTTACTTTTAATGATTAAATGCAGAGTTTCCAAGTGAGTACCCTCTTGAAAGTAACGTATTCAAAAACAGTTGATATTAGCAGCTTAGTTCCCTTGAATCTTTGTAAGGGAAAAACTAGCTCAGCAAACCATTATAAACTGTCTATTATGATTATTTGATGACTTATTATCACTAAGACAATCTTAAGCCATTAAAATCAACAGGATTCCATTTCTTAACCAGAGAACTATCTTTAAACACACACACACACACACACACACACACACACACACACACACACTTCTGAGTTTTCCTTCATTTCTGCAGCTGGAGAGAGTACATTGTTACAATTTACAGCGAAATACAGAATAGTACAAGTGGAAAGTCATTAGTGGGACAGAATCTGAACCTCTTTTAATTTCCCTGTTTGGCTTTCTCTTCCCACACTTCAGGTGTGTTATACTCATTTCTGCCACACCCTGAAAACACACCCAGATACTTAACCAGAATTGAGAAATCCAGGAACAATGCACTGGAAGAATGACAGAGCAAGCCAAGCTCACTGAAGAATAATCTCCAAAAGCCAAGGGCTCTGAGCTTCCACCAATGGGTCCCAAGCCCTGTCTGTCTTCAGGAATTTTAAAATCTGAAACCACTCTACAGAGATAAAATAAAGCCATCTTTGGCCCCAAGAAACCTGTTTTTAAAGCTCTGTTGCTTAAATAACTGTTGCAGAAAGAGCAAGGAAAAGAGAAGAGATTTCAAAAGAGAGAGCTGGCACTGAATCTCTTCACCCCAGCCTCCTAAGCAACCTGCTCCGGCCCCTGGCAGAACCATTGGCCACAGTTTCAATTACATCCTTACTGCATAATTGTAGGAATATTCTCGTTCAAAGTCATTGCTTTTTCAGACCAATTTCGATGTCAAAATTGTTGTAATTCCTATCATGGTTTTACTGGTAATACTCTGTAAATTTATTTATTTTATTTTTGGCTGCATTGGGTCTTTGTTGCTGCGCACGGGCTTTTCTCTAGTTATGGCGAGCGGGTGCTACCCTTCATTGCGGTGCGCGGGCTTCTTATTGCGGTGGCTTCTTTTGTTGTGGAGCAGGGCTCTAGGTGCGAGGGCTTCAGTGTGTGGCTAACGGGCTCTAGAGCACAGGCTCAGTAGTTGTGGCTCACGGGCTTAGTTGCTCCACAGCATGTGGGATCTTCCCGGACCAGGGCTCGAACCCGTGCCCTCTGCATTGGCAGGCGGATTCTTAACCACTGCGCCCCCAGGGAAGCCTTTTACTGGTAATACTTTGAATTCTTTCTACGGAAGGGAATGAAGTCTTAGAGGACTATTAAAAACGTTTATTTGTATCTTCTACCTAAATTAAAGTCAAGGAGTTGGAGTTTAGATAATTGCCTCTAAGGAAACAACGTCTTCCCCAAATGGGACAAGCTTCACTCACGTCATTCTATTTTATTTGAAAGTTTATGGACTGAAGGTGGAGGGTTAAGTAATTAATAGATTTGTGATTTAAAACATATTTATGTTTTAAAAAATTATATATTTTTATATATGTTTTAATCTATATTTCAGATTAAACATTTGTACAGAAATTTAAGGTAGGGCTTCCCTGGTGGTGCAGTGGTTAAGAATCTGCCTGCCAATGCAGGGGACACGGGTTCAAGCCCCTGTCCAGGAAGATCCCACATGCCGCGGAGCAACTGAGACCGTGCACCACAACTACTGAACCTGCGCTCTAGAGCCCATGAGCCACAACTCCTGAGTCCGAGTGCCACAACTACTGAAGCCCGTGCACCTAGAGCCCGTGATCTGCAACAAGAGAAGCCACCACAATGAGAAGCCCGCCCACTGCAACAAAGAGTAGCCCCCCTCGCTGCAACTAGAGAAAGCCCTCATGCAGCAACAAAGACCCAATGCAACCAAAAATAAATTTTAAAAAAAACAAAAACTTAAGGTAAAACTGGGGGTTATGTATTCACTTTCCTCTCCTGACAGTACTTGGGTGATGATGTAGGAAAGTGAAAAGGACCCCTTCTTCCATGCATTTCTTTTTCTGATCAGAGGAATATTCACAGTGTAACAAAAGCCAAAAGGATGAGATATGGTGTATCTATACTGATATACTCTATGTTCTATGTGAATATCATGTGTTCACTGTGTTTTCTTCTGTAATACGTATTTCAAAATATCCTTTATACAACAATGAAGATACATTTTATACAGTGTATGGATGACTCTATTGTTTTTTAAAAATTATACTTCAGTTAGGACCAGTAATCTGTAATATCAAAAGCAGCACATTTTAGAAAGTCTAAAAGTTAGTGCTTCGGAAAGAAGATGAAAAGGTTTTTCTTTACAATGCCCTCTCCATCAAGACTGGCCCCTCTAGGAAAGTCTTATCTTGAGAGTCAAAATTGGCTCTCTTGGGCTTCCCTGGTGGCGCAGTGGTTGAGAGTCTGCCTGCCGATGCAGGGGACACGGGTTCGTGCCCCGGTCCGCGAAGATCCCACATGCCGCGGAGCAGCTGGGCCCGTGAGCCATGGCCGCTGAGCCTGCGCATCCGGAGCCTGTGCCCCGCAATGGGAGAGGCCACAACGGTGAGAGGCCCGCGAACCACAAAAAAATAAATAAATAGGTCCTCTTTTGTATGCTAATTTTACTATTACTTGTTAATATGTTTGTCTTTGTATCTAAAAATGTGATGATAATATCCGTCTTATAATTTGTTCATAGGACTTGAGAATTTAAGAGCCTAAAACTATAAGTAATATAGTAAATTCCTAAAAAAAAAAAAAAAAAAAAAAAGACTGGCCACTCTAATATCAGCCACACCCCTGGGATGATTTGGAAAATGGCTCCTACCTGTGATGTTCATGAAGTCAGGACTCAGGAAGTAAGTTTCCAGAGAAGTACCCCAAAGAAAATAGTCGAACCATGAAAACTCAACACAGTGTGAACTGTTTCTCGCACATGGTGCAGTGAGATACAGAGATCCTAGAAGATTTTTAAAATCACCTTTTTCTCTTTCCCATTAATTTCCTTCATCTTCCTCTCTCACCCCCAATTCTCTCTGAAGAACCAGCCCTCACCGGGGCCTAGTCCTTTACACTCTGGCCCTCCATGCTTCTCCATTATACAATAAAATGCCCCCAGAACACACAGGCAAGGCAGAACCCTCCCTGGAGTATGGAGAAGTAGAAGGGGTTGAGAGACCCCTACAGACACGACGGAAGGAGAGGGAAGCCTGGAATCCTCATATGGTATCAACACCTACTGGACTGTGCCCTACTGCATCAAACAGTGCCGCAACAAGGTGTATTTTGTATATATCATTACCGTTGTTGTTTACTAGCTGTCTGACCTTGAGAAAATTACTTCACATTCCTGTGCTTCCATTTCTTCTCTGAACAATTAAGATCATTAAGTTCATATCAGAGGGTCTAGGCCAGGTTTACATGGGTTAGTACATGGGAAGCACTGAGAGCATGATATTTAGGAAGCATGACCATTATCTTTGGGTTCCTCCACTCTGTAAGTTTCAGGTGGCAGCCTGGTGGGGGCATGGGAGGCCAGGCCAACTGGCGAACTCCTCATGGGGCAGACCTCTAACGAATCCCCCTGATTTACACCCGCCTCCTTTCCCAGTCCTACTTTTCCCTGCCAACGTCAAGCTTGGCACTTCTTTGGCACTTATCAAGCAGCACAGCTGTTACTTGCCTGACGGCCAGCTTGAGTTTATTCCGGGTGGCAGCTCCAGTGCGATGTTGACAATGTCACTCATTTTTCATCTTCCAGAAATTTGACAGAATCTATGGTCAGCTGATACATCCCTCTTTGGTTATGGATTTATTTCTTCTGGCACTTGTTTACTATTCTACACTTTTTTCTATCCTGGTCAGAAGTGATTATTATAGAGTCCATTCCACCATCTAGAATCAGAAGCTCCGTGGAATATAAAGATTTTTTCTAGGCTTCAGGGTTCCTTATGCTCATGATAGAGTCTATATACACTTATTTAGTAGATCTTCCAATGAAAGGAATATTCTTTAATTTTCAATTAAAGAAAAAAATTCAATCACAGTATTAAAAAGATGTTAATCATTGTCTCTAGTTATGAAAATCAACTTGAAAAAACACGCCAAAAATAGCACCACTTTACCATTTTTCCTTTGCCCAACAATATTTGAGTAAATTAAAAAATGAGCAGCTATACATACAAACACATTGAATCAGAGAATTCTGAAGGAAAAGAATCATTGCAATCATTTTACAGATGAGGTTATGAAACACATGGGGTGGTAAACCACTCAAGCTATAAACTCCTGCATAGCTAGCAAGAGCCAACAATGGGATGAGACTCAAATATGCCCTTTTCAGGTCTTCCCAGGAAAGCAAAAGAAGTCGATTCAGCATTTGTGTTTATTATATTAATAGGATTGGCAGCAGGAGTTTGTAGCAAAAATCAACCTAATGAGGTTATTATGACTATATTTTTCCATTGTTTTGATTCTCTTAAGAAAGGAAAGCCTTTCAAACTTTAATGTCAGCCCTGCAATGTATGGTTTTGAAGCTAAAAGTAATTACATTCCATAGTTACTTTGTGTGAGACCTCAAAGTCCTAGACACATTACCTCTTTGTTACATTCAGTGGTAAATGGCACTTGGCATATCTGACTACTTACAGTGGGAGTGTGAGATAATTGTTTGGGAACCTAGAACTGCTTGTTTAAAGGTTTGGGAACTCAATATAATTAAAGAGCTAGAAACCAGCTTGGCTTAATCATGGGAAATCTCATGCAATGCATTGTTAGTCCTCAGACGGCTTCTCAGTGAAATTCTCCATTACTTTCCAGAATTCCCTGGAATTCTCCTGCTGTTTATGACAGGTTTCTGTCCTAATGAACATGAACTAACAAGGAATGGAGGATCTCTATGCTGGAACAAGGCTGAAAGAAGCGGAACATTTTAACCAAAGTAATGATGCTTCCTCTGTCTTTGTCACAAACATTCCAGTAGAAATGTTTCTGTTAGTACATACCATGGATTCCAGGAAGCTGTATTTTTCCTAAATGTGCATCATTAGCATCTAGTGTGTTACTTGTTTAGGAGGGGAAGAAGAAAGTTGGAAGGGAAAATAATCCAAAGACAAAAGTGCTTGCTTTAGAGGACCTGTATCTGAGAGTCATTTTCAAGTCTAATGGGAGACCCAGTTTCTGAATCTCTAGATATCCATTATCTTCTTGAATTAGCTATGCAATTATTTTAAAAGAAGGCATTTTAAACATTGTTAATGATCACTTCAAACCCTGTGGTTTTTTTTGTTTTAATTTTGGTGTAAACAATCACCCAGACCAGATCCTTGTGGATTTATGATGAGAAACGTTCACCTCAAATTTTGAAACGCACAGAAGAAAAAGTCACTGCCAACAGAAGCACTAAGAAGAAATATCCTCTTTCTCCCACCATGCTACTCTGCAACACTTCTTCACATTTATATACACCAGAGGAGAATTCACCTACGAGCCATCATGGGAAAAAAAAACTATCAACATCAACAAGCAAATGGAAGATGGACAAGAGGAAAAGAAGTAAAGAGACTGTTTGCAGTCCCATGACCTGAATGGAAGAAGATCCCATCTCAAGCAGGAAGCTGTGCCGCGGAAGACAGGAGAACCACCAACTAAACCACACTAATGTTCCCGAGTGTCTGGACCTACCAGAAAGCTCTTGGTCCATTCCCTCTGGTGGCAGCACTGGATAAATACTCTTTGATATCTGTGTCCTGGGTATTGGTCATTGAGGAAGAAGTGCAGGGAGTAGACTACTATAATCCATTAAAGTTCATTCAAAAATTGTTTTTTTTATGCTCACCTAAAATGAGCAGGACCCTTAAAACTTGAAAATGATAAAAGCAACTTTTCATTTTATCCAATGTTCTTACTACCCCGCTCAAAACATCTTTGAAAAATCCCCTTCCCCTATCAACATTGTGAAAATGACTATATAACCCAAAGCAATCTACAGATTCAATGCAATCCCTATCAAACTACCAATGACATTTTTCACAGAACTAGAACAAAAAATTTCATAATTTGTATGGAAACATAAAAGACCCCGAACAGCCAAAGCAATCTTGAGACAGAAAAACAGAGGTGGAGGAATCAGGCTCCCTGACTTCAGACTATACTACAAAGCTACAGTATTCAATACAATATGGTACTGGCACAAAAACAGAAATATAGATCAATGGAACAGGATAGAAAGCCCAGAGATAAACCCACGCACATATGGTCACCTTATTTTTGATAAAGGAGGAAAGAATATACAATGGAGAAAAGACAGCCTCTTCAATAAGTGGTGCTGGAAAAATTAGATAGCTACATGTAAAGGAATGAAATTAGAACACTCCCTAACACCATACACAAAAATAAACTCAAAATGGATTAAAGACCTAAATGTAAGCCCAGACACTATAAAACTTAGAAGAAAACATACGCACAACACTCTATGACATAAATCACAGCAAGATCCTTTTTGACTCACCTCCTAGAGAAATGGAAATAAAAATAAAAGTAAACAAATGGGACAATGAAACTTAAAAGCTTTTGCACAGCAAAGGAAACCATAAACAAGATGAAAAGACAACCCTCAGAATGGGAGAAAATATTTGCAAATGAAGCAACTGACAAAGGATTAATCTCCAAAATATACAAGCAGCTCACAGCAGCTCAATATCAAAAAAACAAACAACCCAATCCAAAAATGGGCAGAAGACCTAAATAGACATTTTTCCAAAGAAGATATAGATTGCCAACTAACACATGAAAGGATGCTCAACATCACTAATCATTAGAGAAATGCAAATTAAAACTACAGTGAGGTATCACCTCACACTGGTCAGCATGGCCATCATCAAAAAATCTACAAACAATAAATGCTGCAGAGGGTGTGGAGAAAAGGGAACCCTCTTGCACTGTTGGTGGGAATGTAAATTGATACAGCCACTATGGAGAACAGTATGGAGGTTCCTTAAAAAACTAAAAATAGAACTACCATACGACCCAGCAATCCTACTACTGGGCATAGACCCTATGAAAACCATAATTCAAAAAGAGTCATGTACCACAATGTTCATTGCAACACTATTTACAACAGCCAGGACATGGATGCAACCTAAGTGTCCGTTGACAGATGAATGGATAAAGAAGATGTGGCACATATATACAATGGAATATTACTCAGCCATAAAAAGGAGCAAAACTGAGTTATTTGTAGTGAAGTGGATGGACCTAGAGACTGTCATACAGAGTGAAGTAAGTCAGAAAGAGAAAAACAAATACCGTATGCTAACACATATATATGGAATCTAAGAAAAAAAAATGGTTCTGAAGAACCTAGGGGTAGGACAGGAATAAAGATGCAGATGTAAAGAATGGACTTGAGGACCTGGGGAGGGGGAAGGGTAAGCTGGGACGAAGTGAGAGAGTGGCATGGACATATATACACTACCAAACATAAAATAGCTAGTGGGAAGCAGCCGCATAGCACAGGGAGAGCAGCTCAGTGCTTTGTGACCACCTAGAGGGGTGGGATAGGGAGGGTGGGAGGGAGACGCAAGAGGGAGGGGATATGGAGATATATGTATATGTATAGCTGATTCACTTTGTTATACAGCAGAAACCAACAGAACATTGTAAAGCAATTATGTTACCAAAAAAAATCCCCTTCCTCAGATTGGCGGTGGGGGGTTTGGGGGGAGCAGGGGCTAAGAAGCAAAACCAAAAAAACTGCAAACTAGAAACAAGATTAGAACACCTGGTTTATTGGGAAAAATTCATAATGAAAACTGCAACTGCTTATTTTTACAACTTACAAAATAATAATTTGATACATAAAATGAATTGGTTTTCATTACATAAGTACAAATATTTTTTTAAAATCCATATGATATATCATATTTGCCGTTCAGAGAAATCCTACATCCCTGAATTCTCCTGTTGCATGTTTTACCTCAGATATTTTTCATCTGTTTACCAAGGGACACCAGGTTTTTAACCATATTTGAGTTTTTGCTTACAGCTGCAATCTATCAGAAGCTGTGTCTACATGATTAGAGCCTGGTCAAGCCTAAGATGAAAAAGTCAAGGCATTTCTTCTCTTTAGGCTGTTTTAATGTTACTTTTGGGATGGGAATGGCCCTCCTAATGGTTTACTGAACAACCTAATCCTACCTAGATGTTAGGACGAGTTAGACCAGTCCATCTTTTAATCCAGTCTACCCTAGTCTAGAACATACAGACACCAAGCAGCGCAGAATTATTAGTAGCACTTTACCACACCCCAACCCTACAAACCACTTTAAAAGAAAAAATTTCATCTTAAGATTTCACTACTTAAGGAGGTCTTACTACTGCAACAGGTTTTGGCCATGAAAGAATACTTTCCTAGATGCCATATCAAGTTACTGGGAAGCTTAGCCCCAAATCAATTATTCATGATGTTAATTAGAAATTCTCACAAATGATATGCATTTAGGAAACGATTTTGCTTCTTTAAATAGCTGAAGGCTTCAAAAAATTTTTATTTTTTGCATTTCTTTTAGAATATTTGGTCACTGGCAATTTTTACCAACATCTTCCTCTCTCCTTAGTCCTTAATAGGCCCAGTTCATTCCATCTGGGAAAAATAGAAACCTGATCAGATTACTCAAATCTTTGAAGCCTTCTCATTTTTACCTTATAAATTATGTGGTTAGTTTCATTCTCATATTCTTTTACAAATGCAATATAAATGGCATGGCTAGATAAAAGGGAACACTGGCATATTAGTAATTTGGTCATTAGTTAAAAGAAGTAAGTCTTGTTTAACTCTACAAATCATAGATAAAAGATGAATATGAAATTCTAAAACTATTTAAGAAATATTCTCTCCCAAAGTATTTTAGCACTTTGACTATAGTTTAATGATATGAACGCTGCCCCAACCATAGGTTCAGAGTGTTCCGGGGGAAACAGTTTCTTTCTCTGGAATCCATCTCAGCAGCAGTGACGTTCTTCAGCTCATTCCCCACCTTAGGGAGATGTGTAGAAGTACCTGGGTTTGGCATTGCCCAGCAGGTCATCTACATAGTTGGGGAGGCAACAGAAGAAGAAGCTACAGCCAATCAGGATAATCGTGGCCGCCCACCCAAAGCCGTAGGCCCAGCTATAGATGTAAGTGACATCAGACTTGCTATTAAAGATAAACTCCTGGTTGTACTTCACAGGGTAAATTACCAGGCAGATGATCTGGAACACAGCTAAAAGGAAGGAAAATAAAATACAAAGTGTGAATGTATGAATTAATGAATGCATGGTAACAACAGATTATTTCTGCTTCCACAACATTTTTGCCTTAAAATAAGTATTAAATCCACCTAAATAATGCTGATAAAAGGGGCTGGGGGAGTCTAGTTAATCATAAGCCAAAAAAGATGACTGAATATTGTGTGTCAGAGATACCTGGCACTGAGTAGCATACTGAGTATATGAAATACAGACAGAAAATTAGAGATTCATGTACCTATTTAAGCATATATATACTAAATATACTAAAGTAAAACATGCTGAATTGTGGTGTGCAATAGAAAGCAAGAGGGTAGAGGAGAGCCTACTTTTTCATCTTTGCTTTTCCTGTGCCAAACATAAGTTAATATTATCAGTGTTAGCAAAATAAAACATATATGTACATATGCATATGTCTGTGTGTATGCACACACAGACACAGACAGAGGAATATTCATTCAATAAATAAATGACTAAATAAAACAATGAATCAATGATGCAAATGATCAATGGGAGAATCAGCAGAAAAGCCTGCAGAGGAAGGGAGAATCTGAAGAATAAATAGAAATGAAGAGATGGAGGGCAGGAAGAAGAGCGTTCCAGCCTGGGGGAATAGAAGTAAAAGAGGGGAATAACCACAGTGCTTTAAAAAGTGAAAGGGAAGATACGGGAAGGAAAACATGTCAAAAAAATTTCTAAACTCTTTGATATGAGTCACATTATTACAATTATGATTAATCATGTATTAACAATTTACATCGCTTAAAAAGAAAAGGAATGTATTAAATCTACTTTGTAGTCTTTTTCAATGAACATGCATAATTCTATAAAGCTCTAATGAGTATACACATGCTATGCTATGCTACGCATTTTTTACCTAGTATTTAGTATGTGCATTGCCATGACTTTGAGTAGAAGCAGATTTTAGCTCTGTGACACTCAGACGCTACTCTTCACAAAGAGGGATCAGCTGGCTGTGCTCCCATGAGTATGTCAGGGAGTGAATAGTCCTCACCACCACTTTTCTTTCACCTGAATTTTTTTCTACTAGCTCCACAGATATACCCTTAACTAGTTTTCTTTTTCTTTTTTTTTTAATTACTAGAGAGGCTGTAGATGTTTCCACATCTTGATTTGTTGCTTCTATTTCCCAACTTAAAATGTTCTTCTTTGGCAACTTATGAAGGGCAATCTTGGTGCAGATCTTAAATATTTCTCTGGTTCCTGTCTACTTTATTTATTTATTTTTAAATATTTATTTATTTATTTATTTAGGCTGCACCACGTCTTAGTTGTGGCATGCAGAATCTTTCTTTTTTTTTTCAGTTGTGGCATGCGGACTCTTAGTTGTGGCATGTGGACTTCTTAGTTGCAACATGTGAACTCTTAGTTGCGGCATGCATGTGGGATCTAGTTCCCCCACCAAGGATCAAACCCGGGCCCCCACTGGGAGTGCATAGTCTTACCCACTGGACCACGAGGGAGGTCCCGCTTTCTGTCTAGTTTAAATAACAAACTCTCACTGGTTACGTTTGTCATTTTCTGCAAACCGTTGTGTATTACACAAAAGGAACACTTCTCTGCATTTTTCTCTAATATGCCTAGTAATAAATGTTAAACATTGTTACTTACCCATTTTGGTTCATCACATAAAGTTCTTGTAATGGTTTGGATCAATTTTTACAGAATCTAAATTGTATTGGTGTTCAATTATTCAGATTTTAACCCAATAATATACATCAAGTTAAAAATAATTGTTATGAAATATATCTTAAAAATCAAGTAGGACTTATTCAACGTTATTACCACTAAAAATGTATTGAGATTTCTGGCTTTTTATTTTTCTATTAAACATTTCCCATTCCACTTGTCCAACTCTGAAGGAGAAGAGAATTAAATTGTAAAATGAGAACATGGGATTAAGCAGGACAGCTCAGCTGTTTATCTATCGAAACTGACCAGAACGAGTTTCTTTTACAATAACTCCTGCTAACCCTGTTAGCTAGAGATGGCAATTACTAGATCTTAATGTTTTAATGTTAAGGTGGACAGAAGAGTTTTACTAGGATTTCTTTTAGTTTTGGCAAAATATACTCAACATAATATTTATCATTTTAACCATTTGCTAAGTGTTCGATTCAGTGGCATTAAATACATTCACAATGATGTGTAATCATCACCACTATCCATACCTAAAACATTTTCAACATCCACAGTATGTACCCATTACCCCCTCCCCTCAGCTGCTGGTAACCTCTAATCGACTTTCTGTCTCTGTGAATTTGCCTATTCCAGGTACTTCATACAAGTGAAATCATAAAATATTCATCCTTCTGTATCTACCTTATTTCTTTCAGCATAATGTTTTCAAGGTCCATCCATGTTGTAGCTCACATCAAAATTTCATTCCTTTTTATGGCTGCATGATATTCCATTGTATGTACAGACTACATTTGTTTATATATTTGTCTGCTGATGAACACTTGGGTTGTTTCCACCTTTTGGCTATTGTGAATAATGCTGCTATGAACATGGACGTGCAAGTACCTATTCAAATCCCTGCTTTTGGTTCTTTTGGATATATACCTAGGAGTGGAATTGATGGGTCATAAAGGATTTTTCAATGAATGTTAATGTCATAGTGTTATTTATAATGGTGATTTATATAGGCCTCTACCTAGTCTTCTAAGACATGTGATAGGAAGCTACATCACATTGTTTCTTTGATAAGGTCTTGTACATTTGACCTACAAAACACCAAATAAAAGTGGAGGTGAGATTCAACAAGATTCTTCGTATGTTTTGTGATTCCTAGCCATTTCTGATTCTAAAATATTATTCCAAAAGCAAAGTTTGAAACCTGAGGAACACTCGAGTAAACTTTATTTTGAATCAAGAGACATGTTTAAATGTACAGGGGACGGTTAGACCCGCACTGGATGGTTCTTGGAGGCTACCTCCTTCCTCCCAGCCAGGGCCTTTTTGCTCCTCACTTATCCTGCCCTGGATCCTGCCATCACCTTCTTTGTACTCAGGGAACCCTGCGTACAGAGGTCCCACTCAGGCTCAGGCTTGATCCTATGGACCCCTCTAGTTACAAGGCTTCTGACTTGTTTCCAAAACCATATGCTCACTTTGTATTTATACCCCAGGTCTGTGGCTGGACTTCGGCTTTGGTTCCATGAGCCTAAATTGGTAGCTTGAGAAATGGACTATGGCCACCTCGCTTTGCCCTTATCAGCATCTTCTTCTTCTTTCCCCTCCTCAGAAAAATCCAGATTTGCATCTAAATCCAGCTCTGTGGCTGGGGTCCTGCCTACTGCCAGGTGCCCACCTAAAATTTCAAATAATTCTTGCCTCTAGATTCTTGCTCCTAGATTCCTAGTTCTTAGATTCCCTTAATAAATGTTCTCTCCGAGCCCCACCCAGCTGCATAACTAAGTTTCCCATTGCCCAACCCTGGCTCTAAGCTGCAAAGAGGCAATTCCAGATCTGGCCCTTCCCAGATCCCCCATCCCACTGCAGAAAATCTGTGACCCACCACATCCTAAGACTGCAGAATGCCTTCAACAAGTGCAATGGTTCAGGGACATTCCAGTCCCCTCAGGCATGGGGCTCATGGGAGGCCAGCCTGGGACCACTGTGGAGACACTGCACTTCCAGCCCTGGTCCCTCGGGGCAGCGGTGTCAAGGACATGGGGTCATCTAAGAGAGACAGCAGCAGGTAGAGCGGCAACCTTCCTCAGTTGGGTAGGGGGCATGGAACGCCGTCTCAGGAAGAGGATAAAAGGGATCCAGCTCTTAAAATATATCTCTCCTCTGTTACTTCTGCCTTTGGTGACACATTTCCGAGAACAGATCAGGAACTGTATTGTCAGAGATCTTCTTTGTGGCGTGGACATTATTATATTGATGTCCCCTGCAGATAGGAAGAAAGGATTGCTGGAGCACAGTCTTACCAGCCAGGGCCAGAAGGCCTCCAATCATTTTCAGGAAGACAAGCATTTGGGATCCGCAGAGGGCAAAGAAAGAGAGGATGAAACAGATCACCAGGATGATGAAGCCACAGATGAGCATGGCGGCAGCTGCCCTCCCCCACCCTGTAAGAAAGAAACAGCAATTAGTAAGACAGACAAGCCAAATTTAAAAGTTACTTATCAAAGCATCAATGGGTTTTTTTTTTTTCTTTCTACTAATTGTATTTGGGTAGAAGAACAGTTTTTCTTTAGACAATACTTAAGCATCTCCATATTTTAAGGGAAGAATAGGCAATTCATAGGTACGACATTAACATACTGATATGCAGTAATGCCTTATCCCCTCGATTTGGGGCAAATGTTTATACCTCCGAAATGAAAAGTAAACTACATTAAACTGTATCTCATTTAATAAACTGGCATATAAACAGGTATATTTAAAAGAGTCACTCAAGTTCTACTAGAACATGACCACAGTAAACAACATTTTTACTATGGAACAATCCAAATTACAATCTCTTCAGGAACTGTTTCAAATACCTTTAAAAGGATCTTTGTTCCATATTAAGGTTTGGTCCCATGCAAAAATAATTATTGAAAACTCATAGTACTTATGACTAGGCAGAGATATAAAATAAAACAATTTAATTGTAAAGTAGCTAGCTGTGCTTTGTATAACAAGTTTAGGTGCAAACAACATTTCTAAATTTTTGCCTAAATTTTAACTTGTGAAGTATTCAGAATTTATTGCACAGTAATTCTCAATGATTGACATGGGCCCTAAAAACAATAAGGATGAGGCGACATTGAGCCCTAGGCTTGAAGATCTACATGGGCGGCTCTGGCCCTGGGGCATTCTGCTCTGCCGCTGTGGGAAGAGAAGAGCCATGACTCCCAAGCTAAGGATTCCAGCCAATAATTCTTATTGTTCAAACTGCACCGATCGGTAAAATCTCTGCCCACACAACCTTCTCTCTAGAGGTAGTAACTGACAAGTGAGATTATACTGAGCCTTTGAGAGTCCAGATAACCTGCCTGTAGCCACACAGCTGGCAGCCAAGTTTGATTTCCAGACTGTCTGAATCCAGGACTCTTTTTTTTTTTTTTAAGATATAATTTACATACTAGAAAATTCATCCATTTAAAGTGTACAATGCAGTAGTTTTCACTCTATTCACAGGGTTGTGCAACCACCACCACTTACAATTCCAAAAGTTTCATCACCCCAAAAAGAAACCCCATGTCCGTTAGCAGTCCCCTCCTCCTCCCGCCTTCCTTCAGCTTCTGATCTACTTTCTGTCTCTATAAATGTGCCTATTCTGGACATTTCATATAAACGGAATTATATACTATGTGGCCTTTGTGACTGTCTTACGCTTTCACTTAGCATAATGTTTTCAAGGTTCACCCATGTTGGAGCAGCATGGATTAGGAGTGCATTCCTTTTTATGACCAGTAATTATTCTATTGTCTGGACAGCCCACGTTATGTTTACCCACTCATTCATTAATGGATGAACATGCACCCTTAACCTATTTCTCTTTATTGCATTTGAAAAGGAGAGCTGCGTGTACCTCGGCACTGGTGTTACTCCAGCTTTAACCGAGCTTGGCTGGCAAACATATCCTGACTTAATTTGGGGTCATTGGACTGGTCAATGTTAGACAAAGATAAAGACTAGCAGAAAGAACAAGGGCTTGGGAGCCAGCTTGCCCTCGTTTATACGCTGCCTCTGTTACCTATTAGCCACTCTGTTCATCTGTTAACCAAGGCTAAAATGCCTTCTTTCAAGATTACTGTGAGGAGAGCTCTTGTGTGAAAAGTCATGGAGCTATTAATTCTCCAGCCCTCTCTGTTCAAAACTGTCCTCATGTATTCCTATGCCCTTCTCCAGTACCTCCAGTTTTCACTTTATCCGACGTTCTCAAGGTTCTACGCTGTCACATGAAGACTCTTCCTCAGTTCCCCGCTGCATGTTTACATCTTCAACTGTTAGAGGCAAACCTCGGCTGAGCTCCCCCGTTCCCTTCTCTAGCCTCCATACTCCCTCCAAATCTTCATCTAGATTCAGGGATGACTGGGGTATAATAGGTAATTAAGGAAATGACACGTGCTCAATGTTTTTTACATGCTCAAATACCATGTTTTCACACAAGTTACCCCTTAGTGGCACTGGCCAGGATGGCGGCATGACAGTACCTGAGTGGGCCTAGTTTTATGTTTATAATTTTTATTACTTTCCTCCACGTCTTGCTCTTCCTGCGAGATCAGTAAGACCAAGGTAAAATAGAAATGTTTTATTTTAAAATAGACATGGATAAAGCCAAAATGTGAGATTGAGCAAGTCTCTTTTCTCTTTTGCCTTGTCCTTCGAGTAAGGTAACTTTCCAGAGAAAAGGGACCATGCTTTGGAAAGAACATTAATTGATCTGACCATCTCGAAGCCTAGCCCATAAACCACTGACTCAAAATCATCAGTGGTGCTTATAAAAAGTATGGATTCCTATGCATCCCTCCAGGCATACTGAATCAGAGTTGGAAAGGAATCTGCATTTTACTGGTATTTCTTACATTTATACTAAAGTTTGAGAACAACTAAGAGAGAAAATAGCTGCAACATTGCCAAAAAGGAGCATGTAACTTTCAGTACGTGACCCACTGTCAATTACAGTCTCATGTCTGTAGATTTTTGCATGGCTACTACCAATCATTAAATTCAATTAAATACAATCATTCAATTCCAATAAGCAGGCACTGAGTTTTCCTTTTAAGGTGAGTTCACATGTTTGAAACTGTTCAATGAAAAGTCAACACAGCTGTATAAGCATAGAGAGGAATGCAAACAGTGAAGATCAATTGTATAGCAGAATGTGAGTTTTCAATAAAAACAGGAGAAACATCCTAACAGGGAACATATTTAGAAATCAAACTTTGACCATCACAGACTAAGGTTTTTAAAGTATAGCTAAATAAATTATGCATCATGTTGCTATAAAGAGTAACATCAATCATTTTACCTGTTTGTTTGAGGAAGATTAATACAAAGTTAGATTATTGCTATTACTGCTTCTGCTGACATTACCGCTGAGGTGTAATTTACATTTAGTTTCAGGTACTTGAAAGGAATTAAATAAAAGAAATAGTAAGCCAATTCACCTAACCTAAAACCAACAGGTGAATGTAAATATAAACAGATCATTTTAAGAACTTTTCCTATGTTATGTTAAATCAACTCAATTAGCGTCTTCCTTATTTAAAATGCTGAGTCTAAAGAAAATCAAAATGGAAAGTTAAGCAACAGTCTGGAGAAAGGCTGCCTTGGAAGTAGAACGTGTAAAACCTGCTCCTTGAGAGTGGAAACACCCACATTGATTCACTTAACTATCATTTAAGATACAAATGTTGACATAGTTTTGAAGGTCCTGACTGATGGATAACAAGGAAGGCAATCTGCTGTCTCATGTCAATGGCTATTTTGTTGTAAGATGATGAGATGGATCCTACCAGGTCGGAGCAGGGTCCTCCCAGCCCAATATTCTGCCTGAGAAGGGAACCAACAGCCATGTAGACTAACAACATGGCAATTCTCCATGACGTACATTTTGAAAACTTAAGATAAATCTGTAGGCTAAGTGCCTTTGGTCTCCCTTAATCACCCAGAATGAGTCTAATATCTATAAATTTACCCAACCCTTTGGGAACTATGTATTTATATTTTTATATTATACCTTGGTCTAAATTGTACCCTATTTACCAGCCCCAATGGAAAAACATCAATTTTTAAAAACTTATCTTGAAGCTACTTCTTTCATGATTCAACATCAACAGATGGTCCTCAGTTCTTTGAACAGTCCATCTTCATCTATTCTGAAGACAAGTCTGTCCTTCATTAATATTTTATACACTAAATTTCTGCCTTTCCTAATCCGCATTTTACTGGTATTTCTTACATCCATACTAAAATCTGAGAACAACTAAGATAGATGATTAATCTCCTTATAAAAGCAGATTGCAGCACTGCCAAAAAGGAGCATGTAACTTTCAGTATGTGACCTACTGTCAATTACAGTCTCATTTCTATAGATTTTTTTCATGGTTACTGCCAATCATTAAATTCAATTAAATACTATCATTAAATTCAAATAAGCAGAATGTGTGTGTGTGTGTGTGTGTGTGTGTTTAGGGGATTGGGGAAGGATTCTCATTGTCAATTATCTTTCTCTGAATTGAGACCACAAAAGCATGCTGCACTCCAGGTAAACAGTTTCTGTGCAGGAATGTTGTTTGTTTTGTTTCCTTAAGGGAAGATAAATTTGGTGTTTCATATATATATATAAAATTTATTCTGTCCTAAGTTTATTTTCTAAGTACCACTTGAAGAAATTTATGTTATCAAAGAAACCAGCAACATTATAAATCCACTTTTAGATAAGATTCATTAAAGATCCATTTAGGTAATAAATGGCTTATCAGATTTTGCTATTGCTTGCAAAGATTCAACATTAAGTCAACAACATGGAAACCATTCACTGGTTACTAATGAAATTCTGAGTTTTTTCTAAAAAATGTTTTTAAGTTTTTTGTATTAGGGATAAATGCTATACGTTTTCCCAGAGATTATATACTAAAACATGATGTTACAAGGCAAATACAGCTGGGAAAAGACCAGTCAGATCAACTGATAAGAAAAGAGCAATAAAAGTAAAAATAAATAAATACCTTGAATATCAAGCTAGAAACCATAAATCAAAGTTAAGTTTGTGAAAAGAAAAAAATAAATAAACTTTTATTTTAAGACAAGGAAAGCACTACTGCTATATCGTGGGTGATATTTTGGAGACTGTCATTACGTTTTCACCCCAAATTAGTATTTCTTTTAATGGATTTGCTGCATTCTTCAGTAGTTTTAGCACCAAACATTGTGGGCACCAAACATTGACCAAAACAGTCTGTGGCCTAGCCCCTTACTCACTGCCCTGCAGATTCCAAATTGTCACCCAACTAGAGGATGGTTCCTTTCCAGAGCAAAGGATTCATCTATGAACAATACAGAAAGCCCTACCCAGTGAATACAAGATTTTGTCAGATTCCTTCCTATTGTTTCTATAAAGTTCTTTATGTCATACACAAGCAGAACTGAAAACTGGACAAGACCATAATTGAAAAAATGAGAAAGATGCTATCTTGCGACCACCTAGAGGGTGGAATAGGGAGGGTGGGAGAGAGATGAAAGAGGGAGGAGATATAGGGATATATGTATATGTATAGCTGATTCACTTTGTTATAAAGCAGAAACACACCATTGTAAAGCAATTATACTCCAATAAAAATATATATATATATCCTCCAGGTTCAAAAACCAAAAAAGATGCTATCTACAAATAAATATAAACATGAGTGGATGATATATTAAAAAAAACTGTTGCATATTCAATGAGGAGATCTGCAATAATACAGGCCAGTGCTTCTGAAACTTAAAAGTGCTTACGAATCATCTGGGGACCTTGTTAAAATACGGATTCCAATTCAGTAGGTGGGGCCTGAGATGCTGAGTATCCAGTAACCTCCCAGATAATGCTGATGCTGCTGGTCTGTAACACACGAGTAGCAAAACTCTGGAGGATGACTCAGAAAAGCCTCCCAAAAACTCGACACAGAAAGAATGATTCTGCAGAAGGTTTGGAAGGCAGGAAAGGAATGGCTTAAAGGAAGAATGATGCCGGGTCTCTGGGGAGAAATTCCACAGTAGGTGTGAGATTCTTTACATGCTCTACATTTTCCCCTGAAACTGAGCCAGATGATAACGCTTTCCCATTGGTTTTTATGGAACTTTACCCCTTTATGGCCTTCTTTTAAAGTCTGAGTGGGGAAACCAGCCTACACGGGAAGATGGGAAAATACAGGAAATTCTGTGTTAACTCAGACAAGATAACTAGCAGCAAATTTGGAATCTATCCTCAAATGTTTGAAAATCTGTCCGTTGGAAGAAGGCTGAAAAGAAGAATTTACAGAGAAGCACATTTCACCCTTGTCAGTGTAAGATAGGTACTTTTAAACAAATAGCATCGTGGAGAAAATTGAGTTAAGCTGCTGAACAAAGGGAAGAAGCTCAGATCAGCCACGGGCGATGCTGATAGGTGGGCTCTGGTGAAAGCTTGAGTAAGGCGCACGATTCATCTCTCCTAGTTTTAATAGTCTAGGAGTCTCTGGCCATTTACAAGGAGAAAAGACAGATCAGGAATTGAGGCTCTCTGGTAGTGCTAAGCGCAGCAAATGTGGAGTAAACTGGTCAAGATCACTGGTTCCTAGACGTCCAGATTTTATAAATCAGCATATATATTTTTTTAATTATGAAAATCAATTGAGTGTCCAACTTTTTGTTTTACTATGTACGAATGTGAACACATGCCCGCAAAGATTAATCTATCTACTAATGCCTAATTTCATAAAATAAGAGCATTTGAATACCTGACCCTGCCCCTCTGCAAAAAAGCCACAAGAACATAATCTCAAAATGAAATCCTTTAAGTTGAATTTAGGCTAATGTAAAACTATTAACTTCATACTTATTGATATTTTTCTCATTTCTTGTACATTTAAGAACCATAGGGCTAGATGATCTAAAAATATTTCCTATACTAACCTGATTCTTTGACTTATCAAAGGCTGATTTCATGTAAAAAACATTCAATGTGGTATCTGTGGTAAAAATGAGGCTCTGTGCTTCTGAGTTCAGATCCAAGGCAAAGGCTCTCCAATGCTGCCACACTGACTCCCTGCCATCATTCTTGGAGCATAAATTCATCTCAACTGTCCCTGTAATTTATGCATAAACTTATCTTTATTAGTCTCAGTCTCTACGCTGACAAGTCAGACCTTGCTTAGGACTTGAAATCGACATCTCTGATGCTGAAAATATCCTCCTGATGTACTCTTTCTTAAAACTGTAAAAGAAGGTGCCAGGACTGCAAAAATACTATCTGTGAACATGGATTCAAATTTAATTTAGCATTTTATTTTATTTATTTATTTATTTATTTATGGCTGCGTTGGTCTTCGTTGCTGTGTGCAGGCTTTCTCTCTAGATGCAGTACGCGGGCTTCGCATCGCCATGGCTTCTCTTGTTGCGGAGCATGGGCTCAAGGCACGCAGCCTTCAGTAGTCGTGACCCACGGGCTTAGTTGCTCCGCAGCATGTGGGATCTTCCCAGACCAGGGCTCGAACCCGTGTCCCTTGCATTGGCAGGTGGACTCTTAACCACTGTGCCACCAGGGAAGTCCTAACTTTGCATTTTCTTTATACATGAAATTTGAATGATCATTTCAATGTTTAAATCTAGATTTTTCTTTTCCAATTTTGAGGACTAGAAACCATGACTTTTTAAAAAATTCAAACAAGACTTTGTATTTATTTAGTTGTTGCTGTTATGTAAAAGAAAATATTCAGTGTTTAATTTGATTCATTGATGAGGAAAAATGAGGTGATATGGTAATCTGAAATTCTTTTAAAAAATGTTAATGACAGTGAAGAATATAACATTCTGCTTTTTACATAATTCTATGGAACTATTTACCTTTATTTAAAAAGTCTCTATTATTTAGTATTATTGCTGATACCTGCCAGCAAAATGAACATATTGTTATAAATGTCAGCAAATAAAAGATAGTGAAGCACTGTAATAAACAGGTATACTTTCTTAATACTGTAGTTTATAGTGGTAAATCACAAGGTTTATTTTCTAGCACATAGCAAGAATTTTTTTTAAAGTGGATATACAGGGCTTCCCTGGTGGCGCAGTGGTTGAGAGTCCGCCTGCCGATGCAGGGGACACGGGTTCATGCCCCGGTCCGGGAAGATCCCACATGCCGCGGAGCGGCTGGGTCCGTGAGCCATGGCCACTGAGCCTGCGTGTCCGGAGCCTGTGCTCCGCAACGGGAGAGGCCACAACAGTGAGAGGCCCGCGTACCGGAAAAAAAAAAAAAAAAAAAAAAAAAACTGGGTGTACACATTTAATTCTCAATATTGAGATAGCATTTTAATTAGAGCCATCAACCTTATTCCTTGTTGTGTTTGTACATACGTGGGAGTATGTGTAAACTGCTTACTGTATTTTAGATAAAATATGACCTCATGTGAATATATTGTTTTTGGCAAGGCCTAACTGACGCTATCTGAAAATCTCAAAAGTTCAGAGATGCCTAGGTAATCAACCTATGGGATAGGAATACACAATTTCTACACCTGTGAGGCAAAACTAGCCAACAGTCCATGGCAGGAGACGGAGTGGAAGTATAATAATAATCACTCCAACTCATCTTTGACTTCAATAGCCTGGGATGGACCTCTCCTGGTGAATTCATAGCTGTTTTCTTCTTCCCAAGGTCACCTAATGACAGTGGGTGCTAGATTCATGATTTGATTCTAGGGCTTGAGCAAAAGGCGTGTCTAACACATTCTTGGCACTTGATCATCTTTGCAAAGGTCACCGGAATAACCAAATTGGAATGTGAAAGCCATCGACCACTTATGAAAATCAGTCTTGCTGCATCACAAAGGCAGTACTAGATTCCTCAAGACTCACTTGGAAAACCGCACTTTTCTAAAGACCAATTTCTATATCAAATTGAAACATCAACTGTACACTGGATCCATCTTTTCTCTACAATTAAAAAAAGTTAATGCTTTAGACTCCTGTCTAATTAAAAAATTAGAAAACAGAACCAAAACCTGCTTACTCCCTTCTATATCAAAGCATTCTATCAGCCTGAGGTTAGAAGAGCCACACCCTAGGAAGGTGAGTTCATCCTGCAAATCAAGAAAAATAAAAACTGCATTGTGCGTTTTTCACAAGAGGGCTGTGGTCACAGCCAGAGCTGTGCAGGCCAGATCATGTCCCAGCAATAGTGCTGATCTAGGCTCTGCCTGCACCCTTCTCCCCGCGGCACACTAACCTTCTTAATTCATATGCCCAGGATCGCTGAATATTCTTTGGGTCTGTATTAGTCTTTGCAGTGAGATACGATTCAAAGTCTGTTTAAAAACACACCTGTTTTAAGCAAGTCTATTAAATCCCCTACAAGATACTGAACTCTGTTGCATTTTAACCAGAAGATAGAGACATATTATTTCAAAGAAATTAATTCCCTTCGAAAACCTAAAAGACTTGGGGTAATACAAACCCTGGCAGGTGTGTTGTTTGTGCTTTAAGAGAGGAAAAACACAGACTTTAAGGAAAGTAGGAATTCCAGTGAGTCTTCACGTTTTATTACCTGCTAAGGAGAACCATGCCTCCTTTGAGGGGTACATTTTTGGGAAGAACTTCCAACTAATTCCACAGTAGATAAGATAAAGCACCAAGCCCCTGATACAGGGCCCAGAAATAAACAGAGTTTGGTTTGAAGCCCTGGGCCACTTTGGAGGTGCGGGGCAAGTCAAAGATCCTGACAGAGAATAGGGAAAAAAAGCAGGGTAGCCTTCTTTCTCAGTTTGAAACTATTAAACTCAGTTGGTAAGGCTCCATTCGGTATTAGTTGGCTTTAAGCTTATGATTATTCTCATACTTAAACCCTCCTCTCCCGGACCCCCTCACACAATGCTAATCACTATAGACCCCGGCTGTTCTTCCCATCTACGAGAAAGCAGGGGGTGGTACCGGCCCAGAGCAAGCTCCTCTCCAGTACCGCGTAATAATAACAGGTAGTCCCCGAGGCTTCCTCCATGCTGGAAAAATAAAATACTCTATCTGCAATATATTAAATTGTCAACTCTGCTTCATCTCGCTGGTGCAGAAGATGTGTTTGCTTTTTAGATTTCACATCAGGTTAAAATAAAGTTTTCTAAACAGCAACGCCAGGCCTAAGCCAAAAAGACACTCCCTCTAACAAGAACTAGCTTGAAGCATTAAACACTGCAGTATCTACTGAAATCGTCACTGCTGAAACTTTGATTTAAAGGGCTTCTTTAAAGGAAGAAGAGCTGCTTTCACTTAGTTCAAGTTAAACGAATAATACAGCAACATTAGGGAAGGTACGCATTTTAAATACTTACATTTTAAAATATAAGGCATATTTCATATTTTAAAATATAAAATAGGTGGCGGAATGGGAAGAAATTTCAGTAGGTCTCCAGGAAAATATACTTTGTTCATTACATTTACACATCAAACCCTTTTCAAATGGCTGAAATCATCTTTTGCTGTACCGACAGACCCTACGAATAAACGTAGTTTGAACTAGGGCCATTTTCTTCCAGTGTCGAGCCTGGTTTTGGCCACTGAAAGCTGCTACTGCTTTATTTTGTTCGGGTCGGATGTATGAACCTAGGCTCTAAAGAGATTTTTGTTGAATCACCCATTACCCCCGACGCTGTTCAGTCCCTTCTCGACTCCGTTTAGTCCATTCTCATGGGGCGACTTCCGCACTCATAGGGCGACTTCCGCACTCCCAGGGCGCCAGCACTCGCCCAGCAGCCGCCCGGAGGACTTCGCGGAGGCGGCGGCACTCACCATAGCTCATGAGGCTCTTGCAGTTGTCCGTTGTGGTACACCGCTGCCACAGGGAGGACTCCTCGCTGCCACCGTCCACCTGCAGCCATACGCTGCCGGCCAATGCGATGATGTCAAAAATGATGGCGCTGAGCAAAAGCAGGGGCAGGATCCACCTGCAGCGCTCGCAGGCCAGGCCGCAGGCCAGCATCTTGACGGTGGTGGTGGAGAGGAGAGGAGCGCGTGGGGCTCGGACGCCGGCGGAGAGTGACCCTCGAGCGCCGGCAGCGCGACAAAAGGGAGGGGGCCGCGGAGAGGCGGCTCCTGGAGGACGCGGCTCGGGGCTGGCCGCGGGGGCGAGGCGCCCGCCCCACCTAGATTCCGGTGACTCAGAGCGCACCGCCCTGACCTGCCCGGCCCGCTCGGGAGCGCGCGGGGGAGGAGGGGCCGGGCTCGGGTTACACTGGGTGTGTGTGAGCGTACTCAGCCGGGAGAGACCTGGAGCCGCGGGGACGCACTGCCTCGTTTTCCTCTCACTTGGTCCTCTCGCATCCAGTGCTTTTCTTCTCAGTGCTTCAACGTGTACACATTTTAATCTGCGCATCACCAATTAAATATTTAACCCCTGAAGTCGGATCACGGTCTGATTTTCAACAATACGATATTTAAGTTTCGAGCCATTTGAGATGAGTGTTCACATTGGACAGGGGTCATTGCCGCGCTCTAAGCGCGTGTACCCAACCCAGGAGCCGGTCCCTGAGCCTCCCCGGCAGGGCTGGGCGATTCCTGCTGGGGTCCACCTTTGTACCTTGGACCATGGCTGCTTCAGACTTTTCACTGCTTACATCCCCACCTTCCCCACTCGGGTGCCAACTCCTTGACAGAGAGGCCATGTTTTATTAATCTGTGTATCCCTGGTGCCCAGCACTGTGTCTGGGTCTAAAGGGGGACACAATAAACATTTTATGCGTGAACACAATGAAATTAACAAATGCTCATGTCCGTCCTAGAAGCGCTTCAGCCGGCTTCTCCAGATAAATTCAGGTCTTCTTTGCCATAGTCCGAGTGTCCCTACCACAAATCTCTTACCTATTTAGAACCTGCTGCATCTACCCTTTTCATTTCCTATTTTGAGGTTTCTCCAAATAAAAACCATATGTCATGTCAGCATGCAACCAGCACCTAAAGCCCCACCTCCTGTGTCCTGGCCCTGCTTCTGTCACCACCATGACTCCTCAGGTGTGGATGGGAGGGGGAATGAGGAGAAACAAGTTCTCAGTGTCCACACGGCCATGGCCTTGGGCAAAGCATGAAGAATATCCAATGAGGGTCATATCTTACCTTGTACTTCCAAAGATTTATTCTGAATCACTTTTCCTTTTTATTTAATTGAAGATTTACAATATTCTGTTAGTTTCAGGTGTACAACATAGTGACTCAGTATTTTTATAGATTATATGCCATTTAAAATTATTATAAAATATTGGCTATATTCCCTGTGCCGTACAATATATCCTTGTAGCTTATTTATTTTATACATAGAAGTTTGTACCTCTTAATCCACTACCCGTATCTTGCCCCTCCCCCTTCCCTCTCCCCACTGGTAACCACTAGTTGGTTCTCTATATCTGTGAGTCTTTCTGTTTTGTTTTATTCATTCGTTTTAATTTTTTAGATTCCACATATAAGTTATACAGTCTTTGTCTTTCTCTGACCTATTTCACTAAGCATAATACCCTCCAAGTTCATCCCTGTTGTTACAAATGGCAAAATTTCATTCTTTTTTAATATTCATATATATACACACACACCACATCTTTATTCATTCATCTGTTGATGGACACTACGTTGCTTTCATATCTTGGATATTGTAAATAATGCTGCAATGAACATTGGGGTGCATGTATCTTTTTGAATTAGTGTTTTCCTTTTCTTCAGATATATTCCCAGGAGTGGAATTGCTGGCTCATATGATAGTTCTAGTTTTAGTTTTTTGAGGAACCTCCATACTGTTTTCCGTAGTGGCTGCACCAATTTACTTTTCCACCAACAGTGTAGGAGGGTTCCCTTTTCTGCACATCCTCACAAACATTTGTTATCTGCAGTCTTTTTGTTGATAGCCATTCTGACAGGTATAAGGAAATATCTCACTGTGAGTTTGATTTGCATTTCTCAGATGTGAATCCCTTACTTTTTCCATTAATTTAAAATGAAAGAAGTGGGAAATATTTAGCAGTGTTTAAAATTTAGTCTCCTGTATTTCAGTTTGGTATTCTCAATAGAAACAAAATACTGTATTTTGTGTTATGCAGTTCTCTGGCAATTTTTGAGGACGAATAAAATAAAATTACTGGGAAAGTTAGTTTCTAAAACCACCTGAAATAATTTCCCCAGCCTTCATTTTACATAAAGCAGCTTCACATATTTTCATTAAAGGCAAAAATTTTCACTTTCAAAAGTAGCACAGGGCTTCCCTGGTGGCGCAGTGGTTGAGAGTCCGCCTGCCGATGCAGGGGACACAGGTTCGTGCCCCGGTCCGGGAAGATCCCACATGCCGCGGAGCGGCTGGGCCCGTGAGCCATCGCCGCTGAGCCTGCGCGTCCGGAGCCTGTGCTCCGCAACGGGAGACGCCACAGCAGTGGGAGGCCCGCGTACAGAAAAAAAAAAAAAAAAAGTAGCACAAAGGGGCTTCCCTGGTGGTGTAGTGGTTAGGAATCCGCCTGCCAATGCAGGGGACACGGGTTCAATCACTGGTCCGGGAAGATCCCACATGCTGCGGACCAATTAAGCCCGTGCACCACAACTACTGAGCCTGTGCTCCAGAGCCCGTGAGCCACAACTACTGAGCTCACGTGCTGCAACTACTGAAGCCTGCGTGCCTAGAGCCCATTCTCCGCAACAAGAGAAGCCACCGCAGTGAGAAGCCCATGCACAGCAACAGAAAGTTGCCCCTGCTGCCTGCAACTAGAGAAAGCCCGCGTGCAGCAACGAAGACCCAACGCAGCCCCCAAAATTAATTAATTAATTTTTTTTTTAAAGTAGCACGAGGGGGTATTCTGTCGAGAGTTACATGCATATGGTGTAGACTGTGTGAAGAAAATGCTCTCAGTTTTCAAAAGTAATGAAAATATTTGTTTTATTAGCTGTATAATATATTTGTGATGAAAAATCATATTCTTACAAATCAAATAAAGTACTGATCACGGGCAAAGTGATTTCAAACAAATTGAGAGTTTCACTGGTGTCTTAACATCTTGAGATAATTTTGGACTAGATATGATTTCTTTGTCTTGTTTCAGTAGATTTGAGGAATAGAGCTCATTAATGCTGAAGTGAAAGCAAGGAAAGTAACTCTTCAGAATTTCTGGAAGAGACCCAAACTGACCCTGGTTGGGTTCCAACAATAACGTACCTCACACATGATTCCCAGACTGTGGAACCAGATAGCTCAGGTTCAGATCATTTCGCATACTAGCTGTGTGACGTTGGGCCACTCACCTTCTCTGTGCCTCAGTCTCCTCATCTATAGAATGGATGGTGCCCACCCCACAGCATTGTTATAAGTATCAAAAGAGCTAATGTATGTAAAATGCTCAGGATAATGCCCACACATAGTAAGCTACAACAAAAGTGTTGGTGATGATGATGATGATGATTTTCACATAGGTTTTCCATTTTAATAAGGTTGGAAATGGGGCTTTTCATGTTTGTAAGGGGCAAATTCTATATATGAATATTAACAGTAAATCACTACCATAGACAATGCAATCATTCATCCAGCCATATTCCTGAAATGATGGATTATAGTGGATAGTAGACGGTTAAATAGCGCCCCCTACTGGATAATATATGGATTGCAGAACACTCAACAACGTAAATTGTTCCTGAAAAAAGTTTCTCTTTTTAAAAATCTGGGGGTTTGGGGGGTTTTAACTTTTATAAAATATTTTTTATAAAAGATTATTATAAAAAACTTATAAAAATCTTTATAAAAATCTTGGGGTTTTAACTTTTATAAAAGCAATGAGTGTTATAAACAAAAAATACATAAATATATCTGGTTTTTTTTTTTTTTTTTTTTTTTTTTTGCGGTATGCGGGCCTCTCACTGTTGTAGCCTCTCCCGTTGCAGAGCACAGGCTCCGGACGCGCAGGCTCGGCGGCCATGGCTCACGGGCTCAGCCGCTCCGCGGCATGTGGGATCTTCCCGGACCGGGGCACGAACCCGTGTCCCCTGCATCGGCAGGCGGACTCTCAACCACTGCGCCACCAGGGAAGCCCAATATATCATTTTAAAGTGAAAAATTTTAATTGGTTTACCCTCTTGTCCCGAAAAAGTAACAGTAATAATAATAGCTACCTCACATTTGCTGGGAGTTTGCTATGTGCCAGCAAGTGTTTCACACCCACCCTATGAGGTGTGTACCACTATCGCCTGCATATAGATGAGAAGACTGGGGCACAAAGAAGTTAAGCAGCGGGCTTCCCTGGTGGCGCAGCGGTTGGGAGTCCGCCTGCCGATGCAGGGGACACGGGTTCGTGCCCCGGTCCGGGAAGATCCCACATGCCGCGGAGCGGCTGGGCCCGTGAGCCATGGCCGCTGAGCCTGCGCGTCCGGAGCCTGTGCTCCGCAACGGGAGAGGCCACAGCGGTGAGAGGCCCGCGTACCCCACCCCCCGCCAAAAAAAAAAAAAAAAAAAAAGAGTAAAAAAAAGAAGTTAAGCAGCTTGCTCAAGACCACACAGTCCCTGAGTGGCAAAGCCACACGCCACCCAGTTTGACACCAGAGACAGTACTGTTTATAACAGCCACTCATTAGAGTTTGGGAGATATTCCTCCAGAAGTTTCCTTCTTTCTCTCCTCTCCTTGCCCTCAAAAACATCCAAACCGCTGCCATTTCTCTCCCAAGCTGTAGCGAAATGACCCCCGTGTAAGCTGTCACATTCTCACTAGTAAACCAAGTCGACAGCAGTGCGGTAAAGAGGTGATAGTCAAACAAGCACTGAACAGAAAATCAGATAGTCTGAGTTCTGGTTCTTGCTGACCCTGTATTTCCCCTCTAATCCTCATCCAATCTCTTCTCGCTGGCTTATGCAACCTTTTAATTATCGCTACTTTCTCTCTCTCCATTTTCCTTCCTCAGCCAACTGTAATTTCCCTTCTACTTAGTGATGTGATGGCCAAAGTTTAACCACCAACTCTCTGAAGAAAAAAAAAAAATCATTGATATATAGTATTTGCCAATTTCTATGCGGTAGCTACTCTCCCATGGCTGATTTCCAGCTACCAATTTGATGTCACTGAACACAGTTAGGAAGAATATATATAATCATCTGTCTCAAGCTAGTAAGAGCACACCACTGCATCTACTCCCAATATCCTACTAAAACTGCTCTCCCAAAGGTCACCAGTAAGCTATTTGCCAAATTCTGTGGATATCACTGGCCTCTTGGTGGCACTAGATACTTTAATATCTCCATGAAGCTTTCTACTCTCTTGGCTTCTATAAAGATGTTGAATTCCAGTGCCAAAGACCACCAGGAATACACTGATAGACAAATAAGGTTAGATTTACTGACTCACTGCAGCTAGGGAGGTTATACACCGTGCGCATGTCTCAGTGAGAGGGTGTTGGGGGGCTAGTAATAAGATTTAGGCTTCTATTGGGTGATTTTGAAGAGGATTCAAGGCAGTGGGTGTTTTGTTCTGAGTTACATTATGTCAGGAAGAATTGCATGGTGTTTTTGGTTTTTCTGCATTCAAATCTAATTATGGAGTGGTCTTGTTTTTGTCTTGTTCTACCACAATTACAGAGTAACCTTGTCTGGTGTTAATAGTCTGTGAAATTAGTTATGCTCGGCATTGAATCGGTTGGAAATGGGGCTTTGAACCCCATTGAACCCCACTCCTTTCCTGTCTCCTTAATGTGCTAGCCTTCCTCTGCCCCCTGACTTCATCCAGGGTTGGGTTCTCTGGGCTTCTTTCCTTGCACCACTCTTCTGTTCCTTCTACACATTTGCTTTGAGTTACATCATCCACTTTCATGATTTCAACCCCTACCTGCATACTCATGACTTGAAAACACATATCTCCAGTCCACACTTTTTCTCTGTGCTTCAAACCTTTAGACCAACTTCTAGCAAGATGGTACCACCTGGATTCTCCCTCAGACAATTTAACCTCAACCCGTGTAGAGTTCAAATGGCCCTCTCTTCCCTAAATCATTAGCTTCTTTCTGTAGTAGCTCCATCACCTTGGTCACCAAACTTAAAACTCCAAGATCATCCTTGACTCTTTCTTGTATATCCAATATACATGCAGCATTGAAAGCTTGGTCACCTACTTTACCTCCCCAATATTTCTACAGGGCAGACTCTCTGCTCCATCCCTGTTCCTCCTGCTCTGTTTCATTTGTCTTTCCTGCCATGCTGCCTCCTCACTGCCCTCCCTGTTTCCAGCTCTGGACACCGCCCACCCTCCCTAATCCATCTTCCACAGGACTACCTACATGATGCAGCTAAATGTGAACCTGACCCTGACACTCCTCCAGGCTCCCTTCACTGCTCCTCTGTCACCTCTGTGATCAAGAATGAGATTTCCAAAAGGCACACACAGATTCCTCCACGGTCTGACCCCTGTGAGCCTCTCCAGCTTCATCTGTCACCTCTGCTTAGTTTACACTTTCTGCTCTTTTTAAAAATTTCTCACATACAGTATACTATCTTTGCCTTTCTTTCTGATGTTATTTCTGGAATTCCTCTCTTCCCAGTCCCCACCTGTTCACCCATTTAGTTCCTGCTGATCTTTTAAGATCAGCTTCAGACCACATGTCTTCCAACAAGATGGCCCTGAATCTTGGCATATTCCCTACCTTCCCGCCTCCGATCTAAGGTAACTATGTGTTCCTTCCCTGTGCTCCCAGAAGACTGGAAGCATATGTCATAATCACATTGTTTTATAATCATCTTTTTCTTGTCCCCATTAGGCAGTGAGTCTCTTGAGGAAAGTGACCATTCTCCTATTTGCCTTGTATCCCCAGCACCTTTTCTAATACAGGTGTTAAGTAATTGTTTGATGAATACATGAATGGATGAATGGCTATGTCAATAGCTACCTGTGAGCCTTGGTCTCTCTGAGCCTCAATAAATTCACTTATTTATTGAGATGGTTAAAAAAATGAACTGTAGGGAAACGTATAGCTCTAAAAGGCTATGAAAGTATAGATAAATGAAAAAATTCTAAGAATCAAATTGAAAAAAAAATTATTCAGAACAGTAGATGGCAGAAGGACATTGTTATTCAGTATAGCATTTGCAAGACAAAATCGACTAAATGACCAAAGAGCAACTAATAGTCACATGGTAGGATTTTCAGGATGATTCTATAATTTTAGTTAATACACTCTATCCATATTGATTCATTAAATGTAACAGGCGTACCATAGTGATGTAAAATGTTAATAACAGAGGAAATCGGTAGGGGTTTATGGGAACTCTGTACTGTTGCAATTTTTCTGTAAATCTGAAACTGTTCCAAAAATACTTTAGATTTTTCAGTGCCTCTATATTGCTTGGTAAATAATTTTCCTAATAAGAAAATGAAAATTCCAATATCAATCATTTTCCTCATATAAAATTAAATATGAAAACCCTAAAATCAATAATTTATCTTCCAATTTGAAAAATGTATTTAGGTATCCAGTGTCGACTGAAAAAAATATGCATAACCTAAAAGCTGAGAATTATGTTTTACTTGGGGCATTACTGAGGCCGTAAGCCTGAGGTACAGCCTCTAAGATAGCTCTGAGGGACTGTTACAAAGAGGTAGGGGAGGAGCCACAACAGTAAACAAAGGATGTTGCTGCCATGACCCCATCAGCCACTGAAGCCACCCTCACCCAAAGTGCACCCTGAGAGGATTCAAGATAGAGAAAAACGGGATAGTGGCCCTAGATAGTTAAGGTGAACATCAGAGGAATGATTTCATTAGGCCTAGACTCTCCCCATACACAGAAAAGCACTAAATTCATTAACTTGAGATGTCTGGTTTTCCTTTAATTAGCAGTAATCTTTTGATGTTTAATTACCTGATTGTTTGGTTTTTCTGTTTGTTTGCTTGATTAAAAATTAAAAAATTAAAAAGAAAATAAATAAATTAAAAAGCAAAAAGATTGCTCGGCAGCTTGCTGTTAGAGCTAGGACAAGGCCAGACCAACCTTCTTAGTCTAAGACACCTCAGTACCACTGTGTAAATAATAATAATAGAATCTAACCCTTCTCTAGCACTTACTATGTGCCAGTCCCCGTTTTAAAGACCCATTCATTTCTCTTATCCTCACAATATCATGAGCAATGTACAACTATCACTTCTTCTACAGATGAGGAAACTGAGGCACAGAGAGGTTAATGACTTTCCCCAGATAACACAGTAAGTGGCAGAGCTGGGCATCAAGCCCAGACATTTCGCCGCAGAGCCTGCACAATTAACTCCTGAAACGCAGTTTTCGTGTGCATAGGCATACATTTGAAATCTGTAGAGCTTAGCCAGTTGTCAGTATATTTTTTAAGACTCTAGTTATCTCTCCAAACCAATTCGACTGTATGCTTGCTCTCACGCTCTCTCTCTCTCTCTCCCTCCCTCCCTCCTTCTCCCTCCCCCCGCTTCCCCCACCCCCCCAGTACAAAGGAGATTATTGTGCTCCTGGGAGATCACTAAAATGCAGGTCAGTCTGGAAATTTTCCAATAAATATTCAGCTAAGACCTAAATGTGTAATACATGCTCTCAAAATGCACTTTTAAAAAATACACTTGCAAGATAGGGAAGAGGATGAGAAAGCACAGACCTAGGCTGAGTAAGGTTTTATTAAAAATCACACAGACTTGCTTCTTTAGCAAACTGAAGGCATATCAGAGTTGTATTAAAAATTACACAAACTTGTTACTTTAACAAATTGAAGGGACCGTCAATGTTTAGAAGACTTTTTATATTTAAAATTTCCACATTTCACTCTGTTTCTGAAACGGACATTTTGTTTTATTTGGAGTTTTCTGTGAGTTCTTTCCTGCTTTCGTTTGACCCACTATGTGAGGTCACCTCAGCCCAGCCCATAATGACTTTTCAGAGCCCCCTTTTTCTTGGTTGCTGCCTCTACACAGGTGTCCATGTCATCTCCCAAACTGACCTTAAAAACCTCCAAGGGAAGGTTTATACTGTTCTGTATTCCTACAATGACAACTTAATCTACCAGCCTCCATTATTCTCTTTTTTCCTCTAGTTGTGGCGAGGGGGTGTTATTCTTCCTTGCAGTGCACAGACTTCTCACTGTGGTGGCTTCTCTTGTTGCAGAGCACAGGCTCTAGGTGCGTGGGCTTCCACAGTTGTGGCATGTGGCCTCAGTAGTTGTGGCACACAGGCTTAGTTGCTCCGCGGCATGTGGCATCTTCCCAGACCAGGGCTCGAACCCGTGTCCCCTGCATTCGCAGGTGGATTCTTAACCACTGCACCACCAGGGGAGTCCTCCATCACTCTTAATTTCAGGAAATATAACCACCAAATAAATTGGATCATCATATGGTTAGAGATAAAAATAGGAAGTGGTGTGACATGTTCATAAAGCTTGGCTTGTGCCACAATTTTTTCGATACTTGCAGACACTGTTTTACCTTATTCACTTTTCATTATGCATCATAATTCTGTGGTGTAAAGTAACCAAAGTTAAGTCAACCATTCTCCTATTGATGGGTATTTAGGTTGTTACCAGCTTTCTGCCACAGCAAACATCCCCTTGTGTATTTCTGCAATATTTCCTTGGGCTAAATCTCTCTCAGTGGAAATAATGGATCAAAGATGACATTGCAAACTGACTGATATTAACAAATTGTCCTCCCAAATGGTGGCACCCATTTTTATTTCCACTAAAAGCACACGGAGTTCTGACAAATGCTTGCCAACCTCATGTTTTATAAATACCATTTTTGCCAGTCTGATAAGGGAAAAAAAATAGGCATCTCCTCGATTTGATTTTCAGCTTATTTTAAGTGAGTTGGTACATGTATATTGGACATTTGTATTTCTCAGTGATTTAAAATTAAGATTATGCATAGCACTGAAATTAGGGTAACTGCTACTCAGAGCAGAAGACATGGAGAAGGAGTAACCTCTCCCTTATCTGAATTCGTATTCGGTGCCCAAAGACCCCTGCCCTTCCAGTGTTGTTTGCTGGTTGTTTCTTGTAAGATTTACAGCCGTCCCTCATTATCCACGGAGACTTCGTTCCAGGAACCCCACAGATACCAAACAAGTCCCTTATGTAAAGTGGTGCAGTGAAATCAGCCCCCCGTATCTGCAGATGTAGAACCCAGGGATACACAGGGGTGGCTGTAAAAGAGGCTGCAACCTGACTGAGCCCCTTCATAAAATGACTTCACATGCCTCAAGTTACTGATGTAGTTAAAAATAAAAATAAGGGCTTCCCTGGTGGCGCAGTGGTTGAGAGTCCGCCTGCCGATGCAGGGGACGCGGGTTCGTGCCCCGGTCCGGGAGGATCCCACGTGCCGCGGAGCGGCTGGGCCCGTGAGCCATGGCCGCTGAGCCTGCGCGTCCAGAGCCTGTGCTCTGCAACGGGAGAGGCCACAACAGTGAGAGGCCCGCGTACCGCAAAAATAAATAAATAAAATAAAATAAAATAAAAATAAAAAAGCAACAGGACTGGGTGTAACCTCACCCAGTCAAGACTCATTTGCTTCCAACAAAATCCAAACTCCTTTCGGAGACCTAAAAGCCTTGCATGATCTGGCCCTTGGTACTCTTTTACCAACCCCATCTGCTGTCACGTTGCCTCTGCCCCCCAGGCTCTTGGAGTCCTTACTGTCCCTCCAACATGCCCAGCACTTCACTGTCCCAAAGCCTTTGCAGTTACTCTTCCTCTGCCTGGAGCACACCTCCTTAAGCTCTTCCCATGCTCACCAGCCTCTTACCCCTCAGGCTTTAATTCATTTCCCATCTTAACTAGGCACCCCATGCCCACACCATTAATCTAACACATCACCCTGTTTATTGCATCTAATATGGTTTGTGTGTAGAGGGCTCCCGAGACCAGGCTCAGACTCAGTGATTCACTACAAGGAATCACAGGGCTCAGAATAGCTATTCTACTCAAGGTTGTGGTTGATTAAAGTGAAAGGATGCAGAACAAAATCAGCCAAGGAAAAAGGTGCATGGGTGAAGTCCAGGAGAAACTGGATGCATGTTTCCAGCTCCGCTTCCAGCAGAGTCACGTGAAGATGCGCTTCATTCTCCCAGTAACAATGTGTGACAACACGGGTACACTATTGCCAATTACGGAAGTGCTCCTGAGCCTTCGTGTCCAGGGTTTTTATTGAGTGTCAGTCACATAGACTTGCAGTGCCCACGTGGCTGACTTACTACTCAGTTTCCAGCTCACCTCTCTGCAGAGGTCAAACTGACACAGCATGGCCAAGGCCTCAGGCATCTGAAAACACTCTTATCAGGCAGGACATTTTGAGGACTCAGAGGTTACCTCCCAGGAGATGGTCAAAGGCCACTCCCCCTGAAAACAGGACTTTCTTTAGAACATGCAGGGTTTGAACAAGCTGGGCCTGTTAAGCTAACCTCTTACCGTGCCGTCTGAAATGTCCTTGTTCATTTATTCATTGCTTGTTGACTATCTTCCCCATTAGAAGATGGTTCCATGAAGGCAGAAAGACCTTGTCTGTGTCCTCCTACGCTGCACAGCCCAGCATCTGGCACAGACAGACACTCAATAGATACTTGCTGAATGAATAAATAAATGAGTAAATGGAACATTTGAATAAGTATTTACAAGTTCCTCTTACCTCAGCTTCTTATAGGAATTTTGTCACACTTATACACATTGAGAGCTTGGAAGAAAGTCATAAAACACAACATTTTCACAAAGAAAAACAAGCCTCTAAAGTTAAGTCCTCATTAGCATAAAATTCCAAGCATTCCTTCAAGCAATGTTTTAATTTCATAATTATTTGACTTGGCGTGAAAATTCTATCTAACTATGTCAGGGGTTTAAAAAATAATTTTGGCTTTGTAATGAATCTCACTTTATTGCAGAACCTGCCTTTCTCAAATTACAGTAATAATTCTACTGTAATGTTTTCTGAAACATTTATGAATTCCTTTAACTTACATTTCAGTAACATCTTAATCTTTTGAACTTCCCGATGTGGAAATATCTTTTTATCTAATGTATTAATTTCTTGCAATGTATTCCAGCAGAGTAAAAAAAAATCCTTCAATAAATAAGTTTCCAATTTAGAACATTTCTGCTTTAGGGGGAGTGGTGTTTTATGATTACATCCCCTGATGCATAGTTTTTGCTGTCTGCTCTGCCCACTAATCATAAATGATGGGAGAAGTCACAAACATGTAACAGATAAAAATGATTTAAAATCCCTGTATCTGTTTCTTTCATTTAAAAATGCTGCTCAAGGGCTTCCCTGGTGGCGCAGTGGTTGAGAGTCCGCCTGCCGATGCAGGGGACGCGGGTTCGTGCCCCGGTCCGGGAAGATCCCACATGCCGCGGAGCGGCTGGGCCCGTGAGCCATGGCCGCTGGGCCTGCACGTCTGGAGCCTGTGCTCCGCAACGGGAGAGGCCACAACAGTGAGAAGCCTACGTACCACACACACACACACAAAAATGCTGCTAAGAAGACATTTATGATTATTCAGGATTCAGGCATGAACCATGGAGTGAACTGGTCATACATGACAGGACAATTTGTTTCCTGGACTAATGATTTCCTAAAGCTAATGTGATGCTGGAGTATGACTATAATGAAAAGTTCATAGCTTCTTAAGCATTAAGGCACAACAGAAAGTGAATTATTTAAGGGATGATGCTTATGGTAGGGTAATGACACAGAGATAAATAATTTCAACTGTATTCATCTTGTGGGAATCTGTGTTTTGAGATGAAAGGGATTATTAGAGAAATAGGAAACAAGACGTGAGGATATATCTATACCTGTATCTATATGCTCTGCAGATTTGCACAATCCGAATAATAATAAATCCTGCTGTAGTAGAATAAAACCTGCTGCAAACAATAAATTTAAGCTCTAACTGAAGCCACAGTCTCACGATATTCACATTGCTCCTATTTAGGCAAGTGTGGGCCCCTTGTTTTTTGAAAAATTATTACTCTGCCCTGGTAAGCCAAATACTGATACAGTAGATTCTAAACTAACCACAGACTTTGGTAATAATAAGAATCAGTTGGGTACTTATTAAAATCACAACTTTCTAGGCTTCATGCCTATAGAAAACGTTTCTGTAGTAAGGGAAAGGTGTGTCAAATTTATCTTCCAAATGTTATGCTGGGCCAACAGGAAATGGCCTTGGCAAGCCAGACCATATGGTCACTAACAGTGGGTCTGGGTGTATACTTACCAAGAATTCCTTGTGATTCTTGTGGAGAGATAATGGGAATGCCCCTGAGGGAATTAATCGGCTCCCTCCGTCTCCGGGGACCTAGAGCACTTCTAGGAAGAGTTTCTACCTGGAGGGAACCATCTGCTCTGTCACAAGGAAGGGCGTCTTACAGGCAGAGGGTGCAAACATCCTGGCTTACCTGGATCCCCAGGGTAAGCGGACTTCAAAACCAAGTCCTGGGCAAATGGGGACCTTATCGCCTACCCTGGAGAACCAGGCAAAGTAGCTTTTCCAGAGACTTCGGAATGGGAGAAGCCAATAGAAGGAAAAGTGTGTGAAATATTAGGTCCAGCCTCCTGCTGGTCTCCCTATTCAAGGTTGTTTTAATAGAAGAGGGGCTTCAGTTCTCATGAATTCATTTCATCCCAAGGCTTCCTCAGAGGTCAGCTGGGATTAGTTACTATCTGCTTGGGCACTTTATCTCACTTAGAAGGAGAAAGCCCTCACAGCCTAATACAGAGCGGAAGAGAAAGAGAGCCTGAGGTTCAAGGGATCTCATACAATTGGAAGTCCTTATTGAGGGAGGTAGGGAAAATCGCCTCTTTAATAGGGGCCCCTGGAAGACCGGGGTCCAGGGACGTGTTGGGGGAAATACATACCCAGACCACTGATGGGGATTCAGAGAGAAGTGAGAGGGACCAAGTGTGTGACCAAAGAGGTGCGAAGATGGGGTGTAGGGGCTAAGGAGGGGAGAGGTCACTGGAGAAAGAATTGAGAGGGAGATGCAGGACCACAATAAGGCAAGTTAAAGAGCCAGCGCTAGGGGGCGTCTGCACTGCGTGCATGCGCCTGAGAAAGGGGCTGTCAAAAGTACAGCTGGGGAGCAAGGAGCCGCGCAGCTCCTGGTAAGAGTTCCTTTGCTCTAAGATGGGGTGGCAGCTCTCAGCTGCTACAGACTGCAGAAGCAGGGATTTCCACCCTTGCCTGGCTCCCAAGGGGCAAGAAGAGTAGCAGTCACCATCTGAAATAGTACAATAATTTTGTACTCAACAGCGTGTGTCTTTACAGAACGTTGCACTTTGCACAGCTTACTGAATGAAGTAGAGTGTACTTTCCTTCAACCTTTGAAATGGTTTCTCTGTATTTTATCCCAGATTGCAAAAGATATTTTCTTTAATGTACGGAATGAAAGCATTCACAAAATCACAGTCGATTTAACTTCTTGTAAGGTCATTGTAATAGCTTATCCTAACACATTTTTATGTGACTCCAGGAAAAATAGATCAAGTTTGAGGAACTTCCAATCATTTTTTTCTATATATGGACTAAGTCCTGGTTTTCAGAATTGAGTTTGTAGAGGATTATGTTAAGACAGTTTCAAAGATACCTAAGAAAAAAGACACCATACCATGTCATTTCATAAGGCCTTTCCTGTTTTGTTATGTATGGCTATAATTTCTTCTCCAAAATTTTTTGAAGGAAACACAGCTGCGCACAGGTGAAGTTATATAAATAAATTTGAATCCCAAGCATATATTAATATTTGAGAGATGACAATAACAGAGCTTCCCAGGGTAAAAGCTTTGATTCAAAAAGTCAGGATTCCTGGGTTCTCACTCAGACTCTCCAGTAACTAACCATGTAAACTAAAACTTCTCTAACATCATTGTGCCTTAGAAGTCTTTTCTGTAAAATAAGTTTATTCAACAAAGTTAGTCATTTTCAAACTATGCCTCCTTGCCCCCAAACCCCAGCTGAATTTTTCTTCTGACTTTTCTCACTCGTTCTAGCTGGAAATTGCAAAAGACCAATAAACAACACAACTTTTATCCCTTTCTGAGTTTGGAAGTAAGTGAGTGATCAATGCTGGAATCAGATAGATGGAAAGCAAAATATGGGTTTGATTACTGATAGAAGATGGACTAGTGAAGGTAACTTGCAAGTGCTATAACAATGGGCCTCCTTGTATATCTGTCACTTAAGTCAGTGGCCCACCTGGGTCACCTCAGGCCTTGCCACACAGGTGCACTGAGAATGTATGTGTTCTGCAGAGGGACTGGGTCCAAAGGGAACAGAAGCCCAGAAGAGACTAAGCCAAAACATTCAGTCCCTTTTTTAAAATGTACCAACCACTTAGGTCATCCTCTTGCCAAGGGGAGGAGGGAGAAAGTAGAGAAGAGCTCAGCAGTTCCATCCATATTTCTGCCTCCTAGACAGTGGAATAAACATTTAAAAAATGATTATAGTTGACAAGTGCATAACTCTGAATAAATGAAAAATCAATAAATTTTACACATTAAATGAGTGAAGTGCATGATACATGAATCTTGATAAAACTGTTACAAAAAATCAATGATATAAAGAATATAATCGGGCTTCCCTGGTGGCGCAGTGGTTGAGAATCCGCCTGCCGATGCAGGGGACACGGGTTCGTGCCCCGGTCTGGGAAGATCCCACATGCCGCGGAGCGGCTGGGCCCGTGAGCCATGGCCGCTGAGCCTGCGCGTCTGGAGCCTGTGCTCCACAACAGGAGAGGCCACAACAGTGAGGCCCACATACCACAAAAAAAAAAAAAAAAAAAAAAAAAAAAAAAGAATATAATCAATTTATATGAATTGATTTAAATGGAATTCATTGCAAAACATAAGTTCACTCAAGAAGAAGTCATCTGAATAGCCCCCGTACTTATTAAAGAAATTATAGTTACAAATTCTCCCACAAAAAGAAGACCAGGCCCAGAAAAAGTTAACGGTGAATTCAACCAAAGAAGAACGAATACCAATTCTATATAAACTTTTCTAGAAATAAGGAATGCTTTCCAACTCATTTTATGAGGCCAGCATTACTCTGATACCAAAGCCGGAGAAGACATTATAAGAAGAGAAAACTACAGACTAATATCCTTTAGGTATAGAGACACAAAAACCTTAAACAAAATATTAACAAATTGAATTGGACAATACATAAATAGGATGATACATCATGATCAAATCAGGTTTATCCCAAGAATGCAAGTTTGGATTAACATTTGAAGAGTAGTCAATGTAATTTCCCATTTAAAAGCTAAAAATAAAAACTATATATATGATTATTTCATTAAATGAAAAAAGAATTGGAAAAAAGTAGAATCATCATTTATGATAAAACCTTTAAGAATATTAGGAACAGAAGGGAACTTCCTGAACCCAACAAAGGGCATCTACAAAAACTCTTCACCTAACATCATAAGTAATGGTAAAAGACTGAATGTATTACCCTTAAGAGGAAGAAAAAGTCAAGGACGTCAGGTCTTACCATTTTATGTGTTCATTTATGAATATGTATGTAGCTGGAATACCTTTTCATAGGTTTATTGGTCATTTGTATTTCATCTTATATGACCTCCTGTTGCCCAATTTTCTCTAATGTTACTCTTACCATATAACACCCCCTTACTAGGGATATTAAATCTTTCTCATACACATTGAAAATATTTTTCTCAATTCATCATACTATCTTTGGTCATTTTAATTTTGTTTATTATTTTCTATAGAAATTAACATTTTTATGAAGTCTAAACATTATCAATCTGTTTATTGCCTTTTAATTTTTGAAATTAAGCTATGGACATCACAGAAGATTTCATTGTAATTACCAGTCAATCAGATCTTCATCTCAGGAATCCATATTTTTAAAATCTTCTCTGTTAAGGTGGAAAAAAAGAGCTGACTTCAGTGCAGATATGGATAACTTTGTATAAGAAGGTCAAGAAATTGAATTTTCATGACAAATGTCAACTTTGTCATTTTTTTCATGTATTCAATACACATGGATCACTTTCCAATAAACAATCTAGGGCTCTCCCATTTTTCCAGATCAAGTATTTACCAAAGTCCTTAGAGTCAAATTATCTGCTCTACAACACCTATCAAATGCTAAAATTGTAGGGAAGTGGTATATATACCACAGATGGTTTTGAAGATCACCCATGCCTTTTTATCTTTGCATCTGTAGACTTAATATAGTACTTGTTGAATGAATTAACATTTTCAATTAGAATAACTAGAATGAAATGTCTAGAAACTGTTATATGTACAAATATCCCCTGACTTATAAACACTCGACTCAATAATGCAACTGAATGACCACTGCCACGTGCCCACAATTCCTCTCCTATCACTGATATCCTCTTTTCCAAGAACCTTCCCCTGTTGGTGATACCTGATTCATGGAGCCCTTTCCTCCCGTTTCTGTGGAGACCAGTAGGAGCCCTTGTTTGGGGCCTCTCCGGCCAGTGGCACCTCCACCCATTCTTCCCATTGACAGAATCATCAGGGCTTCAGGGTCTCAAGACTCAACAGTGTTAGGGCTTAGAATTTAGAGTGTAAGGTGGTGGTCCAGTTTCTTTTTCTGGGAATACTAAGAACTACGCCCAGGAATATGTGATCCCCATGATGGATTAAATAAGATTTTGTGAGTTTGGCTAAGAATGTAGCCACCATTTATAATCATAGACTTAACAAAATAATATTCAGGTTATATACCTTTCATAAGTTGGGATTACCTGTAAGAGGAACATTAAAAGTTCATCTTTTAAAATGATAAAATATTATTTAAATGATAAAATATTAAATCAAATGCACATTTTATCTTTAATATTAAAGCCCAGTCCAACTGTAAAGATAAAAAGGGAAGTGCTC